>NW_028273623.1:1990828-2654438 GCF_024610735.1 Ursus americanus
CGAGCCCCAAGGCTGGACTCAACATGCCGACCTGCCACCACCTGGGCCGCTAGGAGAGCTGACAGTCATTCAGGGCGGGAGAACGGGCAGGGCACTCCAAGCCCCTGGTGATATCCGAAGGACCTCCGCGCCAAAACGCCTGGGCCCATACTCCCGCTCGCCAGCGGCCTCACCTCCGCCCGCCCCTCCACTCGCCGCATAGCTGCCAGATCTGGCCTGCCGGCCTCCTGGGGTCTAACCCTAACCATAGATCGGCCCCCGAGTACCCGCCCAAGGGACCTGGAGCCGCAACACCGGGGATTTGGGAACCCCGAGTCCCAGGGCCGGAATCACCCGGACGCCCCGCCGCCACGCGCGACGCTAGAGGCGTCGCCGGTCATTCAGGGCAGGAGAACGGACAGGGCCCTCCGAGACCCCGGCGACATTCGAAGGCCCGCCGCACCAAAACGTTTGGGCCCACGCTCCCACTTGCCAGCCCCCTCACCTCAGCGCGCCCATCCACTCTCCACACAGCCATGGGATTGGGCCTGTCGGCCCCCTGGGGGCTAACCCTAACACTAGGTCGCACCCGAGGGGCCCCTCCCAAGGGGCCTGGTGCTGCCACACCGGGGATTGGGGACCCCCGAGCCCCAGCGCCGTACTCACCATGCCATGCCGCCACCATCTGGGCGGCTAAGGGCGCCTCTGGCCATTCAGGGCGGGAGGACCGGCAGGGCCCTTGAATCCCCCGGCGACCTTCCAAGGCCCCCCGCGCCAAAATGCTTGGGCCCACGCTCCACCTTGCCGGCGCCTTCACCTTGGCCCGGTCCTAAGCTACCACACAGCTGGCGGATCATGCCTGCTGGACTCCTGGGAGCTAACACTAACCCTAGGAGGGCCCCAGAGGTGCCCCTCCCAAGGGGCCTGGCGCTGCAACACACGGCATTGGGGACCCCCAAACCGTAGTGCCAGACTCACATTGCCACACTGCCACCACCCGGGCCGCTAGGGGCACCGCTGGTCATTAAGGGCGGGATAACGGGCAGGGCCCTCCAAGCCTCTAGCGACTTTCAAAGGCCCCCGGTGACAAAACGCTGGATACCATACTCCCGCTCGCCATCGCCCTCACCTTGGCCCACTCCTCCACTTGCCGCACAGCCGGGGCATAGGTCCTGCTGGCCTACTGGGGTCTAACCCTAACCCTAAACCCTAATGCCTAACCTTAAACTCAAACCTTAACCGCTAATCCTAAACCTAACGCTAACCCCTAACCCTTACCCTAAACCTAACCCTACCCTAAACCTAACCCTAAACCCTAATCCTTAAACCCTAAACCCTGACATTAACACTAAACCCTAAACCCTAACCCCTAACCCTAATCCGGAAACCCTAAACATGAAACCCTAACCTTAACCACTAACCCCAAACCCCAAACCCTAACCCTAAACCCTAACCCTACCCAGACACCTACCATACCCCTAACCCTACCCCTAACCCTACCCCTTCAGCTAACCCTACCCCTAACCCATAACCTAACCCTAAACCTAACCCTAACCCGTACCCTAACCCGTACTCTAACCCTAACTCTAACGCGTACCCTAAACCTAACCCTAACCTGTACCCTAACCCTAACCGTAACTCTAACCCGTACCCTAACCCATACCCTAACCTTAACCGTAAACTGTACCCTAACCCGTAATTTAAACCATACCCTAAACCTAACCGTAACCCTAACAAGTACCCTAACCCGTACCCTAACCTTAACCCTAAACCCTGACCTTAACCCATACCATAACTCGTACCATAACCCGTACCCAAACCCTACCCGTACCCTAACCCTAACCCGTACCCTAACTGTAACCCTAAACCCTAAACTGTAACCCATACCCTAACCCTAACCAGTACCTTTACCTTAACCTTAACCCATACCCTAACTCGTGCCCTATCCCTAACCCGGACCCTAACCCATACCTAACACTAACCTGTACCCTAACCCGTACCCTAACCCATAACCTAACCCTAAATCGTACCCTATCCCTATCCCTAACCCGTTCCCTAACCCGTACCCTAAGCCTAAACCTAAACCGTAACCTAACCTGTACCATAACCCTAAACTGTACCCTAACCCTAACCGGTACCCTAACCCTAACCCGTACCCTAAACCGTACCCAAATCGGTAGGCCAATACTTACCCTAAACTGTACCCTAACCCGTACCCTAAACCGTACCCTAATGTGTACCCTAACCCCTACCCTAACCCTAACCCGTACCCTAACCCTAACCCGTACCCTAAACCTAACCCGTACTCCAACCCTAACCCTAAACCCTAAACCCTAACCCGTACCCTAAACCCTAATCTGTACCCTAACCCATAACCTCCAACCTGTAACCCCTAAACCCAACCCTAACCCGTACCCTCTCCTTACCCTATCCCTAACCCATACCGTAACCGTAACCCATACCCTAACCTTAACCCGTACCCTAATCCGTACCCTAACCCCGGGGATTGGGTACACCTGAGCCCCACCACGGGACTCAGCCTGCCACCCCTCAGGAAACCATGCCCCTTGGGGCGCCGCAGAGCATCCCCTGCAGGAGAACTGGTAGGGCCCCCCTGAGCCCCCAGCGATCCTCGGCGACCCCCTACACCCCAACCCTGAGGCCCACGCTCATCCCGCCCCATGCCTTCCCTTCAGCTTGCCACTGAGCTCGTGGCAGAGCCAGCAGATCAGGCCTGCCGGGTTCCTGGGGCCTAGACCTGACCCTAGGTCGGCTGGGTAGGGCCCCTCCCCTGGGGCCCGGTGCCAAAGCCCCAGGGACTGGGGACACCTGACCTCCACTGCAGGACAAAGCCTGCCAGCCTGCAGGAAACCGTGCCCCTTGGGATTCTGTAGAGCATTCAGGGTGGGAGAACCAGGAGGGCCCCCAGAACCCTGGTGAACTTCGGCGATCCCTAAACCCAACCTTGAAGCCCATGCTCACCCCACCCTGCACCCTCACCTCAGGCCGCGGCGGAGCTCGCCACATAGTGGGCAGATCTGGCCTGCGGGGTTCCTGGGCCCCAACCCTAACCCTAGTTCATCTGTGGAGGGGCCCCTCCCCAGGAGCCTGGAGCCACAGCTGCGGGGATTCGGGACACCTGAGCCCCACAGCAGGACTCAGTCTGCCACCCCGCAGGAAACCGTGTGCCTTGGGAGGCCATAGAGCATTCAGGGCGGGAGAACCAGGAGGGCCCTCCTGAGCCACCAGCGAACTTCAGCGGCCACCCGCACCCCAACCCTGAGGCCCACGCTCACCCTCCCCACACCCTCACCTCAGCCCGTGTAGCTCGCCATACAGCCAGCAGATCCAGCCTGCGGGGCTCCTGGGGCCTTACGCTAGCCCTAAGCTGGCTGCGGGTTTGGGGGTCTCCCCAGGAGCCTTATATCGCAGACCCGGGGAATTGGGATATCTGTGCCCCACCGCAGGACTCAGCTTGCCACCCGACAGGAAACCATGCCCCTTGGGGTTCTACGGAGCCTACAGGGCACGAAAATTGGGGAGGCCCCTGGAGCCCATCCCCATCATTGGCAGCCCCCCTTTCCCCAACCCTGAGGCCCATTCTCACCCTCCCCCATGGCCTCCTCTCAGCCGTCCACAGAGCTCGCCACACAGCCTAAAGATTGTCCCTGCCGGGCTCCTGGACCCTAACCCTTACCCTAGGTTGGCCACAGAGAGGTCCCTCCCTAGATTCCTGGCACCACACTCCGGGGGATTGGGGAAACCCAAGCCCCACCGTAGGACTCAGCCTGCAGCCCACAGTAAACTGCACCATTCTGGGGAACAAGAGAGCATTCAGGGCAAGAGAATTGGGGCACACCCTGAGAGCCCCTTCTGGTGAACCCCGACCTTTGTGGACGTTTCCGGATGAAACCCCAAGGCTCACACTCACCCACCCTTGTGCCCTCATCTCACTCGGCCTGGGAGTTCTCTGAGCACTGGGCAGTTCGGACCTGCTGTCTCTTGAGGCCTAACCTAACCCTGGGTCCTCTGCTGAGTGTCCCTCCCCATTTGCCTGCCTCCAGGGCACTAGGCATTGGGCTCACCTCTGCAAGACTAGAGGACTCAGCCTGCCCCACAGCAGGAAACTGTCCATTTGGGGCTGCAGCAAGAATTCATAGGAAAATCAGAGGGCCCCCCTCAGCCCATCCCAGGCAACCCCCACTTTCAGAGATCTCCCCGGATCCAATTAGTAGCTTCACACTGACCTTTAAACTTTCTCTCCATGGAGATCTTTTGAAATTCTCCACACTTCCAACCGATGGCATCATCCAGCTTCAGAGACTTACCCAGCTTTAGGTCTTGAGATGGATTAAAATGGGAAGTCACTTCACTTATGACGACGTACTGGTGACCAAAAGATACATGCATAAATGCTTCATATCACTTGGCTTAAGGGAAATGCAAATCTAAACCCCTATAAATGCCATATTACACGAGGCCGAATATATAAAAATAAGAAGACATGAAACTATACATGTTGGAGAGGATGTGGAGAAACGGGAACCCTCTTACACCCCTGTACGAATGCAGTCCGGTACAGCCACTCTTGAAAATGGTATGGAGTATCCTCAAGAAGTTATAAATAAAGCTACTGATGTCCCAGCAATTGCACTACTGGGTATTTACCCCCAGAGACAGAGGTAGTGAAGACGGGACACATGCACACCAGTGTTCATAGCAGCAATATCCATAATAGACAAACTGTGGAAGGAGTGCAGATGACCATGGATAGATGAATGGATAAAGAAGATGTAGATCATATATATAATGGAATATTACTCAGCCATCAGAAAGGATGAATACTTACCATCACACCGACCTGGGTGGAGCTGGAGGGTATTATGCTGAGTGGAATAAGTCAATGAAAGAAAGACAATGATCATATGCTTTCACTCCTATGTGGAATATCAGAAACAAGGAAGAAGACCATAGGGGAAGGAAGGGAAAATAGAATGGGAAGTCATCAGAGAGGGAGAAAACCCATAATGGACGCTGAACTATCGCAAGAAACTGATGATTGTTGGAGGAGAAGTTGGGGGGGGTAACTGGGTGAGTAGCATTAAGGAGGTCACACGATACAATGAGCACTGGGTGTTACACATGACTGAAAATTTATTGAAGACTACATCTGAAACGAATGATGTACTGTAAGTTGGCTAATTGAATTTAAATTAAAGAACAAAAGACCTCGAATAAACAATCCTACACATTTGTATGGAACCACTAAAGATTCCGAACAGCCAGTGCAATGTGGAAAAGAAAAACAAAGCTGGAGGACTGACAATTTCAGATTTCAGGTTATACTACAAAGCTGCAGTCATCCTAACAAGACAGTACGGCACAAAAATAGACACAGCAACCAAAGGAACAGGATACAAGTTCAGACAGAAACCCACAATTATGTGGTCCATGAATCTTCCACAAAGCAAGCAACGATATCAAAAGGGAAAAGGACAGTCTCTACAACAAATGGTATTGGGAAAACTAGACAGCTACGCACAAAAGAATGAAATTAGACTGCTTTCTTACACAATAAAGACAAACACAAAACAGTTTCAAGACCTCAATATGAGACCTGAATCCATAAAAATCCTACAGGAGGGAAGACAGTAACTTCTTGATATGGACCATACCAACGTTTTTCTAGACTGTCTCCTGAGGCAAAGGAAATGAAAACAAAAATAAACTATTGGGAATACAGCAAAATAAAAAGTTTCCACACGGCAGAAGAACAATGAAAACGTAAAAATAATAAGACAACCTACTCAAAGGGAGAAGATATTTGCAAAGATCATATGCAATAAAGGGATAGTGTCCAAAACATATACAAGTGATTCTACTCAACCCCCCAAAAACAAATAATCCAGTTAAAAAATAGGCAGAAGACATGGACAGACATTTCTCTAAAGAAGAAATACAAATGGCCAACAGTCCCGTGAAAAGATGTTCACCATCATCCATCATCAGGAAAATGTAAACCCAAAGGACAGTGAGGTAATACCTCAAACCTGTCAGAATGGCTAACATCAAAAGCACAACAAAGAGCAGGTGTTGGGAGGATGTGGATAAAGGGGAATCCTCGCGAACTGTGGGTGGGAATGCAAACTGTGGTGGCCACCGTGGAAAACAGTATGAAGGTTCCTCAAAAAATTAAATATAGAACTACCCTACGATCCAACAATCACACTACTCATATTTACCCAAAGAATAGGAAAACAGTAACTTAAAAGGATATGTGCACCCCTATGTTTCTTGCACCATTATTCACAATATCACAATATGGAAGCAACCCAAGTGTCTGTAGAAAAATTGACAAATGAGATGATAGATGTGTGTATTCACACACACACACACACACACACACACACACACACACACACACACACAATGGAGTATTACTCGGCTTGAAAAAGAATGAAACCTTGCCATTTGCAGACACATGGATGGAGCTAGAGAGTATTATCCTAACTAAAATCAGTCAGTCAGAGAAAGACAAATCCCATACGATGTCACTCTAACGGGGAATTTAAAAAACAAACAAAAATAAATAACTAAAAGAGAAAAAGGAGACACACCAAAATACAAACCCTTAACAATAGAGAACAAACGGATGGTTACCAGAGAGGAGGTGGATAGAGGGATGAGTGAAATAGATGAAGGGGATTAAGAGGACGCTTTTCTTGATGACCACTGAGTAATATATAGAATTACTGAATTACTCTATTGTACACCTGAAACGAATGTAACACTGTATGTTAGTTTTACTGGAATTAAAATAAATTTTAAAAAAGATTTTTCTTTCAGGAAGCTCTTTGAAAAAGCTTTTCCTGTGCAATGTGCATAAGCCCTACTTGGGAGGATTCACTCTACAATAATTATTCACTCCATGCCTCAAATTCAGATTTCACTGAGTTCTTCCCGTGGATTCCAGCCCACGGAAGACATGGTCGTTTTCGGTCCAGGCTCAGCACCTATGCATTCAAGATTGTAAGTAGAGACACATGACACTTCACAGTCCAGAAAGCTATTATTGTTTCTCTTTCAGTGTGAGAGAGTCACAGACTTTTGGACAGGTTTCAGAGCAGGTTTATTATGGATCCTGGATCTCTACTTCAATGTTCATTGCCAGGATCCATTTGGCTAATAGGTTCCCTGTGGATGGGCTTGCTTCCAAGCACATACATGGAAGATGCAAAGGTGGGTGGGCTTGGTGCGGGACAGGAAGAAGACCAAAAACAGACAAGGGTCCGACCCCTCCCCTGATGCAGGAACTGATACGGGAGAGCGTACGGGAGGTAGAATCGATGCGAAACTCCAAGGTCACCAGCTGAACACAGGAGGCATAGGTCAAGGGATCTGGAGATGCAGGGGTTGAAGGCTGCTCTGAGCTACCTCTGGGAGGAAGGGAGGGAAGGAATGAGAAGGAGACACTGCCTGCCCCTGGCCCATGCCAGCTGCCCACCAACACGCATCAGTCTATGAGCTGACACAGCCTGTGCTCAGGATGGGTTGGCTCGGGTTCCTCAATCCTCACTGGGATAGCTGGCCCCAGGGCTCAGAGACATGCTGAGGGAGATGAGAGGGAAAGCTACCCCACCCACGTCATCCCCTCCTTGATCAGACAGCCCTTCAGAACTGCTAAAAAAGAAAAAAACCCACTAACGGGGTTGAAAGACATGCCATGGATGAACTAAGGCATAGAGATATGTAAAATAACATTCATTTTTAAGTTCAGAGCTGTCATCTCAGGAAGTGGGGAGAGCTTCCCTGAAGAAGACTGAGGGGAGGGCAGGCCATGCTGAAAAGGGAGACATGGCTGTCCTGATTGGGGACCTGCAGGCCCCTTCCAGGGCAGGGCATCATCCTCGCATCACAGGAGATCCATGGAAGTGTTCCATCAGGGCCAGATATTTGTCTCAAGAAGGCTACCCTGGCATCGGACTGCACAGGGCACCAGGGACGAGGGCCAGATGGAGGACGGACAATACCCCGGAGGCCATGGGGCAAGAGCAGAGGCACATGACCTTGAAGATGATGATGAAAAGCAGGAGGTGGCAGCATGGAGCTGGCCCGAAAGTACCAAGGGAGCAGTGCCCACAGCTACACTGACTTGGTGCCTTCTGTGCCTTGTGTGGCTGACTTCAGTGGGCTCCAGACTAGTCCTGACCACAACTCTAGGAAGTGTGCACCACCCCCGGCCTCCTCTCCCCTTGCAGCTGCTAGGAATCATGGTCACAGACCCTGGTCAGCTTTCGGGGAAACCAAGCAGTGGCTCCACCGCACGCTGTATCTCTGGTGGTGGTCCAGTGCGACCTTCGTGCCTGGCCAGACACTGATGTCTACCTGTATCCACACAAATCCACAGACAGGAGGGTGTCCCTGAATTCCACAGCACCTGATGAGACAGATCCACAGAACCCAACACCCAGTGGGTCACTCGGGACCTCACCTATGGTCATGGAGCTCACCATATCTTATTTCTGTCACTTCCCACAGAAAGCCTGTTTCTGATCCCCCACAGTACCATACATCCTGGTTGCTGAACCCACATGGCACCTTTCTTTAAGTGAAGGCTATGCCTACACCTCCTAGAAAATATTTCTAATGAAGTACAAGTCCATCAGGACTATGATGTGAACGGTAGCACACAGCCTGCATGGTAGTAGTCAGTAATTCTAACAAGGGTTATCCCCACCCCCCATCTCATAAAACCTTCCTCCTGCCCACTGAACTCATGGTCTGCCCACAGAAAACCCTCCAGGAAACAAACCTTTCATCTGAATGCTCTCTTCACCTTCTGCTTCAAATCTTATCCAACCACAATGATATGAAAATAGAAATCAGTCTCAAGAAAAAAATGGGACTGTCAAAAATAGGTGGAGATTTTTGGGGCCTGGGTGGCTCAGTCATTAAGGATCTGCTTTCAGCTCAGGTCGTGATCCCAGGATCCTGGGATCTAGCCCCGAATCAGGCTCCTTGCTCAGTGGGAAGCCCGCTTCACCCTCTCCCACCCCGCTGCTTGCGTTCCCTCTCTCGCTGTCTCACTCTCTGTCAGATACTTAAAGAATCTTAAAAAATATGTGGAGATTTAACAACATGCTACTGAACAACCAACAGTCAAAGAAGAAATCAAAAAAAATTAGAAGTACCTTGACGCTGATGAAAAAGACAACCTACAAAAACTTATGGGATGCAGCAAAAGTGGCTTTATGGAGGACATTCATAGAAATTCAAGTGTTCATCAATCCATGAGAATGCTCTCCAATAAACAACCTGATTTATGTGGTAATGAATTGGAAAAAAAAAAAACAACCAACAAAGCCCCAAATTAGTAGAAATAAGGAAATAACAAAAAGGAAGGCATAAATAAATCCAACAAAGACTAAAAAGACAAAAAAAAAACAATGAAAATGAGAGCTGCCTTTTTTGGAAAGATAAACAAACTGACAAACTTAGCTAGACTCACCAAGAAAGACAGAGGACTCCAACACAATGAGGAAAGGAAGATAATGGATTCCTGTCTCATATCAAAATCAAAAGAACTCTTCGACTTTGGACACAACAACTCTTGCAAGCCACGTCTCTAAAGGCAAAGGAAATAAAAGCAAAAATGAACTATTGGCACTTCATCAGGATAAAAAGCTTCTGCTCGGCAAAGCAAACAATCAACAAAACAAAAGGCAACCTATGGAATTGAAGAAGATATCTGCAAATGATATTACAGATAAAGGGCTGGTATCCAAGATCTATAAAGAACTCCTCAAACTCGACACCCAAAAAATGGGCAGAAGACACAAAGAGATACTTCTCCAGAGAAGACATACAAATGGCCGACAGACACATGAAAAAATGCTCCACATCACTTGCCATCAGGCAAATACAAATCAAAACGACAATGAAATACCACCTTACACCAGTTAGAATGGTTAAAATTAACAAGACAGGGGGCACCTGGGTGGCACAGTGGTTAAGCATCTGCCTTCGGCTCAGGGCGTGATCCTGGCATTATGGGATCGAGCCCCACAACAGGCTCCTCCGCTGTGAGCCTGCTTCTTCCTCTCCCACTCCCCCTGCTAGTGTTCCCTCTCTCGCTGGCTGTCTCTATCTCTGTTGAATAAATAAATAAATTCTTTAAAAAAAAAGGAGGGCACTTGTCATAATGAGCACTAGGTGTTATATGCAAACAATGAATCATGGAACACTACATCGAAAACAAATGAAGTACTGTAGGGTGAATAACAATTTTTAAAAAAAGAGAAGATATGAAATCCATACAGGAAAACTGGCACAATTTGCAAATGACATAAAATCCCGAAAGATTCCACAAAAAAAAAAAACTGTTAGAATAAAAAAATTCAAACAAGCTGCAGGATATAAAGTCAATATGCAGAGACCTGTTGTCATTATTTTTCAAATATTATTTATTTATTTGACAGGAAGAGAAAAAGCACGAGCAGTGGGAGTGTCAGAAAGAGGGAAAAGCAGACCCTCGCTAAGCAGGGAGCCCAACACGGGGCTCGATCCCAGAACTCTGGGATCATGACCTGAGCTGAAGGTAGACACTTCCCTTATGGAGCCACCCAGATGACCCAACTTCTTGCATTTCTGTATACTGATGACACACTTTCGCGAAGATAAATTAAAAAAGCAACGCCATTTAAAATTGCATCAAAAAAAAATCTAGGAATAAAAGTAACCAAGAATGAGAAAGACATAGTACACTCAACACATGGCAGAAAAGAAATGAAAAATATGTTTGTCCAGGGGGGCAGAATGTATGGGTCAAAGATTTGGAAGGGAACACAAACAAATGGAAGCATACGCCATGCTCCTTAACTGGAAGAGTTAATTATGTGAACATGTCCATCGTACCCAAAGCAATCGACAGATGTGATGAAATCCCTATCTGAATTCCTGTGTCATTATTCGAGGAAATAGAAAACAGTCCTCAAACTTGTATGGAATCACAAAAGACACCAAATCCGCAAAGCAACCTGGAGAAAGAGGTGCAGTCAACACACTCCTGGATTTCAAGCTGGATTATAAAGCTATTGTCATCAAAACAGGATGGTACTGGCATAAACAAAGACACCAGGTCAGTGGAACAGTACAGAAAGCTCAGAAACTTACCCACACGTAGATGATCCTCACTTACGACACAGCAGCAGAAGATATGCCATGAGGGAAGGACTGTCTCTTCAGTGAGCGGTAACAGGCAAAGGGGACACTAAATGCAGAAGAATATAACTGGGTCACTTTCTTACACCACACACAAAATTTTTAATGGATGAATGATTTGAACATAAGACCTGAATCCATAAACCTCCAAGAAGACACAGGTACTAAGTCTATTGACATTAGTTTTGGCAAAGAGTCTTCAGATCGGACACCAAATGCAAAGGCAACAAAAGCAAAAATAAACAAGTGGAACAACATCAAACTGAAATCTTCCACACGGCAAAAGAAACCATCAAAAACTTAAAAGGCCTCTGACCCAATAAGAAAAACATATCTGCGAATCATATGTGTGAGAAGAGGCTAATATCCAAAATACACACAACACTCATACAAATAAAAAAAAAACTATATAAAAAATGGGAGGAATATGTGAATAGATACTTTCCAAAGATGGCACACAGGTGCCAACAGACAGAAAAAGTTGTTCGACATCACTAATCATCGTCAGGGAAACATCAGTCAAACCCACAATCGGCTATCCTCTCACAACTGTTGGAATAGCAATTGTCCCAGAGACAGACACCAGGTGGGGTCAAGGGTGTGCAGACGAGGAAACACTGTGCACTGTTGGTGGGAATGGAAATTGGTGCAGCCACTGTGACAAATGGTATGGAGGTTCCTGAAAAAATAAATGCAACTACCCCATGACCCAGTAATGGCTCTACTGAGTATTGATTTGGAGAACACAAAAATACTGCCTCAAAAAGACAGATGCACTCCCACGTTCACTGCAGCATTATTCACAAGAACCAGACATGGAAACACAGACCTTGGGGGCCTTATGCCAAGTAACTCAGACACAGAAAGACCAATACCAGATGCTCTCATGTACATTCAATGTGGAATAAACAAATACTGAACGCATAGATACTGAGAGCAGGTTGGTAGGTGCCAGATTCGGGGATGCGGTGGTAGAAAAGGGTGAAGATGGTCAAAGTCTCAATGTTTGAGTGAGAAAATCCTAGTCATGAAATGGTCTGTCAGGCATGGAGACTAAAACTAACCCCGCAGCATGGGGTATAGGTTTCCCTGCTCTTTGAACGTACAGGGCTTCTGAGAAACCTTGCACAGCAGAAATGGTGTCAAGAAGGAATGACCATTAATTTACACGAACAATTAGACAGTGTGCTCAGACTCCAAAATTCCTTCTCTTTGGCTTTTCTTAGGCCTCAGCACACAAGTTTCTAACGGAGGCCCAGCATAAATGAAGATGAAGCACAGTAGAGGCTCACAGACACAATTCAAAGTGCTAGTGGCTGGAAGCAGAGAGCGGTTGACAGAGGAAGGAGCTGGTTGGGGTGCACGCCGCCTCGGTCGTACTTCTCCCCAGAACAGATGCTGAACGTGATTCTCACTGTTCACCTTTTTTCATAAGATTGAAATCCTCTTCAGGTCTCTTCCTTTTACTGAAGCTGGGTAATAACGTAGTTCTTTCAAGAAAGCCCAGTGTCTTACTGTGAACGTTTAAAAAGTGGGGGATACTTGTACTTGAGCATTGATGAGAGAGGAGATGTGAAAGGTCCTCCCAGACACAAACCTCAGCAGATCCACTGGGAAAGGCACCTTCCTCAGCATGCTGAACACCGACTACCTCCTACCCCCTGAGAAACCCTCTCCTTCCTCTCGATCAGGACAACCCACAACACCTGAGAGTTACCCCAATTCCTCTGTTCTCCTGCTCCTAATAGGTAACCCATCAGCAAATCCTGTGAGCTCCATCTTCAAAATGGACCCAGAAGAGGTCTAACCACTCCATCCAAAGCCACCTGTCCGTTCCACGGTGCCTGAGTTCCTTGAAAAGCTTCATCGTTGACCTGCTTTGCCATCTTCAACCCTCTGTAATCTGTTCTCAACACTGTAGCCAGTATGGCCCAGTGAAACAGCTTCTCATGGGGTTATAGCCCTGGAATAGCTTTCTGTCACCCTCTTTCACCTCTCTAAGCTCATGTCCTAAGCTGTCTCCTGTGGCCACAGGTCCTTCTTGCTGCTCCTGGAAATAACTGGAATTCTCCTGCCCCAGAGCTTTTGCACATGCTTTCCCTTCTGTTAAGAATGCTCTTGATGTATTCTCACTCACCTTCGGAGAAGTCAGAATTGGAGTGACAGGGACAGAAGATGAGGCTGTGTGTGTTGGGTGAGGCTGGTGGCCCAGAAGAAGGTTCTCTGCCAGCTCTCTGCCTGTGCCTCACTTGTCCTCAGCCAGGAACTTGCACAGAGCCCTCACCTGTCACAACTCTCACCCAGGAGACCACAGCCACCCCTGGAGCCCACCCTGTCCACACCCTGCTGCAGAATGCATTCAACACTCCTCTGGGACCCCTGTCAGTTTACCCAGACCTGGAACTCCCCTATCTCCTGCAAAGCTCCCGGATTCCACCGTTTCTTCCAAAATCACACTGGCGCAAGGCTTTCATGAGAAAGCTATAACACTAAGTAATGAAAGGTTCACACCTACTTTCCCCTTCTGTTGCCTTTCTCTCCACCTTCTTTCCTACCTGTGCAAATTGTAACATATCAGTGGAACATGAACATGCTCTGAGATCTGAATCTTTCATTGCAGCTTTCTGTGGACTCCTTATGTGATAAGAAACTAGTGTATCCTACAACAGGGTGTTTTACAACTCTCATCTATAGAATAGTACAGCCCAAATCACTACAATTTTATCTCACTCTTCATGAAGCAGAACACTTTTTCCTTTCTTCTTTTACTTAAATTCCAGTTAGTTCACATGCCATGGAATATTCGCTTCAGGGGTAGGATTTAGTGATTCCTCATCTGCATACAGTAGCCGGTGCTCATCACAAGTGCCCTCCTTAATATCCCTCACCCATTTAACTCTTCCCCCCATGCTCCTGTCCTGCAGCAACACTCAGTTTGTTCTCCAAGGTTGAGTCTATTTCCTTGTTTGCCTCTCTCATCACCCCTCCACTCTGTTCATCTGTTTTCTTTCTGAAATTCCACAAGTGTGAGAGATAGGATATTTGTCTTTCCTCACTGATTTTGCTTAGCTTAATATACTCTAGATCCATCCACATCCTTGCAAATGGTAAGATTTCATTCTTTTTGAAGCTGGGTCATATTCCATTATATATATATATATATATATATATATATATATATATATATATATATATATATATATATATATATATATATATATATATATATATATATATATAATATGTATCCCACGTCTGCTTTATCCATTCATCAGTGCATGGACTTTGGGATTCTCTCCATAGATTGGCTACTGTGGACATTGCTGCTATAAACATCATGGTGCATGTTCCCCCTTTGAATCTGCATTTCTGTATCCTTTGGGTAAATACCTAGGAGAGCAATTGCTGGATCATGGGATTGTTCAATGTTTAACTTTTTGAGGAACCCCCACACTGTTTCCCAGACTGGCTGCACCACTTTGCATTGCCACCAACAGGATGGGAGGGTTCCCCTTTAAGCAGAACATTATCTGCCAGCAATTTCATAAGAGGAAACAAAACCTCTGGGAGATGCACCCAGGGTCAGGCAAGCAGTTGCAGACTTCACCCCAAGGCTCCTGACGCCAAGCCCCTTGAAGCCACCAGCATGCCACTATCCAAAAGAATTCCCAGACTCTTCTTCTGACTCCACCACCAAAGAAACTACAGAGAGAATATGGCACCTCAAAATATCGAGATAATACATTTAGTAAAACTAGAAAGTCAAGCTCAACTTTTAAACAGGAGCAGGCTGCTTTGGATAATTTTCAATTTTCCCTCCACCCTAATTTTAACTCTTCTGATGAATAAACTAATCAATGATGAAACATCACCTTTGTCAAATGACATCATCCAAGTCTGTATCAGATGAAAAAAGGCCACCTAACCCTAGATGCTGGCCACTCAACCATATCTTAGACCCAATTGAATAAACACTGTTAGATGAAGGAACAAATTAGATGTTACAAACAGGCACAGAGTGAATCTCACCTTCCCTTTCTAATAAAAGAGGGTTCCTAGGAAACAGATGGTCAAAATACATGTGTAAGCAATAAATGGACAGAGAAATTGTGATCCCCTGCAAAGTTCTACCTGCAGGGAAACTAAGTAATTCTTGCACCAAACGCAGAATGCTGACAGCTACTTCAATTTTACTTTGTGGCTCAACTAGAGAAAAGAGAAAAGCCCAGGAGGTTTTGGGATAATAAGAGGTTTTACCTCCAGCCCTGACATAGTTAGGACATTTTGCCAAACATTCCTGTGCTTTCTCTGAACACTGGCGTCCTGTGACAAGCTGCCTCGCTGACTCCGATGCTGACGTTCAAACCTCGGGTGTCTTGGAGCCAGAGCAAAGAAGTGCTGTCAGCTGGGGAGAAGAAGGCACCTCTGACCTAAAGCCTGCACACCTGCTTTGGTTTCTGGGCGAAGAGGCAACACATACTTGTTGTTTACCAGTAATTATCTTCATTCTCAATAGACCAATGACCTTGCCTTTTCTGGATAGCAGACTTACTCTTCTAAAGAAACCCTAAATTTGTCTATTCCCAATGCAACTAGAGTGGAACATTTATTTCTCACTTAAATAGAAAACACTGTTATTGTCGACACTGCATGAATGAACTTTTAAAAACATTTTAGAGAGAAAGGAAGAAACCTTTATTCAAACCCAAGTCAGGACAACTGTCTGGGAGACACAATCTTCACCAAGAAGGGAGTCCTCCGGGGAAGGAACATTTGGGGCAGGCTTATATATTTTTTTCTGTTTTGTTTTACATACAGAGTTACACACTACAGTGAGGATCTTCTTAGATCCATAAAGTGACAGATTCTTTCTTATGTTTTCAGTATGTACATGTCAGTATGACCTTAATCTTATGGGAGCCAAAGAGGTTCTTTATTTTTTCTTATCTTTATGTTGTCATTTTTGGTTATTGTTTTCTCCTCGAAGCAGATGTACAACATGTGCTTGGGGCAGAAATAGGGCCCATGCTTTTAGGTTTTTGCCCAGTCATTTTGAGCCGGGTAAAATGTTAAAGGATAGCTTCCCTGGAAGCCCAGGACCAGGGCCCACAGATGATATAAGATAAAAATTACTTTCATCATTATAATTACTCCTAAATGGAGGAATTTGAGACAAAAGCACCTTTCACAAGAGTACCAAGAAATCAAAATGATACCCACGAAAGGCTGCCTGCTCCATGGCCAAGAAGTCACTCTTGTGTCATAGTTCACTCAGAAATCATGTTGTTGGACTGGTGAGGATGATACGATAGCAACGTCATCACTAAGAGTGGGAAGCTTCTAATTTCCATACGGCCATGTTGACCCCCTTAGCTCAGAGCCACCTGAATGGGCAGCTGGGGAGGGGGCACCATCATCACTATGAGTGGGGAGCTTCCCATTTCCATATGGCCATGTTGACCCCCTTAGCTCAGGGCCACCAGAAAGGAGAGCTGAGGGGCACCACAGGCCAAGGCTGCCAGGTGTGGCTGGGGCAGGAAGAACTCTGACTTAAGGCTCAACTCCTGTCTAGGTTATTATTATGCTCTTCACAAAGAAAGTGCCATTGTGTGTGAGCCCTCATGTAGAAAAGGTTCAGAATTTCCATTGAGATTCCCTCTTTGACCTTTAGGATATGTAGCAAAGTTCCATTTAATTTTAAACATTGAAGGACTTCTTGATTTTCTTTTCGCTATGACTGTGGCTCAATTCCCCTGTGGTCTAAGAATAGAATCTAGTTAATTTCAGGGTTTAACATTTGTAGACTTGATTCGTGGCCCCACCTATCATCTATTTGGGTAAAGAGTCTATGACCACTTGAAAATAATGTATTCTGCACTTATTATGGAATGTTGCCTATATGTCAATTAGGTCAGATTTGTTACCAATGTTTTGTCTGCTTTTTCTTTCAGATATTGAGAAAGGTATATTAAAATCTTCAAACTATCCTGCTCTATTCAACGTTGCATCAGAGAATCTACCAGTGTTAGAAGGCAAGAGAAACAAAAAGTATAAGAATTGAGGGGATAAATGTGACTATTCACAGATAATACAATTGTGTACATAGAAAATCCAAAACAGTCTATAAATACCCTATTAGAATTAAAAATGCAATTTATAAATTTGAGATGGATTGTAGCTTCCCATTGGACAGTTTCTGAAAGAAAATGTAGAACCTGTCAATCTTGGGGTAGGACATAGGGTGCTTTAACCATTTAAAAGAATTCAGTGGGACTTCATAAAAATGTGACATTTCTCCTTAACTTATGACCATAAGAAAATGAAATAGTGAACCGCAGGCTGGGAAGTAAAGATTTGCAATACACACACTGACAAAGACTTGTCAATAAAGAATTCCTGCTCATCAACCATAGAAAGTCTATTTATAAACGAATACTTCACAAAAGATTGGCTGATGGCCAATAACAACAGGAAAGGGTGCTCTACAGTATTATTTTAAGGAAGAGCAAGGCCTTTCCTAAAATGAAAACATACACACAAACTAGTATTCCCTAGATGGATGACGTCCTTATTTCTGAGGACAGCTTGAAGAACAGACTAGCATCAAAGTAAAGTGATGGAATTCCTGACACTCAGAGGATGGATAATTGACCTCAAACTACAGTACAATTTCTAGGCATCATTCGGTCCTCTGAAGGCAGACAACTACCACACCCCTTCCTACACCACACAGGTTGCTTCCCAACACCTACCATAAAAGAAGAAGATGAGAAACAGATAGGACTAGTAGGAAATAGCAAAAATCACATGTGGGGATTATCCTGAAACACACTGATCACATAACTAGTGTAAGGAAGTGTAGGGAACTGACAAGGACAGAGACTCAAGAGGTACTTCTTTGGGAAATGCTGTCTGAAATCGTCACACCTTGGTACCAGCTAATGAGGGCTCTGACCATACCCTAGGGTTTGCTCACAAGGGTCTGCAACACCATCGCTGAGGACTTCAAGACCTCAAAGCTTGCCTGATTGACTATTGGACTAAGAGATTCCCATGTTCTGAAAACAGATACCAACTCATTGAAAGGTTCACCTGGACTCTCTCGGAGGCCCTACAAGAAGCTGAACCATTCACTGAAAATCAATTACACACACACACACACACACACACACACACACACACACACACCCCTGTCATTTCACCAATTACTTAAACATTCAAGGTTCTTCCTACCTTTTCTTTTACACATTGATATTTATACTCACATGAAATGTCATCATTTCTAATGAACACTGATGTCAAAATAGAGATCCATTGACACAATATTCACAAAATGGAACTTCCCTGCTGTAATTTTCAATATAGCATTTTTTAAAGATCATACATATTTTAGATTTTTGGTAACTTTTACAGGAGAAGATCAGCATTGAAAAACTCTGAATACTTGACAATGAGTTTTAAGCCTAGAGAACAAAAATTGTCCAATTTCATAGATAATAAGGAACCAAAGGGAAAGCATGGAAGCTGTAGTCGAATAATTTTACACATATGTATCCTCTCTTATTCTACTACTGAGGGGCGTGTTTTATTACCACTATACATGCATCAATTGTCTTCCACGTGCACCTGCACAGGTATAATGAATTACTACAGTAGAATGAAATGTCTGGGAACTACTTGGCGGCATCTATAATGAACAATGAAATTTTGATCTTATATTTGGTGAACTTCCACTGTCTGTCCCTTTAGACAATGGACCCTAAACAGAAGGGGGAATGAACCACGAGCGACTATGGACTCTGGGAAACAAACTGAGGGCTTCAGAGGGGAGAGGGGTGGGGGATTGGGATGGTCCAGTGATGGGTATTAAGGAAGGTACATATTGCATGGAGCGCTGGGTGTTATATGCAAATAATGAATCACGGAACACTACATCAAAATCTAAGGAAATACTGTATAGTGACTAACATATCATAATAAAAAATTATTATTAGAAAAAAATTAAAGGTAAAAAAAAACCAATACAGCTTCTCTGTTTCAAGAACAATCACAATTGAGAAAAAACTAACTTCCAATCCCTAAAGCAAAACACAGACCAAGTTCCATTTCACTCCCCTTTATTCACATTCTCTGTGGGTTCTAAGCTATTTCCCTACCTCCTTTCCTGCTGAGCAGGGAGCCTCGGCTCGATCCCAGAACCCTGGGATCATAACCTGAGCCAAAGGCGCATGCTTAACTGGCTGAGCCAGCCAGGAGCCCCAGCTTCATGTTTTTCTTAAGCAAAAGGACACTTTCTCACAATGCCTTCACATGACTTCACATGGTACCAGAGACCTGCATTTGCTTCTAGGAGGTTGCAGATGAAGGCAATTGCAAACTCTTACAGTGGTTTATCAAATACAGTGACCTGCCTGGTGACAGTGAAACCCTTATGAGCCCACGAGAGGGTGCTGTGACACTCAGCTGTGGCTGGGCTGGCACAGAGAACCAAATCCATTTCCCTGCCTGATGTCTGTGAGGAACAGATGCCCCCACTGTGAATGAGACCCTGCCACTGAGCTGTCCAGAGATGGCCATCCTCACGGAGGATGAGGATAAAGGACAATGCCTGAGGAGACCTCATCTGTCTCTTTTATCTTTTCATATTTTCGACAGTGGACAAATCACTGCCTAGGAGTCCCCAACTACCTTAGTATCATCTGTGAATGGCCAAGAGGTTTTACAAAACACTTAAGATTTTGACCTCACAAATGCCTACAACCACTTACCATAGGGATTCAACATTAAGCAAAGATACTGTTCGTTGGAAGAGAGGTCCTGCCCACTGTTGTTTCTCACTTATATGCTCATCTTCCTTACCTCATGGTAACATAACCACCTTGATTCCTGCTGCCGTCTTCAGGAAGGCTGATGTGACTTGTCGGGCATTACTCTGACATCGTTCTTTCTTAGCAATAAGATGTGGACATTTCCCTAGTCCTACACACCCAAAGTTGAATCGGAATCAGGATTGAGGAGGCTGATGAGAGTTGAAGGTGTTTTCCTGTACACGGTGGTTTATTACCAATAAGGATGGGTCAGAGTCCTCGAAATTCCAGAACCTTTTCATTAATGCTTCCTACTTGTGAAAGATGATGTACATTGTCTTTCCCTGTATAGTGTGGTGACTCAGAGAAAAGTGCTTAGCCCTTTCGTCAGACTTCCACGACCACCTTGGGGCTGGCTTCCATATTCAGAAAGGATGATGTTAGGGCTAAGAGCGTTCCTGTACACTGTTATTTCTTACAGATAAGTGTATGGCATTTTTGTTACATTGCCAGAACCACTTAGCGCGGGCTTGCCGGCCTCCTGGGGACGAACCCTAACCGTAGGTCGGCCCCCGAGGGGCCTCTCCCAAGGGGCCTGGCACCACAACGCCAGGGATTGGGGATCCCCGAGCCCAGCGCCGGAGTCACCCTGCCACCCCACAGCAACCCGGGTTGCTAGGGGGGCCGCCAGTCTTTCAGGGCGAGAGAACGGGCAGGGCCCTCCAAGCCCCCAGCGACTTTTGAAGTCCCCCCGCGCCAAAATGCTTTGGTCCACATTCCCTCTCGCCAGTGCCCTCACCTCGGCCTGCCCCTACGCCTGCCGCAGAGCTGGGGGAACGGGCCTGCTGCACTCCTGGGGGCTAACACTTACCCTAGGTCGGTCCCTGAGGTGCCCCTCCCAAGGAGCCTGGCACCTCAATGCCGGGGATTTGGGAACCCCGAGCCCCAGTGCTGGACTCACTCTGCCACCCCCAAGCTCCCAGGGCGCTAGGGTCGTTGCCAGTCATTCAGGAAGGGAGAACGGGCAGGGCCCTCTGATCTGCCTGCGACCTTCAAAGGCCCCCCATGCAAAAACTCTGGCTCCCACTCTCCTGCTCGCCAGCACCCTAACCTCGGCCCACCCCTAAGCTCGCTGCAGAGCTGGCGGATCAGGCCTGCTGGCTTCCTGGGGGCTAACCCTATCCCTTGGTCGCCCTCAAATGGCCCCTCCCAAGTGGCCTGGCGCCGCATGCCAGGGATTGGGGACCCCCAACTCCCAGTGCCGGACGCACCCTGCCGCCCCACCACCACGTGGGGCACTAGGGGCTTCGCCAGTCCTTCAGGGCAACAGAACGGGCAGGACCCTCCGAGTCACCTGTGACCTTCGAAGGCACCCCGAGCCAAAGCCAAAATGCTCTGGCCCACGCTCCCGCTCGCCAGCGCCCTCACCTCGGCCTGCCCCTCCACTCGCCCCACAGCTGGTGGAACAAGCCTGCCAGCCTCCTGTGCGCTAACCCTAACCCTAGGGCGGCGCCGAAGAGGCCGGGTACCGCAACGCCAGGGATGGGGTGCCCCCGAGCCCCTGCACCGGACTCAACGTGCCACCACCCGGCCACCCAGTTTGCTAGGGGCGCCGTGCGTCATTCAGGGCAGGAGAATGGGCAGGGCCCTCTGAGCCTTCTGCGACCTTTGAAGCCCCCCATGCCAAAACGCTTGGGCCCACACTCCTTCTCACCAGCGCCCTCATCTTGGCCTGCCCCTCCGCTCGCCTGACAGCCGGCTGATCAGGCCTGCCGGCCTCCTGTGGGCTAACACTATCACTAGGGCGGCCCCCGAGGGGCCCCTCCCAAGGGGCCTGGCACCGCAAAGCCGGGGATTTGGGACCACAGAGCCCCAGCGTTAGATTCAACCTGCCGCCCTGCCACTACCCGGGCCGCTAGGGGCGCCGCCGGTCATTCAGGGCGGAAGAATGGGAAGGGCCTTTCGAGCCCCCGGCCACCTTTGAAGGCCCCCCACGCCAAAACGCTTGGGCACACGCTCCCGCTCTCCAGCGCCCACACCTCGGCCTGCCCCTCCGCTCGCTGCACAGCCGGCGGATCGGGCCTCTGGCCCCCTGGGGGCTAACCCTAAACCTAGGTCGGCCCTCGAGGGGCTCATCCGATGGGGCCTGGTGCCACGTCTCTGATTGCTGAACCCCGAGCTGCAGCGCCAGACTCACTGTGCTGCCCCAGCGACACCCGGGCCGCTAGCGGCGCCGCCGGTCATTCAGGGCGTGAGAACGGGCAGGGCCCTCCAAGCCCCAGACGACCTTCAAAGGTACCTCCGCCAAAATGCTTCAGCCCACACTCCCGCTCGCCAGCGCCCTCACCTCGGCCCGTCCCTCCACTCGCCACACAACTGGCAGATCGGGCCTGCCGGCCTCCTGGGGGCTAATCCTAATCCTAGGTCAGCCCCCGAGGAGCCCCTCCCAAGGGGCCTAGAGCCGCAACGCCGGGGATTGGGGACCCCTGAGCCCCAGTGTCAGACTCACCCTGCCGGACCGCCGCCACCCGGGCCACTATGGGCGCCACTGGTCACTCAGGGCGGGAGAACGGGCAGGGCCCTCCGAGCCCCTGGCGACTTTCGAAGGTCCCCCGCACCAAAACGCTTGGGCCTGGGCTCACTCTCTCCAGCGCCCTCACATCGGCCCATCCCTCCGTTCGCCACACAGCCAGCGGATCGGGCCTACCGGCCTCCTGGGGGTTAACCCTAAGCCTAGGTCGGCCCCCGAGGGGCACCTCCCAAGGGGCCTGGCGCCACAACACCGGGGATTGGGGACCCCAGAGCCCCAGTGTTGGACTCAACCTGCCACCCCGCCGCCACCCGGGCCAGTAGGGGCGCTGCCGGTCATTCAGGGCGGAGGAATGTGAAGGGCCCTCCGAGCCACCGGAGACCTTCGAAGGCCCCCTGCGCCAAAACACTTGGGCCCACGCTCCCGCTAGTCAGTGCCCTCACTTCGGCCCGCCCCTCTGCTCGCCGCACAGCTGGCAGATCAGGCCTGCCGGCTTCCTGGGGGCTAACCCTAACCCTAGGTCGGCCCCCGAGTGGTCCATTCCAAGGAGCCTGGCAGCGCAACACCGGGGATTGCGAACCCCCGAGCCCCAGCGCCGGACTCATCCTGCCGCCCCGCCGCCACCTGGCTGCTAGGGGCGCCGCAGGATATTCAGTGCGGGAGAAGGGACAGGGCCCTCGGAGTCCCTGTCGTCCTTCGAAGGCCCACCAAGCCAAAACGCTTGGGCCCACGCTCCGGCTCGCCAGCGCCTTCACCTCCGCGCCCCTCCGCTCGCCGCACAACTGGCGGATCGGGCCTGATGGCCTCCTGGGGGCTGACACTAACCCTAGGTCGGCTCCCGAGGGGCCCCTCCCAAGGGGTCTGGCATGGCAAAGGCGGAGATTGGGACCCCCGAGCCCCAGCCAGGACTCACCTTGCTGTCCCGCTGCCACCTGGACCGCTAGGGGCACCGCCGGTCATTCAGAGCGGGAGAACAAGCGGGGCTCTCCTAGCCCACGACGACATTCGAAGGAGCCCCGTGCCAAAATGCTTGGGCCCACGGTCGCATTCGCCAGTGCCCTCACTTCGGCCCGCCCCTCCCCTCGCCCCACAGCCGGCAGATCGGGCCTGCCGGCCTCCTGGGGGCTAACCCTAACCCTAGGTTGGCCCCGGAGGGGCTCGTACGATGGGGCCTGGCGCCACAACGTGTCTGATTGCTGACCCCCGAGCCGCAGCGCCAGACTCACCTTGCCGCCCCGCCAACACCCAGGCCACTAGCGGCGCCACTGATCATTCAGGGTGTGAGAACAGGCAGGGCCTTCTAAGCCCCGGATGGCCTTCGAAGGCACCCCGCGCCAAAACGCTTGGGCCCACGATCACGCTTGCCTGTGCCCTCAGCTCGGCCTGCCCCTCCACTCGCTGCACAGATGGAGGATCTGGGCTGCCGGCCTCCAGGGGGCTAACCCTAACCCTAGGTTGGCCCCCAAGGAGCCCCTCCCAAGGGGCCTGGCCTCGCAACGCAGGGATTGTGAACCCCCGAACCCGAGCTCAGAACACACCATGCCGCCCCGCCGCCACCCGGCCTGCTAGGGGCGCTGCCGGTCATTCAGGGCGGGAGAATGGGTAGGTCCCTCTGAGCCCCTGGCGAACTTCAAAGTCTCCCCGCGCCAAAACGCTTGGGCCCACGCTCCCGCTCGCCAACGCTTCACCTCGGCCCGCCCCTCTGATCGCCACGCAGCCAGGGGATCAGGCCTGCCAGCATATTTGGGACTAACCCTAACACTAGGTCGGCCCCTGAGGGGCCCTTCCCAAGGGGCCTGGCCCACAACATCAGGGATTCAGACCCCCGAGCCCCAGCGCCGGACTCACCCTGCGGCTCAACTGCCACCCGAGCCGCTAGGGGCTCCGCCGGTCATTCAGGGCGGGAGAACGGGCAGGGCCCTCCAAGTCCCCAGCGACTTTCGAATGCACCCCACGCCAAAACCCTTTGGCCCACGCTCCCGCTCGCCAGCACCCTTACCTCGGCCCGCCCCTCCGCTCACCTCACAGCTGCTGGATCGGAACTGCCGGCCTCCTGGGGGCTCACCCTTACCCTAGGACGGGCCCGGAGCTGCCCCTCCCAACGGGCCTGGCGCCGCAATACCGGGGAGTGGGGACCCCCGAGCCCCAGCGCCGGACTCACCCTGCCGCCCCACTGACACCCAGTCCGCTAGGGGTGCCACTGGTCATTCAGGGTGGGAGAACGGACAGGGCCCTCCGAGCCCGCGGCGACATTCGAAGGCCTCCCCATCCAAAACGCTTGAGCCCACGCTCCCGCCCCTCAGCGCCCTCACCTCGGCCTGCCCCTCCGCTTGCCGGAGAGCCGGCGGATGAAGCCTGCCCTCCTCCTGGGGACTACCCATATGCCCTAGGTGGGCCCCTGAGGGGCCTGTCCGAACGGGCCTGGCACCGCAATGCCTGGGATTGGGGACCCCCGGGCCCCACCGCCGGACTCACCCTGTCACCCCGCCGCCACCCGGGCCGCTAGGGGCGCCGCCGGTCATTCAGGGAGCGAGAACGGGCAGGGCCCTCCGATCCCCTGGCGATCTTCAAGGCAACCTGCGCCAAAATGCTTGGGTCCACGCTCCCGCTCACCAATGCCCTCACCTAAGCCCACCCCTCCGCTCGCTACACAGCTGGCAGATTGGGCCTAACAGGCTCTTGGGGGATAACCCTAACCCTAGGTCGGCCCCCGAGGGAATCTCCCAAGGGGCCTGGCTGCCCAACGCCAGGGATTGGGACCCCCAAGCCCCAGCGCCGGACTCACACAGCCGCCGCGATGCCACCGGGCTGCTAGGGGTGCCGCCGGTCATTCAGCGTGGCAGAACGGGCAAGCCCTTCCGAGCCACCTGCGACCTTCGAAGGACCCCCGCACCAAAATGCTTGGGTCCACGCTCCCGCTCGCCAGCGCCCTCACCTCGGCCCGCCCCTCCACTCGTCACACAGCCGGTGGATCGGGCCTGCCTGCCTCCTAGGTGCTAACCCTAACCCTTGGTCGGCCCCCGATGGGCCCCTCCCAAGGGGCCTGGTGCCACAATACAGGGATTGGGGACACCGAGCCCCAGAGCCAAACTCACGCTGCTGCCCCGCCGTCATCCGGGCCGCTAGGGGTGCCACAGGTCATTCAGAGTGGGAGAACGGGTAGGGCCCTCCGAGCCCCTGGCGAAATTCGAAGGCCCCCCGCGCCAAAACGCTTAGGACTATGCTCCCGCTCTCCAGCACCTGCCCCTCGGCCCGCCCCTCCGCTTGCCACACAGCTGGCGGATTGTGCCTGCCAGCCTCCTGGGGGCTAACCCTAACCCTAGGTTGGACCCGAGGGGCCCCTCCCACGGGGCTTGGCGCCTCAATGTCGGGGATTGGGGACCCCCGAGCCCCAGGGCCCAACTCAACCTACCACCCCTCCGCCACCCGGGCTGCTTGGGGCGGCGCCGGTCATTCAGGGCGGGAGAATGGGCAGGGCCCTCCGAGCCCCCGGCGACCTTCAAAGGCCATCTGCGCCAAAACGCTTGGGCCCACGCTCCTGTTCGCCACCGCCGTCACCTCGGCTAGCCCCTCCGCTCACCGCACATACGGCAGATCGGGCCTGCTGGCATCCTTTAGGCTAACCCTACCCTAGGTCGGCCCCCGAGGGACCACTCCCAAGCGCCTGGCGCTGCCATGCCGGGGTTTGGGGACCCGTGAGCACTTGTTGCGGGCTCACCCTGCCGCCCCTCCACGACCCAGCCTTCTAGGAGCAATGTCCTCATGGGGCGTGAAAATGGGCAGGGCCCTCCGAGCCCCCGGCGAATGTCCAAGGCCTCCTGCACCAAAACGCTTGGGCCAACGCTACCACTCACCAGCGCCCTCACTTCGGACCGTCCCTCCACTCTCTGCACAGCTGGTGGATCGAGCCTGCCATTCTCCTGGGGGCTAACCCTAACCCTAGGTCGGTCTCAGAGGGGACCATCCCAAGGGGTCTGGCACTGCCACGCCAGGGATTGGGGACCCCCGAGCCACAACACCAGATGCACCCTGCCACTCCGCCGCCACCCGGGCCGCTAGGGGCGCCGCCGGTCATTCGGGGCTGGAGAACATGCAGAGCCTTCCGAGCCACCCTCGAACTTCGAAGGCCCCTGTGCCAAAACACCTGGGACCATGCTCCCGCTCGCCAGAGCCCTCACCTTGGCCCACCACTCCGTAATCTGCTCAGCCGGTGGATGGGGCCTGCCGGCCTCCTTTGGGCTAACCCTAACCCCAGGTCGGCTCACGAGGGGCCCCTCCCAAGGGGCCTGGCACTGCCATGCCAGGGATTGGGGACCCCCGAGCACCAGGGCCGAACGCACCCTGCCGCCCCGCTGCGACCCGGCCCGCTAGGGGCACCTTCCTCATTCAGGGAGGGAGATCGGGCAGGGCCCTACGAGCCCCTGGCAACCTTTGAAGGCCCCCCGCGCCAAAACTATTGGGCCCAAGCTCCTGTTCGCCAGTGCCCTCACCTCGGCCCATCCTCCGCTCGTCACACAGCTGGCGGAAAGGGCCTGCCGGCCTCCTGGGGGCTAACCCTAAACCTAGGTCGGCACCCAAGGGGCCCCTCCCAAGGTGCCTGGCGCCACCACGCCTGGGATTGGGGTCCCCCAAGCCCCCTCGCCTGACTCACCCTGCCGCCTCACTGCGACCCGGCCCGCTAGGGGCAACGTCCTCATTCAGGGCGGGAGATCGGGCAGGGCCCTCCGAGTCCCCGGCGACCTTTGAACCCCCCCCACGCTAAAACGCTTGGGCCCATGCTCCCGCTCGCCAGCAACCTCACCTCTGCCCGACCATCCACTCGCTGCACAGCTGGCAGATCCGGCCTGCTGGCCTCCTGGAGGCTAACCCAAACCCTATGTCAGGCCCGAGGGGCACTTCCCAAGGGGTCTGGTGCCGAAACGCCAGGGATTGGGGATTCCCGAGCCCCAGCACTGGACTCACCCTGCCGCCCCTCTGCAACCCGAGCCGCTAGGTGCGCCATCGGGCTTTCAGCGCAGTAGAACCGGAAGTGCACTCTGAACCCCCGGTGACTTTCGAATGCCCCCACGCCAAAACGCTTGGGCCCACGCTCCCGCTCTACAGTGCCCTCACCTCGGCCTGCCCCACTGCTCGCTACACAGCTGGCGGATCAGGTCTGCCATCCTCTTGGGGGCTAACACTAACGCTGGTTCGGACCCCGAGGGCCCTTCCCAAGGGGCCTGGCGCCCCAACGCCGAGTATTGGGGACCCCCACGCCCCAGCGCCGGACTTACCATGCCGCCCCACCGCAACCCGGGCCACTAGGGGCATCGCCGGTCATTCAGGTCGGGAGAACGGGCAAGGCCTTCCGAGCCCCCAGGGACTTTCGAAGGCCCCCCGCGCCAAAAGGCTGGGCCCACGCCCCCGTACGCCAGCGCCCTCACCTCGGCGCGCTGCTCTGCTCACAGCACAGCCAGCGGATGAGGCCTGCCAGCTTCCTGGGGGCTAACCCTAAACCTAGGTTGGCCCCCGATGGGCCCCTCCCAAGGAGCTTGGAGCTGCAAGGCCTGGGATTGGGGACCCCCGAGTCCCAGCACCGGACTCACCCGGCCACCCCACCACAACCCAGGGCACCAGGGGCGCAGCTGGTTACTCTGGGCGGTAGAATGGGCAGGGCCCTCCGAGCCCCCGGCAACTTTTGAAGGCCCCCCACGCCAAAACGCTTGGGCCCATGCTCCCACTCACCAGCGCCCTCACCTCAGCCCGCACCACCGTCGCCGCACAGCCAGCGGATCGGGCCTGCCAGTGCCCTGGGGGATAACCCTAACTCTAGGTCGGCGACGAGGGGCCCCTCCCAAGGGGCCTGGCACCACAACGACAGAGATTGGGGACCCCCGAGCCCCAACTCTGAACACACCCTGCAGCCCCGCCGTCACCCGGCCCGCTAGGGGCGCCGCAGGTCATTCAGGGCGGGAGAACGGGCAGGGTCCTTCTGAGCCCCCGGCGAACTTCGAAGGCCCCCTCGCCAAAACGCTTGGGCCCACGCTCCTGCTTGCCAGCGCCCTGACCTCGGCCTGCCACTCCCCTCACTGCACAGCTGGTGTATCGGGCCTGACGGCCTCCTTTGAGCTAACCCTAACCCTAGGTCAGCCCCTGAGGTTCCCCCCCAAGTGCCTGGAGCCGCCACACCGGGGATTGGGAACCCCTGTGCCCCAGCTCCAGACTCACCCTGCACCCTGCTGCCACCATGGCCGCTAGAGGCGCCGCCGGTCATTCAGGGTGGGAGAACTGGCAAGGCCCTCCGAGCCCCTGGCGAACATCCAAGGCCTCCCGCACCAAAACGCTTGGGCCAAGCTACCACTCACCAGCGCCCTCACGTCGGCCAGCCCTTCCACTCTCTGAACAGCTGGCGGATCGGGCCTGCAATCCTCCTGGGGGCTAACCCTAACCCTAGGTCGGCCCCAGAGGGGCCCGTCCCAAGGGGCCTGGCACTGCCACGCCAGGGATTGGGGACCCCTGAGCAGCAACACCAGACGCACCCTGCCGCCCCGCCGCCACCAGGGCCGCTAGGGGCGCCGCCGGTCATTCCCGCCTGGAGAACGTGCAGAGCCTTCCGAGCCACCCTCGATCTTCGAAGGCCCCCACGCCAAAACGCCTGGGCCCACTCTCCTGCTCTCCAGCACCTTTACCTCAGCCTGCCCCTCTGCACGCCGCACAGCTGGCAGATCGGGCCTGCCGGCCTCCTGGGGGCTAACACAAACCCTATGTCAGCCCCCGAGGTGCCCCTCCCAAGGGGCCTGGAACCGCCATGCCCCTGCTTGGGGACCCCCAAGCACCAGCGCCGAACTCACCCTGCCGCCCTGCAGCCACCCGGGCTGCTAGGGGCGCCGACACTCATTCAGGGCCGGAGAACAGGCAGGGACCTCTGAGCCCCCAGCGACCTTGGAAGGCCCCCCGTGCAAAAACACTTGGGCCCATGCTCCAGCTAGCCAGAGCCCTCACCTTGGCCTGCCACTCCATAATCCGCACAGCCGGTGGATGGGGCTTGCTGGCCTCCATTGAGCTAACCCTAACGCTAGGTCGGCACCCAAGGGACAACTCTCCCAAGTGCCCGGCGCTGCCACGCCGGGGATTGGGGACCCCCGAGCCCCAGCTCCAGACTCACCCTGCTGGCCCACCACCACACCGGCCGCTAGGGGAGCCACCGGTCTTTCAAGGCGGGAGAACGGGCAGGGCCTTCCGAGCCCCCGGTGACATTCAAAGGCCCCCTGTGCCAAAATGCTTGGGCCCACGCTCCCGGTCGCCAGCGTGCTCACCTCAGCCCACCCCTCGCTCGCCGCACAGCCGGCAGATTGGGTCTGCTGGCCTCCTGGGGGCTAACCCTTCCCTAGGTCAGCTCACCAGAGGCCCCTTCCAAGGGGCCTGGCACTGCCACGCTGGTGATTGGGGACCCCCGAGCCAAACCGCCGGACACACCCTGCCACCCCACCGACACCCAGGCCGCTAGGGGCGCCACCGGTCATCTAGGTTGGAGAACGGGCAGGGCCCTCCAAGCCCCCGGTGACATTCGAAGGCCCCCCGCGCCAAAATGCTTTGGCCCACGCTTCTGCTCACCAATGCCCTCACCTCGGCCAGCCCCTCCGCAAGCTGCACAACCAGCGGATAGGGCCTGGCGGCCTCCTGGGGTCTAACCCTAACCCTAGTTGGCTGTCGAGGGGCCCCTCCCAAGGGGTCTGGCACCACCACGCCGGGGATTGGGAACCCCCGAGCACCAGTGCCGGACTCACCCTGGTGCCCTGCGAAGACCTGGCTTGCTAGGGTCGCCGTCCTCATTCAGAGTGGGAGAACTTGCAGGGCCCTCCGCGCCCCCTGAGACCTTCAAAGGCAACGTGCGCCAAAACGCTTGGGCCCCCGCTCCTGTTCACCATTGCCCTCACCTGGGCCCCACCCTCCGCTCACCACACAGCCAGTGGATCGGGCCTGCCAGCCTCCTGGGGGCTAACCCTAACCCTAATTCAGCCCCTGAGGAGCCCCTCCCAAGGGGACTGGCGCCATCACTCTGGGGACTGGGGACAATCGAGCCCCAGCGCCAGACTTTCACTGCCACCCCGCCGCCACCCGGGCTGCTAGGGGCGCCGCCGGTCCTTCAGGGCAGAGGAAGGGGCAGGGCCCTCTGAGACCCCGGCGACCTTCGAAGGCCCCTGCGCCAAAACACTTGGGCCCACGCTCCTGCTCGCCAGCGCGCTCACCTCAGCCCTCCACTCCGCTCGCAACACAGTTGGCGGATCGGGCCTGCCGGGCTCCTGGGGGCTAACCCTAAACCTAGGTCGGCCCCCGAGGGGCCCTTCCCAAGGGTACTGGCTCTGCAAGGCCAGATATTGGGGACCCACGAGCATGAGCGCCAGACTCACCCAGCCTCCCCGCCGCCACCCGGGCTGCTAGGGGCGCCGCCAGTCATTCAGGGCGGGAGAAGGGGCATGGATCTCTGAGCCCCCGGCGACTTTTGAAGGAGTCCCGCGCCAAAACCCTTGGGCCCACGCTCCCGCTCGCCAGCGCCCTCACCTTGGACCACCACTCCTCTCACCGCACAGCCGGGAGAACGGGCCTGCCGGCCTCCTTTGGGCTAACCCTAACCCTAGGTAGGCCCCCGAGGGACCACTCCCAAGTGCCTGGCGCCGCCACACTGGGGATTGGGGACCCACGAGCCCTAGCTCCAGACTCACCCTGCCACCCCGCCGTGACCCGGCATGCTAGGGGCAACGTCATCATAGGTCGAAAGAACAGGCAGGGCCCTCTGAGCCTCTGGTGACCTTTGAAGGCCCCCCACGCCAAAACACTTGGGCCCACGCTCCTGCTCGCCAGCGCATTCATGACGGCCCGCACCTCCGCTCGACACACAGCCAGCGGATCAGGCCGCTGGACTCCTGGGGGTAACCCTAAAGCTAGGCAGGCCCCAGAGGGGCACCTCCCAAGGGGCCTGTGGCCACCAAGCCTGGGACTAGGACCACAGGCCCCATCGCCAGACTCACCCTGCCTCCCTGCTGCCACTCAGGCCACTAGGGGCGCCGCCAGTCATTCAGGGTGCGAGAACGGACAGGGTCCTCCGAGCCACTGGCGACCTTCGAAGGCTCCCCGTGCCAAAACCCTGGTGCCCACGCTCCCGCTCCCCAGCGCCCTCACCTCGGCCCGCCCCTCCGCTCCCTGCACAGAGGGTGGATCCACCCTGCCGGCCTTGTGGGGGCTAACCCTAACTGTAGGTCGGCCCTCCAGGGTCCCTCCCAAGGATTCTTGTGCCTATGCGCCAGGGATCGGGGACTCCAAGACCCAGAACCAGACTCACGCTGCCGCAACGCCGCCACCCAGGCCACTAGGGGCGCCACCACTCATTCAGGGCGGGAGAAGGGACAGGGCCCTGGAGAAACTGGCGACATTTGAAGCCTCCCGCGCCAAAATGCAGGGGCCCACGCTCCCGCTCCCCAGGGCCTTTACCTCGGCCCACCCACCTCTTGCCAACCAGCCAGAGGATTGGGCCTGCTGGCCTCCTGGGTGCTAACTCTAACCGTAGGTCGGCCCAGGAGGAGCCCCTCCCAAAGGGCCTGGCCCCACAATGCTGGGGATTGGGGATCCCCGAGCCGCAGCTCAGGACTCACCCTGCAACCCCACCGCAATGGAGCCGCTAAGGGCGCCGCTGGTTATTCAGGGCAGGAGAATGGGCAGGGCCCTCCGAGACATGGCAACATTCAAAGGCCCAGGACACCAAAATGCTGAGGCCCACGCTCCCTCTCCGCATCCCCCTCAACTCGGTCCACACCTCCACTCCTCGCACAGCCGGCGACTCGGGCCTGCCAGCCTCCTGGGCGCTAACCCTAACCCTAGGACGGCCCCTGAGGGTCCCTTCCTAAGGAGCCTTGCAGCGCAACGCCGGAGATTGGCGACCAGCAAGCCCCAGCGCCAGACGCACGCTGCCGCCCCGCCCCACACGGGCCGCTAGGGGCGCCGCCATTCATTCGTGGTGGGAGAACTGGCAGGGCCCTCCGAACCCCCGCCGACCTTCGAAGGCGCCCAGAACCAAAACGCTTGGGCCCAGGCTCATGTTCACCAGCACCCTCACTTAGGCCCAACTGTCCTCTCTATGCACAGGCGGTGTATCGGGCCTGCTGGCCTCCTGAGGGCTAACCCTAACTGTAGGTCGGCCACGGAGGGGCCCTTCCCAAGTGGCCTGGCGCCACAATGCTGGGAATGGGGACCCCAACCCAAGTGCCGGTCTCAACCTGCTGCCTTTCAGGCCCCGGAGCCTCTAGGGGCCCCGCCGGTCATTCAGAGCGGGAGAACGGGCAGGTCCTTCTGACCCTCACCGACCTTCGAAGACCCCCCGCACTAAAACACTTGGGCTCATGCTCAGTCTCGCCAGCGCCCTCACCTCGGCCCTACCCTCCGCGTGCTGCACAGCCGCTGATCGGGTCCACCGGCTTGCTGGGGTCTAACCGTAACCCTAGATCGACCCCCAAGGGCCCCTCCCAAGGGCCCTGGCACCGCAACACCGGGAATTGTGGACCCCTGAGCCCCAGCGCCAGACTCACCCTGCCGCCCTGCCGCCACACAGGCCGCTAGGAGTGTAGCCGGTCATTCAGGGCGGGAGAACGGGTAGGGCCCTCCAAGCCCACACCTACATTTGAAGGTGCCCCGAATCAAAACGCTTGGGCCCAGGCTCATGTTCACCAGCACCCTCAACTCGGCCCGCACCTCCGCTCCTTGCACAGCCGGCGACTCGGGCCTGCCGGCCTCTTGGGCGTTAACTAGAACCCTAGGACGGCCCCTGAGGGTCCCTTCCTAAGGGGCCTGGCACCGCAACACCGGGGATTGGGTACCCCCAATCCCCAGCGCCGGATGCACGCTGCCGCCCCACCCCACACGGGCCGCTAGGTGCGCCGCCATTCATTCGGGGTGGGAGAACTGGCAGGGCCCTCCGAACCCCCGCCGACCTTCGAAGGCGCACCGAACCAAAACGCTTGGACCCAGGCTCATGTTCACCAGCACCCTCACTTCGGCCCAACTGTCCTCTCGATGCACAGGTGGTGTATCGGGCCTGCGTGGCTCCTGGGGGCTAACCCTAACCCTAGGTCGACCACCGAGGGGCCCTTCCCAAGGGGCTTGGCATCGCAATGCGGGGATTGGGGAGCCCCAAACCCCAGCACCAGACTAACCTTACCGCTCTGCCGGCGGCCGGGCCGCTAGGGGCGCCACCGGTCATTTAGGGCGGGAGAATGTGTAGGGCCCTCCAAGCCCCCTTGACATTCGAAGGCCCCCCATCCCAAAACGCTTAGGCCCATGCTCCTTCTCGCCAGCGCCCTCACCTCGGCCCACGCCTCCCCTCGCAGCACAGCCGGCGGATCGGGCCTGCTGGCCTCCTGGGGGTTAACCCTAACCATAGTTCGGCCCACGAGGGCCCCTCCCAAGGGGCTTGGTGCGGCACGTGGGGATTGGGGACCCCTGAGCCCCTGCGCCAGACTCAATGTGTTGCCCCGCCTCCACCCTGGCCAATAGGGGCGCCGCTGGTCATTCAGGGCAGGAGAACGGGCAGGGCCCTCAGAGAACCCAGAGACCTTTGAAGGCTCCCAGCGCCAAAATCCTTGGGCCCGTGCTCCCGCTCGCCAGCAGCCTCACCTCGGCCCGCCCCTCCGCTCACCGCACAGCTGGCTGATTGGGCCTGAAGGCCTCCTGGGAGCTAACCCAAACCATATGTCGGCCCAAGAGGGGCCCCTCCCAATGGGCCTGGCACAGCTAAGCCGGGGCTTGGCGACCCCCGAGCACCAGTGCAAGACACCCTGCCACCTCGCCAGGACCCGGCCCGCTAGGAGCGCTGTCCTCATTCAGGGCGGGAGAACGTGCGGGGACCTCAGAGCCACCAGCGACCTTCGAAGGCCCCCCGTGCCAAAACGCATGGGCCCACGCTCCAGATCGCGAGCGCCCTCACCTCGGCCAACCACTCCGCTCGCCGCACAGCTGGCGGATCGGGCCTGTGGGCCTCCTGGGGGCTAACCCTAACACCAGGTCGCACCCGAGGGGCCCCTTCCAAGGGGCCTGGCGCTGCAACACCGGGGATTGGGGACCCCCGAGCCCCAGCACCAGACTCACTCTGCCGCCCCTCTGCAACCCGAGCCACTAGGTGCACCGTCGGGCTTTCAGCGCAGTAGAACCGGAAGTGCGCTCTGAACCCCTGGCAACTTTTGAATGCCCCCACGCCAATAGCTTGGGCCCATGCTCCCGCTCTACAGTGCCCTCACCTTGGCCTGCCCCACTGCTCTCTACACAGCTAGCGGATCGGCCTGTCGGCCTCCTGAGGGCTAATACTAACGCTGGTTTGGACCCCGAGGGCCCTTCCCAAGGGGCCTGGCGCCCCAACGCAGAGTATTGGGGACCCCCATGCCCCAGCTCCGGACTTACCGTGCTGCCCCACCGCAACCCGGGCCACTAGGGGCACCACCGGTCTTTCAGGTCGGGAGGACGGGCAGGGCTTTCCGAGCCCCCAGCGACTTTCGAAGGCCCCGCACGCCAAAAGGCTGGGCCCACGCCTCCGTATGCCAGCGCCCTCACCTCAGCGCGCTGCTCTGCTCGCAGCACAGCCAGTGGATGAGGCCTGCCAGCTTCATGGGGTCTAACCCTAAACCTAGGTTGGCCCCCAGTGGGCCCCTCCCAAGGAGCCTGGAGCTGCAAAGCCTGGGATTGGGGGCCTCCGAGCCCCAGCACCGGACTCACCCGGCCACCCCACCACAACCCGCGGCACCAGGGGCGCCGCCGGTTATTCAGGGCGGGAGAACGGGCAGGGCCCTCCAGTCCCCTGGCAACTTTTGAAGGCCCCCCACGCCAAAACGCTTGGGCCCACGCTCCCGCTCACCAGCGCCCTCACCTCAGCCCACCCCACCGTTGCCACACACTGGCGGATCGGGCCTGCCGGTGCCCTGGGAAATAACCCTAAATCTAGGTCGGCGTTCGAGGGGCCCCTCCCAAGGGGCCTGGCACCGCAACGACAGAGATTGGGGACCCCCGAGCCCCAGCTCCAAACACACCCTGCAGCCCCACCGCCAACGGAGCTGCTAGGGGTGCCGCTGGTTATTCAGGGCAGGAGAATAGGCAGTGCCCTCCGAGACATGGCAACATTCGAAGGCCCAGGACGCCAAAACGCTGGGGCCCCCACTCCCGCTCGGCATCCCCCTCAACTCGGCCCACACCTCCACTCCTCGCACAGCTGGCGGATCGGGCCTGCCGGCCTCCTGGGCGCTAACCCTAACCCTAGGATGGCCCCTGAGGGTCCCATCCTAAGGAGCCTTGCGGCGGAACTCTGGGGATTGGCAACCCCCAAGCCCCAGCGCCCAGTACACCCTGCCGCCCCGCCCCACACAGGCCGCTAGGGGCGCCACCATTCATTCTGGGTGGGAGAACTGGCAGAGTCCTCTGAACCCCCAGTGGCGCCCAGAACCAAAATGCTTGTGCCCAGGCTCATGTTCACCAGCAACCTCACCTCGGCCCAACTCTCCGCTCCACGCACAGGTGGTGTATAGGGCCTGCCAGCCTCCTGGGAGCTAACCCTAACTGTAGGTCGGCCCCCGAGGGGCCCTTCCCAAGTGGCCTGGTGCCCCAACGCCGGGGATGGGGCAACCGAGCCCAAGTGCCGGACTCACCCTGCTGCCCTTCAGCCACCTGAGCCACTAGGGGCCCCGCCGGTCATTCAGAGTGGGAGAATGGGCAGGTCCCTCCGAGCCCCCACTGACCTTCGAAGACCCCCCACGCTAAAACGCTTGGGCTCATGCTCAGGCTCGCCAGTGCCCTCACCTCGGCCCACCCTGCTGCATGCCGCTCAGATGGTGATCGGGTCCACCAGCCTCCGGGGGGCTAACTGTAACCCTAGATCGACCCCCGAGGGGCCCCTACCAAGGGGCCTGGCGCCGCAATGCCGGGGATTGGGGACCCTGAGCCTCAGCACCTGACTCACCCTGCCACCCAGCCGCCACCCAGGGGCTTGGGGTGCTGCCGTTCATTCAGGGCGGGAGAACGGGCAGGGCCCTCTGAGACACGGTGACTTTCGAGTCCCCCCCGCGCCAAAACGCCCGGGCCCTCGCACCCAAACACCAGCGCCCTCACCTCGGTCCGCCACTCCACTCTCCACGCAGCTGGCGAATAGGACCTGCCGAGTTCTTAGGGGCTAAAACTAACCCTAAGTTGTCATCCGAGGGGCCCCACCCAAAGGGCCTGGCACCGCATCCCTGGGGATTGGAGATACCCGAGCTGTAGGGCCTGACTCACCCTGCCACCCCTCACCACCTGGGCCGCTAGGGGCGCCGCCATTCATTCAGGGTGGGAGAACCTGCAGGGCACTTCGAACCCCCGCCGACCTTTGAAGGCGTTCTGAACCAAAACGCTTGGGCCCAGGCTCATGTTCACCACCACCCTCACCTCGGCCCAACTCTCTGCTTCATTCAGACCCATTGGAAAGGGCCTGCCGGGCTCTTGGTTCTAAGGAAAACCCTAGGTCGGCCCCATGGGGCACATCCCAAGGGGCCTGGCTCCGCAACGCTGGGGATTGGTGACTCAGAGCCCCAGAGCCGGACTCACCCTGCCGCACTATCGCCACCTGGGCCTCTAGGGGCGCCACCGGTCATGCACGGTGAGAGAAGGGCAGGGCCTTCTGAGTCCCCAGTGACCTTCAAAGGTTCCCCGCGCCAGAACACTGGTGCCCATGCTCCCGCTCCCCAGCGCCCTCACCTCGGCCCGCCCCTCCGTTTGCTGCAGAGCCAGTGGATAGTGCCTGCCATGCTCCTGGGGGCTAACTAAAACCCTAGGTCGGCCCCGTGGGGCACATCCCAAGGGGTCTGGCTCTGCAATGCTTGGGATTGGTGACTCAGAGCCCGAGAGCCAGACTCACCCTACCACACTGTCGCCACCCAGGCAGCTAGGGGCGCCTCTGGTCATTCAGGGCGAGAGAAGTGTCAGGTCCTTCAGAGTCCCCAGTGACCTTCAAGGTCTCCCTGCACCAAAACACCTAGGTCCACCCTCCCACTCACCAGCGCCCTCACCTAGGTCTGCTACTCTGCTCTCCACACAGCTGGTGAATAGGGCCTGCTGGCCTCCTAGGGGCTAAACCTATCCCTAGGTTGCCCCCGAAGGGCCCCTCCCAAGGGGCCTGGTGCCACAATGCCGGAGATTGGGGACCCCCAAGCCCCAGGCCGGATGCAACCTGTCGCCACTCCCCATCCAGGCCGCTAGGGGCACCGCCATTCATTCAGGGTGGGAGGATAGACAGGGCCCTCCGAATCCCCGCCAACTTTCGAAGGCGCCCCGAACCAAAACGCTTGGGCCCAGGCTCATGTTCACCAGCACCCTCACCTTGCCCCAACTCTCCCCTCGACGCACAGGTGGTGTATCGGGCCTGCGGGGCTCCTGGAGGCTAACCCTAACCATAGGTCGGCCCCCGAGGGGCCCTTCCAAAGGGGCCTGGCGTCGCAACGCTGGGGATGGGGACCCCGAGTCCATGTGCTGGACGCACCCTGCTGCCCTTCAGCCACCCGAGCCACTAGAGGCCCCGCCGGTCAATCAGGGCAGGAGATCGGGCAGGGCCTTCCGAGCCCACGCTGACCTTTGAAGGCTCCCCGCGCAAAAACTTTGGCTCCCAGGATCCTGCTCGCCAGCGCCCTCACCTCAGCCCGCCCCTCCGCTTGCTTCAGAGCCGGTGGATAGGGCCTGCCGGGCTCCTGGCAGCTAACCAAAACCCTAGGTCGGCCCTGTGGGGGCATCCCAAGCTGCCTGGCTCTGCAATGCTGGGGATTGGTGACTCAGATCCCCAGAGCCAGACTCACCCTCCCACAACGCTGCCACCCTGGCCGCTAGGGGCGCCGCTGGTCATTCAGGGCGGGAGAACAGACAGGGCCCTGGAGAAACCAGGGACATTTGAAGCCTCCCTTGCCAAAAGGCAGGGGCCCACAATCCCACTCCCCAGTGCCTTTACCACAGCCCGCCCACCTCTCGCCGCCCAACCAGAGGATCGGGCCTGCCGGCCTCATGGGGGCTAACTCTAACCCTAGGTCGGCCCACGAGGAGCCCCTCCCAAGGGGACTGGCCCTGCAATGCTGGGGATTGGGGATCCCCAAGACGCAGTGCAGGACTCACCCTGCCGCCCCACTGCCAACCGAGCCCCTAGGGGCGTAGCTCGTTATTCAGGGCAGGAGACAGGGCAGGACCCTCTGAGCCATGGCAACATTCGAAGGCCCAGGGCGCCAAAATGCTGGGGACCACGCTCCTGCTGGGCATCGCCCTCAACCTGGCCCACACCTCCGCTCCTCGCACAGCCTGCGACTGGGGCCTGCCGGCCTCCTGGGCGCTAACCCTAACCCTAGGACAGCCCCTGAAGCTCCCTTCCTAAGGGGTCTGGAGCCGCAACGCCGGGGATTGGGGACCCCCAGTCCCCAGCGCCAGATGCACGCTGCCGCCCCGCCCCACACGGGCCGCTAGGGGCGCTGCCATTCATTCAGGGTAGGAGAAGTGGAGGGCCCTCCGAACCCCTACAGACATTCGAAGGCACACCAAACCAAAACGCTTGGGCCCAGGCTCATGTTCACCAGCACCCTCACCTCGCCCCAACTATCCCCTCGACGCACAGGTGGTGTATCGGGCCTGCGGTGCTCCTGGAGACTAACCCTAACCATACATCAGCCCCCGAGGAGACCTTCCCAAGGGGCCTGGCGTCGCAACTCTGGGGATGGGGATCCCGAGCCCATGTGCCTGACTCACCCTGCTGCCCTTCAGCCACCCGAGCCACTAGAGGCCCCGCTGGTCAATCAGGACAGGAGATTGGGCAGGGCCCTCTGAGCCCACGCTGACCTTTGAAGGCTCCCCGCGCAAAAACGTTGGCTCCCAGGATCCTGCTCGCCAGCGCCCTCACCTAGGCCCACCCCACCGCTTGCTTCAGAGCCGGTGGATAGGGCCTGCTGGGCTCCTGGCAGCTAATCAAAACCCTAGGTCGGCCCTGTGGGGACATCCCAAGAGGCCTGGCTCTGCAATTCTGGGGATTGGTTTCTCAGAGCCCCAGAGCCAGAGTCACCCTGCCGCACTCTACCCACCCGGGCCACTAGGGGAGCTGTCGGTCATAGAGAGCGAGAGAAGGGCAGGGCCATCTGAGCCACAGGTGACCTTCACAGGCTCCCCACACCATAACGCTGGTGCCCACGCTCCCGCTCCCCAGCGCCCTCTCCTCGGCCCACACCTCCGCTCGCCGCACAGTGTGCGGATTAGGCCTGAAGGTCTCCTTGGGGCTAATCCTAACCCTAGGTCGGCCTCCCAGGGGCCCCTCCCAAGGGTCCTGGTGCCACTGTGCATGGGATCTGGGACTCCAAGCCCCAGAGCCAGACTCACCCTCCCACAACGTTGCCACCCTGGCCGCTAGGGGCGCCGCCAGTCATTCAGGGCGGGAGAAGGGACAAGGCCCTGGAGAAACCAGAGATATTTGAAGCCTCCAGCGCCAAAATGCAGGGGCCCACAATCCTGCTCCCCAGCGCCCTCACCTCGGCCCACCCCTCCGCTCGCCCCACAGCCATCGTATTGGGACTGCAGGCCTCCTGGGGGCTAACCCTAACCCTAGGTCGGCCCCCGAAGGGCACTCCCAAAGGGCCTGGCACCGCGATGCCGGACATTGGGGACCCCCAAGCCCCAGCGATGTACTCAAAATGCCCCTCCGCTGCCACCCGGGCCACTTGGGGCGCCGCCGGTCATTCAGGGTGGGGGAATGGGCAGGACCCTCCAAGCCAAAGAATAGGAAAACAGTAAGTAAAAAGGATACGTGCACCCCTATGTTTCTTGCACCATTATTTACAATGTCACAATATGTAAGCAACCCAAGTGTCTGTAGAAAAATTGACAAATGAGATGATAGATGTGAGTATTCACACACACACACACACAGACACAGACACACACACACACACATACACACACACAATGGAGTATTACTCGGATTGCAAAAGAATGAAACCTTGCCATTTGCAGACACATGGATGGAGCTAGAGAGTATTATCCAAACTAAAATCAGTCAGTCAGAGAAAGACAAATCCCATATGATGTCACTCTAATGGGGAATTTAAAAAACAAACAAAAATAAATAACTAAAAGAGAAAAAGGAGACACACCAAAATACAAACTCTTAACAATAGAGAACAAACGGATGGTTACAAGAGAGGAGGTGGATAGAGGGATGAGTGGAATAGATGAAGGGGATTAAGAGGACACTTCTTGATGACAACTGAGTAATATATAGAAATACTGAATCACTCTACTGTACACCTGAAACTAATGTAACACTGTATGTTAGCTTTAATGGAATTAAAATAAATTTTAAAAAAAGACTTTTCTTTCAGAAACCTCTTTGAAAAAGCTTTTCCTGTGCAATGTGCAAAAGCCCTACTTGGGAGGATTCACTCTACAATAATTATTCACTTAATGCCTAAAATTCAGATTTCACTGAGTTCTTACCATGGATCCCAGCCCACGGGAGCCATGGTCCTTTTCAGTCCAGGCTCAGCACCTATGCATTCAAGATTGGAAGTAGAGACACATATCACTTCACAGTCCAGATAGCTATTATTGTTTCTGTTTCAGTGTGAGAGAGTCACAGACTTTGGGACAGGTTTCAGAGCAGATTTATTATGGATCCTGGATCTCTACTTCAATGTTCATTGCCTGGATCCATTTGACTAATAGGTTCTCTGTGGATGGGTTTGCTTCCAAGCACATACATGGAAGATGCAAAGGTGGGTGGGCTTGGTGCGGGACAGGAAGAAGACCAAAAGCAGACAAGGGTCCGATCCCTCCCCTGATCCAGGAACTGCTATGGGAGAGGGTACGGGAGGTAGAATCCATGTGAAACTCCAAGGTCACCAGCTGAACACAGGAGGCAGAGGTCAAGGGATCTGGAGATGCAGGGGTTGAAGGCTGCTCTGAGCTACCTCTGGGAGGAAGGGAGGGAAGGAATGAGAAGGAGACACTGCCTGCCCCTGGCCCATGCCAGCTGCCCACCGCTCTGACACGCATCAGTCTATGAGCTGACACGGCCTGGGCTCAGGATGGGCTGGCTTGGGTCCCTCAATCCTCAGTAGGACAGCTGGCCCCAGGGCTCAGAGACATGCTGAGGGAGATGAGAGGGAAAGCTGCCCCACCCAGGTCATCCCCTCCTTGAGCAGACAGCCCTTCAGAACTGCTAAAAAAACCCCACTAACGGGGTTGAAAGACATGCCATGGATGAACTAAGGCATAGAGATATGTAAAATAACATTCATTTTTAAGTTCAGAGCTGTCATCTCAGGAAGTGGGGACAGCTTCCCTGAAGAAGACTGAGGGGAGGGCAGGCCATGCTGAAAAGGGAGACATGGCTGTCCTGATTGGGGACCTGCAGCCCCCTTCCAGGGCAGTGCATCATCCTCGCATCACACGAGATCCATGGAAGTGTTCCATCAGGGCCAGATGTTTGTCTCGAGAAGGCTACCCTGGCATCGGACTGCACAGGGCACCAGGGACGAGGGCCAGATGGAGGACGGACAATACCCCGGAGGCCATGGGGCAAGAGCAGAGGCACATGACCTTGAAGATGATGATGAAAAGCAGGAGGTTGCAGCATGGACCTGGCCCAAAAGTGCCATGGGAGCAGTGCCCAGAGCTACACTGACTGGGTGCCTTCTGTGCCCGGTGCGGCTAACTTCAGTGGGGTCCAGACTAGTCCTGACCACAAGTCTAGGAAGTGTGCACCACCCCCGGCCTCCTCTCCCCTTGCAGCTGCTAGGAATCACGGTCACAGACCCTGGTCAGCTTTCATGGAAACCAAGCAGTGGCTCCCCCGCACGCTGCACCTCTGGTCGTGGTCCAGTGCGACTCTCGTGCCTGGCCAGACAGTGATGTCTACCTGTCTCCACACAAATCCACAGACAGGAGGGTGTCCCTGAATTCCACAGCACCTGATGAGACAGATCCACAGAACCCAACACCCAGTGGGTCACTCGGGACCTCACCTATGGTCATGGAGCTCACCATACCTTATTTCTGTCACTTCCCACAGAAAGCCTGGTTCTGATACCCCACAATACCGTACATTCTGGTTGCTGACCTGGGGTCATGCCATGAACCCACATGACACCTTTCTTTAAGTGAAGGCTATGCCTATATCTCCTAGAAAATATTTAATGAAGTACAAGTCCATCAGGACTATGGTGTGAACAGTAGCACACAGCCTGCATGGTAGTAGTCAGTAATTCTAACAAGTGTTAACCCCACCCCCCGTCTCACAAAGCCTTCCTCCATCCCCACTGAACTCATGGTCTGCCCTCCGAAAACCCTCCAGGAAACAAACCTTTCATCTGAGTGCTCTCTTCACCTTCTATATCAAATCTTGTCCAACCACAATGATAGGAAATTAGAAATCAGTCTCAAGAAAAAAATGGGACAGTCAAAAATAGGTGGAGATTTTTGGGGCCTGGGTGGCTCTGTCGTTAAGGATGTGCTTTCAGCTCAGGTCTTGACCCCGGATCCTGGGATCTAGCCCCAAATCAGGTCCTTGCTCAGTGGGAAGCCCGCTTCTCCCTCTCCCACCCCCCTGCTTGTGTTCCCTCTCTCGCTGTCTCACTCTCTGTCAGATACTTAAATAATCTTAAAAAATATGTGGAGATTTAACAACATGCTACTGAACAACCAACAGTCAAAGAAGAAATAAAAAAAATTTTAGAAGTACCTTGACATTGATGAAAAAGACAACCTACAAAAACTTATGGGATGCAGCAAAAGTAGCTTTATGGGGGACATTCATAGAAATTCAAGTCTTCATCAATCCATGAAAATGCTCTCCAATAAACAACCTGATTTATGTGGTAAAGAAGTAGAAAAAAAATAACAAAGCCCCAAATTAGTAGAAATAAGGAAATAACAAAAATGAATACATAAATAAATCCAACGGAGACTAAAAAGAAAAAAAATGAAAATGAGAGCAGCCTTTTTTGGAAAGATAAACAAAACTGACAAACTTAGCTAGACTCACCAAGAAAGACAGAGGAGTCGAATACAATCAGGAAAGAAAGATAATGGATTCCTGTCTCATATCAAAATCAAAAGAACCCTTCAACCTTGGACACAACAACATCTTGTAAGCCACGTCTCTAAAGGCAAAGGAAATAAAAGCAAAAAATGAACTATTGGCACTTCATCAGGATAAAAAGCTTCTGCTCGGCAAAGCAAATGATCAAAAAACAAAAAGGCAACCTATGGAATTGAAGAAGATATCTGCAAATGATATTACAGATAAAGGGTTGGTATCCAAGATCTATAAAGAACGCCTCAAACTCGACACCCAAAAAATGGGCAGAAGACAAAAAGAGATACTTCTCCAGAGAAGACATACAAATGGCCAACAGACACATGAAAAAATGCTCCACATCACTTGCCATCAGGCAAATACAAATCAAAATGACAATGAGATACCACCTTACACCAGTTAGAATGGTTAAAATTAACAAGGCAGGGGGCACCTGGGTGGCACAGAGGTTAAGCATCTGCCTTCGGCTAAGGGCGTGATCCTGGCATTATGGGATCGAACCCCACATCAGGCTCCGTTATGAGCCTGCTTGTTCCTCTCCCACTCCCCTGCTTGTGTTCCCTCTCTCGCTGGATGTCTCTATCTCTGTGGAATGAGTAAATAAAATCTTGAAAAAAAATTAACAAGACAGAAATAAAAAAAAAGTCAGAGAGGATGTGAAGAAAGGGGAGCCCTCTTACACTACTCGTGAGAATTCAAGCTGGAACAGCCACTTTTGAAAACAATATGGAGGTTCCTCAAGACGTTAAACACAGAGCTATCCTATGACCCACCAATTGCACTACTGGGTATTTACCCCATCGACACAGAGTAATGAAAAGAAGGGGCACCTGTATCCCAATGTTCATAGCAGCAATGTCCATAATAGCCAAACTGTGGAAGGAGCCAAGATGTCCTTCAGCAGATGAATGGACAAAGAAGATGTGGTTCATCTATACAATGGAATATTACTCAGTCATCAGAAAGGATGAATACCCCCCATTTGCACCAACGTGGATGGACCAGGAGGGGATTATGCTAAGTGAAATTAAGTCAAGCAGAGAAAGACAATTATCATATGGTTTCACTCCTATGTGGAACGGAAGGAATAGCATGGAGGACATTAGAAGAAGGAAGGGAAAACTGAAGGGGTGGGAATGAGAGGGGAAGATGAACCATGAGAGACTACTGACACTGGGAAACAAACTGAAGGTTGCAGAAAGGGAGGGGAAGAGGAATGAGTTATCCTGGTGATGGGTATTAAGGAGGGCACGTGTTGGGGCGCCTGGGTGGCACAGCGGTTAAGCGTCTGCCTTCGGCTCAGGGCGTGTTCCCGGCGTTATGGGATCGAGCCCCACAACAGGCTCCTCCGCTGTGAGCCTGCTTCTTCCTCTCCCACTCCCCCTGCTTGTGTTCCCTCTCTCGCTGGCAGTCTCTATATCTGTCGAATAAATAAATAAATTCTTTTTTTTTAAAAAAAGGAGGGCACGTGTCATAATGAGCACTAGGTGTTATATGCAAACAATGAATCATGGAACACTACATCAAAAACAAATGAAGTACTGTAGGGTGACATCATTTTAAAAAAAGAAAGATATGAAATCCATACAGGAAAACTGTCACTATTTGCAAATGACATGAAATCCCGAAAGATTCCACAAAAAAAAAAAAAAAACTGTAAGAATAAACAAATTCAAGAAAGCTGCAGGATATAAAGTCAATATACAGAGACCTGTTGTCTTTATTTATTTTCAAATTTTATGTATTTATTTGAAAGGAAGAGAAAAAGCACAAGCAGTGGGAGTGTCAGAAAGAGGGAGAAGCAGACCCTCGCTAAGCGGGGAGCACAACACGGGGCTTGATCCCAGAACTCTGGGTTCATGACCTGAGCTGAAAGCAGACGCTTCACCTATGGGGCCACCCAGATGACCCAACTTCTTTCATTTCTGTATACTGATGACACACTGTCGTAAAGAGAAATTAAAAAAGCAATGCCATTTACAATTGCATAAAAAAAATCTAGGAATAAAAGTAACCAAGAATGAGAAAGACATAGTACACTCAACACATGGCAGAAAGAAATGAAAAGCATGTGTGTCAAGGGGGGCAGGATGAATGGGTCAAAGATTTGGAAGGCAACACAAACAAATGGAAGCATACGCCATGCTCCTTAACTGGAAGAGTTAATTATGTGAACATGTCCATCGTACCCAAAGCAATCGACAGATGTGATGAAATCCCTAACTGAATTCCAGTGGCATTATTCCAGCAAGTAGAAAACAGTCCTCAAACTTGTATGGAATCACAAAACACCCCAAATACCCAAAGGAACCTGGAGAAAGAAAGGTGCAGTCAACACACTCCTGGATTTCAAGTTAGATTACAAAGCTGTTGTCATCAAAACAGGATGGTACTGGCATAAACACAGACACCAGGTCAGTGGAACAGAACAGAAAGCTCAGAAACTTACCCACACGTAGATGATCCTAACTTACGACACAGCAGCAGAAGATATGCCATGAGGGAAGGACTGTCTCTTCAGTGAGCGGTAACAGGCAAAGGGGACACTAAATGCAGAAGAATATAACTGGGTCACTTTCTTACACCACACACAAAATTTTTAATGGATGAATGATATGAATGTAAGACCTGAATCCATAAACCTCCAAGAAGACACAGGTACTCAGTCTCTCGACATCGGTTTTGACAAAGTGTCTTCAGATCGGACACCAAATGCAAAGGGAACAAAAGCAAAAATAAACAAGTGGAACAACTTCAAAGTGAAATCTTCCACGCGGAAAAAGAAACCAGCAAAAACTTACAAGGCCACAGACCCAATAAGAAAAAAATATCTGTGAATCATATGTGTGAGAAGACGCTAATATCCAAAATACACACAACACTCATACAAATCAAAGCAAACAAACAAACAAAAAACGGTATAAAAAATGTGGGGAATATGTGAATAGATACTTTCCAAAGACGGCACACAGGTGCCAACAGACAGAAAAAGTTGTTCCACATCACTAAATATCGTCAGGGAAACATCAGTCAAACCCACAATTGGCTATTCCCTCACAACTGTTGGAACACCTATTGTCCCAGAGACAGACACCAGGTGGGGTCAAGGGTGTGCAGACGAGGAGACTCTGTGCACTGTTGGTGGGAATGGAAATTGGTGCAGCCACTGTGACAAACGGTATGGAGGTTCCTGAAAAAATAAAAGCAACTACGACATGACCCAATAATGGCTCTACTGAGTATTGATTCGGAGAACACAAAAATACTGCCTCAAAAAGACAGATGCACTCCCACGTTCACTGCAGCATTATTCACAAGAACCAGACATGGAAACACAGACCTTGGGGGCCTTATGCCAAGTAACTCAGACACAGAAAGACCAATACCAGATGCTCTCGTGTACATTCCACGAGGAATAAACAAATACTGAACGCATAGACACTGAGAGCAGATTGGTAGGTGCCAGATTCAGGGTTGGGGTGGTAGAAACGGGTAAAGGTGGTCAAAGTCTCAATGTTTGAGTGAGAAAATCCGACAGTCATGAAATGTTCTGTCCAGCATGGAGACTAAAACTAACCCCGCAGTATGAGGTATAGGTTTCCCTGCTCTTTGAAAGTACAGGGCTTCTGAGAAACCTTGCACAGCAGAAATGGTGTCAAGAAGGAATGGCCATTAATTTACACAGAACAATTGGCAGTGTGCTCAAACACCAAAATTCCTTCTCTTTGGCTTTTCTTAGGCCTCAGCACACAAGTTTCTAAGGGAGGCCCAGCATAAATGAAGATAAAGCACAGCAGAGGCTCACAGACACCATTCAAAGTGCTGGTGGCTGGATGCGGAGAGCGGTTCCCAGCGGAAGGAGCTGGTTGGGGTGCACGCCGCCTCTGTTGTGCTTCTCCCCAAAGCAGATGCTGAACGTGATTCTCACTGTTCACCTTTTTTCATAAGAGGGAAATCCTCTTCAGGTCTCTTCCTCTTACTGAAGATGGGTAATAACATAGTTCTTTCAAGAAAGCCCAATGTCTTACTGTGAACGTTTAAAAAGTGGGGGACACTTGTACTTGAGCATTACTGAGGGAGGAGATGTAAAAGGTTCTCCTAGACACAAATCTCAGCAGATCCACCGGGAAAGGCACCTTCCTCAGCATGCGGAACATGGACTACATCCTACCCCCAGAAACCCTCTCCTTCCCCTCGATCAGGACAACCCACAACAGCTGGGAGTTACCCCAACTCCTCCGTTCTCCTGCTCCTAATTGCTAACCGATCAGCAAATCCTGTGAGCTCCATCTTCAAAATGGACCCCGAATAGGTCTAACCACTCCATCCAAGGCCACCTGTCTGGTCCACAGTGCCTGAGTTCCTGGAAAAGCTTCGTCATTGATGTGCCTTGCCGTCTTCAACACTCTGTCATCTGTTCTCAACACTGTAGCCAGGATGGCCCAGTGAAACAGGGTCTCATGGGGTTATAGCCTTGGAATGCCTTTCTTTCACCTCTCTGAGGTAATGTCCTAAGGTGTCTCCTGTGGCCACAGGGCCTTCTTGCTGCTCCTGGACATACCTTGAATTCTCCTGCCCCAGAGCCTTTGCACATGCTTTCCCTTCTGTTAAGAATGCTCTTGATGTGTTCTCACTCACCTTCGGAGAAGTCTGAATTGGAGTGACAGGGACAGAAGATGAGCCTGTGTGTGTTGGGTGAGGCTGGTGGCCCAGAAGAGGGTTCTCTGCCAGCTCTCCGCCTGTGCCTCACTTGTCCTCAGCCAGGAACTTGCACAGAGCCCTCACCTGTCACAACTCTCACCCAGGAGACCCACAGCCACCCTTGGAGCCCACCCTGCCCATACCCTGCTGCAGAATGCATTCAGCTCTCATCTGGGACCCCTGTCAGCTTTACCCAGACCTGGAACTCCCCCATCTCCTGCAATGCTCCTGGATTCCCCCTCTTCTTCCAAAATCACACTGGCGCAAGGCTTTCATGAGAAAGATATAATGCTAACTAATGAAAGGTTCACACCTACTTTCCCCTTCTGTTGCCTTTCTCTCCACCTTCTTTCCTACCTGTGCAAATTGTAACATATCAGTGGAACATGAACATGCTCTGAGACCTGAATCTTTCATTGCAGCTTTCTGAGGACTCCTTATGTGATAAGAAACTAGTGTATCTTACAACAGGGTGTTTTACAACTCTCATCTATAGAATAGTACAGCCCAAATCACTACAATTTTACCTCACTCTTCATGAAGCAGAACACTTTTTCCTTTCTTCTCTTACTTAAATTCCAGTTAGTTCACATGCCATGGAATATTCGCTTCAGGGGTAGGATTTAGTGATTCCTCACCTGCATACAGTACCCGGTGCTCATCACAAGTACCATCCTTAATACCCCTCACCCATTTAACTCTTCCCCCCACGCCCCTGTCCTGCAGCAACACTCAGTTTGTTCTCCAAGGTTGAGTCTATTTCCTTGTTTGCCTCTCTCATCACCCCTCCACTCTGTTCATCTGTTTTTTTTTTTCTGAAATTCCACAAGTGTGAGAGCATAGGATATTTGTCTTTCCTCACTGATTTTGCTTAGCTTAATACACTCTAGGTCCATGCACATCCTTGCAAATGGTAAGATTTCATTCTTTTTGAAGCTGGGTCATATTCCATTATATATAGGTATCCCACATCTGCTTTATCCATTCATCAGTGCATGGACTTTGGGATTCTCTCCATAGTTTGGCTACTGTGGACATTACTGCCATAAACATCATTGTGCATGGACCCCCTTCAAATCTTCATTTCTGTATCCTTTGGGTAATTACATAGGAGAGCAATTGCTGAATCATGGGGTTTTTCAATGTTTAACTTTTTGAGGAACCCCCACACTGTTTCCCAGACTGGCTGAACCACTTTGCATTGCCACCAACAGGATGGGAGGGTTCCCCTTTAAGCAGAACATTATCTGCCGGCAATTTCATAAGAGGAAACAAAACCTCTGTGAGATGCACCCAGGGTCAGGCAAGCAGTTGCAGACTTCACCCCAAGGCTCCTGACGCCAAGCCCCTTGAAGCCACCAGCATGCCACTATCCAAAAGAATTCCCAGACTCTCCTTCTGACTCCACCACCAAAGAAACTACAGAGAGAATATGGCACCTCAAAATATCGAGATAATACATTTAGTAAAACTAGAAAGTCAAGCACAACTTTTAAACAGGAGCAGGCTGCTTTGGATAATTTTCAATTTTCCCTCCACCGTAATTTTAACTCTTCTGACGAATAAACTAATCAATGATGAAACATCACCTTTGTCAAATGACATCATCCAAGTCTGTATCAGATGAAAAAAAAGCCACCTAACTCTAGATGCTGGCCACTCAACCATATCTTAGGCCCAATTGAATAAACACTGTTAGATGAAGGAACAAATTAGATGTTACAAACAGGCACAGAGTGAATCTCACCTTCCCTTTCTAATAAAAGAGGGTTCCTAGGAAACAGATGGTCAAAATACATTTGTAAGCAATAAATGGACAGAGAAATTGTGATCCCCTGCAAAGTTCTACCTGCAGGGAAACTAAGTAATTCTTGCACCAAACCCAGAATCCTGACAGCTACTTCAATTTTACTTTGTGGCTCAACTAGAGAAAAGAGAAAAGCCCAGGAGGTTTTGGGATAATGAGAGGTTTTACCTCCAGCCCTGACATAGATAGGACATTTTGCCAAACATACCTGTGCTTTCTCTGAACACTGGCGTCCTGTGACAAGCTGCCTCGCTGACTCCGATGCTAACGTTCAAAACCTCGGGTGTCTTGGAGCCAGAGCAGAGAAGTGTTGTCAGCTGGGGACAAGAAGGCACCTCTGACCTAAAGCCTGCACACCTGCTTCGGTTTCTGGGCGAAGGGGCAACACATACTTGTTGTTTGTCAGTAATTATCTTCATTCTCAACAGACCAATGACCTTGCCTTTTCTGGAAAGCAGACTTACTCTTCTAATGAAACCCTCAATTCATCTATTCCCAATGCAACTAGAGTGGGGTCTGGTTTACGCACGCCTCCAGGCCCCCACCTGGAGGATTTTCCTGCATGATTCTAATAGCCAATTACCACTAACCCGGGGGCACAGGGGGCATAATGCTGAAGTTGGGGGATGGCTCTGGGGCTTGCTACTGCCACACCTGTGCCTGGGGGACCAGGGCACACCCTGCTGAACTCGGGGTACTGCTCAAGAGGCATCACCTGCACTGTGTCAGAGAACTAAATGTGGGGATTGTGTGAGGTCCTTTCCCGCACTCTTCCAGGGGAACAGGGGAAACCCTGAAATTCTGCAACCCATCCCACCAAAGCTCAGGGGAGCGGGCGCCCTGGAGTTCACGGGTATGGAGATAAGGCCAGTTGAGGACATGGGGCAGAAGATACTTTAAAGGGAAAAAGAAAACTCACCTGAGTCCCCACAATGAACCCTCTCCATGTGCCCTTCCAGAACCCTGCCTCCCACCTGAGGCGCACCCTACCCCCGGACCCCCACCCCAGTGCATGCTGCTCACTCACCAGCAGGGATCTCCACAGGGCAACTCTCTCTCTCTCAGTGCCCCTTCTTTGCCCCAAGTCTGCAACCCACTGCAAATCTGGGCCAGCCCACAGTGATGTAGCTCCACCCCCAAGTGGTGAATTGTCTGGGAGGGTGGTGCCTGAGCTCCTTGGATGCTGCGCAACCAGTCCTCAAGCCCCTGGAACCCTGAAAGTGCAGGGGGCACAAGAGGAGCCTCCTCTACCCAACACCAGGCACAGGCATGGGTGGGCTCGTGGGCTGGGGCCCCCACACAACCTGGCCCCTTCTAGGGACCTCTCTAGCTACAGACCACCCTCAGAGTCCTGCCCCTTCCCTTTCTGCACCAGCCCTCCCTGCTGGGGTGTGCCTGGTTCTGGGCATAGTCAGTGAGTATCAGACCCTCCAAGACTTGGGCTTTAGGAAATGCAATGTTTTCATGCATTTTCAGTATGCACATGTCAGTATGACTTTAATCTTATGGGAGCCAAAGAGGTTCTTTATTTTCTCTTATCTTTATGTTGGCATTTTTGGTTATTGTTTTCTTCTCGAAGCAGATGTACAACATGTGCTTGGGGCAGAAATAGGGATCATGCTTTCAGGTTTTGCCCAGTCATTTTGAGCTGGGTAAAATGTTAAAGGATAGCTTACCTGGGAGCCCAGGATCAGGGCCCACAGATGATATAAGATAAAAATTACTTTCATCATTATAATTACTCCTAAATGGAGGAATGTGAGACAAAAGCACCTTTCCCAAGAGTACCAAGAAATCAAAATGATGTCCACAGAAGGCGGCCTGCTCCATGGTCAGCACAGGTGACAGAAGTGTTCACAGTCTCTGAACTCCTGCCCTTCTCCTGCCCAAATCTCTGAAGCACACAGACCACTTAAAATCAGAATTGTAGAACTGCTAGACACCTTAGAGATGTCTGGCACCATTGCCTTGGACTGCAGAATAAAACACAGTAGCTCATTGTCACAAACTAATTTCAACATGAAGTGCCCCCTGGATGCACTAAGTTCTTTCTCTGCAAATGTTGACTAATGTAAGTCACAGTCATACCATATAAACACTACGATGGCTGGGAAGTCATTGTAGGTAAGGGAATATTTTAGCCATGTTTATAAGCATTGGCTCACGTTGTAGAAGAGGCTGAGCTGAGTGTTTTTAAATACTATTTCAGACCTGTTTTACAGCACCCTCTGAACATACCAGAGCCTGAATCGACTAAAAGAGATAGTTGGTTTCAGTAACTTTAATACCAGGAAAATATTATACTGTCTGTATTCCTAAGGATCTTTGAGTATCTTACCCAGAGGTCCTCCACTGAGATAATGATCTTAATGATCACCATTGGCAGAGGTGAAAAGGCCCGCTGAATTCGTTCCAGTTTTCCACATGACAAGAAAATCCTGATACTTGATAGGTTCCAGATCGAGAAGACCAGAGATAAGAGGCAAATAGTACCCTGTATGGAACAACAGGGGATTTGGAGTCAATTTGGGGATCCCACTTAGGTTTCTGACACTAAAATCCTCTGTGACTCATATCATCTGAGTCCCTGTCTAACCACCCGAACATGTGCCTAAAAATATCTACACCCTAGTTGAGAAGTTTAAGAGGCAGAATGCTACAAAGAGCCAGTATGATGTCTCTCAAGAACAGGTGCTCAGGAAGCCATAATTGCTATTGGGTCTATTTCTTTTCCAGAAGAAAGAACACATGTTGAATCCATATTCCTAATAGATGACTCACCAGATGATTTTCAAACCTGAAGGAAGGCCAAGAAGTCGCTCTTGTGTCATATTTCACTCAGAAATCATGTTGTTGGACTGGTGAGGATGATACGATAGCAACGTCATCACTAAGAGTGGGGAGCTTCTAATTTCCATACGGCCATGTTGACCCCCTTAGCTCAGAGCCACCAGAAAGGGCAGCTGGGGAGGGGACACTGCCATCACTATGACTGGGGAGCTTCCCATTTCCTTATGGCCATGATGACCCCCTTAGCTCAGGACCACCAGAAAGGACAGCTGAGGGGGACCACAGGCCAAGCCTGCCAGGTGTGGCTGGGGCAGGCAGAACTCTGACTTAAGGCTCAACACCTGTCTAGGATATTATAATGCTCTTCACAAAGAAAGTGCCATTGTGTGTAAGCCCTCATAGAAAAGGTTCAGAATTTCCATTGAGATTCCCTCTCTGGCCTTTAGGATATGTAGCAAACTTCCATTTAATTTTTAAACATTAAAGGACTTCCTGGTTTTCTTTTCGCTATGACTGTGGCTCAATTCCCCTGTGGTCTAAGAACAGAATCTAGTTAATATCAGGGTTTAACATTTGTAGCCTTGATTCGTGGCCCCACCTATCATCTATTTGGGTAAAGAGTCTATGACCACTTGAAAATAATGTATTCTGCACTTATTATGGAATGTTCCCTATATGTCAATTAGGTCACATTTGTTACCAATGATTTGTCTGCTTTTTCTGTCAGATATTGAGAAAGGTATATTAAAATCTTCAAACAATGCTGCTCTATTCAACGTGGCATCAGAGAATCTACCAGTGTTAGAAGGCAAGAAAAACAAAAAGTATAAGAATTGAGGGGATAATTTGACTATTCACAGATAATACAATTGTGTACATAGAAAATCCAAAACAGTCTATAAATACCCTATTAGAATTAAAAATGTAATTTATAAATTTGAGATGAATTGTGTTTCCCATTGGACAGTTTCTGAAAGAAAACGTAGAACCTGTCAATCTTGGGGTAGGACATAGGGTGCACTAACCATTTAAAAGAATTCAGTGGGACTTCATAAAAATGTGACATTTCTCCTTATCTTATGACCATAAGAAAGTGAAAAAGTGAACCGCAGGCTGGAAAGTAAAGATTTGCAATACACACACTGACAAAGACTTGTCAATAAAGAATTCCTGCTCATCAACCATAAAAAGTCTATTTATAAACAAATACTTCACAAAAGATTGACTGATGGCCAATAAGAACAGGAAAGGGTGCTCTACAGTATTATTTTCAGGAACAGCAAGGCCTTTCCTAAAATGAAAACATACACACAAACCAGTATTCCCTAGATGGATGGCGTCCTTATTTCTGAGGACTGCTTGAAGAGCAGACTAGCATCAAAGTAAAGTGATGGAATTCCTGACACTCAGAGGATGGACAATTGACCTCAAACTACAGTACAATTTCTAGGCAGCATTCGGTCCTCTGAAGGCAGACAACTACCACATCCCTTCCTACGCCACACAGGTTGCTTCCCAACCCCTACCATAAAAGAAGATGAGAAACAGATAGGACTAGTAGGAAATAGCAAAAATCACATGTGGGGATTATCCTGAAACACTGATCACATAACTAGTGTAAGGAAGTGTAGGGAACTGACAAGGACAGAGACTCAAGAGGTACTTCTTTGGGAAATGCTGTCTGAAATTGTCACACATTGGTACCAGCTAATGAGGGCTCTGAACATACCCTAGGGTTTGCTCACAAGGGTCTGCAACACCATCGCTGAGGACTGAAACTCTTCAAGACCTCAAAGCTTGCCTGATTGACTATTGGACTAAGAGATTCCCATGTTCTGAAAACAGATACCAACTCATTGAAAGGTTCACCTGGGCTCTCTCGGAGGTCCTACAAGAAGCTGAACCATTCATTGAAAATCAATTACACACACACACACACACACACACACACACACACACACCTGTCATTTCGCCAATTACTTAAACATTCAAGGTTCTTCCTACCTTTCCTTTTTCACATTGATATTTATACTCACATGAAATGTCATCATTTCTAATGAACACTGATGTCAAAATAGAGATCCATTGACACAATATTTACAAAATGGAACTTCCCTGCTGTAATTTTCAATATAGCGTTTTTTAAAGTTCATACATATTTTAGGTTTTTGGTATCTTATACAGGAGAAGATCAGCATTGAAAAACTCTAAATACTGACAATGAGTTTTAAGCCTAGAGAACAAAAATTGTCCAATTTCATAGATAATAAGGAACCAAAGGCAAAGCATGGAAGCTGTAGTCGAATAATTTTACACATGTGCATCCTCTATTATTCTACTGCTGAGGGGCGTGTTTTATTACCACTATACATGCATCAATTGTCTTCCACGTGCATCTGCACAGGTATAATGAATTACTACAGTAGAATGAAATGTCTGGGAACTACTTGGCGGTATCTATAATGAACAATGAAATTTCGATCTTATATTTGGTGAACTTCCACTGTCTGTCTCGTTAGACAATGGACCCTAAACAGAAGGGGGAATGAACCACGAGAGACTATGGACTCTGGGAAACAAACTGAGGGCTTCAGAGGGGAGAGGGGTGGGGGATTGGGATGGTCCAGTGATGGGTATTAAGGAAGGTACATATTGCATGGAGCACTGGGTGTTACATGCAAATAATGAATCACGGAACACTACATCAAAAACTAAGGAAATACTGTATAGTGACTAACATATCATAATAAAAAATTATTATTAGAAAAAAATTAAAGGAAAAAAAATACAGGTTTTCTGTTTCAAGAACAATCACAATTGAGAAAAAACTAACTTCCAATCCCTAAAGCAAAACACAGACCAAGTTCCATTTCACTCCCCTTTATTCACATTCTCTGTGGGTTCTAAGCTATTTCCCTACCTCCTTTCCTGCTGAGCAGGGAGCCTCGGCTCGATCCCAGAACCCTGGGATCATAACCTGAGCCAGAGGCACATGCTTAACTGGCTGAGCCAGCCAGGAGCCCCAGCCATGTTTTTCTTAAGCAAAAGGACACTTTCTCACAATGACTTCACATGACTTCACATGGTACCAGAGACCTGCATTTTCTTCTAGGAGGTTGCAGATGAAGGCAATTGCAAACTCTCACAGTGGTTTATCAAATACAATGACCTGCCTGGTGACAGTGAAACTCTTATGAGCCCACGAGAGGGTGCTGTGACACTCAGCTGTGGCTGGGCTGGCACAGAGAACCAAATCCATTTCCCTGCCTGATGTCTGTGAGGAACAGATGCCCCCACTGTGAATGAGACCCTGCCACTGAGCTGTCCAGAGATGACCATCCTCACGGAGGATGAGGATAAAGGACAATGCCTGAGGAGACCTCATCTGTCTCTTATCTTTTCATATTTTTGACAGTGGACAAATCACTTCCTAGGAGTCCCCAACTACCTTAGTCTCATCTGTGAATGGCCAAGAGGTTTTACAAAACACTCAAGATTTTGACCTCACAAATGCCCACAACCACTTACCATAGGGATTTAACATTAAGCAAAGATAATGTTCGTTGGAAGAGAGGTCCTGCCCACTGTTGTTTCTCAATTATATGCTCATCTTCCTTACCTCATGGTAACATAACCAGCTTGATTCCTGCTGCCGTCTTCAGGAAGGCTGAGGTGACTTGAAGGGCATTACCCTGTCATCGATCTTTCTTAGCAATAAGGTGTGGACATTTCCCTAGTCCTACACCCCCAAAGTTGAATCAGAATCAGGATTGAGGAGGCTGATGAGAGTTGAAGGTATTTTCCTGTACACGGTGGTTTATTACCAATAAGGATGGGTCAGAGTCCTCGAAATTTCAGAACCTTTTCATTAATGCTTCCTACTCGTGAAAGATGATGTACATTGGTCTTTCCCTGTATAGTGTGGTGACTCAGAGAAAAGTGCTTAGCGCATTCGTCAGACTTCCACAACCACTTTGGGGCTGGCTTCCATATTCACAAAGGATGATGTTAGGGCTAAGAGGGTTCCTGTACACTGTTATTTCTTACAGATAAGTGTATGGCATTTTTGTTACATTGCCAGAACCACTTAGCGTGGGCTTGCCGGCCTCCTGGGGACAAACCCTAACCCTAGGTCGGCCCCCGAGGGGCCCCTCCCAAGGGGCCTGGTGCCACAGTGCCGGGGATTGGGGACCCCCGAGGCCAGCGCCGGAGTCACCCTGCTGCCCCCAGCAACCCGGGCTGCTAGGGGCGCCGCCAGTCTTTCAGGGTGAGAGAATGTGCAGGGCCCTCCAAACCCCCGGGACTTTTGAAGGCCCCCTGCACCAAAACGCTTGGGCCCACACTCCCTTTCGCCATTGCCCTCACCTTGGCCTGCCCCTCCGCCTGCTGCAGAGCTGGTGGAAGGGGCCTGCTGGACTCCTGGGGGCTAACACTTACCCTAGTTCGGCCCCCGAGGGGCCCCTCCCAAGGAGCCTGGCACCGCAATGCTGGGGATTTGGGACCCCCGAGCCCCAGTGCTGAACTCACTCTGCCACCCAGCAAGAACCCAGGGCGCTAGGGGCGTTGCCAGTCATTCCGGAAGGGAGAACTGGCAGGGCCCTCCGATCCCCCTGCGACCTTCGAAGGACCCCCGCGCAAAAACTCTGGCTCCCAAGCACCTGCTTGCCTGCTCCCTAACCTCGGCCCACCCCTCCGCTCACTGCAGAGCTGGCGGATCGGGCCTGCTGGCTTCCTGGGGACTAACCTTATCCCTAGGTCGCCCCCAAGGGCCCCTCCCAAGAGGCCTGGCGCCACAATGCTGGGGATTGGGGATACCCAAGTCACAGTGCCTGACTCACCCTGCCGCCCCGCCACCACCTAGGCTGCTAGGGGCGCTGCCATTCACTCAGGGAGGAGAATGGGCAGGGCCCGTCGAGTCCCCAGAAACATTCGAAAGCCCCAGGCGCCAAAATCCTTGAGCCCAAGCTCCCGCTCCACAGAGATCTCACCTCGACCCACCCCTCAATTCTCCGCACAGCTGGCGGATTGAGCCTGCCGGCGTCCTGGGGGCTAAGCCTAACCCTAGGTCATCCCCCGAGGGGCCCCTCACAAGGGGCCTGGCGCCGCAACGCGGTGTATTGGGGACCTCTGAGCCCCAGCGCCGGACTCACCTGCCGCCCTGCCACCAACCGGGCCGCTAGGGGCGCCACCGGTCATTCAGGGTGGGAGAACGGACAGGGCCCTGGAGAAATCAGCGAAATTTGAAGCCTCCCACGCCAAAATGCAGGGGCCCACCCTTCCGCTGGGCAGGGCCTTTACCTCTGCCCGCCCACCTCTTGCCGCCCAGCCAGAGGATTGGGCTTGCCAGCCTCCTGGGGGCTAACTCTAACCCTAGGTCGCCCACGAGGAGCCCCTCCCAAGGAGCCTGGCACAGCAGCGCCGGGGATTGGGGATCCCCGACCCAAAGTGCAGGACTCACCCTGCCGCCCCACTGCCAACAGAGCCGCTAGGAGCGCCGCTGGTTACTCAGGGCAGGAGATCGGGCAGGACCCTCTGAGCCATGACAACATTCGAAGGCCCAGGGTGCCAAAACCCTGGGGACCACGCTCCCACTCTCCATCGCCCTCAAACCGGCCCACACTTCCGCTCCTCGCAGAGCCGGCTACTTGGGCCTGCCGGCCTCCTGGGCGCTAACCTTAACACTAGGACGGCCCCTGAGGGTCCCTTCCTAAGGGGCCTGGTGCCACAACGCCAGGGATTGGGGACCCCCAAGCCCCAGTGCCTGATGCACCCTGCCACCCCGCCCCACACGGGCTGCTAGGGGCGCTGCCATTCATTCAGGGTGGGAGAACTGGCAGGGCCCTCCGAACCCCCGCCGACCTTCGAAGTTGCCCCAAACCAAAACGCTTGGGCTCAGGCTCATGTTCACCAGCACCCTCACCTCGGCCCAACTCTCCGCTCGACACACAGGTGGTGTATCAGGCCTGCCGGACTCCTGAGGGCTAACCCTAACCATAGGTCGGCCCCCCAGGGTCCCTTCCCAAGGTGCCTGGTGTCGCAACGCTGGATGGTGACACTGAGCCCAAGTGCCGGACTCACCCTGCTGCCCTTCAGCCACCCGAGCCGCTAGGGGCCCACTGGTCAATCAGTGCAGGAGAACGGTTAGGGCCCTCCGAGCTCCTGCTGACCTTCAAAGGACCCCCACCCTAAAACGCTTGGGATCATGCTCAGTCTCGCCAGCGCCCTCACCTCGGGGCAACCCTCCACGTGTTGCACAGCCGCTGATCGGGTCCACCGGTCTTCTGGGGGCTAACCGTAACCCTAGATTGACCCCCGAGTGCGGTAGAACGGGAAGGGTGCTCTGAGCCCCCGGCGACTTTTGAATGCCCCCCACGCCAAAACTCTTGGGCCCAGGATTCCGCTCAACAGCGCCCTCACCTTGGCCCGCCCCTCTGCTCACCATACAGCTGGCAGATCGGGTCTGCCGGCCTCCTGGAGGCTAACAGTAATGCTCGGTCGGCCCCTAGACCCCTTCTGAAGGGGCCTGGAGCTCCAACGCCAAGGATTGGGGACCCCGAGCCCCAGCACCTGACTCACCATACCGCCCATCCTCTACCCGGGCCGCTAGGGTAGCCGCCGGTCATTCAGGGCGGAAGAATGTGCAGGGCCCTCTGAGCCTCAGGCGACTTTTGAAGGACCCCCACGCCAAAACGCCTGGGCCCATGCTCCCACTCGCCAGTGGCCTCACCTCCACCTGACCCTCCATTCGCCGCACAACTGGTGGATTGGGCCTGCCGGCCTCCTGGAGGCTAACCCAAACCCTATGTCAGCCCCCGAGGGGCCCCTCCCAAGGGGTCTGGTGCTGCAATGCCGGTGATTAGGGATCCCTGAGCCCCAGCACTGTACTCACCCTGCCGCCCCTCCGCAACCCGAGCCGCTAGGTATGCCGTCCGGCTTTCAGCAAGGTAGAACGGGAAGTGCGCTCTTAACCCCCGGTGATTTTCGAATGCCCCCACGCCAAAATGCTTGGGCCCACGCTCCCGCTCAACAGCGCCCTCACCTCGGCCTGCCCCTCTGCTCGCTACACAGCCAGCGGATCAGGCCTGCCAGCTTCCTGGGGGCTAACCCTAAACCTAGGTTGGCCCCCGATGGGCCCCTCCCAACGAGCCTGGAGCTGCAAGGCCTGGGATTGGGGACCCCTGAGCCCCAGCGCCGGACTCATACGGCCGACCCACGGTAACCCGGGGCACTAGGGGCGCCGCCGGTTATTCAGGGCAGGAGAACGGGCAGGGCCCTCCAAGCCCCCGCCGACTTTTGAAGGCCCCCCACACCAAAACGCTTGGGCCCACACTCCTGCTCCCCAGCGCCCCCACCTCGGCCCGCCCCTCCGCTCGACGCGCAGGTGGTGTATCGGGCCTGCTGGCCTCCTGGGGGATAACCCTAACTACAGGTCAGCCCCCGATGGGCCCTTCCCAAGGGACCTGGTGTCGCAACGCTGGCAATGGGGACCCTGAGCCCAAGTGCCGGACTCACCCTGCTGCCCTTCAGCCACCCGAGCCGCTAGGGGCCAACCGGTCAATCAGGGAAGGAGAACGGGCAGGACCCTCCGAGCCCCCACCAAACTTCAAAAGCCCCCCACGATAAAACACTTGGGCTCATGCTCAGGCTCGGCAGCACCCTCACCTCGGCCCAACCCTCTGCGTGTTGCACAGACGCTGATCGGGTCCACAGGCCTTCTGGAGGTAACCGTAACCCTAGATCGACCCCCGAAGGGCCCCTCCCAAGGGGTCTGACGCCGCAACGCCGGGGATTGGGGACCCCGAACCTCAGCACTGGATTCACCCTGCCAGCCAGCCGCCACCCGGGTCTTGGGGTGCTGCCGTTCATTCAGGGCGGGAGAACGGGCAGGGTCCTCCGAGACACGGAAACGTTCAAAGCCTCCCCGAGACAAAACACCCAGGCCCACGCTCCCGCTCACCAGCGCCCTCACCTCGGTCCTCCACTCCAGTCTCCAAAAAGCTGGTGAATAGGGCCTGCCAGCCTCCTCGGGGCTAAACCTAAACCTAGGTTGGCCCCCTTGGGGCCCTTACCAAGGGGCCTGGCGCTGCAACGCCGGGGATTGGGGACCCCCAAGCCCCAGCGCCGGATGCACCCTGCCACCCCTCCCCACCCGGGCCGCTAGGGCGCCGACGTTCATTCAGGGTGGGAGAACGGGCAGGGCCTTCTGAACCCCCACCAACCTTCGAAGGCGCCCCGAACCAAAACGCTTGGACCCAGGCTCATGTTCACCAGCACCCTCACCTCGGCCCAACTCTCCACTCGATGCACAGGTGGTGTATCTGGCCTGCCGGCCTCTTGTGGGCTAACCCTAACCATAGGTTGGCCACCGAGGGGACTTCCCAGGGGGCCTTGCGTCGCAACGCTGGGGATGGGGACCCCGAGCCCAAGTGCTGGACTCACCCTGCTTCCCTTCAGCCACCCGAGCCGCTAGGGGCCCCCCGCTCAATTAGGGCAGGAGAACCCACAGGGCCCTCCGAGACCCCGCTGACCTTCGAAGGCCCCCCGCGCAAAAACCTTGGCTCCCATGCTCCTGCTCCCAGCGCCCTCACCTCGGCCCGCCCCTCCTCTTGGTTCGTAGCCGGTGGATAGGGCCTGCCAGGCTCCTGGGGGCTAACCGAAACCCTAGGTCGGCCCCGTGGGGCACATCCCAAGGGGCCTGGCTCTGCAACGCTGGGGATTGGTGACTCAGAGCCCCAGAGTCGAACTCACCCTGATGCACTGTCGCCACCCAGGCCGCTAGGGGCGCCGCTGGTGATTCAGGGCGAGAGAAGGGGCAGGGCCTTCGGAGCCCCAGGTTACCTTCAAAGGCCCCCTGCACCAAAATGCCCCAGCCCATGCTCCTGCTCCCTAGCACCCTCACCTTGGCCCACCCCTCCGCTCCCCGCACATTGGGCAGATGGGGCCTTCCGGCCTCCTGGGGGCTAACCCTAACCCTAGGTCGGCCCCCCAGGGGCCACTCCCAAGGGTCCTGGTACCACTACGCTGGGGATCGGGGACCCCAAGGCCCAGAGCCAGACTCACCCTGCCGCAACGCTGCCACCCAGGCCGCTAGGGGCGCCACCGGTCATTCAGGGCTGGAGAAGGGACAGGGCCTTGGAGAAACCTGCAACATTTGAAGCCTCCTGCACCAAAATGCAAGGGACCAAGCTCCCGCTCCCCAGCACCTTTACTTCGGCCTGCCCACCTATCCCTGCCCAGCCTGAGGATTGGGCCTGCCAGCCTCCTGGGGGCTAACTCTAACCCTAGGTAGGCCCACGAGGAGCCCCTCCCATGGGGCCTGCCCCCACAACGCTGGGGATTGGGAACACCAGAGCCTCAGCACTGGACTCACCCTGCCACCCAGGCGCCACCCGGGGACTTGGGGTGGTGCCATTCATTCAGGGCGGGAGAACGGGTAGGGCCCTCCGAGACACAGTGACATTCAAAGGCCCCCCACGCCAAAACGCCAGGCCCACCATCCCGCTCACCAGCGCCCTCACCTCGGTCGGCCACTCCGCTCTCCACACAGCTGGTGAATAGGGCCTGATGGCCTCCTAAGGGCTAAACCTAACCCTAGGTTAGCCCCTGAGGGGCCACTCCCAAGGGGCCTGGCGCCTCAACACTGGGTATTGGGGATACCCGAGCCAAAGCGCCTGACTCACCCTGCCTCCCCGCTGCCACCTATGCTGCCAGGGGCACCACCGGTCATTCAGGGAGGAGAACGGTCAGGGCCCGCTGAGTCCCCTGAGACATTCGAAGGACCCCGGTGCCAAAACGCTTGGCCCCACGCTCCCACTCAACAGAGATCTCACCTCGACCCACCCCTCCATTCGCCACACAGCTGGCGGACTGAGCCTGCCAGCATCCTGGAGGCTAACCCTAACCCTAGGTCAGCCCCCGAGGGGCCCCCACCAAGGGGCCTGATGCCGCAACGCGGTAGATTGGGGATCCCCGAGCCCCAGCGCCGGACTCACATGCTGCCCTGCCGCCACCTGGGCTGCTAGGTACGCCGCCGGTCATTCAGGGAGGAGAATGGGCAAGGCCATCTGAGTCCCCGGAGACATTCGAAGGCCCCAGGTGGCAAAACGCTTGGGCCCACGCTCTTGCTCTCCAGCGCCCTCACCTCGGCCTGCCCCTCCGCTCCCCTCACAGCGGGCGGATCCCGCCTGCAGGCCTCCTGGGTGCTAACCCTAACCCTAGGTCGGCCGCCCAGGGGCCCCTCCCAAGGGTCCTGGTGCCGCTTCGCTGGGGATCGGGGACCCCAAGCCCCAGAGCCAGGCCCAGCCTCCACCCGTGGGCTTGGGGTGCTGCCATTATTCAGGGAGGGAAAATGGGCAGGGCCCTCCGAGGCACGGTGACCTTCAAAGGCCCCCCGCACCAAAACGCCTGGGCCCATGCTCCCGCTTACCAGTGCCCTCACCTCGGTCCACCACTCTGCTATCCACACAGCTGATGAATAGGGCCTGCCAGCCTCCTAGGGGCTAAACCTAATCGTAGGTTGGCACCCGAGGGGCCGCTCCCAAGGGGCCTGGTGCCACAACGCTGGGGATTGGAGATACCTGAGCTGCAGCGCCTGACTCACGCTGCCACCCTGCCGCCACCAGGGCGGCTGGGGGCGGCACCAGTCATTCAGGGTGGGAGAACGGGCACGGCCCTCCAAACCCCCGCCGACCTTCGAAGGCCCCCCACACCAAAACGCCCAGGCCCACGCTCCCAATCACCACCGCCCGCACCTTGGTCTGCCAGTTCACTCTCCACACAGGTTGCGAAAAGGGCCTGCCGGCCTCCTGGGGGCTAACCCTAACCCTAGGGTCGGCCCCCCAGGGGCCCCTCCCAAGGGTCCTGGTGCCGCTACGCCGGGGATCGGGGACCCCAAGCCCCAGAGCCAGACTCACCCTGCCACAACACTGCCACCCAGGCCACTACAGGCACCGCCGGTCATTCAGGGAGGTAAATGGCTAGGGCCCGCCAAGTCCCCAGAGACATTCGAAGGACCTTGGCGCCAAAACGCTTCGGCCCGCGCACGCTCGACAGAGACCTCACATCAACCCACCCTTCCATTAGCCACACAGCTGGCGGATTGAGCCTGCTGGCATCCTGGGGGCTAACTAACCCTAGGCCGGCCCAGGAGGAGCCCTTCCCAAGGGGCCTGGTGTCACAACACCGGGGATTGGGGACCCCCAAGCCCCAGCGCCGGGTGCACCCTGCCGCCCCTCCGCACCCAGACTGCTAGGGGGGTAGCCGTTCATTCAGGCTGGGGGAACGGGCAGAGCACTCCGAACCCCTCCGACCTTCGAAGGCGCCCCGAACCAAAACGCTTGGACCCAGGCTCATGTTCACAAGCACCCTCAACTCGGCCCAACTTTCCGCTCGATGCACAGGTGGTGTATCGGGCCTGCAGGTCTCCTGGGGACTAACCTTAACCATAGGTCGGCCCCCAAGGGTCCCTTCCCAAGGGGCCTGGCGTCGCAACGCTGGGGATGGGGACACCGAGCCCAAGTGCCGGACTCACCCTGCTGTCCTTCAGCCACCCGAGCCACTAGGGGCCCACCGGTCAATCAGTGTAGGAGAATGGTTAGGGCCCTCCGAGCATCTGCTGACGTTCATAGGCCCCCCGCGCTAAAACGCTTAGGCTCATGCTCAGGCTAGCCAGCGTCCTCACCTCGGCCCAACCCTCCGCGTGTTGTCAGCCGCTGATCGGGTCCACTGGCCTTCTGGGGGCTAACCGAAACGCTAGATCGACCCCGAGCAGCCCCTCCCAAGGGGCCTGGCGCCGCAACACCGGGGATTGGGGATGCCCAAGCCTCAGCACTGGACTCATCCTGCCGCCCAGCTGCCACGCGGGGGCTTGGGGTGGTGCCGTTCATTCAGGGCCAGAGAATGGGCAGGGCCATCCAAGACACAGAGACCTTCAAAGGCTCCCCAGGCCAAAACAACGGGGCCCATGCTCCTGCTCACCAGCGCCCTCACCTCGGTCTGCCACTCCAGTCTCCACACAGCTGGCGAATAGGGCCTGCGGGCCTCCTAGGGGCTAAACCTAACCCTAGGTTGGCCCCGAGGGGCCCTCCCAAGGGGCCTGGCGCCGCAACACTGGGGATTGGGGATACCCAAGCCACAGTGCCTGACTGACCCTGCCACCCCGCCACCATCTGGTCTGCTGGGGGCGCTGCCAGTCACTCAGGGAGGAGATTGGGCACGGCACGGCGAGTCCCCGGAGACATTCGAAGGCCTCTGGCGCCAAAACGCTTGGGCCCATGCTCCCGCTCGACAGAGGCCTCACCTCGACCCACCACTCCATTCGCCGCACAGCTGGCAGATTGAACCTGCCGGGGTCCTGGCGGCTAACCCTAACCATAGGTCAGCCCCCGACGGGCCCCTCCCAAGGGGCCTGGCGGCGCAATGAGGTGGACTGGGGACCCCGAGCCCAGCGCCAGATTCACCTACCGCCCCTCCATCACTCAGGCCGCTAGGGGTGCTTCAGTTCATTCAGGGTGGGAGAACTGGCAGGGCCCTCCATTTCCCCTGCGGCCTTCGAAGGCCCCCCGCGCAAAATGTTGGCTCCCACGCTCCTGCTCGCCAGGGTCCTCACCTTGGCCTGCTCCTCTGCTTTATTCAGAGCTGGTGGATAGTGCCTCCCGGGCTCCTGGGGGCTAACCGAAACCCTAGGTCGGCCCCGTGGGGCAGATCCCAAGGGGCCTGGCTCTGCAATGCTTGGGATTGGAGACTCAGAACCCCAGAGCCAGACTCACCCTGCTGCACTGTCACCACCCAGGTCGCTGCGGGCGCCGCCGGTGATTCAGGGTGAAGGAAGTGGCAGGGCCTCCTGAGCCCCCTGTGACCTTCAAAGGCCCCCCACGCCAAACCACTGGTGCCCATGCTCCCGCTCCCCAGTGCCCTCACCTCGGACCGCCCCTCCGCCCATCGCACAGGTGGCAGATCGGACCTGCCGGCCTCCTGGGTGCCAACCCTAACCCTAGGACGGCCCCTGAGGGTCCCTTCCTAAGGGGCCTGGCGCCGCAAAGCCGGGCACTGGGGACCCCTGAGACCCAGCTCCGGATGCACCCTACCGCCCCGCAACACACATGCCGCTAGGGTCGCCACCATTCACTCAGTGTTGGAGAACTGGCAGGGCCCTCCTAACTCCCTCTGACCTTTGAAGGTGCCCCGAACCAAAACGCTTCGGCCCAGACACATGTTCACCAGCACCCTCACCTCGGCCCACCACTCCGCTCGCTGCACATGTGGTGTATCAAGCCTGCTGTCCTCCTGGGGACTAACCCTAACTGTAGGTCGGACCCCGAGAGGCCCTTCCCGAGTGGCCTGGCACCACAACGCTGGGGATAGGGACACTGAGGAATAGTGCCGGACTCACCCTCCTGCCCTTCAGCCACCCGAGCCGCTAGGGTCCCGCCGGTCATTCAGAGCGAGAGAATGGGCATGGCACTCCAAGCCCCGGGCGACTATCGAAGGCCCCCCCACAGCAAAATGCTTGGGCCAATGCTCCCGCTCACCAGCGCCTTCACCTCGGCCCACTCCTCCGCTCGCCTCACAGTCGGCTGATAGGGCGTGCCGGCCTCCTGGGGGCTATCCCTAACCGTAGGTCGGCCCCCGAAGGGCCACTCGCAAGGGGCCTGGAGTTGCAAAGCCGGGGATTGGGGACCCCCAAGCCCCAGCGCCGGATGCACCCTGCCACCCCGCCTCACACAGGCCGCTAGGGGCGCCGCCATTCATTCAGGGTGGGAGAACTGCCAGGGCCCTCTGAACCCACGCCGACCTTCGAAGGTGCCCCGAACCAAAACGCTTGGGCCCAGGCTCATGTTCACCAGCACCCTCACCTCGGCCCAACTCGCCGCTCAACGCACAGGTGGTGTATCGGGACTGCCGGCCTCCTGGGGACTAAACCGAACTGTAGGTCGGCCCCCGAGAGGCCCTTCCCAAGTGGCCTGGCACAGCAACGCTGAGGATGGGGACCCCGAGGAAATGTGCCGGAATCACCCTGCTGCCCTTCAGCCACCCGAGCAGCTAGGGTCCCGCCGGTCATTCAGAGCGGGAGAACAGGCATGGCACACCGAGTCCCCTGCGACTTTCGAAGGACCCCCGCAGCAAAATGCTTGGGCCAATGCTCCCACTAACCAGCGCCTTCACCTCGGCCCACTCCTCCGCTCTCCTCACAGTTGGCTGATAGGGCGTGCCGGCCTCCTGGGGGCTATCCCTAACCCTAGGTCGGCCCTCGAGGGGCCCTTCCCAAGGGCCCTGGCGACTCAACGCTGGGGATGGGGACCCCGAGCCCAAGTACCGGACTCACCCTGCTGCCCTTCGGCCAACCCGAGCCGCTAGGGGCCCCGCCGATCATTCAGAGCGGGAGATCGGGCAGGTCCCTCCGAGGCCCCGCCGACCTTCGAATGCCCCCCGCACTAAAAAGCTTGGGCTCATGCTCAGTCTCGCCAGTGCCCTCACCTCGTCCCAACCCTCTGCGTGCCGCACAGCTGCTGGTAGGGTCCACCGGCCTCCTGGGTGCTATCCATAAACCTAGATCGATCCCCAAAGGTCCACTCCCAAGGGGCTTGGCGCAGCAACGCCGGGGATTGGGGACCCCGAACCTCAGCACCTGACTCACCCTGCCGCCCAGCCGCCACCCGGGGGCTTGGGGTGTTGCCAATCATTCAGGGCGGGAGAACAGGCAGGGCCCTCCGAGACACAGCGAACTTCGAAGGCCCCCCCACGCATAAACGGCAGACCCACCCTCCCACTCACCAGCGCCCTCACCTCCGTCCGCCACTGCACTCTCCACACAGCTGGCGAATAGGGCCTGCCGGCCTCCTGGGAGCTAAACCTTACCCTAGGTTGCCCCGGATGGGTCTCTCCCAAGGGGCCTGGCGCCGCATCGCCTGGGATTGGGGACCCCCAAGCCCCAGCGCCGGATGCACCCTGTTGCCCCTCCCCACCTGGGCTGCTAGGGGCGCCGCTGTTCATTCAAGGTGGGAGAAGGGGCAGGGCCCTCCGAACCCCCGCCTATGCTCAAAGGTCCCCCGAATCAAAACGCTTGGGCCCACGCTCACGTTCACCAGCACCCTCAACTTGGTCTGCACCTCCGCTCCTCGCACAGCCGGCGACTTGGGCCTGCCGGCCTCCGGGGCGCTAACCCTAACCCTAGGACGGCCCCTGAGGATCCCTTCCTAAGGAGCCTGGCGCCCCAAGGCCAGGGATTGCGGACCCCCAGGCCCCAGCGCCAGACGCACGCTGCCGCCCCGCCCCACACAGGCCGCTAGGGGCGCCGCCATTCATTCAGGTTGGGAGAACAGGCAGGGCCCTCCGAACCCCTGCCGGCCTTCGAAGGCGCCCGGAACCAAAATCCTTGGGCCCTGGCTCACGTTCACCAGCACCCTCACCTTGGCCCAACTCTCCGCTCGATGCACAGGGGGTGTATTGGGCCTGCTGGGCTGCTGGGGGCTAACCCTAACCATAGGTCGGCCCCTGAGGGGCCCTTACCAAGTGCCTGGCGACGCAACGCTGGGGATGGGGATCCCCTGCCCAAGTGCCGGACTCACCCTGCTGCCCTTCAGCCACCCAAGCCACTAGGGGACCACCGGACAATCAGGACAGGAGAACGGGCAGGGACCTCTGAGCCCCAGCTGACCTTCGAAGGTCCCCCGCGCAAAAACGTTGGCTCCCATGCTCCTGCTCCCAGCGCCCTCACCTCAGCCCGCCCCTCCGCTTGATTCAGAGCTGGTGGATAGGGCCTGCCAAGCTCCTGGGGCTAACCAAAACCCTAGGTCGGCCCCAAGGGGCCTGGCTCTGCAACCCTGGGGATTGGTGACTCAGAGCCCCAGAACCCGACTCACCCTGCCGCACTGTCCCCACCCGGGCCGCTAGGGGCGCCACCAGTCATTCAGGGCGGGAGAACGGACAGGGCCCTGGAGAAACCAGGGACATTTGAAGCCTCCCGCCAAAATGCAGGGGGCCAAGGTCCCGCTCGCCAGAGCCTTTACCTCGGCCCGTGCACCTCTTGCCGCCCAGCCAGAGGATTGGGCCTGCCGCCTCCTGGGTGGTAACTCTAACCCTAGGTCGGCCCCCTACGAGCCCCTCCCAAGGGGCCTGGCCCCACAACGCTGGGGATTGGGGATCCCCGAGCCGCAGCACGGGACTCCCCGTGCCGCCCACCGCCAACGGAGCCGCTAAGGGTGCCGCTGGTTATTCAGGGCAGGGAACAGGCAGGGCCATTCAAGTCATGGCAACATTCGAAGGCCCAGGGCCTGCCGGCCTCCTGGGAGCTAACCCTAACCATAGGTCGGCCCCCAAGGGGCACTTCCCAAGTGGCCTAGTGCCACAACGCCAGGGATGGGGACCCAGAGCCCAAGTGCTGGACTCACCCTGCTCCCCTTCAGCCACCCGAGCCGCTAGGGGCCCCGCCGGTCATTCAGAGCGGGAGAATGGGCAGGTCTCTCCGAGGCCCCGCCGAGCTTCGAAAGCCCCCCGCACTAAAAAGCTTGGGCTCATGCTCAGTCTCGCCAGTGCCCTCACCTCGTCCCAACCCTCCGCGTAATGCTCAGCCTCTGATCCTGTCCACCGGCCTCCTGGGGGCTAACTATAACCCTAGATCGATCCCCAAAGGACCACTCCCAAGGGGCTTGGCGCAGCAACGCCGGGATTGGGGACCCCGAATCTCAGCACCTGACTCACCCTGCCGCCCAGCCGCCACCCGGGGGCTTTGGGTGTTGCCGATCATTCAGGGCGGGAGAACAGGAAGGGCCCTCCCAGACATGGCGACCTTCGAAGGCCCCCCGTGCAAAAACGGCAGACCCACCCTCCCACTCACCAGCGCCCTCACCTCCGTCCGCCACTGCACTCTCCACACAGCTGGCGAATAGGGCCTGCCGGCCTCCTGGGGGCTAAACCTAACCCTAGGTTGCTCCCGAGGGGCCTCTCCCAAGGGGCCTGGCGCCGCATCGCCGGGGATTGGGGACCCCCAAGCCCCAGTGCCTGATGCACCCTGTCGCCCTTCCCCTCACAGGCCGCTAGGGGCGCCGCCATTCATTCAGGGTGGGAGAACGGGCAGGGCCCTCCGAACCCCCGCCTATGCTCGAAGGCGCCTGGAATCAAAACACTTGGGCCCACGCTCATGTTCACCAGCACCCTCAACTCGGCCCTCACCTCCGCTCCTCGCACAGCCCGCGACTCGGGCCTGCCGGCCTCCTGGGCGCTAACCCTAACCCTAGGACGGCCCACGAGGGGCCCTTCCCAAGGGTCCTGGTGACACAATGCTGGGGATGGGGACCCCGTGCCCAAGTGCCAGACTCACCCTGCTGCCCTTCAGCCACCCAAGTCGCTAGGGGACCACCGGTCCATCAGGACAGGAGAACGGGCAGGGACCTCCGAGACACGGTGACCTTTGAAGCCCCCCTGCGCAAAAACGGCAGACCCACCCTCCCACTCACCAGCGCCCTCACCTCCGTCCGCCACCCCACTCTCCACACAGCTGGCGAATAGGGCCTGCCGGCCTCCTGGGAGCTAAACCTTACCCTAGGTTGCCCCGGATGGGTCTCTCCCAAGGGGCCTGGTGCCCCATCGCCGGGGATTGGGGACCCCCAAGCCCCAGCACAGGATGCACCCTGTCGACCCTCCCCACCCGGGCTGCTAGGGGCACCACCGTTCATTCAGGGTGGGAGAACGGGCAGGGCCCTCCGAACCCCCGCCTATGCTCGAAGGCGCCCGGAATCAAAATGCTTGGGCCCACGCTCACGTTCACCAGCACCCTCAACTCGGCCCTCACCTCCGCTCCTTGCAGAGCCGGCGACTCGGGCCTGCTGGCCTCCTGGGCACTGACACTAACCCTAGGACGGCCCCTGAGGATCCCTTCCTAAGGGGCCCAGCGCGGCAATGCCGGAGATTGCGGACCCCCAAGCCCCAGCGCCGGATGCACGCCGCCGCCCCGCCCCACACGGGCCGCTAGGGGCGCCACCATTCATTCAGGGTGGGAGAACTGGCAGGGCCCTCAGAACCCACGTCGACTTTCGAAGGCGCCCCGAACCAAAACCCTTGGGCCCTGGCTCACGTTCACCAGCACCCTCACCTCGGCCCAACTGTCCTCTCGATGCACAGGTGGTGTATCGGGCCTGCGTGGCTCCTGGGGACTAACCCTAACCATAGGTCGGCCCCCGAGGGGCCCTTCCCAAGGGACCTGGTGACGCAATGCTGGGGATGGGGACCCCGTGCCCAAGTGCCAGACTCACCCTGCTGCCCTTCAGCCACCCAAGCCGCTAGGGGATCACCGGTCAATCAGGACAGGAGAACGGGCAGGGACCTCCGAGCCCCAGCTGACCTTCGAAGGCCCCCGCGCAAAAACGTTGGCTCCCATGCTCTTGCTCCCAGTGCCCTCACCTCGGCCCGCCCCTCCACTTGATTCAGAGCCAGTGGATAGGGCCTGCCAAGCTCCTGGGGCTAACCAAAACCCTAGGTCGGCCCCGTGGGGCACATCCCAAGGGGCCTGGCTCTGCAACGCTGGGGATTGGTGACTCAGAGCCCCAGAACCGGACTCCCCTGCCGCACTGTCGCCGCCCAGGCCGCCTGGGGCGCCGCCGTTCATTCAGGGCGAATGTAGGGACAAGGCCCTGGAGAAACCGGCGACATTTGAAGCCTCCCGCCAAAATGCAGGGGCCCACGCTCCCCCTCGCCAGAGCCTTTACCTCGGCCCGCGCACCTCTCGCTGCCCAGCCAGAGGATTGGGCCTGCCGCCTCCTGGGTGATAACTCTAACCCTAGGTCGGCCCCCTACGAGCCCCTCCCAAGGGGCCTGGCCCCGCAACGCTGGGGATTGGGGATCCCCGAGCCACAGCGCGGGACTCCCCCTGCCGCCCCACCTCCAACGGAGACGCTAAGGGCGCCGCTAGTTATTCAGGGCAGGAGAACGGGCAGGGCCCTTTGAGCCATGGCAACATTCGAAGGCCCAGGGCCTGCCGGCCTCCTGGGAGCTAACCCTAACCATACATCAGCCCCCGAGGGGCCCTACCCAAGGGGCCTGTCGTCACAACGCCGGGGATTGGGGACCCCCAAGATCCAGTGCCGGATGCACCCTGGCGCCCCGCCTCACACGGGGCACTAGGGGCGCCACCATTCATTCAGGGTGGGAGAACTGCCATGGCCTTCCAAACCCCCGCTGACCTTCGAAGGCCTCCCGCACTAAAAAGCTTGGGCTCATGTTCAGTCTCGCCAGTGCCCTCACCTCGTCCCAACCCTCCACGTGCCGCACAGCCGCTGATCGGGTCCACCGGCCACCTGGGGGCTAAGCATAACCCTAGATCGATCCCCAAAGGTCCACTCCCAAGGGGCTTGGCGCAGCAACGCCGGGGATTGGGGACCCCGAACCTCAGCACCTGACTCATGCTGCCGCCCAGCCACCACCGAGGGGCTTGGGGTGTTGTCGATCATTCAGGGCGGGAGAACAGGCAGGGCCCTCCCAGACACAGCGACCTTCGAAGGCCCCCCGCACAAAAACGGCAGACCCACCCTCCCACTCACCAGCGCCCTCACCTCCGTCCGCCACTCCACTCTCCACACAGCTGGCGAATAGGGCCTGCCAGCCTCCTGGGGGCTAAACCTAACCCTAGGTTGCTCCCGAGGGGCCTCTCCCAAGGGGCCTGGCGCCGCATCGCCGGGGATTGGGGACCCCCAAGCCCCAGCGCTGGATGCACCCTTTCACCCCTCCCCACTCGGCCGCTAGGGACGCCGCTGTTCATTCAGGGTGGGAGAAGGGGCAGGGCCCTCCGAACCCCCGCCTATGCTCGAAGGTCCCCCGAATCAAAACGCTTGGGCCCACGCTCACGTTCACCAGCACCCTCAACTTGGTCTGCACCTCCGCTCCTCGCACAGCCGGCGACTTGGGCCTGCCGGCCTCCTGGGCGCTAACCCTAACCCTAGGACGGCCCCTGAGGATCCCTTCCCAAGGGGCCTGGCGTTGCAATGCCGGGGATTGCGGACCCCCAAGCCCCAGCGCAGGATGCACGCTGCCGCCCCGCCCCACACCTGACTCATCCTGATGCCCAGCCGCCACCCGGGGGCTTGGGGTGCTGCTGTTCATTCAGGGCAGGAGAACGGGCAGGGCCCTCCAAGATACAGTGACCTTCGAAGGCCCCCCGTGCCAAAACGCCCAGGCCCATGCTCCCAATCACCAGCTCCCTCACCTCGGTCTGCCACTTCACTCTCCACACAGGTTACGAATAGGGCCTGCCAGCCTCCTGGGGGCTAAATCGAAGGCTAGGTTGACCCCCGAGGGGTCCATCCCAGGGGCCTGGCGTCACAACACTGGGGATGGGGACCCTGAGCCGCAGCATGGGACTCACCCTCCCCCCCCACCGCCAACAGAGCCGCTAGGGCGCCGCTGTTTATTTAGGGCAGGAGAAGGGGCAAGGCACTCCAAGCCATGGCAACATTCCGGGACCCAGTGCGCCAAAACGCTGGGGCTCAAGCTCTCGCTCGCCATCGCCCTCAACTCGGCCCATACCTCTGCTCCTTGCACAGCTGGCGGATCGGGCCTGCCGGCCTCCTGGGCGCTAACCTTAACCCTAGGACGGCCCCTGAGGTTCCCTTCCTAAGGGGCCTGGCGCTGCAACGCCGGGGATTGGGGACCCCCAAGCCCAAGCGCCAGATGCACCCTGCCGCCCCGCCCCACACGGGCCGCTAGGGGCGCCGCCATTCATTCAGGGAAGGAGAAATGGCAGGGCCCTCCGAGCCCCCGCTGACCTTCAAAGGCCTCCCGCACTAAAACGCTTGGGGTTATGCTCAGGCTCGCCAGCGCCCTCAACTCGGGGCAACCCTCCGCTTGTTGCACAGCCGCTGATCGGGTCCACTGGCCTTCTGGGGGCTAAACGCAACCCTAGAATGGCCTCCGAGCGGCCCTTCCCAATGGGTCTGGTGACACAACGCCGGGGATTGGGGACCCCTGAGCCCCAGCGCCGGACTCACCTTGCCGCCCAGCTGCCACCCAGGGTCTTGGGGTGCTGCCATTATTCAGGGAGGGAGAAAGGGCAGGGCCCTCAGAGACACGGTGACCTTCAAAGTCCCCCGGCGTCAAAACGCCCGGGCCCACGCTCCCACTCACCAGCGCCCTCAACTCAGTCCGCCACTCCGCTATCCACACAGCTGGTGAATAGGGCCTGCCTGCCTCCTAGGGGCTAAACCTAACCCTAGGTTGGCACCCGAGGGGCCGCTCCCAAGGGGCCTGGCACCGCAACGCTGGGGATTGGAGATACCAGAGCCAAAGCACCTGACTCACCCTGCACCCCGCCGCCACCAGGGCAGCTAGGTGCGCCGCCGGTCATTCAGGGAGGAGAATGCGTAGGGCCCACCGAGTCCCCGAAGACATTCGAAGGCCCCCCGTGCCAAAATGCTTGGGCCCACGCTCCCGCTCCACAGAGACCTCACCTCGACACACTACACCTTTCTCCGCACAGCTGGCAGATTGAGCCTTCTGGCGTCCTGGGGTCTGACCCTAACCCTAGGTCAGCCCCCGAGGGCACCCTCCCAAGGGGCCTGGTGCAGCAACTCGGTGGATTGGAGACCCCCGAGCCCCAGCGCCGGACTCACCTGCCGCCCTGCCGCTACCGAGGCCGCTAGGGGCGCCACAGGTCATTCAGTTGGGAGAACTGGCAAGGCCTTCCATTTCCCCTGCGACCTTCGAAGGCCCCCCACTCAAAAAAGTTGGCTCCCAAGCTCCCAAGCTCCTGCTCCCCAGCGCCCTCACCTCGGCCCGCCCCTCCGCTTGCTGGAGCCAGTGGATAGTGCCTGCCAGGCTCCTGGGGGCTAACCGAAACCCAAGGGGCCTGGCTCTGCAACGCTCGGGATTGGTGACTCAGAGCCCCAGAGCCGGACTCACCCTGCCACACTGTCGCCACCCAGGGCGCTAGGGGCGCTGCCGGTCATTCAGGGTGGTAGAAAGGTCAGGGCCCTGGAGAAACCTGCCACATTTGAAGCCTCCTGCGCCAAAATGCAGGGGCCCACACTCATGCTTCCCAGCGCCTTCACCTCGGCCTTCCCACCTCTCGCTGCCCAGCCAGAGGATTGGGCCTGCTGGCCTCCTGGGGGCTAACTCTAACCCTAGGTCAGCCCAGGAGGAGCCCCTTCCAAGGGGCCTGGCTCCGCAACACTGGGGATTGGGGATCCCGGAGCCACAGTGCGGGACTCACCCTGCCACCCCACCACCAACGGATATGCTAGGGTCGCAGCTGCTTATTCAGGGCAGGAGAATGGGCAGGGCACTATGAGCCATGGCAACATTCGAAGGCCAAGGGCGCCAAAGTGCTGGGGACCAAGCTCCCACTCGCCATCGCCCAAAACTCAGCCCGCAACACCGCTCCTCACACAGCCAGCAGATCGGGCCTGCCAGCCTCCTGGGGGCCAACCCTAACCCTAGGTTGGCCCCCAAGGGGAACATCCCAAGGGGCCTGGTGCAGCAACGCCAGGGATTGGGGACCCACGAGCCCCCGCGCCGTACTCACCATGCCACCCCGCCACCCACCAGGCCACTAGGGGCGCCGCTGGCCATTCAGGGAGGGAGAACCCGCAGGGCCCTCCAAACCCCAGCGACCTTCCAAGGCCCCCCGTGACAAAATGCTTGGGCCCACGCTCCAGCTCGGTGGCGCCCTCACCTTGGCCTGGCCCTCCTCTACCGCACAGCTGGTGGATCATGCCTGCCAGGCTCCTGGGTGCTAACACTAACCCTAGGACGGCCCCAGAGGGGCCCCTCCCAAGGGGCCTTGCACTGCAACGCATAGCATTGGAGACCCCCAAACCGCAGTGCCAGACTCACACTGCCAACTCGCCACCACGCGGACCGCTCGGGGTGCCGCTGCTCATTCAGGACAGGAGAACGGACAGGGCCCTCCGAGGCTCTAGCGACATTCAAAGGCCCCATGCGCCAAAACGCTGGATACCATAATCCCGCTCGCCAGCGCACTCACCTCGGCCCCCTCGTCCGTTTGCCGCACAGCCGGTGCATCAGTCCTGCTGGCATACTGGGGTCTAACCCTAACCCTAACCCCTAACCTTAAACCCTAAACCTTAACCCCTAATCCTAACCCTAACCCTAACCCTAACCCTAACCCTACCCTAAACCTAACCCTAAAGCCTAATCCTTAAAACTAAACCCTAACATTAACACTAAACCCTAAACCCTAACCCCTAACCCTAATCCCGAAACCCTAAACACTAAACCCTAACCTTAACCACTAACCCCAATCCCCAAACACTAACCCTAAACCCTAACCCTACCCGGACCCCTACCATACCACTAATCCTACCCCTAACCCTACCCCGTCAGCTAACCCTATCCCTAACCCGTAACCTATCCCTAAACCTAACCCTAACCCGTAACCTAACCCGTACTCTAACCGTAACTCTAACCCGTACCCTAACCCTAACCCTAACATGTACCCTAACCCTAGCCGAAACCCTAACATGTACTCTAACCCGTACCCTAACCCGTACCATAACCCTAACCATAAACTGTACCTTAACCCGTAACTTAAACCGTACCCTAAACCTAACCGTAGCCCTAACAAGTACCCTAACCCGTACTATAACCTTAACCCTAAACCCTAAACCCTGACCCTAACCCATACCATAACTCATACCATAACCCGTAACCTAACCCTACCTGTATCCTAACCCTAACCCGTACCCTAACCGTAACCCTAAACGCTAAACTGTAACCCGTACCCTAGCCCTAACCACTACCCTAACCTTAACCTTAACCCATACCCTAACCCGTACCCTAACCCATACCCTAACCCGTACCCTATCCCTAACCCGGACCCTAACCCATATCCTAACCCATACCTAAAACTAACCTGTACCCTAACCAGTACCCTAACCCATACCCTAACCCTAAACCTTACCCTATACCTGTCCCTAACCTGATCCCTAACCCGTACCCTCACCCTAACCCTAAACCGTAACCTAACCTGTACCATAACCGTAAACTGTACCCTAAACCTAACCCGTACACTAACCCTAACCTGTACCCTAAACCGTACCCATTTCCGTACGCCAACACTTACCCTAAACTGTACCCTAGCCCGTACCCTAAACCGTACCCTAATGCATACCCTAACCCATAACCTAACCCTAACCCATACCCTAACCCTAACCCGTACTCCAACCCTAACCCTAACCCTAAACCCAAACCCTAAACCCTAACCCGTACCCTAAACCCTAATCTGTACCCTAACCCATAACCTCTAACCTGTAACCCCTAAACCCAACCCTACCCTGTACCCTCTCCTTACCCTAACCCTAACCCCTACACTCACCCATACCCTAACCGTAACCCATACCCTAACATTAACCCGTAACCTAATCCGTAACCTAACCCCGGGGATTGGGTACACATGAGCCCCACCACGGGACTCAGCCTGCCACCCCTCAGGAAACCATGCCCCTTGCGGCGCCACGGAGCATACCGTGCAGGAGAACTGGTAGGGCCCCCCTGAGCCCCCAGTGATCCTGGGCGGCCCCCTACACCCCAACCCTGAGGCCCACGCTCATCCCGCCCCACGCCTTCCCTTCAGCTTGCCACCGAGCTCGTCGCAGAGCCGGCAGATAAGGCCTGCCGGGTTCCTGGGGCCTAGACCTGACCCTAGGTCGGCTGGGTAGGGACCCTCCCCTGGGGCCCGGTGCCGCAGCCCCAGGGACTGGGGACACCTGAGCCCCACTGCAGGACAAAGCCTGCCAGCCCGCAGGAAACCGTGCCCCTTGGGAGGCTGTAGAGCATTCAGCGCGGGAGAATCTGGAGGGCCCCCAGAGCCCCCAGCGAACTTCGGCGATCCCTAAACCCAAGCTTGAAGCCCATGCTCACCCCACCCCACACCCTCACCTCAGCCCGCAGCGGAGCTCACCACATAGTGGGCAGATCTGGCCTGCGGGGTTCCTGGGCCCCAACCCTAACCATAGTTCATCTGTGGAGGGCCCCCTCCCCAGGAGCCTGGAGCCACAGCTGTGGGGATTCGGGACACCTGAGCCCCACAGCAGGACTCAGTCTGCCACCCTGCAGGAAACCGTGCACCTTGGGAGGCCATAGAGCATTCAGGGCGGGAGAACAAGGAGGAGCCTCCTGAGCCACCAGCGAACTTCGGCGGCCTCCCGCACCCCAACCCTGAGGCCCACGCTCACCCTCCCCACACCCTCACCTCAGCCCGTGTAGCTCGCCATACAGCCAGCAGATTGGGCCTGCGGGGCTCCTGGGGCCTAACCCTAGCCCTAGGTCGGCCGCGGGTGTGGGGGCCTCCCCAGGAGCCTTACACAGCAGCCCCGGGGAATTGGGTTACCTGGCCCCACCGCAGGACTCAGCTTGTCACCTGACAGGAAACCGTGCCCCTTGGGACTCTACGGAGCCTACAGGACACGAGAACATGGGGGAGGCCCCCAGAGCCCATCCCCACATTTGGCAGCCCCCCGTGCCCCAACCCTGAGTCCCACGCTCACCTTCCCCCATGGCCTCCTCTCAGCCCTCCACAGAGCTCGCTGCACAGCCTGCAGATTGTCCCTGGCAGGCTTCTGGACCCTAACCCTTACCCTAGGTTGGTGACAGAAGGGTCCCTCCCCAGGGTCCTGGCACCCCACTCTAGGGGATTTGGGACACCCAAGCCCCACCGTAGGACTCAGCCTGCAGCCCACAGTAAACTGTACCATTTTGGGGCACAACACAGCATTCAGGGCAAGAGAATTGGGGCACGCCTGAGAGCCCCTTCTGGTGAACCCCGACCTTTGTGGGCCCTTCCGGATGAAACCCGAAGGCTCACACTCACCCGTCCTTGTGCCCTCATCTCACTCGGCCTGGGAGTTCTCTGAGCACTGGGCAGTTCGGACCTGCTGTCTCTTGAGGCCTAACCTAACACTGGGTCTTCTGCTGAGGGTCCCTCCCTGTTTGCCTGCCTCCAAGGCAGCAGGCATTGGGCTCACCTCTGCACGACTAGAGGACTCAGCCTGCCCCACAGCAGGAAACTGTCCATTTGGGGCTGCAGCAAGGATTCATAGGAAAATCGGAGGGCCACCCTCAGCCTATCCCAGGCAACCCCCACTTTGAGAGATCTCCCCAGAACTAATTAGTAGCTTCACACTGACCTTTAAACTTGATCTCCACGGAGATCTTTTGAAATTCTCCACACTTCCAACCGATGGCATCATCCAGCTTCAGTGCCTTACCCAGCTTTAGGTCTTGAGATGGATTAAAATGGGAAGTCATTTCACTGATGATGACGTACTGGTGACCAAAAGATACATGCATAAATGCTTCATATCACTTGGCTTAAGGGAAATGCAAATCTAAACCCCTATAGATGCCATATCACACGAGGCTGAATATCTAAAAATAAGAAGACATGAAACTATACATGTTGGAGAGGATGTGGAGAAACGGGAACCCTCTTACACACCTGTACGAATGCAGTCCGGTACAGCCACTCTTGAAAATGGTACGGAGTTTCTTCAAGAAGTTATAAATAAAGCTACCCTATGTCCCAGCAATTGCACTACTGGGTATTTACCCCAAAGAGACAGAGGTAGCGAAGTCGGGACACATGCACCCCAGTGTTCATAGCAGCAATATCCATAATAGACAAACTGTGGAAGGAGTGCAGATGACCATGGATAGATGAATGGATAAAGAAGATGTGGAATATATATATATATATATATATAATGGAATATTACTCAGCCATCAGAAAGGATGAATACTTACCATCACACCGACCTGGGTGGAGCTGGAGGGTATTATGCTGAGTGGAATAAGTCAATGAAAGAAAGACAATGATCATATGCTTTCACTCCTATGTGGAATATCAGAAACAAGGAAGAAGACCATAGGGGAAGGAAGGGAAAATAGAATGGGAAGTCATCAGAGAGGGGGAAAACCCATGATGGACTCTTAACTACCGCAAGAAACTGATGATTGTTGGAGGAGAAGTTGGGGGGGTAACTGGGTGAGTAGCATTAAGGAGGTCACACGATACAATGAGCACTGGGTGTTACACACGACTGAAAATTTATTGAAGACTACATCTGAAACGAACGATGTACTGTAAGTTGGCTAATTGAATTTAAATTAAAGAACAAAAGACCTCGAATAAACAATCCTAAACATTTGTATGGAACCACTAAAGATTCCAAACAGCCAGTGCAATGTGGAAAAGAAAAACAAAGCTGGAGGACTCACAATTGCAGATTTCAGGTTATACTACAAAGCTGCAGTCATCCTAACAAGACAGTACAGCACAAAAATAGACACAGTGACCAAAGGAACAGGATACAAGCTTAGACAGAAACCCACAATTATGTGGTCCATGAATCTTCCACAAAGCAAGCAACGATATCAAAAGGGAAAAGGACAGTCTCTACAACAAATGGTGTTGGGAAAACTAGACAGCTACGTACAGAAGAATGCAATTAGACTCTTCTCTTACACAATAAAGACAAACGCAAAACAGTTTCAAGACCTCAATATGAGACCTGAATCCATAAAAATCCTACAGGAGGGAAGACAGTAACTTCTTGACATGGACCATACCAACGTTTTTCTGGACTGTCTCCTGAGGCAAAGGAAATGAAAGCAAAAATAAACTATTGGGAATACAGCAAAATAAAAAGTTTCCACATGGCAGAAGAACAATGAAAACGTAAAAATAATAAGACAACCTACTCAAAGGGAGAAGATATTTGCAAAGATCATAGGCAATAAAGGGATAGTGTCCAAAACATATACAACTGATACTACTCGACCCCCAAAACAAATAATCCAGTTAAAAAATAGGCAGAAGACATGGACAGACATTTCTCCAAAGAAAAAATACAAATGGCCAACAGTCCCGTGAAAAGATGTTCACCATCACCCATCATCAGGAAAATGTAAATGCAAAGGACAATGAGGTAATACCTCAAACCTGTCAGAATGGCTAACATCAAAAGCACAACAAAGAGCAGGTGTTGGGAGGATGTGGATAAAGGGGAATCCTCGTGAACTGTGGGTGGGAATGCAAACTGTGGTGGCCACCGTGGAAAACAGTATGAAGGTTCCTCAAAAAATTAAATATATAACTACCCTACGATCCAACAATCACACTACTCATATTTACCCAAAGAATAGGAAAACAGTAACGTAAAAGGATACGTGCACCCCTATGTTTCTTGCACCATTATTTACAATATCACCATATGGAAGCAACCCAAGTGTCTGTAGAAAAATTGACAAATGAGATGATAGATGTGTGTATTCACACACACACACACACACACACACACACACACACACACATACACACATACAATGGAGTATTACTCGGCTTGAAAAAGAATGAAACCTTGCCATTTGCAGACACATGGATGGAGCTAGAGAGTATTATCCTAACTAAAATCAGTCAGTCAGAGAAAGACAAATCCCATACGATGTCACTCTAATGGGGAATTTAAAAAACAAACAAAAATAAATAACTAAAAGAGAAAAAGGAGACACACCAAAATACAAACTCTTAACAATAGAGAACAAACGGATGGTTACCAGAGAGGAGGTGGATAGAGGGATGAGTGAAATAGATGAAGGGGATTAATAGGATGCTTTTCTTGATGACCAATGAGTAATATATAGAATTACTGAATCACTCTATTGGACACCTGAAAAGAATGTAACACTGTATGTTAGCTCTACTGGAATTAAAATAAATTTTTAAAAAAGATTTTTCTTTCAGGAACCTCTTTGAAAAAGCTTTTCCTGTGCACTGTGCATAAGCCCTACTTGGGAGGATTCACTCTACAATAATTATTCACTCTATGCCTTGAATTCAGATTTCACTGAGTTCTTACTGTGGATCCCAGGCCACGGGAGCCATGGTCCTTTTCTGTCCAGGCTCAGCACCTATGCATTCAAGATTGGAAGTAGAGACACATGTCACTTCACAGTCCAGAAAGCTATTATTGTTTCTGTTTCAGTGTGAGAGAGTCACAGACTTTTGGACAGGTTTCAGAGCAGGTATATTATGGATCCTGGATCTCTACTTCAATGTTCATTGCCTGGATCCATTTGGCTAATAGGTTCCCTGTGGATGGGCTTGCTTCCAAGCACATACATGGAAGATGCAAAGGCGGATAGGATTGGTGCGGGACAGGAAGAAGACCAAATGCAGACAAGAGTCCGATCCCTCCTCTGATCCAGGAACTGCTACGGGAGAGGGTACAGTAGGTAGAATCCATGCGAAACTCCAAGGTCACCAGCTGAACACAGGAGGCATAGGTCAAGGGATCTGGAGATGCAGGGGTTGAAGGCTGCTCTGAGCTACCTCTGGGAGGAAGGGAGGGAAGGAATGAGAAGGAGACACTGCCTGCCCCTGGCCCATGCCAGCTGCCCACCACTCCGACACGCATCCATCTACACAGCTGACACAGCCTGGGCTCAGGATGGGCTGGCTCGGGTCCCTCAATCCTCAGTGGGAGAGCTGGTCCCAGGGCTCAGGGACATGCTGAGGGAGATGAGAGGGAAAGCTGCCCCACCCAGGTCATCCCCTCCTTGAGCAGACAGCCCTTCAGAACTGCTAAAAAAAACCCACTAACGGGGTTGAAAGACATGCCATGGATGAACTAAGGCATAGAGATATGTAAAATAACATTCAGTTTTAAGTTCTGAGCTGTCATCTCAGGAAGTGGGGAGAGCTTCCCTGAAGAAGACTGAGGGGAAGGCAGGCCATGCTGAAAAAGGAGACATGGCTCTCCTGATTGGGGACCTGTAGCCCCCTTCCAGGGCAGAGCATCATCCTCGCAACCTACAAGATCCATGAAAGTGTTCCATCAGGGCCAGATGTTTGTTTCAAGAAGGCTACCCTGGCATCGGACTGCACAAGGCACCAGGGACGAGGGCCAGATGGAGGACGGACAATACCCCGGAGGCCATGGGGCAAGAGCAGAGGCACATGACCTTGAAGATGATGATGAAAAGCAGGAGGTGGCAGCATGGAGCCGTCCCGAAAGTACCATGGGAGCAGTGCCCACAGCAACACTGACTGGGTGACTTCTGTGCCCGGTGTTGCTGACTTCAGTGGGCTCCAGACTAGTCCTGAACACAACTCTCGGAAGTGTGCACCACCCCCGGCCTCCTCTCCCCTTGCAACTGCTAGGAATCAAGGTCAAAGACCCTGGTCAGCTTTCGTGGAAACCAAGCAGTGGCTCCCCCACACGCTGCACCTCTGGTGGTGGTCCAGTGCGACCCTCGTGCCTGGCCAGACACTGATGTCTACCTGTCTCCACACAAATTAACAGAGAGGTGGGTGTCCCTGAATTGCACAGCACTTGATGAGACAGATCCACAGAACCCAACACCCAGTGGGTCACTCGGGACCTCACCTATGGTCATGGAGCTCACCATACCTTATTTCTGTCACTTCCCACAGAAAGCCTGTTTCTGATCCCCCACAATACCATACATCCTGGTTGCTGACCTGGGGTCATGCCATGAACCCACATGGCACCTTTCTTTAAGTGAAAGCTATGCCTACACCTCCTAGAAAATATTCCTAATGAAGTACATGTCCATCAGGACTACGGTGTGAATGGTAGCACACAGCCTGCATGGTAGTAGTCAGTAATTCTAGCAAGGGTTAACCCTACCCCCCGTCTCACAAAACCTTCCTCCGTCCCCACTGAACTCATGGTCTGCCCTCAGAAAACCCTCCAGGAAACAAACCTTTCATCTGAATGCTCTCTTCACCTTCTGCTTCAAATCTTGTCCAACCACAATGATAGGAAATTAGAAATCAGTCTCAAGAAAAAAATGGGACAGTCAAAAATAGGTGGAGATTTTTGGGGCCTTGGTGGCTCAGTCGTTAAGGATCTGCTTTCAGCTCAGGTCGTGATCCCAGGATCCTGGGATCTAGCCCCGAATCAGGCTCCTTGCTCAGTGGGAAGCCCGCTTCACCCTCTCCCACCCCCATGTTTGCATTCATCTCTCACTGTCTAACTCTCTGTCAGATACATAAATAATCTTAAAAAAATATGTGGAGATTTAACAACATGCTACTGAACAACCAACAGTCAAAGAAGAAATCAAAAAAAATTTAGAAGTACCTTGACACTGATGAAAAAGACAACCTACAAAAACTTATGGGATGCAGCAAAAGTAGCTTTATGGGGGACATTCATAGAAATTCAAATCTTCATCAATCCATGAGAATAATCTCCAATAAACAACCTGATTTATGTGGTAAAGAAGTAGAAAATAAAACAACAAACAAAGCCCCAAATTAGTAGAAATAAGGAAATAACAAAATGGAATGCATAAATAAATCCAACGGAGACTAAAAAGACCAAAAAAGAAAAAAACCAATGAAAATGAGAGCTGCCTTTTTTGGAAAGATAAACAAAACTGACAAACTTAGCCAGACTCACCAAGAAAGAGGACTCGAATATAATCAGGAAGGAAAGATAATGGATTCCTGTCTCATATCAAAATCAAAAGAACTCTTCAAACTTAGACACAACAACTTCTTGCAAGATAGGTCTCTAAAGGCAAAGGAAATAAAAGCAAAAATGAACTATTGGCACTTCATCAGGATAAAAAGCTTCTGCTTGGCAAAGTAAAAGATCAACAAAACAAGAAGGCAACCTATGGAATCGAAGAAGATATCTGCAAATGATATTACAGATAAAGGGCTGGTACCCAAGATCTATAAAGAACTCCTCAAACTCGACACCGAAAAATGGGCAGAAGACACAGATACTTCTCCAGAGAAGACATACAAATGTCCAACAGACACAGGAAGAAATGCTCCACATCACTTGCCATCAGGCAAATACAAATCAAAACGACAATGAGATACCACCGTACACCAGTTAGAATGGTTAAAATTAACAAGACATGGGGCACCTGGGTGGCACAGTGGGTAAGCATCTGCCTTCGGCTCAGGGCGTGATCCTGGCATTATGGGATCGAGCCCCACATCAGGCTCCTCCGTTATGAGCCTGCTTCTTCCTCTCCCACTCCCCCTGCTTGTGTTCCCTCTCTCGCTGGCTGTCTCTATCTCTGTGGCATAAATAAATAAAATCTTGAAAAAAAATTAGCAACACAGGAAATAAAAAAAAGTCAGAGAGGATGTGGAGAAAGCGGAGCCCTCTTACACTACTCGTGAGAATTCAAGCTGGTACAGCCACTTTTGAAAACAATATGGAGGATCCTCAAGACGTTAAACACAGAGCTATCCTATCACCCACCAATTGCACTACTGGGTATTTACCCCATAGACACAGAGTAATGAAAAGAAGGGCACCTGTATCCCAATGTTCATAGCAGCAATGTCCATAATAGCCAAACTGTGGAAGGAGCCAAGATGTCCTTCAGCAGATGAATGGACAAAGAAGATGTGGTTCATCTATATAATGGAATATTACTCAGTCATCAGAAAGGATGAATACCCACCATTTGCACCAACGTGGATGGACCAGGAGGGGATTATGCTAAGTGAAATTAAGTCAAGCAGAGAAAGACAATTATCACATGGTTTCACTCCTATGTGGAATGGAAGGAATAGCATAGAGGACATTAGAAGAAGGAAGGGTAAAGTGAAGGGGGGGAATGAGAGGGGAAGATGAACCATGAGAGACTACTGACACTGGGAAACAAACTGAAGGTTGCAGAATGGGAGGGGAAGAGGAATGGGTTATCCTGGTGATGGGTATTAAGGAGGGCACGTGTTGGGGTGCCTGGGTGGCACAGCAGTTAAGCGTCTGCCTTCGGCTCAGGGCGTGATCCCGGCGTTATGGGATCGAGCCCCACAACAGGCTCCTCCGCTGTGAGCCTGCTTCTTCCTCTCCCACGCCCCCTGCTTGTGTTCCCTCTCCTGCTGGCTGTGTCTATCTCTGTCGAATAAATAAATAAATTCTTTTTTTAAAAAAAAGGAGGGCACGTGTCATAATGAGCACTAGGTGTTATATGCAAACAATGAATCATGGAGCCCTACATCAAAAACAAATGAAGTACTGTAGGGTGAATAACAATTTTAAAAAAAGAGAAGATATGAAATCCATACAGGAAAACTGTCACTATTTGCAAATGTCATGAAATCCCGAAAGATTCCACACAAAAAAAAACCTGTTAGAATAAAAAAATTCAAGAAGGCTGCAGGATATAATGTCAATATACAGAGACCTCTTGTCTTTATTTTTTTCAGATTTTATTTATTTATTTGACAGGAAGAGAAAAAGCACGAGCAGGGGGAGAGCCAGAAAGAGGGAAAAGCAGACCCTTGCTAAGCGGGCAGCCCAACACGGGGCTCAATCCCAGAACTCTGGGATCATGACCTGAGCTAAAGGTAGATGCTTCACTTATGGAGCCACCCAGATGACCCAACTTCTTGCATTTCTGTATACTGATGACACACTTTCGCACAGAGAAATTAAAAAAGCAACACCATTTAAAATTGCATAAAAAAATCTTGAAATAAAAGTAACCAAGAATGAGAAAGACATAGTACACTCAACACATGGCAGAAAAGAAATGAAAAATATGTGTCGAGGGGGGCAGAATGTATGGGTCAAAGATTTGGAAGGCAACACAAACAAATGGAAGCATACACCATGCAACTTAACTGGAAGAGTTAATTATGTGAACATGTCCATCATAACCAAAGCAATCGACAGATGTGATTAAATGCCTATCTGAATTCCAGTGGCATTATTCGAGGAAATAGAAAACAGTCCTCAAAGTTGTATGGAATCACAAAAGACCCCAAATACCCAAAGCAACCTGGAGAAAGAGGTGCAGTCAACACACTCCTGGATTTCAAGCTAGATTACAAAGCTGTTGTCATCAAAACAGGATGGTACTGGCATAAACACAGACACCAGGTCAGTGGAACAGAACAGAAAGCTCAGAAACTTACCCACACGTAGATGATCCTAACTTACGACACAGCAGCAGAAGATATGCCATGAGGGAAGGACTGTGTCTTCAGTGAGCGGTAACAGGCAAACTGGACACTAAATGCAGAAGAATATAACCGGGTCACTTTCTTACACCACACACAAAATTTTTAATGGATGAATGATTTGAACATAAGACCTGAATCCATAAACCTCAAAGAAGACACAGGTACTAAGTCTCTCGACATTGGTTTTGGCAAAGAGTCTTCAGATCGGACACCAAATGCAAAGGCAACAAAAGCAAAAATAAACAAGTGGAACAACATCAAACTGAAATCTTCCACACGGCAAAAGACACCAGCAAAAACTTAAAAGGCCACTGACCCAATAAGAAAAAAATATCTGCAAATCATATGTGTGAGAAAAGGCTAATATCCAAAATACACACAACACTCCTACATATCAAAACAAAAAAAAACTATATAAAAAAATGGGAGGAATATGTGAATAGAAACTTTCCAAAGATGGCACACAGGTGCCAACAGACAGAAAAAGTTGTTCCACATCACTAAATATCGTCAGGGAAACATCAGTCAAACCCACAATCGGCTATCCGCTCACAAGTGTTGGAACAGCAATTGTCCCAGAGACAGACACCAGGTGGGGTCAAGGGTGTGCAGATGAGGAGACACTGTGCACTGTTGGTGGAAATGGAAATTGGTGCAGCCACTGTGACAAACGGTATGGAGGTTCCTGAAAAAATAAATAAACTACCCCATGACCCAGTAATGGCTCTACTGAGTATTGATTTGAAGAACACAAAAATGCTGCCTCAAAAAGACAGATGCACTCCCACGTTCACTGCAGCATTATTCACAAGAACTAGACATGGAAACACAGACCTTGGGGGCCTTATGCTAAGTAACTCAGACACAGAAAGACCAATACCAGATGCTCTCATGTACATTCCATGTGGAATAAAAAAATACTAAACGCATAGATCCTGAGAGCAGATTGGTAGGTGCCAGATACGGGGATGGCGTGGTAGAAACGGGTAAAGGTGGTCAAAGTCTCAACGTTTGAGTGAGAAAATCCGACAGTCATGAAATATTCTGTCCAGCATGGAGACTAAAACTAACCCCGCAGCATGGGGTATAGGTTTCCCTGCTCTTTGAAAGTACAGGGCTTCTGAGAAACCTTGCACAGCAGAAATGGTGTCAAGAAGGAATGGCCATTAATTTACACGAACAATTAGACAGTGTGCTCAGACTCCAAAATTCCTTCTCTTTGGATTTTCTTAGGCCTCAGGACACAAGTTTCTAACAGAGGCCCAACATAAATGAAGATAAAGCACAGCAGAAGCCCACAGACACCATTCAAAGTGCTGGTGGCTGGATGCGGAGAGTGGTTCCCAGAGAAAGGAGCTGGTTGGGGTGCACGCCGACTCTTTCATGCTTCTCCCCAAAACAGATGCTGAACGCGATTCTCACTGTTCACCTTTTTTCATAAGAGGGAAATCCTCTTCAGGTATGTTCCTCTTACTGAAGCTGGGTAATAACGTAGTTCTTTCAAGAAAGCCCAGTGTCTTACTGTGAACGTTTAAAAAGTGGGGGATACTTGTACCTGAGCATTGCTGAGGGAGGAGATGTGAAAGGTCCTCCCAGACACAAATCTCAGCAGATCCACTGGGAAAGGCACCTTCCTCAGCATGCAGAACACAGACTACCTCCTACCACACGAGAAACCCTCTCCTTCCCCTTGATCAGGACAACCCACAACAGCTGGGAGTTACCCCAATTCCTCCCTTCTCCTGCTCCTAATAGCTAACCCATCAGCAAATCCTGTGAGCTCCATCTTCAAAATGAACCCAGAAGAGGTCTAACCACTCCATCCAAGGCCACCTGTCTGGTCCACAGTGCCTGAGTTCCTGGAAAAGCTTCGTCATTGACCTGCCTTGCCATCTTCAACCCACTGTCATCTGTTCTCAACACTGTAGCCAGGATGGCCCAGTGATACAGGGTCTCATGGGGTTATGGCCCTGGAATGGCTTTCTGTCACCCTCTGTCACCTCTCTGAGGTAATGTCCTAAGCTGTCTCCTGTGGCCACAGGGCCTTCTTGCTGCTCCTGGACATACCTGGAATTCTCCTGCCCCAGAGACTTTGCACATGCGTTCCCTTCTATTCAGAATGCTCTTGATGTGTTCTCACTCACCTTCTGAGAAGTCTGAATTGGAGTGACAGAGACAGAATATGAGGCTGTGTGTGTTGGGTGAGGCTGGTGGCTCAGAAGAAGATTCTCTGCCAGCTCTCCGCCTGTGCCTCACTTGTCCTCAGCCAGGAACTTGCACACAGCCCTCACCTGTCACAACTCTCACCCAGGAGACCCACAGCCACCCCTGGAGCCCACCCTGAACACACCCTTCTGCAGAATACATTCAGCTCTCCTCTGGGACCCCTGTCAGCTTTACCCAGTCCTGGAACTCCCCCGTCTCCTGCAAAGCTCCCATATTCCCCCTCTGCTTCCAAAATCACACTGGTGCAAGTATTTCATGAGAAAGCTATAATGCTAACTAATGAAAGGTTCACACCTACTTTCCCTTTCTGTTGCCTTTCTCTCCACCTTCTTTCCTACCTGTGCAAACTGTAAGATATCAGTGGAACACGAACATGCTCTGAGATCTGAATCTTTCATTGGAGCTTTCTGAGGACTCCTTATGTGATAAAACTCTATTGTATCCTACAACAGGTTGTTTTACATCTATCCTCTATAGAATAGTACAGCCCAAATCACTACAATTTTACCTCACTCTTCATGAAGCAGAACACTTTTTCCTTTCTTCTTTTACTTAAATTCCAGTTAGTTCACATGCCATGGAATATTTGCTCCAGGGGTAGGATTTAGTGATTCCTCACCTGCATACAGTACCCGGTGCTCAACACAAGTGCCCTCCTTAATACCCCTCACCCATTTGACACTTCCCCCCACACCCTTGTCCTGCAGCAACACTCAGTTTGTTCTCCAAGGTTGAGTCTATTTCCTTGTTTGCCTCTCTCATCACCCCTCCACTCTGTTCACCTTTTTTTTTCCGAATTTCCAGAAGCATTAGAGTATAGGATATTTGTCCTTCCTCACTGATTTTGCTTAGCTTAATACACTCTAGATCCATCCACATCCTTGCAAATGGTAAGATTTCATTCTTTTTGAAGCTGGGTCATATTCCATTATATATATGTATCCCACATCTGCTTTATCCATTCATCAGTGCATGGACTTTGGGATTCTCTCCATAGTTTGGCTACTGTGGACATTACTGCCATAAACATCATTGTGCATGGACCCCCTTCAAATCTGCATTTCTGTATCCTTTGGGTAATTACATAGGAGAGCAATTGCTGGATCATGTGGTTTTTCAATGTTTAACTTTTTGAGGAACTCCCACACTGTTTTCGAGACTGGCTGCACCACTTTGCATTCCCACAAACAGGATGGGAGGGTTCCCCTTTAAGCAGAACATTATCTGCCGGCAATTTCATAAGAGGAAACAAAACCTCTGGGAGATGCACCCAGGGTCAGGCAAGCAGTTGCAGACTTCACCCCAAGGCTCCTGACGCCAAGCCCCTTGAAGCCACCAGCATGCCACTATCCAAAAGAATTCCCAGACTCTCCTTCTGACTCCACCACCAAAGGAACTACAGAGAGAATATGGCACCTCAAAATATCGAGATAATACTTTTAGTAAAACTAGAAAGTCAAGCTCAACTTTTAAACAGGAACAGGCCGCTTTGGATAATTTTGAATTTCCCCTCCACCCTAATTTTAACTCTTCTGATGAATAAACTAAGCAATGATGAAACATCACCTTTGTCAAATGACATCATCCAAGTCTGTATCAGATGAAAAAAGCCACCTAACTCTAGATGCTGGTCACTCAACCATATCTTAGGCCCAATTGAATAAACACTGTTAGATGAAGGAACAAATTAGATGTTACAAACAGGCACAGAGTGAATCTCACCTTCCTTTTCTAATAAAAGAGGGTTTCTAGGAAACAGATGGTCAAAATACATTTGTAAGCAATAAATGGACAGAGAAATTGTGATCCCCTGCAAAGTTCTACCTGCAGGGAAACCACGTAATTCTTGCACCAAACCCAGAATGCTGGCAGCTACTTCAATTTTACTTTGTGGCCCAACTTGAGAAAAGAGAAAAGCCCAGGAGATTTTGGGATAATGACAGATTTACCTCCATCCCTGACATAGATAGGACATTTTGCCAAACATACCTGTGCTTTCTCTGAACACTGGCGTCCTGTGACAAGCTGCCTCGCTGACTGCGATGCTGACGTTCAAAACCTCGGGTGTCTTGTAGCCAGAGTAGAGAAGTGCCGTCAGCTGGGGAGAAGAAGGCACCTCTGACCTAAAGCCTGCACACCTGCTTTGGTTTCTGGGCGAAGGGGCAACACGTACTTGTTGTTTAGCAGTAATTATCTTCATTCTCAATAGACCAATGACCTTGCCTTTTCTGGATACCAGACTTACTATTCTAAAGAAACCCTCAATTCGTCTATTCCCAATGCAACTAGAGTGGAACGTTTATTTGTCACTTAAATAGAAAACACTGTTATTGTCGACACTGCGTGAATGAACTGTTAAAAACATTTTAGAGAAAAAGGAAGAGACCTTTATTCAAACCCAAGTCAGGACAGCTGCCTGGGAGACACAATCTTCACCAAGAAGGGAGTGCTCCGGGGAGAGAACATTTGGGGCAGGCTTATATATTTTTTTCTGTTTTGTTTCAGGTACAGAGTTACACACCACAATGAGGATCTTCTTAGATTCCAGAAAGTGACAGATTCTTTCTTATGTTTTCAGTATGTACATGTCAGTATGACTTTAATCTTATGAGAGCCAAAGAGGTTCTTTATTTTTTCTTATATTTATGTTGGCATTTTTGGTTATTGTTTTCTTCTCGAAGCAGATGTACAACATGTGCTTGGGGCAGAAATAGGGCCCATGCTTTTAGGTTTTTGCCCAGTCATTTTGAGCCGGGTAAAATGTTAAAGGATAGCTTCCCTGGGAGCCGAGGATCAGGGCCAACAGATGATATAAGATAAAAATTCCTTTTATCATTATAATTACTCCTAAATGGAGGAATTTGAGACAAATGCACCTTTCACAACAGTACCAAGAAATCAAAATGATGCCCACGGAAGGCTTACTGCTCCATGGTCAGCACAGGTAACAGAAGTGTTAACAGTCTCTGGACTACTGCCCTTCTCCTGCCCAAATCTATGAAGCACACAGACCACTGAAAATCAGAATTGTAGAACTGCTAGACACCTTAGAGATGTCTGGCACCATTCCCTTGGACTGCAGAATAAAACACAGTAGCTCATTGTCACAATCTAATTTCAACATGAAGTGCCCACTGGATGCACTGAGTTCTTTCTCTGCAAATGTTGACTAATATAAGTCACAGTCATACCATATAAACACTACGATGGCTGGGAAGTCATCGTAGGTAAGGGAATATTTTAGCCATGTTTATAAGCATTGGCTCACTTTGTAGAAGAGGATGAGCTGAGTGTTTTTAAATACTATTTCAGACCTGTTTTACAGCACCCTCTGAACATACCAGAGCCTGAATGGACTGAAAAAGATAGTTGGTTTCAGTAACTTTAATACCAGAAAAATTTTATACTGTCTGTATTCCTTAGGATCTTTGAGTATCTTACCCAGAGGTCCTCCACTGAGATAATGATCTTAATGATCACCATGGGTAGATGTGAAAAGGCCCGCTGAATTCATTCCAGTTGTCCACATGACAAGAAAATCCTGATACTTGATAGGTTTCCAGATCGAGAAGACCAGAGATAAGAGGGAAATAGTACCCTGTATGGAACAACAAGGGACTTGTAGTCAATTTGGGGATGCCACTTAGGTTTCTGACACTAAAATCCTCTGTGACTCATATCATCTGAGTCCCTTTCTAACCGTCTGAAAATGTGCCTAAAAATATCTACACCCTAGATTCAAGTTTAAGAGGCAAAATGCTATTAAGAGGCAGTATGATGTCTCTCAAGAACAGGTGCTCAGGAAGCCATAATTGCTATTAGGTCTATTTCTTTTCCAGAAGAAAGAACACATGTTGAATCCATATTCCTAATAGATGACTCACCAGATGATTTTCAAACCTGAAGGAAGGCCAAGAAGTCGCTCTTGTGTCATATTTCACTCAGAAATCAGATTGTTGGACTGGTGAGGACGATACGATAGCAACGTTATCACTAAGAGTGGGGAGCTTCTAATTTCCATACGGCCATGTTGACCCCCTTAGCTCAGAGCCACCAGAAAGGGCAGCTGGGGAGGGGGCACCGCCATCACTATGAGTGGGGAGCTTCCCATTTCCATATGGCCATGATGACCCCCTTAGCTCAGGGCCACCAGAAAGGACAGCTGAGGGGGACCACAGGCCAAGCCTGCCAGGTGTGGCTGGGGCAGGCAGAACTCTGACTTAAGGCTCAACTCCTGTCTAGGTTATTATAATGCTCTTCACAAAGAAAGTGCCATTGTGTGTGAGCCCTCATGTAGAAAAGGTTCAGAATTTCCATTAAGATTCCCTCTCTGACCTTTAGGATATGTAGCAAAGTTCCATTTAATTTTTAAACATTGAAGGACTTCCTGGTTTTCTTTTCGCTATGACTGTGGCTCAATTCCCCTGTGGTCTAGGAATAGAACCTAGTTAATTTCAGGGTTTAACATTTGTAGCCTTGATTCATGGCCCCACCTATCATCTATTTGGCTAAAGAGTCTATGACCACTTGAAAATAATGTATTCTGCACTTATTATGGAATGTTCCCTATATGTCAATTAGGTCACATTTGTTACCAATGTTTTGTCTGCTTTTTCTGTCAGATATTGAGAAAGGTATATTAAAATCTTCAAACAATGCTGCTCTATTCAACGTGGCATCGAAGAATCTACCAGTGTTAGAAGGCAAGAGAAACAAAAAGTATAAGAATTGAGGGGATAATTGTGACTATTCACAGATAATACGATTGTGTACATAGAAAATCCAAAACAGTCTATAAATACCCTATTAGAATTAAAAATGTAATTTATAAATTTGAGATGGATTGTAGCTTCCCATTGGACAGTTTCTGAAAGAAAACGTAGAACCTGTCAATCTTGGGGTAAGACATAGTGTGCAATAACCATTGAGAAGAATTCAGTGGGACTTCATAAAAATGTGACATTTCTCCTCATCTTATGACCATAAGAAAATGAAAAAGTGAACCGCAGGCTGGGAAGTAAAGATTTGCAATACACACACTGACAAAGACTTGTCAATAATGAATTCCTGCTCATCAACCATAAAAAGTCTATGTACAAATGAATACTTCACAAAAGATTGACGATGGCCAATAAGAACAGGAAAGGGTGCTCTACAGTATTATTTTCAGGAACAGCAAGGCCTTTCCTAAAATGAAAACATACACACAAACCAGTATTCCCTAGATGGATGATGTCCTTATTTCTGAGGACAGCTTGAAGAACAAGAACACACTAGCATCAAAGTAAAGTGATGGAATTCCTGACACTCAGAGGATGGATAATTGACCTCAAACTACAGTACAATTTCTAGGCATCATTCGGTCCTCTGAAGGCAGACAACTACCACACCCCTTCCTCCACCACACATGTTGCTTCCCAACCCCTACCATAAATGAAGAAGATGAGAAACAGATAGGACTAGTAGGAAATAGTAAAAATCACATGTGGGGATTATCCTGAAACACACTGATCACATAACTAGTGTAAGGAAGTGTAGGGAACTGACAAGGACAGAGACTCAAGAGGTACTTCTTTGGGAAATGTTGTCTGAAATCGTCACACGTTGGTACCAGCTAATGAGGGCTCTGAGCATATCCTAGGGTTTGCTCACAAGGGTCTGCAACACCATCGCTGAGGACTGAAACTCTTCAAGACCTCAAAGCTTGCCTCATTGACTATTGGACTAAGAGATTCCCATGTTCTGAAAACAGATAACAACTCACTGAAAGGTTCACCTGGGCTCTCACGGAGGCCCTACAAGTAGCTGAACCATTCATTGAAAATCAATTACACACACACACACACACACACACACACACAGACACCTGTCATTTCACCAATTACTTAAACATTTAAAGTTCTTCCTACCATTTCTTTTTCACATTGATATTTATACTCACATGAAATGTCATCATTTCTAATGAACACTGATGTCAAAATAGAGATCCATTGACACAATATTCACAAAATGGAACTTCCCTGCTGTCATTTTCAATATAGCGTTTTTTAAAGTTCATACATATTTTAGGTTTTTGGTAACTTATACAGGAGAAGATCAGCATTGAAAAACTCTGAATACTGACAATGAGTTTTAAGCCTAGAGAACAAAAATTGTCCAATTTCATAGATAATAAGGAAGCAAAGGGAAAGCATAGAAGCTGTAGTTGAATAATTTTACACATATGCATCCTCTATTATTCTACTACTGAGGGGTATGTTTTATTACCACTATACATGCATCAATTGTCTTCCACGTGCACTTGCACAGGTATAATGAATTACTACAGTAGAATGAAATGTCTGGGAACTACTTGGTGGCATGTATAATGAACAATGAAATTTCGATCTTATATTTGGTGAAATTCCACTGTCTGTCCCTTTAGACAATGGACCCTAAACAGAAGGGGGAATATACCACGAGAGACTATGGACTCTGGGAAACAAACTGAGGGCTTCAGAGGGGAGAGGGGTGGGGGATTGGGATGGGCCAGTGATGGGTATTAAGGAAGGTACATATTGCATGGAGCACTGGGTGTTATATGCAAATAATGAATCACGGAACACTACATCAAAAACTAAGGAAATACTGTATAGTGACTAACATATCATAATAAAAATTATTATTAGAAAAAAAATTAAAGGTAAAAAAAAAACAATACAGCTTTTCTGTTTCAAGAACAATCACAATTGAGAAAAAACTAACTTCCAATCCCTAAAGCAAAACACAGACCAAGTTCCATTTCACTCCCCTTTATTCACATTCTCTGTGGGTTCTAAGCTATTTCCCTACCTCCTTTCCTGCTGAGCAGGGAGCCCGGGCTCGATCCCAGAACCCTGAGATCATAACCTGAGCCAAAGGCACATGCTTAACTGGCTGAGCCAGCCAGGAGCCCCAGCCATGTTTTTCTTAAGCAAAAGGACACTTTCTCACAATGCCTTCACATGACTTCACATGGTACCAGAGATCTGCATTTGCCTCTAGGAGGTTGCAGATGAAGGCAATTGCAAACTCTCACAGTGGTTTATCAAATACAATGACCTGCCTGGTGATAGTGAAACTCTTATGAGCCCACGAGAGGGTGCTGTGACACTCAGCTGTGGCTGGGTTGGCACAGAGAACCAAATCCATTTCCCTGCCTGATGTCTGTGAGGAACAGATGCCCCCACTGTGAATGAGACCCTGTCACTGAGCTGTCCAGAGATGGTCATCCTCACGGAGGATGAGGATAAAGGACAATGCCTGAGGAGACCTCATCTGTCTCTTTTATCTTTTCATATTTTTGACAGTGGACAAATCACTGCCTAGGAGTCCCCAACTACCTTAGTCTCATCTGTGAATGACCAAGAGATTTTACAAAACACTCAAGATTTTCACCTCACAATTGGCCACAACCACTTATCATAGGGATTCAACATTAAGCAAAGATACTGTTCGTTGGAAGAGAGGTCCTGCCCACTGTTGTTTCTCACTTATATGCTCACCTTCCTTACCTCATGGTAACATAACCAGCTTGATTCCTGCTTCCGTCTTCAGGAAGGCTGAGGTGACTTGAAGGGCATTACCCTGACATCATTCTTTCTTAGCAATAAGATGTGGACATTTCCCTAGTCCTACACACCCAAAGTTGATTCGGAATCAGGATTGAGGAGGCTGATGAGAGTTGAAGGTGTTTTCCTGTACAGGGTGGTTTATTACCAATAAGGATGGGTCAGAATCCTCGAAATTCCAGAACCTTTTCATTAATGCTTCCTACTCGTGAAAGATGATGTACATTGGTCTTTCCCTGTATAGTGTGGTGACTCAGAGAAAAGTGCTTAGCCCTTTCGTCAGACTTCCACGACCACTTGGGGCTGGCTTCCATATTCACAAATGATGATATTAGGGCTAAGAGGGTTCCTGTACACTGTTATTTCTTACAGATAAGTTTATGGCATTTTTGTTACATTGCCAGAACCACTTAGCACCGGGTTTGCCGGCCTCCTGGGGACTAACACTAACCCTATGTGGGCCCCCGAGGGGCCCCTCCCAAGGGGCCTGGCACCACAGCGCCGGGGATTGGGGATCCCTGAGCCCAGCGTCGGAGTCACCCTGCCGCCCCGCAGCAATGCCGGCTGCTAGGGGCGCCGCCAGTCTTTCAGGGCGAGAGAACGGGCAGGGCCCTCCAAGCCCCCGGCGACCTTCGAAGGCCCCCCCGCGCCAAAACGCTTGGGCCCACACTCCCTCTCGCCAGTGCCCTCACCTTGGGTTGCCCCTCCACCTGCCTCAGAGCTGGCGGAACGGGCCTGCTGGACTCCTGCGGGCTAACACTTACCCTAGGTCGGCCCCCGCGTGGCCCCTCCCAAAGAGCCTGGCACCGCAATGCCGGAGGTTTGGGACCCCCGAGCCCCAGTGCTGGACTCACTCTGCCACCGGGCAATCACCCAGGGTGCTAGGGGCGTTGCCAGTCATTCAGGAAGGGAGAACGGGCAGGGCCCTCCGATCCCCCTGGGACCTTCAAAGGCCACCCCGCCCAAAAACTCTGGCTCGCATGCGCCTGCTCCCCAGCGCCTTAGTCTTGGCCAACCCCTCCGCTCGCTGCAGAGCTGGCGGATTGGGCCTGCCGGCATCCTGGGGGCTAACCCTAACACTATGTGGGCCCCTGAGGGGCCTCTCACAAGGGGCCTGGCGCAGCAATGCCAGGAATTGGGGACACCGAGCCCCAGCACCTCACCCTGCTGACATGCGCCACCCGGTCTGCTAAGGGCGCCGCTGGTCATTCAGGGCGGGAGTATGGGCAGGTCCCTCTGAGCCCCCGGCGACCTTCAAAGGCCCCCCACGCCAAAACTCAGGAGCCCACACTCCCGCTCACCATCGCCCTCACCTCGGCACGACCATCCGCTCGTGGTACAGCAGTTGGATCGGGCCTGCTGGCCTACTGGGGTCTAACTCTAACCCTAACCCCTAACCCCTAACCCTAAGCCCTAAACCCTAACCCCTAACCCTAACCCTAACCCTAAACCCTAACCCTTACCCTAAACCTAACCCTAACCCTAAACCCTAAACCTTAAACCCTAAACCCTAACGCTAACACTAATCCCTAAACCTTAATCCCTAACCCTAAACCCAAAAGCCTAAATTCTAAACCCTAACCCTAACCGCTAACCCCAAACCCCAAACCCTAACCCTAAACCTACCCCAACTCCGACCCTACCCCCAACCCTACCCCCAACCCTACACCTTCAGCTAACCCTACCCCTAACCCGTACTCTAACCCATATGCTAACCCGTACCCTATCCCTAACCCGAACTCTAACCCATACCCTAACCCGTACCTAACCCTAACATGTACCCTAACCTGTACTCTAACCCTAAACCGTACCCTATCCCTAACCTGTTCCCTAACTCGTATCCTAACTTTAACCCTAAACCGTAACCAAACCCGTACCATAACCCTAACCCATACCTTAACCCTAAACCGTACCCTAAACCGTACCCTAACCCGTACCCTAACCCATACACTAACCCGTACCCTATCCCTAACCCGGACCGTAACCCATACCCTAACCCGTACCTAACCCTAACATGTACCCTAACCCATACCCTAACCCTAAACCGTACCCTATCCCTAACCTGTTCCCTAACTCGTATCCTAACTCTAACCCTAAACCATAACCAAACCCGTACCATAACCCTAACCCGTACCCTAACCCTAAACCGTACCCTAAACTGTACCCTAACCCGTACGCTAACCCGTACCCTAAACCGTACCCTAACCCGTAACCTAAACCTTACCTAATGTCTACCCTAACCCATACACTAACCCTAACCCATACCCTAACACTAACCCGAACTCCAACCCTAATCCTAACCCTAAACCCAAACCCTAATCCCTAACCCGTACCCTAAACCTTAATCCATACCCTAACCCATAACCCCTAACCTGTAACCCCTAAAGCCAACCCCAACCCGTACCCTCACCTTACCCTAACCCTAACCCCTACCCTCACCCGTACACTAACAGTAACCCATACCCTAACCCGTACCCTAATCTGTACCCTAACCCTGGGGATTGGGTACACCTGAACCCCACCACAGGATTCAGCCTGCCACCCCACAGGAAACCATGCCCCTTGGGGCGCCACAGAGCATCCCGTGCAGGAGAACTGGTAGGGCCCACCTGAGCCCCCAGCGATCCTCGGCGGCCCCCTACACCCCAACCCTGATGCCCACGCTCATCCCGCCCCACGCCTTCCCTTCAGCCTGCCACCGAGCTTGTCGCAAAGCCGGAAGATCAGGCCTGTCGGGTTCCTGGGGCGTAGCCCTGAACCTAGGTCGGCTGGGGAGGGCCCTCCCCCGGGGCCCAGGCCGTAGCCCCGGGGACTGGGTACACCTGAGCCCCACTGCAGGACAAAGCCTGCCACCCCGCAGGAAACTGTGCCTCTTGGGGCTCTATGGAGCATACAGGGCTCGAGAACTTGGGGAGGCCCCCGGAGCCTGTCCTCAGCTTTGGCAGCCCCCATGCCCCAACCCTGAGGCCCATGCTCACTCTCCCCCATGACCTCATCTCAGCCCTCCACGGAGCTCACCGCACAGCCTGCGGATTAGCGCTGCCGGTCTCCTGGACCCTAACCCTTACCCTAGGTTGGCCACAGAGGGGCCCTTCCCCAGGGTCCTGGCACCGCACTCTGGGGGATTGGGGATACCCCAGCCCCACCATAGGACTCAGCCTGCAGCCCACAGGAAACTGTACCATTTTGGGGCACAACAGAGCATTCAGGGCAAGAGAATTGGGGCACCCCTGAGAGCCCCTGCTGGTGAACTCCGACATTTGTGGGCCCTTCTGGATGAAACCCCAAGGCTCATATTCACCCGCCCTTGTGCCCTCATCTCACTCGGCCTGGGAGTTCTCTGAGCACTGGGCAGTTCAGAACTGCTGTCTTTTGAGGCCTAACCTAACCCTGGGTCTTCTGCTGAGGGTCCCCTCCCCATTTGTCTGCCTCCAAGGCACCAGGCATTGGGCTCACCTCTGCACGACTAGAGGACTCAGCCAGCCCCACAGCAGGAAACTGTCCATTTGGGGCTGTAGCAAGGATTCATTGGAAAATCGGAGGGCCCCCCTCAGCCCATCCCAGGCAACCCCCACTTTCAGAGATCTCCCCAGATCCAATTAGTAGCTTCACACTGACCTTTAAACTTGCTCTCCACGGAGATCTTTTGAAATTCTCCACACTTCCAACCGATGGCATCATCCAGCTTCAGTGCCTTACCCAGCTTTAGGTCTTGAGATGGATTAAAATGGGAAGTTATTTCACTGATGATGACGTACTGGTGACCAAAAGATACATGCATAAATGCTTCATATCACTTGGCTTCAGGGAAATGCAAATCTAAACCCCTATAGATGCCATATCACACGAGGCCGAATATCTAAAAATAAGAAGACATGAAACTATACATGTTGGAGAGGATGTGGAGAAACGGGAACCCTATTACACCCCTGTACGAATGCAGTCCATTACAGCCACTCTTGAAAATGGTACGGCGTTTCCTCAAGAAGTTATAAATAAAGCTACCCTATGTCCCAGCAATTGCACTACTGGGTATTTACCCCAAAGACACAGAGGTAGTGAAGACGGGACACATGCACCCGTGTTCATAGCAGCAATATCCATAATAGACAAACTGTGGAAAGAATGCAGATGACCATCGACAGATGAATGGATAAAGAAGATGTGGATCATATATATACTGGAATATTACTCAGCCATCAGAAAGCATGAACACTTACCATCACACCGACCTGGGTGGAGCTGGAGGGTATTATGCTGAGTGGAATAAGCCAATGAAAGAAAGACAATGATCATATGCTTTCACTCCTATGTGGAATATCAGAAACAAGGAAGAAGACCATAGGGGAAGGGAGGGAAAATAGAATGGGAAGTCATCAGAGAGGGAGAAAACCCATGATAGACTCTTAACTATCGCAAATAAAATGATGATTGCTGGAGGAGAAGTTGGGGGGGGGGTAACTGGGTGAGTGGCATTAAGGAGGCCACACGATACAATGAGCACTGGGTGTTACACACGACTGAAAATTTACTGAAGACTACATCTGAAACTAATGATGTACTGTAAGTTGGCTAATTGAATTTAAATTAAAGAACAAAAGACCTCGAATAAACAATCCTAAACATTTGTATGGAACCACTAAAGATTCCGAACAGCCAGTGCAATGTGGAAAAGAAAAACAAAGCTGGAGGACTCACAATTGCAGTTTTCAGGTTATACTACAAAGCTGCAGTCATCCTAACAAGACAGTACGGCACAAAAATAGACACAGTGACCAAAGGAACAGGATACAAGTTCAGACAGAAACCCACAATTATGTGGTCCATGAATCTTCCACAAAGCAAGCAACGATATCAAAAGGGAAAAGGTCATTATCTACAACAAACGGTGTTGGGAAAACTAGACAGCTACGCACAAAAGAATGAAATTAGACTGCTTTCTTACACAATACAGACAAACACAAAACAGTTTCAAGAACTCAATATGAGACCTGAATCCGTAAAAATCCTACAGGAGGGAAGACAGTAACTTCTTGACATGGACCATACCAACGTTTTTCTGGACTGTCTCCTGAGGCAAAGGAAATGAAAACAAAAATAAACTATTGGGAATACAGCAAAATAAAAAGTTTCCACATGGCAGAAGAACAATGAAAACGTAAAAATAATAAGACAACCTACTCAAAGGGAAAAGATATTTGCAATGATCATATGCAATAAAGGGATAGTGTCCAAAACGTATAGAACTGATACTACCTGAACCCAAAAAAACATATAATCCAGTTAAAAAATAGGCAGAAGACATGGACAGACATTTCCCCAAGGAAGAGATACAAATGGCCAACAGTCCCATGAAAAGATATTCACCATCACGCATCATCAGGAAAATTTAAATCCAAAGGACAATGAGGTATTACATCAAACCTGTCAGAATGGCTAACATCAAAAGCACAACAAAGAGCAGGTGTTGGGAGGATGTGGATAAAGGGGAATCCTCGCAAACTGTGGGTGGGAATGCAAACTGTGGTGGCCACCGTGGAAAACAGTATGAAGGTTCCTCAAAAAATTAAATATAGAACTACTCTACGATCCAACAATCACTCTACTGGTATTTCCCCAAAGGCTAGGAAAACAGTAACTTATAAGGATATGTGCACCCCTATGTTTCTTGCACCATTATATAGAATATCACAATATGGAAGCAACCCAAGTGTCTGTAGAAAAATTGACAAATGAGATGACAGATGTGTGTATTCACAAACACACACACACACACACACACACACACACACACACAATGGAGTATTACTCGGCTTGAAAAAGAATGAAACCTTGCCATTTGCAGCCACATAGATGGAGCTAGAGAGTATTATGCTAACTGAAATCAGTCAGTCAGAGAAAGACAAATCCCATACGATGTCACTCTTATGGGGAATTGAAGAAACAAACAAAAATAAATAGAGAGAAAAAGGACACACACCAAAATACAAACTCTTAACAAGAGAGAACAAACGGATGGTTACCAGAGAGGAGGTGAATAGAGGGATGAGTGAAATAGATGAAGCAGATTAAGAGGACACTTTTCTAGATGACCACTGAGTAATATATAGAATTACTGACTCACTCTCTTGTACACCTGAAAAGAATGTAACACTGTATGTTAGCTCTACTGGAATTAAAATAAATTTTTAAAAAAGAATTTTCTTTCAGGAACCTCTTTGAAAAAGCTTTTCGTGTGCAATGTGCATAAGCCCTACTTGGGAGGATTCACTCTACAATAATTATTCAATCTATGCCTCGAATTCAGATTTCACTGAGTTCTTACCATGGATCCCAGGCCACGGGAGCCATGGTCCTTTTCTGTCCAGGCTCAGCACCTATGCATTCAAGATTGGAAGTAGAGACACATGTCACTTCACAGTCCAGAAAGCTATTATTGTTTCTGTTTCAGTGTGAGAGAGTCACAGACTTTGGGACAGGTTTCAGAGCAGGTATACTATGGATCCTGGATCTCTACTTCAATGTTCATTGCCTGGATCCATTTGGCTAATAGGTTCCCTGTGGATGGGCTTGCTCCCAAGCACATATATAGAAGATGCAAAGGTGGGTGGGCTTGGTGTGGGACAGGAAGAAGACCAAAAGTAGACAAGGGTTCGACCCCTCCCCTGATACAGGAACTGCTACAGGAGAGGGTACGGGAGGTAGAATCCATGCGAAACTCCAAGGTCACCAGCTGAACACAGGAGGCATAGGTCAAGGGATCTGGAGATGCAGGGGTTGAAGGCTGCTCTGAGCTACCTTTGGGAGGAAGGGAGGGAAGGAATGAGAAGGAGACACTGCCTGCCCCTGGCCCATGCCAGCTGCCCACCACTCCGACACGCATCCGTCTACACAGCTGACACAGCCTGGGCTCAGGATGGGCTGGCTCAGATCCTTCAATCCTCAGTGGGATAGCTGGTCCCAGGGCTCAGAGACATGCTGAGGGAGATGAGAGGGAAAGCTGCCCCACCAAGGTCATCCCCTCCTTGAGCAGACAGCCCTTCAGAACTGCTAAAAAAAAACCCACTAACGGGGTTGAAAGACATGCCATGGATGAACTAAGGCATAGAGATATGTAAAATAACATTCATTTTTAAGTTCAGAGCTGTCAGCTCAGGAAGTGGGGAGAGCTTCCCTGAAGAAGACTGAGGGGAGGGCAGGCCATGCTGAAAAGGGAGTCATGGTTCTCCTGATTGGGGACCTGCAGCCCCCTTCCAGGGCAGGGCATCATCCTCAATCACATGAGATCCATGAAAGTGTTCCATCAGGACCAGATGTTTGTCTCGAGAAGGCTACCCTGGCATCGGACTGCACAGGGCACCAGGGACGAGGGCCAGATGGAGGATGGACAGTACCCCGGAGGCCATGGGGCAAGAGCAGAGGCACATGACCTTGAAGATGATGATGAAAAGCAGGAGGTGGCAGCATGGAGCCGGCCCAAAAGTGCATTGGGAGCAGTGCCCACAGCTACACTGACTGGGTGCCTTCTGTGCCCGGTGTGGCTGACTTCAGTGGGCTCCAGACTAGTCCTGACCACAAGTCTAGGAAGTGTGTACCACCTCCGGCCTCCTCTCCCCTTGCAGCTGCTAGGAATCACGTTCACAGACCCTGGTCAGCTTTCGTGGAAACCAAGCAGTGGCTCCCCCACACGCTGCACCTCTGGTGGTGGTCCAGTGCGACCCTCGTTCCTGGCCAGACAGTGATGTCTACCTGTCTCCACACAAATCCACAGACAGGAGGGTGTCCCTGAATTGCACAGCACCTGATGAGACAGATCCACAGAACCCAACACCCAGTGGGTCACCTGGGACCTCAAGTATGGTCATGGAGCTCACCATACCCTATTTCTGTCACTTCCCACAGAAAGCCTGGTTCTGATCCCCCACAATACCATACATCCTGGTTGCTGACCTGGTTAAGCATCTGCCTTCGGCTAAGGGTGTGATCCTGGCATTATGGGATCGAACCCCACATCAGGCTCCTCCGTTATGAGCCTGCTTCTTCCTCTCCCACTCCCCTGCTTCTGTTCCCTCTCTCGCTGGATGTCTCTATCTCTGTTGAATGAAATAATAAAATCTCGAAAAAAATTAACAAGACAGAAATAAAAAAAGTCAGAGAGGATGTGAAGAAAGGGGAGCCCTCTTACACTACTCGTGAGAATTCAAGCTGGTACAGCCACTTTTGAAAACAATATGGAGGTTCCTCAAGACATTAAACACAGAGCTATCCTACGACCCACCAATTGTACTGCTGGGTATTTACCCCAACGACACAGAGTAATGAAAAGAAGGGGCACCTGTATCCCAATGTTCATAGCAGCAATGTCCATAATAGCCAAACTGTGGAAGGAGCCAAGATGTCCTTCAGCAGATGAATGGACAAAGAAGATGTGGTTCATCTATACAATGGACTATTACTCAGTCATCAGAAAGGATGAATACCCCCCATTTGCACCAACGTGGATGGACCAGGAGGGGATTATGCTAAGTGAAATTAAGTCAAACAGAGAAAGACAATTATCATATGGTTTCACTCCTATGTGGAATGGAAGGAATAGCATGGAGGACATTAGAAGAAGGAAGAGAAAAGTGAAGGGGGGGAATGAGAGGGGAAGATGAACCGTGAGAGACTACTGACACTGGGAAACAAACTGAAGGTTGCAGAAAGGGAGGGGAAGGGGAATGGGTTATGCTGGTGATGGGTATTAAGGAGGGCACGTGTTGGGGCGCCTGGGTGGCACAGAGGTTAAGCATCTGCCTTCGGCTCAGGGCGTGATCCCGGCGTTATGGGATCGAGCCCCACCACAGGCTCAACCGCTGTGAGCCTGCTTCTTCCTCTCCCACTCCCCCTGCTTGTGTTCCCTCTCTCGATGGCAGTCTCTATATCTGTCGAATAAATAAATAAATTCTTTTTTTAAAAAAAGGAGGGCACGTGTCATAATGAGCACTAGGTGTTATATGCAAACAATGAATCATGGAACACTACATCAAAAACAAATGAAGTACTGTAGGGTGACATCATTTTAAAAAAAGAAAGATATGAAATCCGTACTGGAAAACTGTCACTATTTGCAAATGACATGAAATCCCAAATGATTCCACAAAAAAAAAACAAAAAACAACAACAACAACAAAAAAACAAAACACAACTGTTAGAATAAACAAATTCAAGAAAGCTGCAGGATATAAAGTCAATATACAGAGACCTGTTGTCTTTATTTATTTTCAAATTTTATTTATTTATTTGACAGGAAGAGAAAAAGCACGAGCAGGGGGAGTATGAGAAAGAGGGAGAAGCAGACTCTTGCTAAGCAGGGAGCCAAACACGGGTCTCGATCCCAGAACTCTGGGATCATGACCTGAGCTGAAGGCAGACGCTTCACCGATGGGGCCACCCAGATGACCCAACTTCTTGCATTTCTGTATACTGATGACACACTTTCGCAAAGAGAAATTAAAAAAGCAATGCCATTTACAATTGCATCAAAAAAATCTAGGAATGAAACTAACCAAGAATGAGAAATACATGGTACACTCAACACACGGCAGAAAAGAAATGAAAAGCATGTGTGTCGAGGGGGGCAGGATGTATGGGTCAAAGATTTGGAAGGCAACACAAACAAATGGAAGCTTATGCCATGCTCCTTAAATGGAAGAGTTAATTATGTGAACATGTTCATCGTACCCAAAGCAATTGACAGATGTGATGAAATGCCTATCTGAATTCCAGTGGCATTATTCGAGGAAATAGAAAACAGTCCTCAAAGTTGTATGGAATCACAAAAGACCCCAAATACCCAAAGCAACCTTTAGAAAGAAAGGTGCAGTCAACACACTCCTGGATTTCAAGGTAGATTACAAAGCTGTTGTCATCAAAACAGGATGGTACTGGCATAAACACAGACACCAGGTCAGTGGAACAGAACAGAAAGCTCAGAAACTTACCCACACGTAGATGATCCTAACTTACGACACAGCAGCAGAAGATATGCCATGAGGGAAGGACTGTCTCTTCAGTGAGCGGTAACAGGCAAACTGGACACTAAATGCAGAAGAATATAACTGGGTCACTTTCTTACACCACACACAAAATTTTTACTGGATGAATGATATGAACGTAAGAACTGAATCCATAAACCTCCAAGAAGACACAGGTACTAAGTCTCTCGACATTAGTTTTGGCAAAAAGTCTTCAGATCGGACACCAAATGCAAAGGCAACAAAAGCAAAAATAAACAAGTGGAACAACTTCAAACTGAAATCTTCCACATGGAAAAAGTAACCAGCAAAAACTTACAAGGCCACAGACCCAATAAGAAAAAAAATATCTGCGAATCATATGTGTGAGAAGAGGCTAATATCCAAAATACACACAACACTCATACAAATCAAAACCAAAAAAAAAAAAACTGTATAAAAAATGTGGGGAATATGTGAATAGATACTTTCCAAAGATGGCACACAGGTGCCAACAGACAGAAAAAGTTGTTCCACATCACTAAATATCGTCAGGGAAACATCAGTCAAACCCACAATTGGCTATTCCCTCACAACTGTTGGAACACCTATTGTCCCAGAGACAGACACCAGGTGGGGTCAAGGGTGTGCAGACGAGGAGACTCTGTGCACTGTTGGTGGGAATGGAAATTGGTGCAGCCACTGTGACAAATGGTATGGAGGTTCCTGAAAAAATAAAAGCAACTACAACATGACCCAGTAATGGCTCTACTGAGTATTGATTCGGAGAACACAAAAATACTGCCTCAAAAAGACAGATGCACTCCCACGGTCACTGCAGATTTATTCAAAAGAAACAGACATGGAAACACAGACCTTGGGTGCCTTATGCCAAGTAACTCAGACACAGAAAGACCACTACCAGATGCTCTCATGTACATTCCACGAGGAATAAACAAATACTGAACTCATAGAAACTGAGAGCAGATTGGTAGGTGCCAGATTCAGGGATGGGGTGGTAGAAACGGTTGAAGGTGATCAAAGTCTCAATGTTTGAGTGAGAAAATCCGACAGTCATGAAATGTTCTGTCCAGCATGGAGACTAAAACTAACGCTGCAGCATGGGGTATAGTTTTCCCTGCCCTTTGAAAGTACAGGGCTTCTGAGAAACCTTGCACAGCAGAAATGGTGTCAAGAAGGAATGGCCATTAATTTACACGGAATAATTAGACAGTGTCCTCAGACTCCAAAATTCCTTCTCTTTGGCTTTTCTTAGGCCTCAGCACACAAGTTTCTAAGGGAGGCCCAGCATAATTGAAGATAAAGCACAGCAGAGGCTCACAGACACCATTCAAAGTGCTCTTGGCTGGATGCGGAGAGCAGTTCCCAGAGGAAGGAGCTGGTTGGGGTGCACGCTGCCTCTGTTGTGCTTCTTCCCAAAACAGATGCTGAACGCGATTCTCACTGTTCACCTTTTTTCATAAGAGGGAAATCCTCTTCAGGTCTCTTCCTCTTACTGAAGATGCGTAATAATACAGTTCTTTCAAGAAAGCCCAGTGTCTTACTGTGAACGTTTAAAAAGTGGGGGATACTTGTACTTGAGCATTTCTGAGGGAGGAGATGTGAAAGTTTCTCCCAGACACAAATCTCAGCATATCCACTGGGAAAGGCACCTTCCTCAGCATGCGGAACACGGACTACCTCCTACCCCACGAGAAACCCTCTCCTTCCCCTTGATCAGGACAACCCACAACAGCTGGGAGTTACCCCAACTCCTCCGTTCTCCTGCTCCTAATAGCTAACCCATCAGCAAATCCTGTGTGCTCCATCTTCAAAATGGACCCAGAATAGGTCTAACCACTCCATCCAAGGCCACCTGTCTGGTCCACAGTGCCTGAGTTCCTGGAAAAGCTTCGTCATTGACGTGCCTTACCGTCTTCAACACTCTGTCATCTGTTCTCAACACTGTAGCCAGGATGGCCCAGTGATACAGGGTCTCATGGGGTTATAGCCCTGGAATGGCTTTCTTTCACCTCTCTGAGGTCATGTCCTAAGCTGTCTCCTGTGGCCACAGGGCCTTCTTGCTGTTCCTGGACATACCTGGAATTCTCCTGCCCCAGAGCCATTGCACATGCTTTCCCTTCTGTTTTGAATGCTCTTGATGTGTTCTCACTCACCTTCTGAGAAGTCTGAATTGGCGTGACAGGGACAGAAGATGAGGCTCTGTGTGTTGGGTGAGGCTGGTAGCCCAGAAGAAGGTTCTCTGCCAGCTCTCCGCCTGTGCCTCACTTGTCCTCAGCCAGGAACTTGCACACAGCCCTCACCTGTCACAACTCTCACCCAGGAGACCCACAGCCACCCTTGGAGCCCACCCTGTCCACACCCTGCTGCAGAATGCATTCAGCTCTCCTGTGGGACCCCTGTCAGTTTACCCAGTCCTGGAACTCCCCCGTCTCCTGCAAAGCTCCCGGATTCCCCCTCTTCTTTCAAAATCACACTGGTGCAAGGCTTTCATGAGAAAGCTATAACGCTAACTAATGAAAGGTTCATACCTACTTTCCCCTTCTGTTGCCTCTCTCTCCACCTTCTTTCCTACCTGTGCAAACTGTAACATATCAGTGGAACATGAACATGCTCTGAGACCTGAATCTTTCATTGCAGTTTTCTGAGGACTCTTTATGTGATAAGAAACTAGTGTATCTTACAACAGGGTGTTTTACAACTCTCATCTATAGAATAGTAGAGCCCAAATCACTACAATTTTACCTCACTCTTCATGAAGCAGAACACTTTTTCCTTTCTTCTTTTACTTAAATTCCAGTTAGTTCACATGCCATGGAATATTCACTTCAGGGGTAGGATTTAGTGATTCCTCACCTGCATACAGAACTCGGTGCTCATCACAAGTACCCTCCTTAATACCCCTCACCCGTTTAACTCTTCCCCCCACGCCCCTGTCCTGCAGCAACACTCAGTTTTTTCTCCTCAGTTGAGTCTATTTACTTGTTTGCCTTTCTCATCACCCCTCAACTCTGTTCATCTGTTTTCTTTCTGAAATTCCACAAGCGTGAGAGGATAGGATATTTGTCTTTCCTCACTGATTTTGCTTAGCTTAATACACTCTAGGTCCATCCACATCCTTGAAAATGGTAAGATTTCATTCTTTTTGAAGCTGGGTCATATTCCATTATATATAGGTATCGCACATCTGCTTTATCCATTCATCAGTGCATGGACTTTGGGATTCTCTCCATAGTTTGGCTACTGTGGACATTGCTGCTATAAACATCATGGTGCATGGACCCCCTTTGAATCCGCATTTTTTAATCCTTTGGGTAAATACCTAGGAGAGCAATAGCTGGATCATGGGGTTGTTCAATGTTTAACTTTTTAAGGAATCCCCACACTGTTTCCTAGACTGGCTGCACCACTTTGCATTGCCACCAACAGGATGGGAGGGTTCCCCTTTAATCAGAACATTATCTGCTGGCAATTTCATAAGAGGAAACAAAACCTCTGGGAGATGCACCCGGGGTCCGGCAAGCAGTTGCAGACTTCACCCTAAGGCTCCTGACGCCAAGCCCCTTGAAGCCACCAGCATGCCACTATCCAAAAGAATTCCCAGACTCTCCTTCTGACTCCACCACCAAAGAAACTACAGAGAGAATATGGCACCTCAAAATATCGAGATAATACATTTAGTAAAACTAGAAAGTCAAGCTCAACTTTTAAACAGGAACAGGCCGCTTTGGATAATTTTGAATTTTCCCTCCACCCTAATTTTAACTCTTCTGATAAATAAACTAATCAATGATGAAACATCACCTTTGTCAAATGACATCATCCAAGTCTGTATCAGATGAAAAAAAGCCACCTAACTCTAGGTGCTTGCCACTCAACCATATCTAAGGCATAATTGAATAAACAGTGTTAGATGAAGGAACAAATTAGATGTTACAAACAGGCACAGAGTGAATCTCACCTTCCATTTCTAATAAAAGAGGGTTCCTAGGAAACAGATGGTCAAAATACATCTGTAAGCAATAAATGGACAGAGAAATTGTGATCCCCTGCAAAGTTCTACCTGCAGGGAAATTAAGTAATTCTTGCACCAAACCCAGAATCCTGACAGCTACTTCAATTTTACTTTGTGGCTCAACTAGAGAAAAGAGAAAAGCCCAGGAGGTTTTGGGATAATGAGAGGTTTTACCTCCAGCCCTGACATAGATAGGACATTTTGCCAAACATACCTGTGCTTTCTCTGAACACTGGCGTCCTGTGACAAGCTGCCTCGCTGACTCCGATGCTAACGTTCAAAACCTCGGGTGTCTTGGAGCCAGAGCAGAGAAGTGCTGTCAGCTGGGGAGAAGAAGGCACCTCTGACCTAAAGCCTGCACACCTGCTTCGGTTTCTGGGCAAGGGGCAACACATACTTGTTGTTTAGCAGTAATTATCTTCATTCTCAACAGACCAATGACCTTACCTTTTCTGGAAAGCAGACTTACTCTTCTAAAGAAACCGTCAATTCGTCTATTCCCAATGCAACTAGAGTGGGGTCTGGTTTACGCACGCCTCCAGGCCCCCACCTGGAGGATTTTCCTGCATGATTCTAATAGCCAATTACCACTAACCCGGGGGCACAGGGGGCATAATGCTGAAGTTGGGGGATGGCTCTGGGGCTTGCTACTGCCACACCTGTGCCTGGGGTACCAGGGCACACCCTGCTGAACTCGGGGTACTGCTCAAGAGGCATCACCTGCGCTGTGTCAGAGAACTGAAGGTGGGGATTATGTGAGGTCCTTTCCCGCACTCTTCCAGGGGAACAGGGGAAACCCTGAAATTCTGCAACCAATCCCACCAAAGCTCAGGGGAGCGGGCGCCCTGGAGTTCACGGGTATGGAGAATAAGGCCAGTTGAGGACATGGGACAGAACAGACTTTAAAGGGAAAAAGAAAACTCACCTGAGTCCCCACAATGAACCCTCTCCTCGTGCCCTTCCAGAACCCTGCCTCCCACCTGGGGCGCACCCTACCCCCGGACCATCACCCCAGTGCAAGCTGCTCACTCACCAGCAGGGATCTCCACAGGGCAACTCTCTCTCTCTCAGTGCCCCTTCTTCTGCCCCAGGACTGCAACTCACTGCAAATCTGGGACCGCCCACAATGATGGAGCTACACCCCCAAGTGGTGAATGGTCTGGGAGGGTGGTGCCTGAGCTCCTTGAATGCTGGGCAACCTGCCCTCAAGCCCCTGGAACCCTGAAAGTACAGGGGGCCCAAGAGGAGCCTCCTCTACTCAACACCAGGCACAGGCATGGGTGGGTTCGTGGGCTGGGGCCCCCCCACACACCTGGCCCCTTCCAGGGACCCCTCTAGCTGCAGACCACCCTCAAAGACCTGCCCCTTCCCTTTCTGCACCAGCCCTCCCTGCTGGGGTGTGCCTGGTTCTGGGCAAGGTCAGTGACTCTCAGACCCTCCAAGACTTGGGCTTTAGGAAATGCAATGTTTTCATGCATTTTCAGTATGTATATGTCAGTATGACTTTAATCTTATGGGAGCCAAAGAGGGTCTTTATTTTTTCTTATCTTTATGTTGGCATTTTTGGTTATTGTTTTCTTCTCGAAGCAGATGTACAACATGTGCTTGGGGCAGAAATAGGGCCCATGCACTGAGGTTTTGCCCAGTCATTTTGATCCAGGTACAATGTTAAAGGATAGCTTCCCTGGGAGCCCAGGATCAGGGCCCAAAGATGATATAAAATAAAAATTACTTTTATCATTATAATTACTCCTAAATGGAGGAATGTGAGACAAAAGCACCTTTCCCAAGAGTACCAAGAAATCAAAATGATGTCCACAGAAGGCGGCCTGCTCCATGGTCAGCACAGGTGACAGAAGTGTTCACAGTCTCTGAACTCCTGCCCTTCTCCTGCCCAAATCTCTGAAGCACACAGACCACTTAAAATCAGAATTGTAGAACTGCTAGACACCTTAGAGATGTCTGGCACCATTCCCTTGGACTGCAGAATAAAACACAGTAGCTCATTGTCACAAACTAATTTCAACATGAAGTGCTCCCTGGATGCACTAAGTTCTTTCTCTGCAAATGTTGACTAATGTAAGTCACAGTCATACCATATAAACACTACGATGGCTGGGAAGTCATTGTAGGTAAGGGAATATTTTAGCCATGTTTATAAGCATTGGCTCACGTTGTAGAAGAGGCTGAGCTGAGTGTTTTTAAATACTATTTCAGACCTGATTTACAGCACCCTCTGAACATACCAGAGCCTGAATAGACTAAAAAAGATAGTTGGTTTCAGTAACTTTAATACCAGGAAAATATTATACTGTCTGTATTCCTTAGGATCTTTGAGTATCTTACCCAGAGGTCCTCCACTGAGATAACGATCTTAATGATCACAATTGGCAGAGGTGAAAAGGCCCACTGAATTCGTTCCAGTTGTCCACATGACAAGAAAATCCTGATACTTGATAGGTTTCCAGATCGAGAAGACCAGAGATAAGAGGGAAATAGTACCCTGTATGGAACAACAAGGGATTTGGAGTCAATTTGGGGATCCCACTTAGGTTTCTGACACTAAAATCCTCTGTGACTCATATCATCTGAGTCCCTGTCTAACCACCTGAACATGTGCCTAAAAATATCTACACCCTAGTTGAGAAGTTTAAGAGGCAGAATGCTACAAAGAGCCAGTATGATGTCTCTCAGGAACAGGTGCTCAGGAAGCCATAATTGCTATTGGGTCTATTTCTTTTCCAGAAGAAAGAACACATGTTGAATCCATATTCCTAATCGATGACTCACCAGATGTTTTTCAAACCTGAAGGAAGGCCAAGAAGTCGCTCTTGTGTCATATTTCACTCAGAAATCATGTTGTTGGACTGGTGAGGATGATACGATAGCGACGTCATCACTAAGAGTGGGGAGCTTCTAATTTCCATATGGCCATGTTGACCCCCTTAGCTCAGAGCCACCAGAAAGGGCAGCTGGGGAGGGGGCACTGCCATCACTATGAGTGGGGAGCTTCCCATTTCCATATGGCCATGTTGACCCCCTTAGCTCAGGGCCACCAGATAGGACAGCTGAGGGGGACCATAGGCCAAGGCTGCCAGGTGTGGCTGGGGCAGGCAGAACTCTGACTTAAGGCTCAACTCCTGTCTAGGTTATTATAATGCTCTTCACAAAGAAAGTGCCATTGTGTGTGAGCCCTCACGTAGAAAAGGTTCAGTATTTCCACTGAGATTCCTTCTCTGACCTTTAGGATATATAGCAAAGTTCCATTTAATTTTTAAACATTGAAGGACTTCCTGGTTTTCTTTTCGCTAAGACTGTGGCTCAATTCCCCTGTGGTCTAAGAATAGAACCTAGTTAATTTCAGGGTTTAACATTTGTAGCCTTGATTCGTGGCCCCACCTATCATCTATTTGGGTAAAGAGTCTATAACCACTTGAAAATAATGTATTCTGCACTTATTATGGAATGTTCCCTATATGTCAATTAGGTCACATTTGTTACCAATGTTTTGTCTGCTTTTTCTGTCAGATATTGAGAAAGGTATATTAAAATCTTCAAACAATGCTGCTCTATTCAACGTTGCATCAGAGAATCTACCAGTGTTAGAAGGCAAGAGAAACAAAAAGTATAAGAATTGAGGGGATAATTGTGACTATTCACAGATAATACGATTGTGTACATAGAAAATCCAAAACAGTCTATAAATACCCTATTAGAATTAAAAATGCAATTTATAAATTTGAGATGGATTGTGCTTCCCATTGGACAATTTCTGAAAGAAAACGTAGAACCTGTCAATCTTGGGGTAGGACATAGGGTGCACTAACCATTTAAAAGAATTCAGTGGGACTTCATAAAAATGTGACATTTCTCCTTATCTTATGACCATATGAAAATGAAAAAGTGAACCGCATTCTGGGAAGTAAAGATTTGCAATACACACACTGACAAAGACTTGTCAATAAAGAATTCCTGCTCATCAACCATAGAAAGTCTATTTATAAATGAATACTTCACAAAAGATTGACTCATGGCCAATAAGAACAGGAAAGGGTGCTCTACAGTATTATTTTCAGGAACAGCAAGGCTTTTCCTAAAATGAAAACATACAAACAAACCAGTATTCCCTAGATGGATGACATCCTTATTTCTGAGGACAGCTTGAAGAACAGACTAGCATCAAAGTAGAGTGATGGAATTCCTGACACTCAGAGGATGGACAATTGACCTCAAACTACAGTACAATTTCTAGGCAGCATTCGGTCCTCTGAAGGCAGACAACTACCACACCCCTTCCTCCACCACACAGGTTGCTTCCCAACCCCTACCATAAAAGAAGAAGGTGAGAAACAGATAGGACTAGTAGGAAATAGCAAAAATCACATGTGGGGATTATCCTGAAACACACTGATCACATAACTAGTGTAAGGAAGTGTAGGGAACTGACAAGGACAGAGACTCAAGAGGTACTTCTTTGGGAAATGCTGTCTGAAATCGTCACACCTTGGTACCAGCTAATGAGGGCTCTAAGCATACCCTAGGGTTTGCTCACAAGGGTCTGCAACACCATCGCTGAGGACTGAAACTCTTCAAGACCTCAAAGCTTGCCGGATTGACTATTGGACTAAGAGATTCCCATGTTCTGAAAACAGATACCAACTCATTGAAAGGTTCACCTGGGCTCTCTCGGAGGCCCTACAAGAAGCTGAACCATTCACTGAAAATCAATTAAACACACACACACACACACACACACACACACACACACACACACACACCTGTCATTTCACCAATTACTTAAACATTCAAGGTTCATCCTACCTTTTCTTTTTCACATTGATATTTATACTCACATGAAATGTCATCATTTCTAATGAACACTGATGTCAAAATAGAGATCCATTGACACAATATTCACAAAATGGAACTTCCCTGCTGTCATTTTCAATATAGCGTTTTTTAAAGTTCATACATATTTTAGGTTTTTGGTAACTTATACAGGAGAAGATCAGCATTGAAAAACTCTGAATACTGACAATAAGTTTTAAGCCTAGAGAACAAAAATTGCCAATTTCATAGATAATAAGGAACCAAAGGGAAAGCATGGAAGCTGTAGTCGAATAATTTTACACATATGCATCCTCTATTATTCTACTACTGAGGGGCATGTTTTATTACCAATATACATGCATCAATTGTCTTCCACGTGCACTTGCACAGGTATAATGAATTACTACAGTAGAATGAAATGTCTGGGAACTACTTGGTGGCATGTATAATGAACAATGAAATTTCGATCTTATATTTGGTGAACTTCCACTGTCTGTCCCTTTAAACAGTGGACCCTAAACAGAAGGGGGAATGAACCACGAGAGACTATGGACTCTGGGAAACAAACTGAGGGCTTCAGAGGGGAGAGGGGTGGGGGATTGGGATGGGCCAGTGATGGGTATTAAGGAAGGTACATATTGCATGGAGCACTGGGTGTTATAGGCAAATAATGAATCACGAACACTACATCAAAAACTAAGGAAATACTGTATAGTGACTAACATATCATAATAAAAATTATTATTAGAAAAAAAATTAAAGGTAAAAAAAAAACAATACAGCTTTTCTGTTTCAAGAACAATCACAATTGAGAAAAAACTAACTTCCAATCCCTAAAGCCAAACACAGACCAAGTTCCATTTCACTCCCCTTTATTCACATTCTCTGTGGGTTCTAAGCGATTTCCCTACCTCCTTTCCTGCTGAGCAGGGAGCCCGGGCTCGATCCCAGAAGCCTGGGATCATAACCTGAGCCAAAGGCACATGCTTAACTGGCTGAGCCAGCCAGGAGCCCCAGCCATGTTTTTCTTAAGCAAAAGGACACTTTCTCATGATGCCTTCACATGACTTCACATGGTACCAGAGATCTGCATTTGCCTCTAGGAGGTTGCAGATGAAGGCAATTGCAAACTCTCACAGTGGTTTATCAAATACAATGACCTGCCTGGTGATAGTGAAACTCTTATGAGCCCACGAGAGGGTGCTGTGACACTCAGCTGTGGCTGGGCTGGCACAGAGAACCAAATCCATTTCCCTGCCTGATGTCTGTGAGGAACAGATGCCCCCACTGTGAATGAGACCCTGCCACGGAGCTGTCCAAAGATGGCCATCCTCACGGAGGATGAGGATAAAGGACAATGCCTGAGGAGACCTCATCTGTCTCTTTTATCTTTTCATATTTTTGACAGTGGACAAATCACTGCCTAGGAGTCCCCAACTACCTTAGTCTCATCTGTGAATGGCCAAGAGATTTTACAAAACACTCAAGATTTTGACCTCACAAATGCCCACAACCACTTACCATAGGGATTCAACATTAAGCAAAGATACTGTTCGTTGGAAGAGAGGTCCTGCCCACTGTTGTTTCTCACTTATATGCTCATCTTCCTTACCTCATGGTAACATAACCAACTTGATTCCTGCTTCCGTCTTCAGGAAGGCTGAGGTGACTTGAAGGGCATTACCCTGACATCGTTCTTTCTTAGCAATAAGATGTGGACATTTCCCTAGTCCTACACACCCAAAGTTGAATCGGAATCAGGATTGAGGAGGCTGATGAGAGTTGAAGGTGTTTTCCTGTACACGGTGGTTTATTACCAATAAGGATGGGTCAGAGTCCTCGAAATTCCAGAACCTTTTCATTAATGCTTCCTACTCCTGAAAGATGATGTACATTGGTCTTTCCCTGTATAGTGTGGTGATTCAGAGATAAGTGCTTAGCGCTTTCGTCAGACTTCCACGACCACCTTGGGGCTGGCTTCCATATTCACAAAGGATGAAGTTAGGGCTAAGAGGGTTCCTGTACACTGCTATTTCTTACAGATAAGTGTATGGCATTTTTGTTTCATTGCCAGAACCACTTAGCGCTGGGCTTGCCGGCCTCCTGGGGACTAACACTAACCCTAGGTCGGCCCCCGAGGGGCCCCTCCCAAGGGGCCTGGCGCCACAACGCCGGGGATTGGGGACCCCTGAGCCCAGCACCGGAGTCACCCTGCCACCCCGCAGCAACCCGGGCTGCTGGGCCGCCGCCAGTCTTTCAGGGCGAGAGAACTGGCAGGGCCCTCCAAGCCCCCGGCGACCTTCGAAGGCCCCCCGCGCCAAAACGTTTGGGCCCACATTCCCTCTCACCAGCGCCCTCACCTCGGGTTGCCCCTCCGCCTGCCACAGAGCTGGCGGAATGGGCCTGCCGGACTCCTGGGGGCTAACACTTACCCTAGGTCGGCCCCCGAGGGGCCCCTCCCAAGGAGCCTGGCACCACAATGCCGGGGATTTGGGACCCCCGAGCCCCGGTGCTGGACTCACTCTGCCACCCCGCAAGCACCCAGGGTGCTAGGGGTGTTGCCAGTCATTCAGGAAGGGAGAACGGGCAGGGCCCTCCAATCCCCCTGCGACCTCAAAGGCCCCCCGCGCAAAAACTCTGGCTCCCACGCTCCTGCTCGCCAGTGCCCTAACCTCGGCCCATCCCTCCGCTCGCTGCAGAGCTGGCGGATCAGGCCTGCTGGCTTCCTGGGGGCTAACCCTATCCCTAGGTTGCCCCCGAGGGGCCCCCCCCACATGACCTGGCGCCACATGCCAGGGATTCGGGACCCCCAAGTCCCAGCACCAGACGCTCCCTGCCATTCCGCCTCCACATGGGGCGCTAAGGGCGTCACCAGTCCTTCAGGGCGACAGAACGGGCAGGACCCTCCGAGCAACCTGCGACCTTCAAAGGCACCCCAAGCCAAAGCCAAAATGCTCTGGCCCACGCTCCCGCTCGCCAGCTACCTCACCTACCCCACCTGCACATGGGCGGAATGAGCCTGCCAGCCTCCTGGGGGCTAACCCTAACCGGAGGTCGGCCCCCGAGAGGCCCATCCCAAGGGGCCTGGCGCCACAACGCCGGGTATTAGGGACCCCGAGCCCCAGCGCCGGAGTTGCCCTGCCACCCCGCCGCCACCTGGGCCGCTAGAGGTGCCACTGGTCATTCAGCGCGGGAGAATGGGCAGCGCCTTCCGAGCCCGTGGCGACCTTCAAAGGCCCCCCCATGCAAACGCTTGAGCCCACGCTCCCGCTCCTCAGCGCCCTCACCTCGGCCTGCCCCTCCGCTCGCCACAGAGCCAGCGGATGAGGCCTGACCTCATCCTGGGGGCTACCCATACCCCTATGTTGGCCCCTGAGGGGCCCCTCTGAAGGGGTCTGGCACCGCAATGCCTGGGATTGGGGACCCCCGAGGCCCAGCCCGGACTCACAGTCTCGCCCCGCTGCCACCCGGGTCGCTAGGAGCACTGTTGGTCATTCAGGGTGGGAGAACGGGCAGATCCCTCTGAGTCCCTGGTGACCTTCGAAGGCCCCCCGCGCCAAAACGCTTTGGCCCGTGCTCCCGCTCGCCTGGGCCCTCACCTCGGTCCACCCCTCCGCTCGCTGCAGGGCCGGTGGATCGGGACTGCCGGCCTCCTGGGTGTTACCCTAACCGTTGGTGGGCACCTGAGGGGCCCATCCCAGGTTCCTATTGCCACAACACTGGGGATTGGGGACTCCCGAGCCCCAGCGCCGGACTCACCCTCCCGCCCTACCGCCACCTGGGCCGCTATGGGCGCCCTTGGTCATTCAGGGAGGGAGAACGGACAGGGACCTTCGAGCCACCTGCAACATTCGAAGGCCCCCCGCACCAAAACGCTTGGGCCCACGCTCCCGCTCGCCAGCACCCTTACCTCGGCCCTCCCCTCTGCTCCCCACACAGTGGGCGGATCGGGCCTGTGGGCCTTCAGGGGGCTAACACTAACCCTAGGTCGGCCCCCTAGTGGCACCTCCCAAGGGGCCTGGCGCCACAACAACGGGGAAAGGGGACTCCCGAGCACCAGCGCCAGACTCACCATGCCCCCCGCTGCCACCCGAGCCACTAGGGGCACCGCCGGTCATTCAGGGCGGGAGAACAGGCAGGGCCCTCCAAGCCCCCAGCGACCTTCGAAGGCCCCCCGCACCAAAGCACTAGGTCCCACGCTCCCGCTCGCCATCACCCTTACCTCGGCCTGCCCCTCCTCTCGCCACACAGCCGGCGGATCGGGCACCCTAGCCTCCTGGGGGCTAACCCTAACCCTAGGTAGGCCCCCTAGGGGCCCATCCCAAAGGGCCTGGTGCTGCAATGCCGGTGATGGGAGCCCCGAGCCCCAGCACCAGACTCTCCCTGCCGCCCCGCTGCCAACCAGGCTGCGAGGGGTGCCGTCGGTCATTCAGGGCAGGAGAACGGGCAGGGCCGTCCGAGCCCCCGGCGACCTTCGAAGGCCTACCACGCTAAAACGCTAGGGCCCATGTTCCCTCTTGCCAGCGCCCTCACCTTGCCCGCCCCTCCGCTTGCCGCACAGCCTGCGTAATGGGCCTGCCAGCCTCCTGTGGCTAACCCTAAACCTAGGTCGGCTCCCAAGGGGCCTGGAGTCGCACCGCTGGGGATTGGGGACCCCTGAGCACCAGCGCCGGACTCACCTTGCCGCCCCGCCACCACAAGGGCCGCTAGGGGTGCGGCAGGACATTCAGTGCAGGAGAACGGGCAGGGCCCTCCGAGCCCCTATCGTCCTTCGAAGGCCCACCGCACCAAAACGCTTGGGCCCACGCTCCCGCTCACCAGCGCCCTCACCTCGGCCCGCCTCTCCACTCGCCACACAGCTGGCGGATCGGGCCTCCCAGCCTCCTGGGGGTTAACCCTAACCCTAGGTAGGCCCCCCAAGGGCCCCTTCCAAGGGGCCTGGCATCCGCAATGCCTGGGATTGGGGACTCCTGAGCCCCAGTGCTGGACTCACTGTGCCGCCCCGCCACCACCCGGGCCGCTAGGGGAGCCGCCCATCATTCAGTGCGGGAGAACGGGTAGGGCCCTCTGAGACCCAGAGACTTTTGAAGGCCCCCCGCGATAAAACGCTTCGGCCCACACTCCTGCTTGCCAGCGCCCTTACCTCAGCCTGCCCCTCCACTCGCCGCACAGCTGGTGGATCCGGCCTGCCGGCCTCCTGGGGGCTAACCCCAACCCTAGGTCGGCCCCCGAGGGGCCCTTAATGGGGCCTGGCGCCACAACGCCTGGGATTGCTGACACCTGAGCCCCAGCGCCGGACTCACCATGCCGCCCCGCCACCACCCAGGCTGCTAGCTGCACTGCCGGTCATTCAGGGCGTGAGAACAGGCAGGGCCCTCTGAGCCACAGGCGACCTTCGAAGGCACCCCACATCAAAACGCTTGCGCCCACACTCCTGCTTGTCAGCACCCTCGCCTCGGCCCGCCCCTCCGCTCACCGCAAAGCTGGCCTATCGGGTCTGCCGACCTCCTGGGGGCTAACCCTAACCCTAGATCGGCCCAGGAGGGGCCCCTCCCATGGCACCTGGCGCCGCAACCCCGGGGATTACGGACCCCCGAGTCCCAGCGCCGGACTCACTCTGCTGCCCCGCTGCCAACTGGGCCAGTAGGGGCGCCGCCGGGCATTCAGGGAGGGAGAACGGGCAGGGCCCTCTTAGCCCCCGGCGACCTTTGAAGGCCACTCGCGCCAAAACGCTTGGGCTTATGTTCCAGCTCGCCAGTGCCCTCATCTCGGCCTGCCCCTCCGCTTGCCGCACAGCCGGCGAATCGGGCCTGCTGGGCTCCCGGGGGCTAAACCTAAACCTAGGTCTGTCCCCAAGGGGAAACTCCGAAGGGCCCAGGCGCCTAAAAGGCGGGGATTGGGGACCCCCGAGCCCCAGCGCCAGACTCTCCCTGCTGCCCCGCTGCCAAACGGGCCGCGAGGGGTGCCGTTGGTCATTCAGGGCAGGAGAATGGGCAGGGCCCTCCGAGCCCCTGGCGAACTTCGAAGGCCCCTTGCGCCAAAATGCTTGGGCCCACATTCCCGCTCGCCAGCGCCCTCATCTCAGCCTGCCCCTCTGCTCACCGCACAGCTGGCAGATCTGACCTACCGGCCTCCTGGGGGTAACCCTAACCCTAGGTCGACACCCAAGGGGGCCTTCCCAAGGGGCCTGGCGCCGCAACGCCAGGGATTGGGGACCCCCGAGCTCCAGCGCTGGACTCACCCTGCTGCCCCGCCAGCACACGGGCTGCTAGGGGCGCGGCAGGACATTCAGTGCAGGAGAACGGGCAGGGCCCTCCAGTAGGGGCGCCGCCGGTCATTCAAGGAGGCAGAAGGGGCAGGGCCCTCTGAGCCCCTGGCGACCTTCGAAGAACTCCCGCGCTAAAACGCTTGGGCCCACCTTCCCGCTCACCAGCGCCCTCACCTCGGCCAGATCCTGCGCTAGCCGCACAACCAGCTGATGAGGCCTGCCGGCTTCCTGTGGGCTAACCCTAACCCTAGGTCGGCCCTCGAGGGACCCGTCTGATGGGGCCTGGCGCCGCAAAGCCTGGGATTGCTGACCCCCGAGCCCCAGCGCCGGACTCACCGAACCGCCCTGCTGCTACCCGGACCGCTAGTGGCGCCACCGGTCATTCAGGGTGGGAGAACGGGCAGGGCCCTCCGAGTCCCCGGAGACTTTCGAAGGTACCCCACGCCAAAATGCTTGGACCAATGCTGCCACTCGCCAGCGCCCTCACCTCGGCCCGCCCCTCCGCTCTCCAAACAGCCGGCGGATCAGGCCTGCTGGCCTCCTAGGGGCTAACCCTAACCATACGTCGGCCCCCGAGGGGTATATCCCAAGGGGCCTGGCTCTGCAATGCAGGGGATTGGGGACCCCTGAGCCCCAGCGCTGGACTCATCCTGTCACCCTGATGTAACCGGGCCGCTACGGGTGCTGCCGGCCATTCAGGGCGGGAGAATGGGCAGGGTCTACCGAGCCTCTGGCGACCTTTGAAGTCCCCCCCATCCAAAACGTTTGAGCCCATGCTCCCGCTCCTCAGCGCCCCCACCTCGGCCTGCCCCTCCTCTTGCCGCAGAGCTGGCGGATGAGGCCTGCTCTCCTCTGGGGGCTCCCCATAACCCTAGGTTGGCCCCTGAGGGGCCCCTCCGAAGGGGCCTGGCACCGCAACGCCGGGGATTGGGGACCCCCGAGCCCCAGCGCCGGACTCACCCTACTGCCCGAATGCCACCCGGGCTGGTAGGGGCACCGCTGGTCATTCACGACGGCAGAATGGGCAGGGCCCTTCGAGCCCCCGGCAACCATCGAAGGCCCCCCACGCCAAAATGCTTGGGCCCACGCTCCCACTCGCCAGCGCCCTCACCTCAGCCTGCCCCTCCGCTCAATGCACAGCTGGCGGATCGGACCTGCCGGCCTCCTGTGGGCTAACCCTAACCAAAGGTCAGCTCCTGAGGGGCCCATCCCAGTGGCCTATCGCTGCAATGCCGGGGATTGGGGACCCCCGAGCCCCAGTGCTGGACTCAACTTGCTGCCCCACCACCACCCAGGCCGCTAGGGGTGCCGCTGGTCATTCAGTGCAGAACGGGCAGGGCCCTCCGAGCCCCCGGCCACCTTCAAAGGCCCCCCGCGCCAGAATGCTTGGGCCCACACTCCCGCTCGCCAGCACCCTTACCTCAGCCCGCCCCTCCACTCGCCGCACAGCCGGCGGATCGGGCCATCCGGCCTCCTGGTGGCTAACCCTAACCCTAGGTCTGCCCCCGAGGGGCCCATCCCAAGGGGACTGTCTCCGCAATGACGGGGATTGAGGACCCCAGAGGCCCAGCGCTGGACTCACACTGCTGCCACGCCGCCCCCTGGGCAGCTAGGGGCACCGCCGGTCATTCAGAGTGGAAAAACAGGCAGTGCCTTCCGAGCCCTGGTGACTTTCGAAGGCCTCCCGTGCCAAAACGCTTGGGCCCATGCTCCTGCTCGCCTGCACCCTCACTTTGGTCTGCCCCTCAGCTCGCTGCACAGCTGGTGGATCGGGATTGCCAGCCTCCTGGGTGTTACCCTAATTGTTGTTGGGCTCCAGAGGGGCCCATCATAGGTTCCTATTGCCACAATGCCAGGGATTGGGGACCCCCGAGCCCCAAGGACGGACTCACCCTCCCGCCCTACCGCCACCTGGGCCGCTAGGGGCACCGCCGTTCATTCAGGCAGGGAGAACGGGCAGGGCCCTCTGAGCCACTGGCAAATTTCGAAGGCCCCCCACACCAAATCTCTTGGGCCCACGCTCCTGCTCCCCAGTGCCCTTACCTCGGCCCGCCCCTCCACTCACTGCACAGCTGGTGGATCGGGCCTGTGGGCCTTCTGGGGGCTAACCCTAACCTTAGGTCGGCCCCCTAGTGGACCCTTCCAAAGGGCCTGGCCCCACAACAACAGGGATTGGGGTCTCCCGAGCCCCAGCACCGGACTCATCCTGCTGCCCTGCCACAACCCGGGCCGCTAGGAGCGCCGTCGATCATTCAGGGAGGGAAAACTGGTAGATTCCTCTGAGCCACTGGCGACCTTCGAAGGCCCCCCGCGCCAAAATGCTTGGGCCCATGCTCCTGCTCGCCTGCACCCTCACTTCGATCCGCCCTTCAGCTCACTGCACATCTGGTGGATCGGGACTGCCGGCCTCCTGAGTTTTACCCTAATCGTTGGTGGGCCCCGGAGGGGCCCATCCCAGGTTCCTATTGCCGCAATGCCGGGGATTGGGGACCCCCGAGCCCCAAGGCTGGACTCACCCTCCCGCCCTACCGCCACCTGGGCCGCTAGGGGTGCCGCCGGTCATTCAGGGAGGGAGAACGGGCAGGGCCCTCCAGGCCACCAGTGACCTTCGATGGCTCCCCGCACCAAAACGCTTGGGCCATGCTCCCGCTCACCAGCGCCCTTACCTTGGCCCGTCCCTCCGCTCGCCGCACAGCTGGCGGATTGGTCCTGTGGGCCTTCTGGGGTCTAACCTTAACCTTAGGTCGGCCCCCTAGTGGCCCCTCCCAAGGGGCCTGGCGCCGCAACAACAGGGATTGGAGACTCCCGAGCCCCAGCACCAGACTCACCCTGCCACCCCGCTACCATCCGGGCCGCTAGGGGAGCCGCCGGTCATTCAGGGCAGGAGAACGGGTAGGGCCCTCTGAGCCCCCGGAGACTTTTGAAGGCCCCCCGTGACAAAACGCTTTGGCCCACGCTCCCGCTCGCCAGCGCCCTTACCTTGGCCCGCCCCTCCACTCGCTGCACAGTGGGAAGATCCGGCCTGCCGGCCTCCTGGGGACTAACCGTAACCCTAGGTCGGCCCCCAAGGGGCCCGTCCGATGGGGCCTGGCACCACAACGCCTGGGATTGCTGACCCCCGAGCCACAGCACCGGACCCACTGTGTCGCCCCGCTGCCACACGGGCCGCTAGCGGCGCTGCCATTCATTCAGGGCGTGAGAACAGGCAGGGCCCTCCGAGCCCCAGGTGACCTCGAAGACACCCCTCATCAAAACGCTTGCGCGTACGCTCCCACTTGTCAGCGCCCTCACCTCGTCCCGCCCCTCCGCTCACCGCAAAGCTGGCCGATCGGGCCTGCCGGCCTCCTGGGGGCTAACCCTAACCATAGGTCAGCCCTCCCAAGGCACCTGGCGCCGCAACGCTGGGGATTGTGGACCCCCGAGCCAAAGCGCCGGACTCACCCTGAACCCTGCCGCCAACCGGGCAGGTAGGGGCACCGCCGGTCAAACAGGGAGGGAGAAGGGGCAGGGCCCTCTTAGCCCCCGGCGACCTTCGAAGGCCACTCGCGCCAAAAAGCTTGGGCCCATGTTCCAGCTTGCCAGTGCCCTCATCTCGGCCCGCCCCACCGCTCGCCGCACAGCCGGTGGATCGGGCCTGCAGGCCTCATGGGGGCTAAACCTAACCCTAGGTCCGTCCCCAAGGGGCCCCTCCCATGGGCCCTGGTGCCACAAAGCTGGGGATTGGGGACCCCCGAGCCCTAGTGCCGGGCTCACACTGCTGCCACACTGCCCCCAGGGCTGCTAGGGGTGCTGCCGGTCATTCAGAGCGGGAGAACGGGCAGTGCCCTCCAAGCCGCTGCGACTTTCGAAGGCCTCCCGCGCCAAAACGCTTGGGCCCACACTCCCGCTCGCCAGCGCCCTCCCTCGTACTTCCCCTCTGCACGCCACACAGCCGGCAGATCGGGCCTCCCAGCCTCCTGGGGGCTAACACTAACCCTAGGTAAGCCCCCTAGTGCCCCATCCTAAGGGGCCTGGCGCCGCAATGCCGGGGATTGGGGACCCCCGAGCCCCAGCGCTGGACTCACCCTGCTGCCCCGCCGCCACCCTGGCCACTAGGGTGCCGCCGGTCATTAAGGGCGGGGGAACGGGCAAGTCCATCAGAGCTCATGGCGACCATCGAAGGCCCCCTGCGCCAAAACGCTTGGGCCCACGCTCCTGCTTCCAGCGCATTCACATCGGCCCGCCCCTCCGCTTGCCGCACAGCTGGCAGATCGGCCTGCCAGCCTCCTTGGGGCTAACCCTAACCCTAGGTCGACGCACGAGGGGCCCCTCCCGAGGGGCCCCTCCCAAGTGGCCTGTCGCCACCACGCCAGGGATTGGGGACGCCCGAGCCCCAGCGCCGGACTCACCATGCCACCCCGTTACCACCCGGGCCACTAGGGGCACCGCTGGTCATTCAGGGCGGGAGAATGGGCAGAACCCTCCAAGCCCCTGGCGACTTTCGAAGGCTGGCCATGCCAAAACGCTGCACCCATGCTCCTGCTCGCCAGCGCCCTCCCCTGGCCTGCCCTACTACTCGCCGAACAGCTGGCGGATCGGGCCTGCCGGCCTCCTGGGGGATAACCATAAGCCTAGATCGGCCCCCGAGGGGCCCCTCCCAAGGGGCCTGGCGCCACCACGCCAGGGATTGGGGACGCCTGATCCCCAGCGCCGGACTCACCTGGCCGCCCCACCACAACCAGGGGCACTAGGGGCGCCGCCAGTTATTCAGGGCGGGAGAATGGGCAGGGCCCTCCGAGCCCCCGCCAACTTTTGAAGGCCCCCCATGCCAAAACGCTTGGGCCCATGCTCCCGCTCCCCAGCGGCCCCACCTTGGAACGCCCCTCCTCTCGCCGCACAGCCAGCGGATCGGGCCTGCCGGCCGCCTGGGGCTAACCATAAACCTAGGTCGGTCCTCGAGGATCCCATCCCAAGGGGTCTGGAGCAGCAACGCCTGGGATTGGGGACCCCCAAGCTCCAGCACCGGACACACCCGGCAGCCCCGCCGACACCCGGGGTGCTAGAGGCGCCGCCGATTATTCATGGTGGTAGAACGGGCAGGGCCCTCCGAGACTTCGACGACCTTCGAAGGCCCGCTTCGCAAAATGCGTGGAGCCATGCTCCCGCTCGCCAGCGGCCTCACCTTGGCCCACCCGACCGTATGCCGCACAGCCTAAGGATCGGGCCTGCCGGCCACCTGGGGCTAACCCTAAACCCAGGTCCCCCCTGAGGGGCCCCTCTCAAGGGGCCTAGCGCCACAACGCCAGGGATTGAGGACACCCGAGCCCCTGCGCCGAACTCACCCTGCCTTCCCGCCTCCACCTGGGCCGCTAGGGGCGCTGCAGTCATTCAGGGCGGGAGAACCTGCAGGGGCTTCCAAGCCCCCGGCGACATTCAAAGGCCCTCCGCGCCAAAACGCTTGGGCCCACGCTCTGGCTCTCAAGCGCTCTCACCTCGACCCACCCCTCTGCTCGCCACACAGCCAGCAGATCGGGTCTGCCGGCCTCCTGTGGGCTAACAGTAACGCTTGGTCGGCCCCCTAGAGCCCTTCCAAAGGGGCCTGGCTCCCCAACGCCGAGGATTGGGGACCCCCAAGCCCCAGCGCCCGACTCACCCTACCGCCCCTCCTCCATCCAGGCCGCTAGGGGAGCCACCGATCATTCAGTGCAGAAGAACTTACAGGGCCCTCAAAGCCCCCGGCGACTTTTGAAGGACCCCCGCGCCAAAACGCCTGGGCCCACGCTCCAGCTCGCCAGCGGCCTCACCTCCGCCCGCCCTCCACTCGCCACAGAGCTGGCGGATCGGGCTGACGGCCTCCTGGGGGCTAAATCTAACCGTAGGCCGGTCCCCTAGGGGCCCCTAGCAAGGAGCCTAGAGCCGCAACACCGGGGATTGGGGAACCCTGAGCCCCAGCGCCGGACTCACCCGGATGCCCCGCCACCACCCAGGCCGCTAGGGGCACCTCCAGTCATTCAGGGCGGGAGAACAGGCAAGGCCCTCTGGGCCATCGATGACCTTCGAAGGCCCCCTTCGACAAAACGCTTGGGCCCATGCTCCCGCTCTCCAGCGCCCTCACCTCGGTCCGCCCCTCCGCACATTGCACAGCCGGGGGATAGGGCCTGCAGGCGTCCTGTGGGTTAACCCTAACCCTAGGTCATCCCCCAAGGGGCCCCTCCCAAGAGGCCTGGCGCAGCAACCCCAGGGATTGGGGACCCCTCAACCACAAGGCCCGACTCCCCCTGCCGTACTGCCACAACCCGGGCCACTAGGGGCGCCGATGGTCATTCAGGGCGGGAGAACGATCAGAGCCCTCCGATCCCCAAGCGACCATCGAAGGCCCTAGCGCCAAAATGCTTGGGCCCATGCACCCGCTCCCCAGCGCCCTCACCTCGGCCCACCTCTCCACTCCCCACACAGCTGACGGATCTGGCCTGCCGGCCTCCTCGGGGCTAACCCTAACCCTAGGTCGGTCCCCGAGGGCCCCTCCAAAGGGGCCTGGCTTTGCCACGCCAGGGATTGGGGACTCTAGAGCCCCAGCGCCAGACTCACCCTGCCGACCCGCCACCACCCGGGCCGCTAGGTGGGCCGCCGATCATTCAGGGTGGTAGAACGGGCAGGGCCCTCAGAGCTCCTGGCGACCTTCGAAGGCCCCCAGTGCCAAAACGCTTGGGCCCACGATCCCTGTCGCCAGTGCCCTCACCTCAGCCCACCACTCCGCTCGCCGCACACCCAGCAGATCGGGCCTGCCGACCTCCTTTGGTCTAACCCTAACACTAGGTCGGCCCCCGAAGGCCCCTCCCAAGGTGCCTGGCGCAAAACACGCCGGGGTTTGGGGACCCCCGACCCCAGCGCCGGAATCACCCTGCAACCCCACCGCCACACTGGCCGCTAGGGGTACCGCTGGTCATTCAGGGCGGGAGAACGTGCAGTGCCCTCCGAGCCCCCAGCGAACTTCGAAGGCCCACGTGCGAAAACTCTTGGGCCCACGCTCCTGCTCGTCAGCATCCTCACCTCGGCCAGCACCTCCGTATGCCTGCCGGCCTCCTGGGGCTAACCCAAACCCTACTTCAGCACCCAAGGGGCCCTTCCCAAGGGGCCTGGCACCACCACGCCGGGGATTGGGGACCCCTGAACACCAGCACCGGATTCACCCTGCCGCCCTGCCGCGACCCCGCCCGATAGGGGCGCCATCCTCATTCAGGACGGGAGAATGGGCATAGCCCTCCGAGCCCCCGGCGACCTTCGAAGGCCTGCCACGCCAAAACGCTTGGGCTCACGTTCCCGCTTGCCAGCGCCCTCAACTTGGCCCGCCCCTCCGCTCCCCACACAGCTGGCGGATCGGGCCTGCTGGCCACCTGGGACTAACCGTAACCCTAGGTCGGTCCTCGAGGGGCCCATCCCAAGGGGCCTGGAGCAGCAACGCCTGGGATTGGGGACCCCCAAGCTCCAGCACCGGAGTCACCCGGGGCCCCACCGCCACCCGGGGTGCTAGGGGCGCTGCCGGTTATTCAGGGCGGTAGAACGGGCAGGGCCCTCTGAGACTTCGACGACCTTCGAAGGCCCACTTTAAAAAATGCTTGGAGCCATGCTCCCACTCGCCAGCGGCCTCACCTAGGCCCGCCCCATCGTATGCCGCACAGCCTGTGGATTGGGCCTGCTGGCCTCCTGGGGCTAACCCTAAAACCAGGTCCCCCCGGAGGGACCCCTTTCAAGGGTCCTAGCGCCACAACGCCGGGGATTGAGGACACCTGAGCCCCTGCGCCGGACTCACCCTGCCTTCCTGCCACCACCCGGGCCACTAGGGGTGCTGCAGTCATTCAGGGCGGGAGAACGGGCAGGGGCTTCCGAGCCCCCGGCAACATTCGAAGGCCCCCCGCACCAAAACGCTTGGGGTCACGCTCCTGTTTGTCAGCGCCCTCTTCTCAGGCTGCCCTTCCGCTCGCCGAAAGCTAGCGGATGGGGCCAGCCTGCTTCCTGGGGGCTAAACCTAACCCAAGGTTGGACCCTGAGGGGCCCCTTCCAAAGGCCTGGTGCCACAACGCCGGGGATTGGGGACCCCCGAGCCCTAGCGCTGGACTCACTCTACTGCCCCTCCCCTACCAGCCCCTAGGGGCGCCACCAGTCATTCAGGGCAGGAGAACGGGTAGGGCGCTCTGGGCCCCCGGCGACTTTTGAATGCCCCCAGCGCCAAAACGCTTAGGCCCACGCTCCCGTTCGCCAGTGCCATCACCTCTGCACGCTATTTCGCTTGCCACACACCCGGCCGATCGGGCCTGCCAGCCTCCTGGGGGCTAACCCTAACCCAAGCTCGGCACCCAAGGGGCCCCTCCAAGCGGCCTCGCGCCGCAATGCCAGGGAATGGGGACCCCCGAGCCCCATTGCCAGTCTCATCCTGCCGCCGCGCCACCACCCAGGCCACTAGGGGTGCCGCTGGTCATTCAGGGAGGGAGAATGGGCACGGCCTCCAAGCCCCTGGTGACCTTCGAAGGCCCCCCACGGCAAAACGCTTGGGCCCACGCTCCTGCTCGCCAGGGCCCTCACCTCTGTCCGCCCCTTCGCTCACCACACAGCCAGCGGAAAGGGCCTGCCGCCGTCCTGGGGGTTAACCCTAACCCTAGGTCGGCACCCAAGGGGCCCCTCCCAAAGGGCCTGGCGCAGCAACCCCAGGGATTGGGGACCCCCGAGCCCCAAGGCCGGACTCAACCTGCCAACCTGCCGCCACCCGGGCCGCTAAGGGAGCCGCCGGTCATTCAGGGCATGAGAACGGGAAGGGCCCTCCGAACCCCCGATGACTTTCGAAGGCCCCCCGTGCCAAAACGCTTGGGCCCACGCTCCCACTTGACAGCGCCCTCACCTCGGCCTGCCCCTCTGCTCACTACACAGCATGCGGATCGGGCCTGCCAGCTTCCTGGGGGCTAACCCTAAACCTAGGTCGGCCCCTGATTGGCCCCTCCCAAGGAGCCTGGAGCTGCAAGGCCTGGGATTGGGGACCCTCGAGCCCCAGCAGCGGACTCATACGGCCGCCCCACTGCAACCCGGAGCTCTAGGGGTGCCGCCGGTTATTCAGGGCGGGAGAACGGGCAGGGCCCTCCAAGCCCCCACCGACTTTTGAAGACCCCCCACACCAAAACGCTTGGGCCCACGCTCCCACTCCCCAGCGCCCCCACCTCGGCCCACCCCTCTGCTCCCTGCACAGCCTGCGGATCGGGCCTGCCAGCCGCCTGGAGCTAACCATAACCCTAGGTCGGTCCCCGAGGGACCACTCCCAAGTGCCTGGCGTTGCCACGCTGGGGATTGGGGACCCCCGAGCACCAGCGCCGAACTCACCCTGCCGCCCCGCCATGACCTGGCCCGCTAGGGATGCCGTCCTCATTCAGGGCGGGAGATCGGGCAGGGCCTTCCGAGCCCCTGTCGACCTTCCATGGCCCCCCACGCCATAACGCTTGGGCCCAAGCTCACATTCACCAATGCCCTCACCTCGGCCCGTCCCTCCGCTCACCACAGGCAGGCAGATTGGGCCTCTCGGCCTCCTGGGGACTAACCCTAACCCTAGGTCTGCTCACGAGGGGCCCCTCCCAAGGGGCCTGGCACCGCGAAGCTGATGATTGGGGACCCTCGAGCCTCAGCGCAGGACTTACCCTGCCACCCCGCCGCCACCCGGGCAGCTAGTGGTGCCGCCGGTCATTTAGGGCGGGAGAACGGACAGGGACCTCCGAGCCCCTGGAGACCTTCGAAGCCCCCCCACGCCAAAACGCTTGGGCCTACGCTCTTGCTCACCAGCACCCTCTCCTCAGGCCACCCCTCCGCTCGCCGCACAGCTGGCAGATCGGGACTGCCGGCCTCCTGGGGGCTAACCCTAACCCTAGGTTAGCTCCTGAGGGGCCCATCCCAAGGGGCCTGGCGCTGCCACACTGGGGATTGGGGACCCCCAGAGCAAACTGCGGGACGCACCCTGGCACCCCGCCGCCACCCGGGCCGCTAGGGGCGCCACCGGTCATCTGGGTTGGAGAATGGGCAGGGCCCTCCGAGCCTCCGGCGACATTCCAAGGCCTCCCGCGCCAAAATGCTTTGGCCCACGCTTCTGCTCACCAGCGCCCTCCCCTCGGCCAGCCCCTCCGCAAGCTGCACAACCGCCGGATCAGGCCTGCTGGCCTCCTGGGGTCTAACCCTAACCCTAGCTCGGCCCCTGAAGAGCCCCTCCCAAGGGGACTGGCACCGCCATGCCGGAGATTGGGGACCCTCGAGCCCCAGCGCCGGACTTACACTGCCACACCACCGTCAACTGGGTTGCTAGGGGCACCGCCGGTCCCTCAGGGCGGGAGAAGGGGCAGGGCCTCCGAGCCACTGGCGACCTTCGAAGGCCCCCCACGCCAAAATGCTTGGGCCCACGCTCCAGATCACCAGCGCCCTCACCTCGGCCCACCACTCTGCTCGCCGCACAGCTGGCAGATCCGGCCTGCCGGCCTCCTTTGAGCTAATTATAACCGTACGTCAGCCGAGAGGGACCCCTCCCAAGGGGTCTGGTGATGCCACGCCGGGGATTGGGGATCCCCGAGCCCCAGCTCCGGGCTCACCCTACCGCCCCGCCGCCATCCAGGCTGCTAGGGCACCGGCGGTCATTCAGGACGGGAGAACTTGCTGGGCCCTCTGAGCCCCCGGTGACCTTCGAAGGCACCCCACGCCAAAACGCTTGTGTTCACGTTCCCACTCACCAGCGCCCTCAACTCAGCGAGCCCTTCCACACACCGCATAGCCGGTGGATCAGGCCCACCTGCCTCCTGGGGGTTAAACCAAACCCTACATAAGCGCCCAAGGGGCTCCTCCCAAAGGGCTTGGCGCCGCCACGCCAGGGCTTGGGATCCCCCGAGCCCTAGCTCTGGACTCACCCAGCCGTCCCGCCGCCACCCGGGCCACAGGGGCGCCGCCGGTCATTCAGGGCGGGAGAACAGGCAGGGCCTTCCAAGCCCCCGCTGACCTTTGAAGGCCCCCCGCGCAAAAACGTTGGCCCCATGCTCCTGCTCGCCAGTGCCCTCACATTGGCCCACGCCTCCGCTTGATTCAGAGCCGGTGGATAGGGCCTGCCAGGCTCCTGGGGGCCTACCGAAACCCTAGGTCGAGCCCGAGGGGCACATCCCAAGGGGCCTGGCTCTGCAACGCTGGGGATTGGTGACGCAGAGCCCCAGAGCCGGACTCACCCTGATGCACTGTCCCCACCCGGGCCGCTAGGGGCACCGCCGGTCATTCAGAGCGGGAGAACGGGCAGGGCCCTCCGAGCCCCCGCCGACCTTTGAAGGCCCCCCGCGCTAAAACACTTGGGCTCATGCTCAGTCTCGCCAGTGCCCTCACCTCAGCCCAACCCTCAGCGTGTTGCACAGCCGCTGATCGGGTCCACTGGCCTTCTGGGGGCTAACCGTAACCCTAGATTGACCCCCGAGGGGCCCCTTCCAAGGGGCCTGGCGCCACAACGCCAGGGATTGTGGACCCCCGAGCTTCAGCACTGGACTCACCCTGCCCCCCAGCTGCCACCCGGGGGCTTGGGGTGCTGCCGTTATTCAGGGCGTGAGAACGGGCAGGGCCCTCAGAGACACGGAGACCTTCAAAGGCCCCCCGCGCCACAACACCTGGGCCCACGGTCCTGCTCACCAGCGCCCTAACCTCGGTCCATCACTCCAGTCTCCACACAGCTGGGGAACAGGGCCTGCCGGCCTCCTAGGGGCTAAACCTAACCCTAGTTTGGCCCCCGAGGGGCCCCTCCCAAGGGGCCTGGTGCCACAATGCCAGGGATTAGGGATACCCGAGCCACAGTGCCTGACTCACCCTGCTGCCCCGCCGCCACCTGGGCTGCTAGGGGCGCTGCCGGTCACTCAGGGAGGAGAATGGGCAGGGCCTGTCGAGTCCCCGGAAACATTCGAAGGCCCCCGGTGCCAAAACGCTTGAGCCCACGCTCCCACTCCACAGAGACCTCACCTCGACCCACCCCTCAATTCGCTACACAGCTGGCGGATTGAGCCTGCCGGCGTCCTGGGGGCTAAGCCTAACCCTAGGTCATTCCCTGAGGGGCCCCTCCCAAGGGGCCTGGCGCCTCAAAACAGTGGATTGGGGACCCCTGAGCCCCAGCGCCGGATTCACCTGCCGCCCCTCCACCACCCGGGCCGCTAGAGGCACCGCCGGTCATTCAGGGCGGGAGAACGGGCATGGCCCTCCGAGCCCCTGGTGACACTCGAAGGCCCCCCGCGCCAAAACGCTTGGCCCACGCTCCCGCTCGCCAGCGTCCTCACCTCTGCCCGCCCCCCCCTCCGTTTGCCACACAGCTGGCGGATCAGGCCTGCAGGACTCCTGGGGGCTATCCCTAACCCTAGGTCGGCACACGAGGGGCGCTTCCCAAGGGGCCTGGGCCACAACGCCGGGGATTGGGGATCCCCGAGCCCCAGCGCCAGACTCATTCTGCCTCCCTGCTGACACCAGGCACGCTGGGGCGTCGCTGTTCATTCAGGGTGGGAGAACGGGCAGGGCCCGCGAGACCCCAGCGACCTTTGAAAGCCCCAAGTCAAAACGCTGGTGCCCATGTTCCCGCTCGCCAGCACCTTTACTTCCGCCCGCCCCTCCTCTCGCAGTCTAGCTGGCATATCAGGCCTTCCGGCCTCCTGGGAGCTAACCCTAACCCTAGATTGGCCCATGAGGGGCCCATCCTAAGGGTCTTGATCCCGCAATGCCGGGGATTGGGGACTCCCGATTCCTAACGCCTGACTCACCCTGCTGTCCCACATCACCCGGGCCACTAGGGGCGCCGCCGGTCATTCAGGTCGGTTGAAGGGGCAGGGCTTTCGGAGCCGCGGGACATTCGAAGGCCCCCCCGAGCCAAACCACCGCGGCCACGCTTCCACTGACCAGCACCCTCAACTCAGCCCGCCCCTCTGCTGCCCCACAGTGGCGTATCGGTCCTGCCGGCCTCCTGGGGGCTGACGCTACCCTAGGTCAGCCCCCAAGGGGCCACTCCCAAGGGGACTGGAGCAGCAACGCCTGGGATTGGGGACACCCTAGCTGCAGCACTGGACTCACCCTGCCACCCCGCCGACACCGGACCCACTGGGGCATCGCAGGTCGTTCAGGGTGGGAAAACGGGCAGGGCTCTCAAGAACCCAGAAACTTTCGAAGGCCATCCATGCCAAAACGCTGGGGCCCATGCTCCCACTCACCTGGGCCCTCACCTCAGTCCACCCTCCGCTTCTCCAACAGCCGGTGAATCAGGCCTGCAGGCCTCCTAGGGGCTAAACCTAACCCTAGGTCGGCCCCAAGGGGCCCATCCTAGGGGCCTGGTGCTGCAACGCCTGGGATTGGGGATTCCTGAGCCGCAGCGACAGAGTCACCATGCCTCCCCGTCACCACCCAGGCCGCTAAGGGTGCCGCCAGTCATTCAAGGCGGGAGAAAGGGCAGGATCCTCAGACCCCTGGCGACCTTCGGAGGCCCCCCGTGCCAAAATGTTGGGTACCACGATTCCACTAGCCAGCACCCTTACCTCGGCCCACACCTCCACTCGCCCCACAGCCATCTTATCGGGCCTGCCGGCCTCCTGGGGGCTAACTCTAACCCTAGGTCGGCCCCCGAAGGGCCCTACCAAAGGGCCTGGCACCACGACGCCGGAGATTGGGGACCCCCAAGCCCCAGCGATGTACTCAACCTGCCCCTCCGCCGCCACCCGAGCCACTTGGGGTGTCACCTGTCATTCAGGGTGGGGGAACAGGCAGGGCCCTCCGAGCCCCAGGCGACATTCGTAGGTCCCCTGCGCCAAAACGCTGAGGCCCACGCTCCCGCTCTACAGCGCCCTCACCTCAGCCCACCCCCCCTCTAGCCACACAGCTGGCGGATCCGGCCTCCCGGGCTCCTTGGGGCTAACCATAACCCTAGGTGGGCCCCAGAGTGGCCCCTCCCAAGAGGCTTGGTGCTGCAATGGCAGGGATTGGGGACCCACAAGCCCCAGCGCCAGGCTCACCCTGCCGTCCCGCTGCCATGCGGGCCACTAGCGGCGCCACTGGGCATTCAGGGCGGGATAACCGGCAGGGCCCTCCGAGCCTCCGGTCAAATACGAAGGCCCCCGACACGCCAAAATGCTGGGTACCACGCTACCGCTCGACTGCGCCCTACCACGGTCAATCCCTCCCCTCACTGCACAGCCGGCAAATCGGGACTGCTGGCCTCCTGGGGGTTAACCTAACCCTAGGACAGTCCCCGAGGGGCCCCTCCCAAGGGGCCTGGCGCTGCAACGCTGGGGATTGGGGAAAACCGAGCAACACTGCCGGACTGACCCTGCCACTCTGCCGCAACCCGGGGAGCTAGGGGATTGCCGGTCCTTCATGGCGGGAGAACAAGCAGGGCCCTCCAAGCCCCCTGTGACATTCGAAGGCCCACTGAGCCAAAATGTTGGGGCCCACGCTTCCACTCGTCAGCGACCTCACCTTGGCCCACCCCTCCATTCGCCACAGAGCCAGTGAATCGAGCCTGCCGGCCTCCCGAGGGCTAACCCTAACCCTAGGTTAGCCCCCAAGGGGCCCCTCCCAAAGCGACTGCCGCCGAACGCCAGGGATTGGGGACCCCCGAGTAGCAACGCTGGACTCACCCTTCCGCCCCGACCATACGCAGGCCGCTAGGGCACAGCCGATCATTCAGGGCGGGAGAATGGGCAGGACCCTCCTTGCCCTGGTGACTTCGAAGGCTCCCAGCGCCAAAACGCTGGGGCCCACTCTCCCGCTCACCAGCGCCCTGATCTTCACTGCACCTCCATTCGCCCCAGATGGCGGATTGTGCCTGCCGGCCTCCAGGAGCTAACCTTTACCCTAGGTTGGCCCCCAAGGGGCCCCTCCCAAGGGGCCTGGGGCTGAAACGCTGGGGACCCCCGAGCCCCAGCGGCGTAATCACTGTGCCGCCCCGCCGCCACCCAGGCCGCTAGGGGTACAGCTGGCCATTCAGGGCGGGAGAACCGGCAGGGCCCTCCGATCCCCTGGCGACTTTTCAAGGCCCCCCGCGCCAAAATGCTTGGGCCCACACTCCAGCTTGCCAGCACCTTCACCTCGGCCCAGCCCTCCGCTACCGCACAGCTGGTGGAATGGTCCTGCTGGAATACTGGGGTGTAACCCTAACCCTAAACCCTAACCCATAATCTTAAAACCTAAGCCTTAACCCCTAACCCTACCCTAAACCTAACCCCTAAACCTTACCCTAACCCTATACCTACCCTAAACCTAACCCTAAACCCTAATCCTTAAACCCTAAACACTAACCTTAACCCTAAACCCTAAACCCTAAACCCTAACCCTAAACCCGATACCCTAAACACTAAACCCTAACCTTAACCACTAACGCCAAACCCCAAACCCTAACCCTAAACCCTAACCCTACCCCGACCCCTACCATACCCCTAACCCCCATCCCTACCCCTTCAGCTAACCCTACCCCTAACCCGTAACCTAACCCTAAACCTAACCCTAACCCATACACTAACCCATACTCTAACCCTAACTCTAACCCATACCCTAACACTAACTCTAACATGTACCCTAACCCTAACCGTAACCCTAACACGTACTCTAACCCATACTCTAACCCGTACCCTACCCTAACCATAAACGGTACCCTGACCCATAACTTAAACCGTACCCTAAACCTAACTGTAGCCCTAACAAGTACCCTAACCCGTACCCTAACCTTAACCCTAAACCCTAAACCCTGACCCTAACCCATACCCTAACTCGTAACATAACCTGTACCCTAACCCTACCCATACCCTAACCCGAACCTGTACCCTAACCATAACCCTAAACCCTAAACCGTAACCCGTACCCTAACCCTAACCAGTACCCTTACCTTAACCTTAACCCGTACCCTATCCCGTACCCTAACCCATACCCTAATCCATACCCTATCTCTAACCCGGACCCTATACCATACCCTAACCCATACCTAACCCTAACCTGTACCCTAACCCATACCCTAACCCATACCCTAACCCTAAACCGTACCCTATCCTTATCCCAAACCCGTTCCCTAACCCGTACCCTAACCCTAACCCTAAACCGTAACCTAACCTGTACCATAACCCAAAAACTGTACCCTAATCCTAACCCTTACCCTAACCCTAACCCGTAACCTAAAGCGTACCCTAATCCGTACGCCAACACTTACCCTAAACAGTACCCTAACCCGTACCCTAAACCATACCCTAATGCATACCCTAACCCATACCCTAACCCTAACCCATACCCTAAACCTAACCCGTACTCCAACCCTAACCCTAACCCTAAACCCAAACCCTAAACTCTAACCCGTACCCTAAACCCGCATCCGTACCCTAACCCATAACCTCTAACCTCTAACCTGAAACCCCTAAACCCAACCCTAACCCGTACCCTCTCCTTACCCTAACCCTAACCCCTACACTCACCCATACCCTAACCCTAACCCATACCCTAACCTTAACCCGTACCCTAATCCGTACCTTAAACCCAGGGATTGGGTACACCTGAGCCCCAGCACAGGACTCAGCCTGCCACCCCTCAGGAAACCATGCCCCTTGGGGCGCCGCAGAGCATCCCGTGCAGGAGAACTGGTAGGGCCCCCCTGAGCCCCAGCGATTCTTGGCAGCCCCCTACACCCCAACCCTGAGGCCCACGCTCATCCCACCCCACGCCTTCCCTTCAGCTTGCCACTGAGCTCGACGCAGAGCCGGCAGATCAGGCCTGCCAGGTTCCTGGGGCCTAGACCTGACCCTAGGTTGGCTGGGTAGGGCCCCTCCCCTGGGGCCCGGTGCCGCAGCCCCAGGGACTGGGGACACCTGAGGCCCATTGCAGGACAAAACCTGCCAGCCCGCAGGAAACCAGGCCCCTTGGGAGGCTGTAGAGCATTCAGTGGGGGAGAACCAGGAGGGCCCCCAGAGCCCCCGGCGAACTTCGGCGATCCCTAAACCCAACCTTGAAGCCCATGCTCACCCCACCCCGCACCCTCACCTCAGCCCGTGGCAGAGCTCGCCACATAGTGGGCAGATCTGGCCTGCGGGGTTCCTGGACCCCAACCCTAACCCTAGTTCATCTGTGGAGGGGCCCCTCCCCAGGAGCCTGGAGCTGCAGCCCCAGGGATTGGGGACACCTGAGCCCCACAGCAGGACTCAGTCTGCCACCCCACAGGAAACCATGTGCCTTGGGAGGCCATAGAGTATTCAGGGCGGGAGAACCAGGAGGGCACTCCTGAGCCACCAGCGAACTTCGGCAGCCTCCCGCACCCCAACCCTAAGGCCCATGCTCACCCTCCCCACACCCTCACCTCAGTCCATGTAGCTCGACATACAGCCAGCAGATCGGGCCTGCGGGGCCCCTGAGACCTAACCCTAACCCTAGGTCGGCCGCGGGTGTGGGGGCCTCCCCAGGAGCCTTATACTGCAGGCCTGGGGAATTGGGATACCTGTGCCCCACCGCAGGACTCAGCTTGCCACCCGACAGGAAACCATGCCCCTTGGGGCTCTACGGAGCCTACAGGGCACGAGAACTTGGGGAGGTCCCCGGAGCCCATCCCCACATTTGGCAGCCCCCCATGCCCCAACCCTGAGGCCCATGCTCACCCTCCCCCATGGCCTCCTCTCAGCCCTCCACGGAGCTCGCCGCACAGCCTGCAGATTGTCCCTGCCGGGCTCCTGGACCGTAACCCTTACCCTAGGTTGGGCAGAGAGGGGCCCCTCCCCAGGGTCCTGGCACCCCACTCCGGGGGATTGGGGACACCCAAGCCCCACCGTAGGACTCAGCCAGCAGCACACAGGAAACTGTACCGTTTGGGGGCACAACAGAGCATTCAGGGCAAGAGAATTGGGGCACCCCCTGAGAGCACCTGCTGATGACCTCTGACCTTTGTGGGCCTTTCCGGATGAAACCCCAAGGCTCACATTCATCCGCCCTTGTGCCCTCATCTCAGTCGGCCTGGGAGTTCTCTGAGCACTGGGCAGTTCGGACCTGCTGTCTCTTGAGGCCTAACCTAACCCTGGGGCTTCTGCTGAGGGTCCCCTCCCCGTTTGCCTGCCTCCAAGGTACCAGGCATTGGGATCACCTCTGCACGACTAGAGGACTCAGCCTGCCCCACAGCAGGAAAATGTCCGTTTGGAGCTACCGCACGGATTCATAGCAGGAAAATCGGAGGGCCCCCCTCAGCCCATCCCAGGGAACCCCCACTTTCAGAGATCGCCCTGGATCCAATTACTAGCTTCACACTGACCTTTAAACTTACTCTCCACAGAGATCTTTTGAAATTCTCCACACTTCCAACCGATGGCATCATCCAGCTTCAGTGCCTTACCCAGCTTTAGGTCTTGAGATGGATTAAAATGGGAAGTCATTTCACTGATGACGACGCACTACGGACCAAAAGATACATGCAGAAATGCTTCATATCACTTGGCTTCAGGGAAATGCAAATCTAAACCCCTATAGATGCCATATCACACGAGGCCGAATATCTAAAAATAAGAAGACATGAAACTATACATGTGGAGAAGATGTGGAGAAACGGGAACCCTCTTACACCCCTGTGCGAATGCAGTCCGGTACAGCCACTCTTGAAAATGGTACGGAGTTTCCTCAAAAAGTTATAAATAAAGCTACCCTATATCCCAGCTATTGCACTACTGGGTATTTACCCCAAAGAGACAGGTAGTGAAGACGGGACACATGCACCCCAGTGTTCATAGCAGCAATATCCATAATAGACAAACTGTGGAAAGAGTGCAGATGAGCATGGATAGATGAATGGATAAAGAAGATGTGGATCATATATATAAGGGAATATTACTCAGCCATCAGAAAGCATGAACACTTACCATCACACCGACCTGGGTGGAGCTGGAGGGTATTATAGTGAGTGGAATAAGCCAATGAAAGAAAGGCAATGATCATATGCTTTCACTCCTATGTGGAATATCAGAAAAAGGGAAGAAGACCATAGGGGAAGGGAGGGGAAATAGAATGGGAAGTCATCAGAGAGGGAGAAAACCCATGATAGACTCTTAACTATTGCAACAAACTGATGATTGCTGGAGGAGAAGTTGGGGGGGGGGGTAACTGGGTGAGTGGCATTAAGGAGGCCACACGATACAATGAGCACTGGGTGTTACACACGACTGATAATTTATTGAAGACTACATCTGAAACTAATGGTGTACTGCAAGTTGGCAAATTGAATTTAAATTAAAGAATAAAAGACCTCGAATAAACAATCCTAAACATTTGTATGGAACCACTAAAGATACTGAACAGCCAGTGCAATGTGGAAAAGAAAAACAAGGCTGGAGGACTCACAATTTCAGATTTCAGGTTATACTACAAAGCTGCAGTCATCCTAACAAGACAGTACGGCACAAAAATAGACACAGCGACCAAAGGAACAGGATACAAGTTCAGACAGAAACCCACAATTATGTGGTCCATGAATCTTCCACAAAGCAAGCAACGATATCAAAAGGGAAAAGGACAGTCTCTACAACAAATGGTGTTGGGAAAACTAGACAGCTACGCACAAAAGAATGAAATTAGACTGCTTTCTTACACAATACAGACAAACACAAAACAGTTTCAAGACCTCAATATGAGACCTGAATCCATAAAAATCCTACAGGAGGGAAGACAGTAACTTCTTGACATGGACCATACCAACGTTTTTCTGGACTGTCTCCTGAGGCAAAGGAAATGAAAGCAAAAATAAACTATTGGGAATACAGCAAAATAAAAAGTTTCCACATGGCAGAAGAACAATGAAAACGTAAAAGTAATAAGACAACCTACTCAAAGGGAGAAGATATTTGCAATGATCATATGCAATAAAGAGATAGTGTCCAAAACATATAGAACTGATACTACTCGACCCCAAATAAACAAATAATCCAGTTAAAAAATAGGCAGAAGACATGGACAGACATTTCTCCAAAGAAGAAATACAAATGGCCAACAGTCCCGTGAAAAGATGTTCACCATCACCCATCATCAGGAAAATGTAAATCCAAAGGACAATGAGGTAATACCTCAAACCTGTCAGAATGGCTAACATCAAAAGCACAACAAAGAGCAGGTGTTAGGAGGATGTGGATAAAGGGGATTCCTCGCGAACTGTGGGTGGGAATGCAAACTGCGGTGGCCACCGTGGAAAACAGTATGAAGGTTCCTCAAAAAATTAAATATAGAACTAAGCTACGATCCAACAATCACTCTACTAGTATTTCTCCAAAGACTAGGAAAGCAGTAACTTAAAAGGATACGTGCACCCCTATGTTTCTTGCACCATTATTTACAATATCACAATATGGAAGCAAACCAAGTGTCTGTAGAAAAATTGACAAATGAGATGATAGATGTGTGTATTCACACACACATGCACACACACACACACACACACACACAAGATGGAGTATTACTCGGCTTGAAAAAGAATGAATCCTTGCCATTTGCAGCCACATGGATGGAGCTAGAGAGTATTATCCTAACTAAAATCAGTCAGTCAGAGAAAGACAAATTCCATACGATGTCACTCTGATGGGGAATTTGAGAAACAAACAAAAATAAATCAATAAAATAGAAAAAGGAGACACACCAAAATACAAACTCTTAACAAGAGAGAACAAACGGATGGATACCAGAGAGGAGGTGGATAGAGGGATGAGTGAAATAGATGAAGCGGATTAAAAGGACACTTTTCTTGATGACCACTGAGTAATATAGAATATACTGAATTATAGATTCATATAGAATCACTGAATCACTCTATTGTACACCTGAAACGAATATAACACTGTATGTTAGCTCTACTGGAATTAAAATAAATTTTTAAAAAGATTGTTCTTTCAGGAACCTCTTTGAAAAAGCTTTTCCTGTGCAATGAGCATAAGCCCTACTTGGGAGGGTTCACTCTACAATAATTATTCACTCTATGTCTCGAATTCAGATTTCATTGAGTTCTTACTGTGGATCCCAGCCCACGGGAGCCATGGTCCTTTTCTGTCCAGGCTCAACACCTATGCATTCAAGATTGGAAGTAAAGACACATGTCACTTCACAGTCCAGAAAGCTATTATTATTTCTGTTTCAGTGTGCTATAGTCACAGATTTTGGGACAGGTTTCAGAGCAGGTTTATTATGCATCCTGGATCTCTACTTCAATGTTTATTGCCTGGATCCATTTTGCTAATAGTTTCCCTGTGGATGGGCTTACTTCCAAGCACATACATGGAAGATGCAAAGGTGGGTGGGCTTGGTGCGGGACAGGAAGAAGACCAAAAGCAGACAAGGGTCCGACCCCTCCCCTGATCCAGGAACTGCCACAGGAGAGGGTACCGGAGGTAGAATCCATGCGAAACTCCAAGGTCACCAGCTGAACACAGGAGGCACAGGTCAAGGGATCTGGAGATGCAGGGGTTGAAGGCTGCTCTGAGCTACCTCTGGGAGGAAGGGAGGGAAGGAATGAGAAGGAGACACTGCCTGCCCCTGGCCCATGCCAGCTGACCACCGCTCCGACACGCATCAGTCTACACAGCTGACACAGCTTGGTCTCATGATGGGCTGTCTCGTGTCCCTCAATCCTCAGTGGGACAGCTGGCCCCAGGGCTCAGAGACATGCTGAGGGAGATGAGAGGGAAAGCTGCCCCACCCTGGTCACCCCCTCTTTGAGCAGACAGCCCTTCAGAACTGCTAAAAAAAACCCACTAACGGGGTTGAAAGACTTGCCATGGATGAACTAAAGCATAGAGATATGTAAAATAACATTCATTTTTAAGTTCAGAGCTGTCATCTCAGGAAGTGGGGAGAGCTTCCCTGAACAAGACTGAGGGGAGGGCAGGCCATGCTGAAAAGGGAGACATGGCTCTCCTGATTGGGGACCTGCAGCCCCCTTCCAGGGCAGGGCATCATCCTCGCATCACACGAGATCCATGGAAGTGTTCCATCAGGGCCAGATGTTTGTCTCGAGAAGGCTACACTGGCATCGGACTGCACAGGGCACCAGGGACGAGGGCCAGATGGAGGACGGACAGTACCCCGGAGGCCATGGGGCAAGAGCAGAGGCACAGGACCTTGAAGATGATGATGAAAAGCAGGAGGTGGCAGCATGGAGCCGGCCTGAAAGTGCCATGGGAGCAGTGCCCACAGCTACACTGACTGGGTGCCTTTTGTGCCCGGTGTGGCTGACTTCAGTGGGTTCCAGACTAGTCCTGACCACAAGTCTAGGAAGTGTGCACCACCCCCAGCCTCCTCTCCCCTTGCAGCTGCTAGGAATCATGGTCACAGACCCTGGTCAGCTTTCATGGAATCCAAGCAGTGCCCCCCCCCCCCGCACGCTGCACCTCTGGTGGTGGTCCAGTGCAACCCTCGTGCCTGGCCAGTGATGTCTACCTGTCTCCACACAAATCCACAGACAGGAGGGTGTCCCTGAATTCCACAGCACCTGATGAGACAGATCCACAGAACCCAACACCCAGTGGGTCACTTGGGACTTCACCTATGGTCATGGAGCTCCCCGTACCCAATTTCTGTCAATTCGCACAGAAAGCCTGGTTCTGATCCCCCACAATACCATACATCCTGGTTGTTGACCTGGGGTCATGCCATGAACTCATATGGCACCTTTCTTTAAAGAGAAGGCTATGCCTACACCTCCTAGAAAATATTTCTAATGAAGTACAAGTCCATCAGGATTACACTGTGAACGGTAGCACACAGCCTGCATGGTAGTAGTCAGTAATTCCAACAAGGGTTAACCCCATCCCCCGACTCACAAAACCTTCCTCCGTCCCCTCAGAACTCATGGTCTGCCCTCAGAAATCCCTCCAGGAAACAAACCTTTCATCTGAATGTACTCTTCACCTTCTGCTTCAAATCTTGTCCAAACACAATGATATGAAACTAGAAATCAGTCTCAAGAAAAAAAAATAGGACAGCCAAAAATAGGTGGAGATTGAGGGGCCTGGGTGGCTCAGTCTTAAGGATCTGCCTTCAGCTCAGGTCGTGATCCCAGGATCCTAGAATCTAGCCCCGAATCAGGCTCCTTGCTCAGTGGGAAGCCCGCTTCTCCCTCTCCCACCCTCTGCTTGCATTCCCTCTCTCGCTGTCTCACTCTCTGTCAGATAATTAAATAATCTTAAAAAATATGTGGAGATTTAACAACATGCTACTGAACAACCATCAGTCAAAGAAGAAATAAAAAAAAATTTTGGAAGTACCTTGACACTGATGAAAAAGTCAACCTACAAAAACTTATGGGATGCAGCAAAAGTAGCTCTATGGGGACGTTCATAGAAATTCAAGTCTTCATCAATCCATGAGAATGCTCTCCAATAAACAACCTGATTTATGTGGTAAAGAAGTAGAAAATAAAACAAAAAACAAAGCACCAAATTAGTAGAAATAAGGAAATAACAAAAATGAATACATAAATAAATCCAAAGGAGACTAAAAAGACAAAAAAAAAAAACCAATAAAAATGAGAGTTGCCTTTTTTGGAAAGATAACAAAAACTGACAAACTTAGCTAGACTCACCAAGAAAGACAGAGGACTCCAACACAATGAGGAAAGGAAGATAATGGATTCCTGTCTCATATCAAAATCAAAAGAACTCTTCAACCTTGGACAAACAACTTCTTGCAAGCCACGTCTCTAAAGGCAAAGGAAATAAAAGCAAAAATGAACTATTGGCACTTCATCAAGATAAGAAGCTTCTGCTCGGCAAAGCAAACGATCAACAAAACAAAAAGGCAACCTTTGGAATCAAAGAAGATATCTGCAAATGATATTACAGAAAAAGGGCTGGTATCCAAGATCTATAAAGAACTCCTCAAATTCGACACCCAAAAAATGGGCAGAAGACACAAAGACGGGGTGCCTGGGTGGCACAGCAGTTAAGCATCTGCCTTCGGCTCAGGGAGTGATCCCAGCGTTATGGGATCGAGCCCCACATCAGGCTCCTCCACTATGAGCCTGCTTCTTCCTCTCCCACTCCCCCTGCTTGTGTTCCCTCTCTTGCTGCCTGTCTCCATCTCTGTGGAATAAATAAATAAAATTTTGAAAAGAAAATTAACAAGGCAGGAAATTTAAAAAAGTCAGAGAGGATGTGGAGAAAGGGGAACCCTCTTACACTACTCGTGAGAATTCAAGCTGGTACAGCCACTTTTGAAAACAATATGGACGTTCCTCAAGACGTTAAACACAGAGCTATCCTACGACCCACCTATTGCACTACTGGGTATTTACCCCATAGACACAGAGTAATGAAAAGAAGGGGCACCTGTATCCCAATGTTCATAGCAGCAATGTCCATAATAGCCAAACTGTGGAAGGAGCCAAGATGTCCTTCAGCAGATGAATGGACAAAGAAGATGTGGTTCATCTATACAATGGAATGTTACTCAGTCATCAGAAAGGATGAATACCCACCATTTGCACCAAGGTGGATGGACAGGAGGGGATTATGCTAAGTGAAATTAAGTCAAGCAGAGAAAGACAATTATCATATGGTTTCACTCCTATGTGGAATGGAAGGAATAGCATGGAGGACATTAGAAGAAGGAAGGGAAAAGTGAAGAGGGGGAATGAGAGGGGGACATGAACCATGAGAGACTACTGACACTCGGAAACAAAATGAAGGTTGCAGAAAGGGAGGGGTAGGGGAATGGGTTATCCTGGTGATGGGTATTAAGGAGGGCACGTGTCATAATGAGCACTAGGTGTTATATGCAAACAATGAATCATGGAACACTACATCAAAAACAAAAGAAGTACTGTAGGGTGACTAACATAATTTTAAAAAAAGAGAAAGATATGAAATCCATACAGGAAAACTGTCACTATTTGCAACTGACACGAAATCCCGAAAGATTCCACAAAAATAATGTTAGAATAAACAAATTCAAGAAAGCTGCAGGATATAATATACAGAGACCTGTTGTCTTTATTTTTTTTTTTCAGATTTTATTTATTTATTTGACAGGAAGAGAAAAAGCACAAGCAGGGGGAGTGTCAGAAAGAGGGAGAAGCAGACCCTCGCTAAGCGGGGAGCCCAACACTGGGCTCGATCCCCGAACTCTGGGATCATGACCTGAGCTGAAGGCAGACGCTTCACCTATGGGGCCACCCAGATGAACCAACTTCTTGCATTTCTGTATACTGATGACACACTTTCGCAAAGAGAAATTAAGAAAGCAATGCCATTTACAATTGCATAAAAAAAATCTAGGAATAAAAGTAACCAATAATGAGAAAGACATAGTACACTCAACACATGGCAGAAAAGAAATGAAAAACATGTGTGTCGAGGGGGCAGAATGTATGGGTCAAAGATTTGGAAGGCAACACAAACAAATGGAAGCATACGACATGCTCCTTAACTGGAAGAGTTAATTATGTGAACATGTCCATCGTACCCAAAGCAATTGACAGATGTGATGAAATGCCTATCTGAATTCCAGTGGCATTATTCAAGCAAATAGAAAACAGTCCTCAGACTTGTATGGAATCACAAAAGACCCCAAATACCCAATGCAATGTGGAGAAAGAAAGGTGCAGTCAACACACTCCTGGATTTCAAGTTAGATTACAAAGCTGTTGTCATCAAAACAGGATGGTACTGGCATAAACACAGACACCAGGTCAGTGGAACAGAACAAAAAGTTCAGAAACTTACCCACACGTAGATGATCCTAACTTACGACACAGCAGCAGAAGATATGCCATGAGGGAAGGACTGTCTCTTCAGTGAGTGGTAACAGGCAAACTGGACACTAAATGCAGAAGAATATAACTGGGTCACTTTCTTACACCACACACAAAATTTTTAATGGATGAATGATTTGAACATAAGACCTGAATCCATAAACCTCCAAGAAGACACAGGTACTAAGTCTCTCGACATTGGTTTTGGCAAAGAGTCTTCATATCGGACACCAAATGCAAAGGCAACAAAAGCAAAAATAAACAAGTGGAACAACATCAAACTGAAATCTTCCACACGGCAAAAGAAACCAGCAAAAACTTAAAAGGCCACTGACTGAATAAGAAAAAAGTATCTGCGAATCATATGTGTTAGAAGACGCTAATATCCAAAATACACACAACACTCATACAAATAAAAAAAACTGTATAAAAAATGGGGGAAGGGGCGCCTGGATCGTGCAGTCATTAAGCGTCTGCCTTCAGCTCAGGGCGTGATCCCAGTTTTGGGATCGAGCCCCACATCAGGCTCCTCCACTGGGAGCCTGCTTCTTCCTCTCCCACTCCCCCTGCTTGTGTTCCCTCTCTCGCTGGCTGTCTCTATCTCTGTCAAATGAATAAATAAAAAAAATCTTTAAAAAAATGGGGGGAATATGTGAATAGAAACAATCCAAAGATGGCACACAGGTGTCAACAGACAGAAAAAGATGTTCGACATCACTAATCTTCGTCAGGGAAACATCAGTCAAACCCACAATCGGCTATCCCCTCACAACTGTTGGAACAGAAATTGTCCCGGAGACAGACACCATGTGGGGTCATGGGTGTGCAGACGAGGAGACACTGTGCACTGTTGGTGGGAATGGAAATTGGTGCAGCCACTGTGACAAACGATATGGAGGTTCCTGAAAAAATAAATACAACTACCACATGACCCAGTAATGGCTCTACTGAGTATTGATTTGGAGAACACAAAAATACTGCCTCAAAAAGACAGAAGCACTCCCACGTTCACTGCAGCATTATTCACAATAACCAGGCATGGAAACACAGACCTTGGGGGCCTTATTCCAAGTAACTCAGACACAGAAAGACCAATACCAGATGCTGTCATGTACATTCCACGTGGAATAAACAAATACTGAACGCATAGATACTGAGAGCAGATTGGTAGGTTCCAGATTCAGGGATGGGGTGGTAGAAACGGGTGAAGGTGTTCAAACTCTCAATGTTTGAGTGAGAAAATCTGACAGTCATGAAATGTTCTGTCCAGCATGGAGACTAAAACTAACCCCGCAGCATGGGGTATAGGTTTCCCTGCCCTTTGAAAGTACAGGGCTTCTGAGAAACCTTGCACAGCAGAAATGGTGTAAAGAAGGAATGGCCGTTAATTTACACGGAACAAGTAGACAGTGTGCTCAGACTCCAAAATTCCTTCTCTTTGGCTTTTCTTAGGCCTCAGCACACAGGTTTCTAAGGGAGGCCCGGCATAAATGAAGATAAAGCACAGAGGATCACGGACACCATTCAAAGTGCTGGTGGCTGGATGTGGAGAGTGGTTCCCAGCGGAAGGAGCTGGTTGGGGTGCACGCCGCCTCTGTCGTGCTTCTCCCCAAAACAGATGCTGACCGCGATTCTCACTGTTCACCTTTTTTCATAAGAGGAAAATCCTCTTCAGGTCTCTTCCTCTTACTGAAGCTGGGTAATAACGTAGTTCTTTCAAGAAAGCCCAGTGTCTTACTGTGAACGTTTAAAAAGTGGGGGATACTTTTACTTGAGCATTGCTGAGGGAGGAGATGTGAAAGGTTCTCCCAGACACAAACCTCAGCAGATCCACCTGGAAAGGCACCTTCCTCAGCATGCGGAACACGGACTACCTCCTACGCCCCGAGAAACCCTCTCCTTCCCCTCGATCAGGACAACCCACAACAGCTGGGAGTTACCCCAAATCCTCCATTCTCCTGCTCCTAATATCTAACTCATCAGCAAATCCTGTGAGCTTCATCTTCAAAATGGACCCAGAATAAGTCTAACCACACCATTCAAGGCCACCTGTCTCGTCCACAGTGCCTGAGTTCCTGGAAAAGCTTCATCATTGACCTGCCTTGCCATCTTCAACTCTCTGTCATCTGTTCTCAACACTGTAGCCAAGATGGCCTAGTGAAACAGCGTCTCATGGGGTTATAGCCCTGGAATGGCTTTCTGTCACCCTCTTTCACCTCTCTGAGCTCATGTCCTAAGCTGTCTCCTGTGGCCACAGGGGCTTCTAGCTGCTCCTGGACATACCTGGAATTCTCCTGCCCCAGAGCCTTTGCACATGGTTTCCCTTCTGTTTTGAATGCTCTTGAGGTGTTCTAACTCACCTTCTGAGAAGTCTGAATTGGAGTGACAGGGACAGAAGTTGAGGCTGTGTGTGTTGGGTGAGGCTGGTGGCTCAGAAGAAGGTTCTCTGCCTGTGCCTCACTTGTCCTCAGCCAGGAATTTGCAGACAGCCCTCACCTGTCACAACTCTCATCCAGGAGACCCACAGCCACCCCTGGAGCCCACCCTGCCCACACCCTGCTTCAGAATGCATTCAGCTCTCATCTGGGACCCCTGTCAGCTTTACCCAGACCTGGAACTCCCCCGTCTCCTGCAAAGCTCCCGGATTCCCCTCTTCTTCCAAAATCACATGGCGCAAGGCTTTCATGAGAAAGCTATAATGCTAACTACTGAAAGGTTCACACCTACTTTCCCCTTCTGTTGCCTTTCTCTCCACCTTCTTTCCTACCTGTGCAAACTGTAACATATCAGTGGAACATGAACATGCTCTGAGACCTGAATCTTTCATTGCAGCTTTCTGAGGACTCCTTATGTGATAAGCAACTAGTGTATCCTACAACAGGGTGTTTTACAAATATCATCTATAGAAGACTACAGCCCAATTCACTACAATTTTACCTCACTCTTCATGAAGCAGAACACTTTTTCCTTTCTCCTCTTACTTAAATTCCAGTTAGTTCACATGCCATGGAATATTCGCTTCAGGGGTAGGATTTAGTGATTCCTCACCTGCATACAGTACCCGGTGCTCATCACAAGTGCCCTCCTTAATACCCCTCACCCATTTAACTCATCGCCCACGCCCCTGTCCTGCAGCAACACTCAGTTTGTTCTCCAAGGTTGAGTCTATTTCCTTGTTTGCCTCTCATCACCCCTCCACTCTGTTCATCTGTTTTCTTTCTGAAATTCCACAAGTGTGAGAGCATAGGATATTTGTCTTTCCTCACTGATTTTGCTTAGCTTAATACACTCTAGATCCATGCACATCCTTGCAAATGGTAAGATTTCATTCTTTTTGAAGCTGGGTCATATTCCAGTATATATATGTATCCCACATCTGCTTTATCCATTCATCAGTGCATGGACGTTGGGATTCTCTCCATAGTTTGGCTACTGTGGACATTGCTGCTATAAACATCATGGTGCATGTACCCCCTTTGAATCTGCATTTTTGTATCCTTTGGGTAAATACCTAGTACAGCAATTCCTGGATCATGTGGTTGTTCGATGTTTAACTTTTTGAGGAACCCCCACACTGTTTCCTAGACTGGCTGCACCACTTTGCATTGCCACCAACAGGATGGGAGGGTTCCCCTTTAAGCAGAACATTATCTGCTGGCAATTTCATAAGAGGAAACAAAACCTCTGGGAGATGCACCCAGGGTCAGGCAAGCAGTTGCAGACTTCACCCCAAGGCTCCTAACGCCAAGCCCCTTGAAGCCACCAGCATGCCACTATCCAAAAGAATTCCCAGACTCTCCTTCTGACTCCACCACCAAAGAAACTACAGAGAGAATACGGCACCTCAAAATATCGAGATAATACATTTAGTAAAACTAGAAAGTCAAACTGAACTTTTAAACAGGAACAGGCCGGTTTGGATAATTTTGAATTTCCCCTCCACCCTAATTTTAACTCTTCTGATGAATAAACTAATCAATGATGAAACATCACCTTTGTCAAATGACATCATCCAAGTTTGTATCAGATGAAAAAAGCCACCCAACTCTAGATGCTGGCCACTCAACCATATCTTAGGCCCAATTGAATAAACACTGTTAGATGAAGGAACAAATTAGATGTTACAAACAGGCACAGAGTGAATCTCACCTTCCCTTTCTAATAAAAGAGGGTTCCTAGGAAACAGATGGTCAAAATACATTTGTAAGCAATAAATGGACAGAGAAATTGTGATCCCCTGCAAAGTTCTACCTGCAGGGAAATTAAGTAATTCTTGCACCAAACCCAGAATGCTGACAGCTACTTCAATTTTTCTTTGTGGCTCAACTAGAGAAAAGAGGAAAGCCCAGGAGGTTTTGCGATAATGAGAGGTTTTACCTCCAGCCCTGACATAGATAGGACATTTTGCCAAACATACCTGTGCTTTCTCTGAACACTGGCGTCCTGTGACAAGCTGCCTCGCTGACTCCGATGCTGACGTTCAAAACCTCATGTTTCTTGGAGCCAGAGCAGAGAAGTGCTGTCAGGTGAGGAGAAGAAGGCATCTTTGACCTAAAGCCTGCACACCTGCTTCGGTTTCTGGGTGAAGGGGCAACACATACTTGTTGTTTATCAGTAATTATCTTCATTCTCAATAGACCAATGACCTTGCCTTTTCTGGAAAGCAGACTTACTCTTCTAAAGAAACCCTCAATTCATCTATTCCCAATGCAATTAGAGTGGGGTCTGGTTTACGCCCTCCTTCAGGCCCCGAATTGGAGGATTTTCCTGCATGATTCTAACAGCCAATTACCACTAACCTGCGGGCACACGGGCCATAATGCTGAAGTTGGGGGATGGCTCTGGGGCTTGCTACTGCCACACCTGTGCCTGGGGGACCAGGGCACCCCCTGCTGAACTTGGGGTACTGCTCAAGATGCATCACCTGCACTGTGTCAGAGAACCGGGGGACACATCACTGAAGGTGGGGACTCTGTGAGGTCCTTCCCCGCACTCTTCCCGGGGAACAGGGGAAACCCTGAAATTCTGCAACCAATCCCACAAAAGCTCAGGTGAGTGGGCGCCCTGGAGTTCACAGGTATGGGGATTAAGGCCAGTTGAGGACATGGGGCAGAAGAGACTTTAAAGGGATAAAGAAAACTCACCTGAGTTCCCACAATGAACCCTCTCCAGGTGCCCTTCCAGAACCCTGCCTCCCACCTGGGGCGCACCCTACCCCTGGACCCCCCCCCCCCACCCTCGGTGCACGCTGCTCACTAACCAGCAGTGACTTCCACAGGGCTACTCTCTCTCTCCCAGTGCCCCTTCTTCTGTCCCAGGTCTGCACCCCACTGCAACTCTGGAACAGCCCACAGAGACGTTGCTCCACCCCCAAGCGGTGATTGGTCAGGCAACGTGGTACCCCAGCCCCTGGGATGCCAGGCAACCCGCCCTCAAGCCCCTGGAACCCTGAAAGTGCAGGGGGTCCAAAAGGCGCCTCCTCTACCCAACACCCAGCTCAGGCATGGGTGGGGTTCTGGGCCGGGCTCCCTCCACACACCTGGCCCCTTCCAGGAACCCCTCTGGCTGCAGACCACCCTCAGAGTCCTGCCCCTTCCCTTTCTGCACCAGCCCTCCCTGCTGGGGTGTGCCTGGTTCTGGGCAAGGTCAGTGGCTCTCCCAACATCCAAGGCTTGGGCTTTAGGAAATGCAATGATTTCATGCATTTTCAGTATGTACATGTCAGTATGACTTTAATCTTATGGGAGCCAAAGAGGTTCTTTATATTTTCTTAACTTCTTGTTGGCATTTTGGTTATTGTTTTCTTCTCGAAGCAGATGTAAAACATGTGCTTGGGGCAGAAATAGGGCCCATGCTTTGAGTTTTTGCCCAATCATTTTGAGCCGGGTAAAATGTTAAAGGATAGCTTCCCTGGGATCGCAGGATCAGGGCCCACAGATGATATAAGATAAAAATTACTTTCATCATTATAATTACTCCTAAATGGAGGAATTTGAGACAAAAGCACCTTTCACAAGAGTACCAAGAAATCAAAATGATGCCCACAGAAGGCTACCTGCTCCATGGTCAGCACAGGTAACAGAAGTGTTCACAGTCTCTGGACTCCTGCCCTTCTCCAGCCCAAATCGCTGAAGCACACAGACCACTTAAAATCAGAATTGTAGAACTGCTAGACACCTTAGAGATGTCTGGCACCATTCCCTTGGACTGCAGAAGAAAACACAGTAGCTCGTTGTCACAAACTAATTTCAACATGAAGTGCCCCCTGGATGCACTAAGTTCTTTCTCTGCAAATGTTGACTAATGTAAGACACAGTCATACCATATAAACACTAGGATGGCTGGGAAGTCATCGTAGGTAAGGGAATATTTTAGCCATGTTTATAAGCATTGGCTCACGTTGTAGAAGAGGCTGAGCTGAGTGTTTTTAAATACTATTTCAGACCTGTTTTACAGCACCCTCTGAACATACCAGAGCCTGAATGGACTAAAAAAGATAGTTGGTTTCAGTGACTTCAATACCAGAAAAATATTATACTGTCTCTACTCCTAAGGATCTTTGAGTATCTTACCCAGAGTCCTCCACTGAGATAATGATCTTAATGATCACCATGGGCAGAGGTGAAAAGGCCCGCTGAATTCGTTCCAGTTTTCCACATGACAAGAAAATCCTGATACTTGATAGGTTTCCAGATCGAGAAGACCAGAGATAAGAGGGAAATAGTACCCTGTATGGAACAACAAGGGATTTGGAGTCAATTTGGGGATCCCACTTAGGTTTCTGACACTAAAATCCTCTGTGACTCATATCATCTGAGTCCCTGTCTAACCACCTGAAAATGTGCCTAAAAATATCTACACCCTAGTTGAGAAGTTTAAGAGGCAGAATGCTACAAAGAGCCAGTATGATGTCTCTCAGGAACAGGGGCTCAGGAAGCCATAATTGCTATTGGGTCTATTTCTTTTCCAGAGGAAAGAACACATGTTGAATCCATATTCCTAATAGATGACTCACCAGATGATTTTCAAACCTGAAGGAAGGCCAAGAAGTCGCTCTTCTGTCATATTTCACTCAGAAATCATGTTGTTGGACTGGTGAGGACGATACCATAGCAACGTCATCACTAAGAGTGGGGAGCTTCTAATTTCCATACGGCCATGTTGACCCCCTTAGCTCAGAGCCACCAGAAAAGGCAGCTGGGGAGGGGGCACCGTCATCACTATGAGAGGGGAGCTTCCCATTTCCATATGGCCATGTTGACCCCCTTAGCTCAGGGCCACCAGAAAGGACAGCTGAGGGGGACCACAGGCCAAGCCTGCCAGGTGTGGCTGGGGCAGGCAGAACTCTGACTTAAGGCTCAACTCCTGTCTAGGTTATTATAATGCTCTTCACAAAGAAAGTGCCATTGTGTGTGAGCCCTCATGTAGAAAAGGTTCAGAATTTCCATTGAGATTCCTTCTCTGACCTTTAGGATATGAGGCAAAGTTCCATTTAATTTTTAACATTGAAGGACTTCCTAGTTTTATTTTCGCTATGACTGTGGCTCAATTCCCCTGTGGTCTAAGAATAGAATCTAGTTAATTTCAGGGTTTAACATTTGTAGACTTGATTCGTGGCCCCACCTATCATCTATTTGGGTAAAGAGTCTATGACCACTTGAAATAATGTATTCTGCACTTATTATGGAATGTTCCCTATATTTCAATTAGGTCACATTTTTACCAATGTTTTGTCTGCTTTTTCTGTCAGATATTGAGAAAGGTATATTAAAATCTTCAAACAACGCTGCTCTATTCAACGTTGCATCAGAGAATCTACCAGTGTTAGAAGGCAAGAGAAACAAAAAGTATAACGAATTGAGGGGATAATTGTGACTATTCACAGATAATACGATTGTGTACATAGAAAATCCAAAACAGTCTATAAATACCCTATTAGAATTAAAAATCCAATTTATAAATTTGAGATGGATTGTAGCTTCCCATTGGACAGTTTCTGAAAGAAAACGTAGAACCTTTCAATCTTGGGGTAGGACATAGGGTGCACTAACCATTTAAAAGAATTCAGTGGGACTTCATAAAAATGTGACATTTCTCCTTATCTTATGACCATAAGAAAATGAAAAAGTGAACCGCAGGCTGGGAAGTAAAGATTTGCAATACACACACTGACAAGACTTGTCAATAAAGAATTCCTGCTCATCAACCATAAAAAGTCTATTTATAAACGAATAATTCACAAAAGATTGACTGATGGTCAATAAGAACAGGAAAGGGTGCTCTACAGTATTATTTTCAGGAACAGCAAGGCCTTTCCTAAAATGAAAACATACACACAAACCATTATTCCCTAGATGGTTGAAGTCCTTATTTCTGAGGAAGCTTGAAGAACAGACTAGCATCAAAGTAAAGTGATGGAATTCCTGACACTCAGAGGATGGACAATTGACCTGAAACTACAGTACAATTTCTAGGCATTATTCGGTCCTCTGAAGGCAGACAACTACCACACCCCTTCCTCCACCACACATGTTGCTTCCCAACCCCTACCATAAAAGAAGAAGGTGAGAAACAGATAGGACTAGTAGGAAATAGCAAAACTCACATGTGGGGATTATCCTGAAACACACTGATCACATAACTAGTGTAAGGAAGTGTAGGGAACTGACAAGGACAGAGACTCAAGAGGTACTTCTTTGGGAAATGATGTCTGAAATCTTCACACTTTGGTACCTGCTAATGAGGGCTCTGAGCATACCCTAAGGTTTGCTCACAAGGGTCTGCAACACCATCGCTGAGGACTGAAACTCTTTAAGACCTCAAAGCTTGCCTGATTGACTATTGGACTAAGAGATTCCCATGTTCTGAAAACAGATACCAACCCATTGAAAGGTTCACCTGGGCTCTCTCGGAGGCCCTACAAGAAGCTGAACCATTCACTGAAAATCAATTACACACACACACACACACACACACACACACACACACACACACACACAGACACCTGTCATTTCACCAATTACTTAAACATTCAAGGTTCTTCCTACCATTTCTTTTTCACATTGATATTTATACTCATATGAAATGTCATCATTTCTAATGAACACTGATGTCAAAATAGAGATCCATTGACACAATATTCACAAAATGGAACTTCTCTGCTGTCATTTTCAATATAGCGTTTTTTAAAGTTCATACATATTTTAGGTTTTTGGTAACTTATACAGGAGAAGATCAGCATTGAAAAACTCTGAATACTGAGAATGAGTTTTAAGCCTAGAGAACAAAAATTGTCCAATTTCATAGATAATAAGGAACCAAAGGGAAAGCATGGAAGCTGTAGTCGAATGATTTTACACATATGCATCCTCTATTATTCTACTACTGAGGGGCGTGTTTTATTACCACTATGAATGCATCAATTGTTTTCCACGTGCACCTGCACAGGTGTAATGAATTACTGCAGTAGAATGAAATGTCTGGGAACTACTTGGCGGCATCTATCATGAACAATGAAATTTCGATCTTATATTTGGTGAACTTCCACTGTCTGTCCCTTTAGACAATGGACCGCAAACAGAAGGGGGAATGAACCACGAGAGACGATGGACTCTGGGAAACAAACTGAGGGCTTCAGAGAGGAGAGGGGTGGGGGATTGGGATGGGCCAGTGATGGGTATTAAGGAAGGTACATATTGCGTGGAGCACTGGGTGTTGTATGCAAATAATGAATCACGGAACAGTACATCAAAAACTAAGGAAATACTGTATAGTGACTAACATATCATAATAAAAAATTGTTATTAGAAAAAAATTAAAGGTAAAAAAAACAATATAGCTTTTTTGTTTCAAGAACAATCACAATTGAGAAAAAACTAACTTCCAATCCCTAAAGCAAAACACAGACCAAGTTCCATTTCACTCCCCTTTATTCACATTCTCTGTGGGTTCTATTTCCCTACCTCCTTTCCTGCTGAGCAGGGAGCCTCGGCTCGATCCCAGAACCCTGGGATCATAACCTGAGCCAAAGGCACATGCTTAACTGGCTGAGCCAGCCAGGAGCCCCAGCCATGTTTTTCTTAAGCAAAAGGACACTTTCTCATGATGCCTTCACATGACTTCACGTGGTACCAGAGACCTGCATTTGCTTCTTGGAGGTTGCAGATGAAGGCAATTGCAAACTCTCACAGTGGTTTATCAAATACAATGACCTGCCTGGTGACAGTGAAACTCTTATGAGCCCACGAGAGGGTGCTGTGACACTCAGCTGTGGCTGGGCTGGCACAGAGAACAAAATCCTTTTCCCTGCCTGATATCTGTGAGGAACAGATGCCCCCACTGTGAATGAGACCCTGCCACTGAGCTGTCCAAAGATGGCCATCCTCACGGAGGATGAGGATAAAGGACAATGCCTGAGGAGACCTCATCTGTCTCTTTTATCTTTTCATATTTTTGACAGTGGACAAATCACTGCCTAGTGGTCCCCAACTACCTTAGTCTCATCTATGAATGGCCAAGAGGTTTTTCAAATCACTTCAGATTTTGACCTCACAAATGCCCACAACCATTTACCATAGGGATTCAACATTAAGCAAAGATACTGTTCGTTGGAAGAGAGGTCCTGCCCACTGTTGTTTCTCACTTATATGCTCATCTTCCTTACCTCATGGTAACATAACAACCTTGATTCTTGATTCCATCTTCAGGAAGGCTGAGGTGACTTGAAGGGCATTACCCTGACATCGTTCTTTCTTAGCAATAAGATGTGGACATTTCCCTAGTCCTACACACCCAAAGTTGAATTGGAATCTGGATTGAGGAGGCTGATGAGAGTTGAAGGTGTTTTCCTGTACACGGTGGTTTATTACCAATAAGGATGGGTCAGAGTCCTCGAAATTCCAGAACCTTTTCATTAATGCTTCCTACTCATGAAAGATAATGTACATTGGTCTTTCCCTGTATATTGTGGTGACTCAGAGAAAAGTGCTTAGCGCGTTCGTCAGACTTCCACGACCACTTTGGGGCTGGCTTCCATATTCACAAAGGATGATGTTAGGGCTAAGAGGGTTCCTGTACACTGTTATTTCTTACAGATAAGTGTATGGCATTTTTGTTATATTACCAGAGCCACTTAGCGCCGGGTTTGCCGGCCTCCTGAGGGGCCCCTCCCAAGGGGCCTGGTGCCACAACGCCGGGGATTGGGGACCCCTGAGCCCAGTGCCGGAGTCACCCTGCTGCCCCGCAACAACGCGGGCGGCTAGGGGCGCCGCCAGTCTTTCAGGGCGAGAGAACAGGCAGGGCCCTCCAAGTCCCCAGTGACCTTTGAAGGCCCCCCGCGCCAAAACGCTTGGGCCCACACTCCCTCTTGCCAGCGCCCTCACCTCGGCCTGCCCTTCCACCTGCCTCAGAGCTGGCGGAACGGGCCTGCTGGACTCCTGGGGGCTAACACTTACCCTAGGTCGGCCCCCGAGGGCCCCCTCCCAAGGAGCCTGGCACCACAATGCCGGGGATTTGGGAACCCGAGCCCCAGTGCTGGACTCACTCTGCCACCCCGCAAGCACCCATGGCGCTAGGGGCGTTGCCAGTCATTCAGGAAGGGAGAACGGGCAGGGCCCTCCGATCCCCCTGTGACCTTCGAAGGCCCCCTGCGCAAAAACTCTGGCTCCCTCGCTTCTGCTCGCCAGCGCCCTAACCTCGGCCCACCCCTACGCTCGGTGCAGAGCTGGCGGATCGGGCCTGCTGGCTTCCTGGGGTCTAACCCTAACCCTAGGTCACCACCGAGGGGCCCCTCCCAAGTGGCCTGGCGCCGCATGCCATTAATTGGGGACCCCCAAGTCCCAGCGCCGGATGCACCCTGCCGCCCCACCGCCACATGGGGAGCTAGGGGCGTTGCCAGTCCTTCAGGGCGACAGAACGGGCAGGACCCTCCGAGCCACCTGTGACTTTTGAAGGCACCCCAAGGCAAAGCCAAAATGCTCTGGCCCACGCTCCCGCTCGCCAGCTATCTCACCTCGACCCACACCTCCATTCACTGCACATGGGCTGATCGAGCCTGCCAGCCTCCTGGGGGCTAACCCTAACCCTAGGTTGGCCACCGAGGGGCCCGTCCCAAAGGGCCTGGCGGGGCAACGCCAGGTATTAGGGACCCCCGAGCCCCAGCGCCGGATTCACTCTGCCACCACGCTGACACCCGGGCCGCTAAGGGTGCCGCTGGTCATTCAGGGCGGGAGAACGGGCAGGGCCCTCCGAGCCCGCGGCGACCTTCGAAGGCCGCCCCATTCAAAATGCTTGAGCTCACGCTCCTGCTCCTCAGCGCCCTCACCTCGGCCCGCCCCTCTGCTCGCCGCAGAGCCGGTGGACGAGGCCTGCCCTCCATCTGGGGACTACCCATAACCCTAGGTTGGCCCCTGAGGGGCCACTCCAAAGGGGCCTGGCACCGCAATGCCTGGGATTGGGGACCCCCGAGCCCCAGCGCCGGACTGAAGGTCTCGCCCCGCCGCCACCTGGGTCGCTAGGAGTACCGTCGGTCATTCAGGGAGGGAGAATGGGCAGATCCCTCCGAGCCCCTGGTGACCTTCGAAGGCCCCCCGCGCCAAAACGCTTGGGCCCTTGCTCCCGCTCGCCTGCGCCCTCACCTCGGTCCGCCCCTCCGCTCGCTGCAGAGCCAGTGGATCGGGACTGCCGGCCTCCTGGGTGTTACCCTAACCGTTGGTGGGCCCCCGAGTGGGCCATCCCAGGTTCCTATTGCTGCAACACCAGGGATTGGGGACCCCCGAGCCCCAGCGCCAGACTCACCCTGCAGCCCCGCCACCACCCGGGCCGCTACAGGTGCCGCCGGTCATTCAGGGAGGGAGAACAGGCAGGGACCTCCGAGGCCCCTGGGGCCTTCGTAGGCCCCCCGCGCCAAAACGCTTGGGCCCACGCTCCCGTTCGCCAGCGCCCTCACCTCGGCTCGCCCATCTGCTCGCCACACAGCTGGCGTTTTGGGCCTGCCGGCCTCCTGAGGTCTAACTCTAACCCTAGGTCAGCCCCCGAGGCGTACCTCCCAAGGCGCTTGGTGCCACAATGCCGGAGATTGGTGACCCCCGAGCCGCAGCGCCGGACTCACATTGCCACCCCACCGCCACCCGGGCTTCTAGGGCCGCTGCCAGTCAGTCAGGACGGGAGAACGGGCAGGGCCCTCCGAGCCCACAGCGACCATCGAAGCCCCCCTGCGCCAAACGCCTGGGCCCATGTTCCTGCTCGCCAGCACCCTTGCCTCGGCCCACCCCTCCGCTCGCTGCACAGCCGGCATACGGGCCTGCCGACTCCTGGGAGCTAACCCTAACGCTAAGTCGGCGCCCGAGGGGCCCCTCCCAAGGGGCCTGGTGCCGCAAGCCAGGGATTCAGGACGCCCAAGCCTCAGCACTGGACTCACCCTGCTGACCCACCGCCACCCTGGCCGCTAGGAGCGCTGTCAGTCATTCAGGGCGGGAGAATGGGCAGGGCCCTCTGAGCCCCCTGCGACTTTCGAAGGCCCCCCTCGCCAAAACGCTTGGGCCCATGCTCCCGCTCGCCAGCACCCTCACCTCGCCCCCCCCCCTCCGCTAGTCGCATAGCCAGCGGATTGGGCCTGCTGGCCTCCTGGGGACTATTGGTATCCCTAGTTCAGCCCACTAGGGGCCCTTCCCAAGGGGCCTGGCGCCGCAACGCTGGGGATTGGGAATCCACGATCACCAGCGCTGGACTCACCCTACTGCCCCGCTGCCACCCGGGCTGGTAGGGGCGCCGCCGATCATTCAGGGCGGGAAAACGGGCAGGGCCCTCCGAGCCCCTGCCGACCATCGAAGTCCCCCCACGCCAAAACGCTTGGGCCCTCACTCCCGCTTGCCAGCTCCTTCACCTCGGCCCGCCACTCCACTCGACGCACACCTGGCGGATAGGGTCTGCCGGCCTCCCGGGGGCTAACCCTAACACTAGTTCGGTCCCCAAAGGGCCCCTCCAAAGGGGCCTGGCACCACAACGCCGGGGATTGGGGACCCCCATGCCCCAGCGCCGGACTCACCCTGCCGTCCTGCCGCCACCTGGGCCGCTAGGGGTGCGGCCGGATATTCAAGGCTGGAAAACGGGCAGGGCCCTTGGAGCCCCCGGCGACCTTCAAAGGGCCCCTGCGCCAAAACGCTTGAGCCCAGGCTCCCGCTCGCCAGCGCCCTCACCTTGGCCTGCCCCTCCGCTCACCGGATAGCTGGCGGATCGGGCCAGCCTGCCTTCTGGTGGCTAAACCTAACCGTAGGTCAGCCACCGAGGGGCCCCTCCGATGGATGGGGCCTGGCGCCACATCGCCTGGGATTGCTGACCCCGAGCCCCAGCGCGGGATTCACCTTGCCGCCCCACCGCCAACTGGGCTGCTAGGAGTGCCGTCAGTCATTCAGGGCGGGAAAATGGGCAGGGCCCTCCGAGCCCCTGGCGACCTTCGAAGACCCCCCGCGCCAAAACGATTGGGCCCAAGCTCCTGCTCACCTGCACCCTCACCTCGGACCACCCCTCCGCTCACTGCACAGCCGGTGGATCGGGCCTGTGGGCCTCCTGGGGGCTAACCCTAACCCTAGGTCTGCCCCCAAATGGCCCTTCCCAAGGGGCCTGGCGCCGCAAAGCCGGGCATTGGGGACCCCCGAGACCCAGCACCGGACTCAACCTGCCGCCCCGCTGCCACCAGTGCCGTGAGGAGCGCCATCGGTCATTCAGGACGGAAGAACGGACAGGACCCTCTGAGTCCCTGGCAAAATTCGAAGGCCCCTCACGCCGAAACTTTGGGCCCATGTTCCCACTCGACAAATCGCTCATCTCAACCTGCCCCTCTGCTCGCCGCACAGCTGGAGGATCGGGCCTGCCGGCCTCCTTTGGGCTAACCCTACCCTAGGTCGGCCCCCGAGGGACCACTTCCAAGTGTCCGGTGCAGCCACGCCGGGGATTGGGGATCCCCCCCAGTGCTGGACTCACCTTGCCGTCCCGTCGCCAACCGGGCCGCTACGGGCACCACCGGTCATTCAGGGCGGGAGAACGGGCAGCGCCCTCCGAGCCTCTGGCGACTACGAAGGCCATCCGCGCCAAAACGCTTGGGCCGACGCTCCCGGTCGCCAGCGACCTCACCTCAGCACACCACTCCAATCGCCGCAGAGCTGGCGGATCGCGCCTGCCACCCTCCTGGGGGCTAACCTTAACCCAAGCTGGGCCCCAGAGGGGCCCCTCCCAAGGGGACTGGCGCCGCAACGCCAGGGATCGGGGAACCCGAGCCCCGGCTGCGAACTCACCCTGCCCCCGCGCCATCACCCGGGCTGCTAGGGGCACCCTCGGTCATTCAGGGCGGCAGAACTGGCAGGCCCCTCCGAGCCCCCAGCGACTTTTGAAGGCCCCCCGCGCCAAAACGCTTGGGCTCACGCTCCTGTTTGTCAGCGCACTCACTTCGACCCACCCCTCCTCTCGCCACACAGCTGGCAGATCCCGCCTGCCGGGCTTCTGGGTGTAACCCTAACCCTAGGTCTGTCCCCATGGGGCCCCTCCTAATGGGTCTGGCATCGCAATGCCGGGGATTGGGGAACCCCAGGCCCAGCGCCGGACTCACCCTGCCGCCCCACCACCACCCAGGCCGCTAGGGGCGTTGCCAGAATTTCAGGGCGGAAGAAAGGGCAGGGCCCTCTGAGCCCCCGCTGACCTTAGAAGGCCTCCCGCACCAAAACATTTGGGCCCACGCTCCCGTTCGCCAGCGCCCTCTTCTCAGGTCGCCCTTCCGCTCACCGAACATCTAGCGGATCAGGCCAGCCTGCTTCCTGGGGGCTAACCCTAACCCTAGGTCGGACCCCGAGGGGCCCCTTCCAAAGGCCTGGTGCCACAACGTCGGGGATTGGGGACCCCTGAGCCACAGTGCCAGACTCACTCTACCGCCCCTCCCCTACTGGCCCCTAGGGGCGCCGCCGGTCATTCAGGGCGGGAGAACGGGCAGGGCCCTCCGAGCCATGGCAACATTCGAAGGCTCAGGGCACCAAAACACTGGGGCCCACGCTCCCACTCGCCATCGCCCTCAACTCGACCCGCACCTCCGCCCATCGCACAGTGGGCAGATCGGGCCTGCCGGACTCCTGGGAGATAACCCCAAACCCTACTTCGGCCCCCGAGGGGCCCCACCAAGGGGCCTGGCACCGCCACGCCGGGGCTTGGGGAATCCTGAGCCCCAGCTCCGGACTCACGCTGCCTCCCCACCGCCACCCTGGCCGCTAGGGTGCCGCCGGTCATTAAGGGCGGGGGAACGGGCAGGGCCATCAGAGCTCACGGCGACCACCGAAGGCCCCCCGCGCCAAAACGCTTGGGCCCACGCTCCCGCTCCCCAGTGCCCTCACCTCAGCTTGCCCCTCCGCTTGCCGCAGAGCTGGCGGATCGGGCCTGCCGTCCTCCTGGGGAATCTCCCTAAGCCTAGGTCGGCCATCGACGGACCCCTCCCAAGGGCCCTGGCGCCGCAACGCCGGGGATGGGGGACCCCCGATCCCCAGCGCTGGACTTAACCTGCCCCCCTGCCACCACCCTGGCGACTAGGGGCGCTGTCGTTCATTAAGGGCAGGAAAACGGGCAGCGCCCTCCGAGGCCCCAGCGACCTTCGAAGCCCTCCGCGAAAAAACGCTTGGGCCCAAGCTCTTGCTCGCCAGCGCCCTCACCTCAGCCCGCCCCTCCGCTCGCCGCACAGCGGGTGGATCGGGCCTGCCGGCCTACTGGGGGCTAACCCTATCCCTAGGTCTGTCCCCGAGGGCCCCCACCCAAGGGGCCTGGCGCCGCAAACTGGGGATGGGGGACCCCCAAGCCCCAGCGCCGGACTCACCCTGCCACCCCTCCGACATCCGGGCAGCTAGGGGCGCCGCAGGTCATTGAGGGCGGGAGAATGGGCAGGGCCCTCGAGCCCCCGGCGAACTTCGAAGACCCCCTCGCCAAAACGCTTGGGCTCACGCACCCGCTCGCCAGAGCCCTCACCTCGGTTTGCCCCTCCGCTCTCTGCACAGCCAGCAGATCGGCCTGCCGGCCTCCTTGGGGCTAACCGTAACCCTAGGTTGGCCCCTTAGGGGCCCCTCCCCAGGGGCCTAGCACCACAACGCCGGGGGTTGGGGATCCCTGAGCCCCAGCGCCGGATTCACCCTGCTGCCCCACCGCCAACCGGGCCGGTAGGGGCGCCGCTGGTCATTCAGTGCCGGGAGGACATGTAGGGCCCTCCGAGCTATCGGTGACTTTTGACGGCCCCCAGAGCCAAAACGCTTGGGCCCATGCTCCCGTTCGCCAGCACCCTCACTTCGGCCAGGCCCTCTGCTTGCCGCACAGGAGGCGGATAGTGCCTGTCAGCCACCTGGGGGCTAACCCTAAACATAGGTCGGCCCCCTAAGGTCCCCTCCTAAGTGGCCTGGACCCACAACGCCGGGGATAAGGTACCTCCCAGCCCCAGCGCCGGATTCACCCTGCCGCCCTTCTGCCAACTGGGTCGGTAGGGGCAACACCGGACATTAAGGGCGGGAGAACGGGCAGGGCCCTCCGAGCCCCCGGCGACCTTCGAAGGCCCCCCGCACCAAGGAACTTGGGTCCACGCTTCCGCTCGCAGCGCCCGTACCTCGACCCCCCGTCCGCTCACCACAAGCTGGCGGATCGGGTCGGCTGGCCTCCTGGGGGCTAACGCTAACCCTGGGTCGGCCCCCGAGGGGCCCCTCCCAAGGGACCTGGCACCGCAACACCAGGGATTGGGCCCCCACAGCCCCAGCTCCGGACTCACCCTGCTGCCCCGCCACCACCTGGGCCACTAGGGGCGTCGCCCATCATTCAGGGCTGGAGAACGGGCAGGGTCCTCCGAGGCCCCTGCGACCTTAGTAGGCCCCCCGTGCCAAAAAGCTTGGGCCCATGCTCCTGCTCGCTAGCGCCTTACCTCAGCTGCCCCTCCGCTCGCCGCGAGCTGGCGGATCGGGCCTGCCGGCCTTCTGGGGGCTAACCCAAACACCAGGTCGGCCCCCAAGGGGCCCCTCCCAAGGGGCCTATCGCTGCAATGCCTGGGATTGGTGACCCCCGAGTCCCAGCGCCGGACTCACCGTGCCGCCCCGCCGCCACCCGGGCCGGTAGGAGAGCCGTCGGTCATTCAGGGCAGAACAACGGACAGGGCCCTCCGAGCCCCCGGCGCCATTTGAAGGCCCTCTGCACCAAAACCCTTGGGCCCACGCTCCCGCTCGCCAGCACCATCACTTCGGCCCACCCTCCGCTCGCTGCACAGCTGGCGGATTGGGCCTGACGGTCTCCTGGGGGCTAACCCTAACCCTAGGTCGGCCCTTGAGGGGCCCCTCCCAAGGGGCCTGGTGCCGCAACGCCAGGGATTTGGGACCCACAAGCCCCAGCGCCGGATTCACCCTCCCGCCCCGCTGCCACCTGGGCCTCTAGGGGCACCGCCGGTCATCCAGGGCGGGAGAACGGGCAGGGTCCTCCGAGCCCCTGGTGACCTTTGAAGGCCCCCACACCAAAACGCTTGGGCCCACGCTTCTTGCTAGTAAGCGCCCTCAACTCGGTCCGCCCCCCCTCTCGCCGCACAGACAGCGGATTGTGCCTGCCAGCCTCCTGGGAACTAACCCTAACTCTAGGTCTGCTCACGAGGGGTCCCTCCCAAGGGGCCTGGCAATGTCACGCCGGGGATTGGGGACCCTCAAGCCCAGTGCATTACTTACCCTGCTGCCCTGCCACCACCCAGGCTGCTAGGGGCGCCGCCGGTTATTTAGGGTGGGAGAACGGGCAGGGCTCTCCGAGCCCCGGCGACCTTCGAAGACCCCCGCTCCAAAACGCTTGGGCCTATGCTCCTGCTCGCCAGCACCCTCTCCTCAGCCCGCCCCTCCGCTCGCTGCACAGCCGGCAGATCGGGACTGCCGGCCTCCTGGGGCTAACCCTAACCCTAGGTCGGCTCCCGAGGGGCCCATCCCAAGGGGCCTGGTGCCGCCACGCGGGTGATTGGGGACCCCCGAGCACCAGGGCCGAAGTCACCCTGCCGCCCTGCTGCGACCCGGCTCACTAGGGGCACCGTCCTCATTCGGGGCTGGGGAACGTGTAGGGCCCTCCGAGCCCCCGGCGACTTTTGAAGGCCCACCGCGCCAAAACGCTTGGGCCCAAGCTCCCGTTCGCAAGCGCCCTCACCTCGGCCCGTCCCTCCACTTGCCACACAGCTGGCGGATCGGGCCTGCAGGCCTCCTGGGGGCTAACCCTAAACCTAGGTTGGCCCCCAAGGGGCCCCTCCCAAGGTGCCTGGCGCCACCACACCTGGGATTGGGGTCCCCTGAGCCCCATCGACTGACTCACCCTGCCACCCCGCCACCACCCGGGCTGCTAGGGGCGCCGCCGGTCATTCAGGGCGTTAGAACGGGCAGGGCTCTCCGAGCCCCCGGCAAGCTTCGAATGCCCGCTCGCCAAAATGCTTGGGCCCATGCTCCCACTCGCCAGTGCATTCACATCGACCCACCCTCCGCTCACAGTACAGCCGACGGATAGGTCCTGCCGGCCTCCTGGAGCTAACACAAACCCTACGTCGGCGCCCGAGGGGCCCCTCCCAAGGGGCCTGGCTCCGCCACGCCGGGGCTTGGGGACCCCCGAGCACCAGCGGCAGTCTCACCCTGCCTCCGCGCTGTGACCCGGCCCGCTAGGGGCGCTGTCCTCATTCAGGGCGGGAGAACGGGCAGGGCCCTCAGAGCCCCGGGCGACATTTGAAGACCCCCGCGCCAAAACGCTTGGACCCACAGAACCGCTCGCCAGCGCCCTCACCTAGACTAGCCCCTCCGCATGCCACACAGCCAGCGGATCAGGCCTGCCAGCCTCCTGGGGGCTAAACCAAACCCTACGTCAGCCCCCGAGGGGCCCCTCCCAAGGGGCCTGGCTCCGCCACGCTGGGGCATGGGGACCCTCGAGCACCAGCGCTGGACTCACCCTGCCGCCCCACCACGACCCGGGGCGCTAGGGGCGCTGCTGGTCATTCAGGGCGGGAAAGCGGCCAGGGCCCTGTGAGCCCCCGGTGACCTGCGAAGGCCCCCTGCGCCAAAATGCTTGGGCCCACGGTCCCGCATGCCAGCGTGCTCACCTCATCCCACCCCCCCTCTTGCCGCACAGACAGCGGATCGGGCCTGCCAGCCTCCTGGGAACTGACCCTAACTCTAGGTCTGCTCACGAGGGGCCCCTCCCAAGGGGCCTGGCGATGCCACGCCGGGGATTGGGGACCCTTGAGCCCCAGCGCATTACTTACCCTGCCGCCCTGCCGCCACCCGGGCTGCTAGGGATGCTACCAGTTATTTAGGGCGGGAGAACGGGCAGGGCCCTCCAAGCCCCCAGTGACCTTCAAAGGCCCCCCGCGCCAAAACACTTGGGCCTACGCTCCTGCTCGCCAGCACCCTCTCCTCAGCCCGCCCCTCCGCTCACTGCACAGCTGGCAGATCGGGACTGCCGGCCTCCTGGGGCTAACCCTAACCCGAGGTCGGATCCCGAGGGGCCCATCCCAAGGGGCCTGGCACCGCCACGTGGGTGATTGGGGACCCCCAAGCACCAGGGCTGAACTCACCCTGCTGCCCCGCTGCGACCCGGCTCGCTAGGGGCACCGTCCTCATTCGGGGCTGGGGAACGGACAGGGCCCTCTGAGCCCCCGGTGACATTCGAAGCCCCGACACGCCAAAACGCTTGGGCTCATGCTCCCGCTCGCCAGCGCCCTCACCTCGCCCCACCCGCCCGTTCTCTGCACAGCCGGCGGATCAGGCCCCGGCCTCCTTTGGGCTAACCCTAACCCTAGGTCAGCCCCCGAGGGACCCCTCCCAAGGGGCCAGGCGCCACCACGCCGGGGCATTTGGATCCCTGAGCCCTACTCCAGACTCACCCTGCCGCCCCGCCGCCACCCGGGATGCTAGGGGCGCCACCGGTCATTCAGGGAGGGAGTACCAGCAGGGCCCTCTGAGCCCACGATGACCTTCGAAGGCCCCCCGCACCAAAACGCTTGGGCCTAAGCTCCTGCTCACCAGCGCCCTCACCTCGGCTCACCCCTCCCCTCGCCACACAGCGGGCGGATCGGGCCCCGGCCTCCTTTGGGCTAACCCTAACCCTAGGTCGGTCCCCGAGAGACCCCTCCCAAGTGCCTGGAGCCACCACGCCCGGGATCAGGGACCACTGAGCCCCAGCTCCAGACTCATCCTGCTGACACGCCGCCACTCTGGCCGCTAGGGGCGCCACCGGTCATTTAGGGTGTGAGAATGGGCAGGGCCCTACAAGCCCCCAGCGAAAAAGGAAGGCCCTCCATGCCAAAACGCCTGGGCCCACGCTCCCGCTTGCCAGCGCCCTCACCTTGGCCCGCCCCTCTGCTCACCGCACAGCCGGCGGTTCGGGCCTGCTGGCCTCCTATGGGCTAACCCTAAACCTAGGTCGTCCCCAGAGGAGCCCCTCCCAAGGGGCCTGGCGCCGCCATGCTGGGGATTGGGGACACCTGAACCCCACCGCCGGACGCACGCTGCCGCTCCTCACCACCCGGCCCGCTAGGGGCGCCGTCCTCATTCAGGGCGTTAGAACGGGCAGGGCCTGCGGAGCCCCCGGCAACCTTCGAAGGTCCCCCGCGACAAAACGCTTGGGCCCATGCTCCCGCTCACCAGCGCCCTCACCTCGGCTAGCCCCTCCGCATGCGGCAGAGCCGGCGGATCGGGTCTGCCAGCCTCCTGGGGGCTAACCCTAACGCTAGGTCGGCCCCAGAGGGGCCCCTCCCAAGGGGCCTGGCGCCACCACGCCAGGGATTTGGGATCCCCAAGCCCCACCGCCGGACACACCCTGCCACCCCGGCGCCACCCAGGCTGCTAGGAGCGCCGCCGTTCATTCAGGGAGGGAGAACGGGCAAGGCCCTCTGAGCCCCCGCTGATATTCGAAGTCTCCTGGCGCCAAAACCCTAGGGTCCACGGTCCCGCTCGCCAGTGCCCTCACCTCGGCCAGCCCCTCTGCATGCTGTAGAGGCGGCGGATCGGGCCTGCCGGCCTCCTTGGGGCTAACGAAAACCCTAGCTCGGCCCCCAAGGGACCCCTCCCAAGGGGCCTGGCAATGCCACGCCGGGTATTGGGGACCCCCGAGCCCGAGCTCTGGACTCACCCTGCCTCCCCGCCACCACCCTGGCCGCTAGTGCGCCGCCGGGCATTCAGGGCGGGAGAACTTGCTGGGCTCTCCGAGCCCCCGGTGAGCTTCGAAGGCCCCCCATGCCAAAACGCTTGGGCCCACGCTCCCGCTTGCCAGCGCATTAACGTCAGCCCACCCCTCTGCTCGCTGCACAGCCGGCGGATCAGGCCGGCCGGCCTCCTTTGGGCTAACACTAACCATATGTCAGCCCCCGAGGAACCACTCCCAAGTGCCTGGCGCTGCCACGCCGGGGATTGGGGACCCCCGAGCCCCAGCTCCAGACTCACCCTGCCGGCCTGCCATCACACCGGCCACTAGGGGTGCCACCGGTCATTCAGGGCGGGAGAACGGGCAGGGCCTTCTGAGCCCCCGGTGACATTCGAAGGCCCCCTGCGCCAAAATGCTTGCGCCCATGCTCCCGCTTGCCAGCGTGCTCACCTCAGCCCGCCCCTCGATCGCTGCACAGCCGGCAGATAGGGCCTGCCATCCAACTGGGGGCTAACCCTATCCAAAGGTCAGCCCCCGAGGGGCCCATCCCAAGGGTCCTATCGCCGCAACGCTGGGGATTGGGGAACCCCGAGCCCCAGTGCCAGGCTCACCCTTCCACCCCGCCCCCACCGGGCTGCTAGTGGTGCCGCCGATCATTCAGGGCGGGAGAATGGGCAGGGCCCTCCGAGCCCCCGACGACTTTCAAAGGCCCCCCGTGCCAAAACGCTTGGGCCCACGCTCCCACTCTCCAGCACCCTCACCTTGGCCCGCCCCACCGCTCACCGCACAGCCGACGAATCGGGCCTGCCGGCCTCCTAGGGTCTAAACCTAACCCTAGGTCGGCCCACGAGGGGCTCCACCCAAGGTGCCTGGCGCAGCTACGCCGGGGATTGGGGTCCCCCGAGCACCATCACTGGACTCACCCTGCCGCCCCTGCGTGACCCGGCCCACTAGGGGCGCCGTCCTCATTCAGAGCGGAAGAACGGGAAGGGCCATCCAAGGCCCGGTGACCTTCGAAGGACCCCCGGTCCAAAACGCTTGGGCCTACGCTCCCGCTCGCCAGCGCATTCACGTCGGCCCGCCCCTACGCTTGCTGCACAGCCAGCAGATCGGGCCTGCCAGCATCCTTTGGGCTAACCCTAAACCTAGGTCGGCCCCAGACGAGTCCCTCCCAAGGGGCCTGGCGTCACCATGCCAGGGATTGGGGATGCCCAAGCCCCAGTGCCGGACTCACTCTGCCGCCACGCCACCACCCAGGCCGCTAGGGGCGCCTCAGGTCATTCAGGATTGGAGAACGGGAAGGGCCCTCCGAGCCCCTGGCGACCTTTGAAGGCCCCCTGTGCCAAAATGCTAGGGCCCACGCTCCCGCTTGCCATTACCCTCACCTTGGCCCTCCCCTCCGCTTGCCACTCAGCTGGCAGATCGGTCCTGCCGGCCTCCTGGGGGCTAACCCTAACCCTACATCGGGCCCGAGGGGCCCCTACGAAGGGGACTGGCGCCGCCACGCCGGCGATTGGAAACCCTCGAGCCCCAGCGCAGGACTTACCCTGCTGCCCCGCCGCCACCCAGGCCTCTAGGGGCGCCACCAGTCATTCAGGATGGGAGAACGGGCAGGGCCCTCCGAGCTCCTGGCGACATTTGAAATCCCCCTGCGCCAAAACGCTTGGGCCCACACTCCTGCTGCCCAGCGCCCTCACCTCGGCCCACCCTTCTGCTCACCACACAGCCGGCGGATTGGGCCTGCAGGCCTCCTGGGGGCTAACCCTAACCCTAGGTCGGCCCCCGAGGGGCCCCTCCATAGCGGCCTGGCGCCGCAACACCGGGGATTGAGGACCCCTGAGTCCCAGCGCCAGACTCACCCAGCTGCCCCGCCGCCTTGCGGGCCGCCTGGGGCGCCGCAGATCATTCAGGGCGGGAGAAAGGGCAGTGCTCTATGAGCTCCTGGCGATCTTTAAAGGCCCCCCGCGCCAAACGCTTGGGCCCACGCTCCCGCTCGCCAGCGCCTTCACTTCGGCCCACCCCTCCGCTCGCCGCACCACTGGCGGATCGGGCCTGTCGGCCTCCTAGGAGCTAACACTAACCCTAGGTCGGCCCCAGAGGGGCCCGTCCGAGGGGCCTGGCGCTGCCACACCAAGGATTGGGGACTCCTGAGCCACAACGCCAGATGCAGCCTGCTGCCCTGCCACCACCCGGGCCACTAGGGGCGCTGCTGGTCATTCTGGGCTGGAGAACATACAGGGCCTTCTGAGCCACCCTCGATCTTTGAAGGCCCCCACGCCAAAACGCCTGGGCCCACGCTCCCGCTTGCCAGCACTCTCACCTCGGCCTGCCCCTCTGCACGCCGCAAAGCTGGCAGATCAGGCCTGCCGAAATCCTGGGGGCTAACACAAACCCTGTGTCAGCCCCCGAGGGGCCCCTCACAAGGGTCCTGGAGCCGCCACTCCTGTGCTTGGGCACGCTCAGCAGCAGCGCCAGACTCACCCTGCCACCATACCACCACCCGGGCTGCTAGGGGCGGCGCCGGTCATTCAGGGCGGGAGAACGGGCTGGGATCTCCGAGCCCCTGATGACATTGGAAGGCCCCCCTTGCAAAAACGCTTCAGCCAACGATCCCGCTCCCCAGAGCCCTCACCTTGGCCCACCACTCCGCTCTCCACACAGCCGGCGTATCGGGCCTGCTGGCCTCCTTTGAGCTAACACTAACCCTAGGTCAGCCCCCAAGGGACCCCTCCCAAGTGCCTGGCGCCATCACGCCAGTGATTGAGACCCCCAAGCCCCAGCTGTGGACTCACCCTGCCGCTGCGTCTCACCTTGGCCCGCCACTCCACTCTCCACACAGCTGGTGGATCGGGCCTGTCGGCCTCCTGGGAACTAACTCCAAACCCTACGTCGGCCCCCAAGGGGCCCCTCCCAAGGGGCCTGATGTCGCCACGCCAGGGATTGGGGATGCCCTAGCCCTAGCGCCAGACTCACCCTGCAGCCCCGCCTCCACCCTGGCCTCTAGGGGTGCCGCCGGTCATTCAGTGCGGGAGAACGTGCAGTGCCCTCCGAGCCCCCAGCAAACTTCGAAAGCCCCCTTGCCAAAACTCTTGGGCCCACGCTCCCACTCGCCAGTGCCCTCACCTCGGCCCACCCCTCCGCTCACCGCACAGCTGGCAGATCTGGCCTGCCGGCCCCCTTGGGGCTAACTCTACACCTAGGTCAGCCCCGGTGGGCCCCCTCCCAAGGTGCCTGGTGCCGCCTCGCTGGGGACTGGGGTCCCCGGAGCCCCTTCGCCACACTCACACTGCCACCCCACCGCCAACCGGGACACTAGGGGTGCCGCCGGTTATTCAGGTTGGGAGAACGGGTAGGGCCCTCCGAAACATCGGCGACATTCGAAGGCCCCCCGCACCAAAAGGCTTAGGCCCATGCTCTTGCTCCCCAGTGCCCTCACCTCGGCCCACCCCACTGCTTGCTGCACAGCTGGCGGATTGGGCCTGCCGGCCTCCTGAGGACTAACCCTAACCCTAGGTCAACCCCTGAGGGGCCCCTCCCAAGGGGCCTGGCGTCACCACGCCACGGATTGGGGACCCCCGAGCCCCAGGTCTGGACTAACCCTGCCGCCCTGCGTCCATCTGGGCTGCTATCGGCACCACCGGTCATTCAGCGCGGGAGAATGAGCAGGGCCCTCAGAGACCCCGGCAACATTTGAAGTTACCCTGCGCCAAAACGCTTGGGTGCACGCACCCGCTCCCCAGCACCCTCACCTTGGCCCACCGCTCCACACCCCGCTCAGCCGGGGGATCAGGCCTGCCTGCCTCCTGGGGGCTAAACCTATTCCAGGTCGGCCCCCGAGGGGCCCCTCCCAAGGGGCCTGTCGCCACAACACCGGGGATTGATGACCCCCAGCCCCAGCGCCGGACTCACCCTGCCGCCCCGGCACCACCCGGGCCGCTAGGGGCGCCGCCGGTCATTCACGGAGGGAGAACATGCAGGGCCTTCCAAGCCTCCGTCGACCTTTGAAGGACCCTGCGCCAAAACTCCTGGGCCGATGCTCCAGCTCGCCAGCGCCATCACCTCGGCCTGCACCTCTGCAAACTGCACAGCCGGCGGATTGCGCATGTCGGCCTCCTGGGGGCTCCTCCCAAGGGACCTGGCACTGCCACACCGGTGCTTGGGGACCCCCAGCACCAGTGCCAGACAAACCCTGCCGCCTTGCTGCCAACCCGGCCGCTAGGGACGCCGCCACTCATTCAGGTCGGTAGAATGGGCAGGGCCCTCTGAGCCCCCGGCGACCTTCGAAGGCCCCCCGTACCAAATCGCTTGGGCCCATGTTCCTGCTCGCCAGCTTGCTCACCTTGGCCCGCCCTCTGCTCAACACACAGCTGTCGGATCAGGCCTACCGGCCTCCTGGGGGCTAACCCTAACCCTAGGTTGGCCCCCAAAGGGCCCCTCCCAAGGGGCCTGTCGCCACAACACCGGGGATTGATGACCCCCAGCCCCAGCGCCGGACTCACCCTGCATCCCCGCCGGCACCCAGGCCGCTAGGGCACCACCGGTCATTCAGGGTGGGAGAATGGACAGGGCCCTCCCAGTCCCAGTGAACTTCTAAGGCCCCAGGAGCCAGAATGCTTGGGCCCATGCTCCCGCTGACCAGCGCCCTCACCTCAGCCAGCCCCTCTGCTGGCTGCACAGCCAGCGGATTGGGCCTGCCAGCCTCCTGGGGGCTAACCCTAACCCTAGGTTGGCCCCCGAGGGGAACCTCCCAAGGGGCCTGGCGCAGCAATGCCAGGGACTGGGGACCCCTGAGCTCCAGCGCCGGACTCACCCTGCTGCCCCGACGCCACCCGAGCTGCTAGGGGCGCTGCCGGTCATTCAGTGCGGGAGAACAGGCAGGGCCCTTCGAGCCCCTGGCGACCTTCGAAGGCCAACTTGCAAATACGCTTGGGCCCACACTCCTGCTCACTAGCACCCACATCTCAGCCCGCCCCTCCGCTTGCCGCACACCTGGCAGATCAGGCCTGCTGGCATCCTGGGGGCTAACTCTAACACTTGGTCGGCCCACGAGGGGCCCCTCCCAAGGGGCCTTGCACCACAACACCGGGGATTGGGGACACCCGAGCCCCAGTGCCAGACTCTCCCTGCCGCCCTGCCGCCAACTGGGCCAGTAGGGGCGCCGCCGATCATTCAAGGAGGGAGAAGGGGCAGGGCCCTCTGAGCCCCCGGCGACCTTCGAAGAACTCCTGCGCTAAAATGCTTGGGCCCACTTTTCCTCTCCCCAGCGCCCTCACCTCGGCCCGCACCTCCACTCGCCGCACAGTGTGCGGATTGGGCCTGACGGTCTTTTTGGGGCTAACCTTAACCCTAGGTCGTCGCCCCAGGGGCCCCTCCCAAGGGTCCTGGTGCCACTACGCCGGGGATGTGGTACCCCAAGCCCCAGAGCTGGACTCACCCTCCACAGTGCAGCCACCCGGGCCGCTAGGGGTACCACCGGTCATTCAGGGTGGGAGAACGGACAGGGCCGTGGAGAAACCGGCGACATTTGAAGCCTCCCACCCCAAAATGCTGGGGCCCACCATCACGCTCCCCAGCACCTCCACCTTGGCCCGCCCACCTCTAGCCGCCTAGCCAGAGGATCACGCCTGCTGGCCTCATGGGGGCTAAATCTAACCCTAGGTCGGCCCACAAGGAGCCCTTCCCAAGGGGCCTGGCACTGCAACGCCGGGGATTGGGGATCACCGAGCCGCAGCGTGGGACTCACCCTGCTGCCCAACCGTGAATGGAGCCGCTAGGGGCATCGCCGGTAATTCAGGGCGGGAGAACGGGCAGGGCCCTCCGAGCCTCTAGCGACGTTCAAAGGCCCCTACTCCAAAACGCTGGATACCATACTCCCGCTCGCCGGGACCCTCACCTAGGCCCACTCCTCTGCTTGCCGCACAGACGGTGCATCGGGCCTGCTGGCCTACTGAGGTCTAACCCTAACCCCTAACCTTAAACCCTAAACCTTAACCCCTAACCCTAACCCTAACCATAACCCCTAACCCTTGCCCTAACCCTAACCCTACCCTAAATCTAACCCTAAACCCTAATCCTTAAACCCTAAACCCTAACATTAACACTAAACCATAAACCTTAACCCTAATCCCGAAGCCCTAAACAATAAACCCTAACCTTAACCACTAACCCCAAACCCCAAACCCTAACCCTCCCCTTAACGCTACCCCTTCAGCTAACCCTACCCCTAACCTGTAAACTAACCCTAAACCTAAACCTAACCCGTACCCTAACCTGAACCCTAACCTTAACCCTAAACCCTAAACCCTGACCCTAACCCATACCTTAACTCATACCATAACCCGTACCCTAACCCAACCCGTAACCTAACCCTAACCCGTACCCTAACTATAACCCTAAACCCTAAACCGTAACCCGTACCCTAACCCTAACCAGTATCCTTCCCTTAACGTTAACCCATACCCTAACCCGTACACTAACCCATACCATAACCCGTACCCTATCCCAAACCCGGACCCTAACCCATACCCTAACCCATACCTAACCCTAACCTGTACCCTAACCCGTACCCTAACCCATACCCTAACCCTAAACCATACCCTATACCTATCCCTAACCCGTTCCCTAACCCGTACCCTAACCCCAACCCTAAACCGTAACCCAACCTGTACCATAACCCTAAACTGTACCCTAACCCTAACCCATACCCTAACCCTAACCCGTACCCTAAACCGTACCCAAATCCGTACGCCAACACTTACCCTAAGCCGTACCCTAACACGTACCCTAAACCGTACCCTAATGCGTACCCTAACCCGTACCCTAACCCTAACCCATACCCTAAACGTAACCCATACTCCAACCCTAACCCCACCCTAACCCCAAACCCTAAACCCTAACCCGTACCCTAAACCCTTATCTGTACCCTAACGCATAACCTCTAACCTGTAACCCCTAAACCCAACCCTAACCCGTACCCTCTCCTTCCCCTAACTCTAACCCCTACCCTCACCCATACCCTAACCGTAACCCATACCCTAACCTTAACCCATACCCTAATCCGTACCCTAACCCCCGGGGTTGGGTACACCTGAGCCCCACCACGGGACTCAGCCTGCCACCCCTCAGGAAACCATGCCCCTTGCGGCGCCACAGAGCATCCCATGCAGGAGAATTGGTAGGGCCCCCCTGAGCCCCCAGCGATCCTCGGCGGCCCCCTATACCCCAACCCTGAGGCCCACGCTCATCCTGCCCCACACCTTCCGTTCAGCTTGCCACCGAGCTCATCGCAGAGCCGGCAGATCAGGCCTGCCGGGTTCCTGGGGCTTAGACCTGACCCTAGGTCGGCTGGGTACGGCCCCTCCCCTGGGGCCCGGTGCCGCAGCCCCAGGGACTGGGGACACCTGAGCCCCACTGCAGGACAAAGCCTGCCAGCCCGCAGGAAACCGTGCCCCTTGGGAGGCTGTAGAGCATTCAGGGCGGGAGAACCAGGAGGGCCCCCAGAGCCCCCAGGGAACTTCAGTGATCCCTAAACCCAACCTTGAAGCCCATGCTCACCCAACCCTGCACCCTCACCTCAGCCCGCGGCGGAGCTTGCCACATAGTGGGCAGATCTGGCCTGTGAGGTTCCTGGGCCCCAACCCTAACCCTAGTTCATCTGTGGAGGGGCCCCTCCCCAGGAGTCTGGAGCCACAGCCACGGGGATTCAGGACACCTGAGCCCCACAGCAGGACTCAGTCTGCCACCACACAGGAAACCGTGTGCCTTGGGAGGCCATAGAGCATTCAGGGCGGGAGAACCAGGAGGGCACTCCTGAGCCACCAGCGACCTTCGGCGGCCTCCCACACCCCAACCCTGAGGCCCATGCTCACCCTCCCCACACCGTCACCTCAGCCCGTGTAGCTCGACATACAGCCAGCAGATCGGGCCTGCGGGGCTCCTGGGGCCTAAACCTAGCCCTAGGTCGGCCGTGGGTGTGGGGGTCTCCCCAGGAGCCTTACACCACAGCCCCAGGGAATTGGGATACCTATACCCCACCGGGGGCTCAGCTTGCCACCCGATAGGAAACATTGCCCCTTGGGGCTCTATGGAGCCTACAGGGCACAAGAACTTGGGGAGGCCCTCGGAGCCCGTCCCCACCTTTGGCAGCCCCCCGTGCCCCAACCCTGAGGCCCATGCTCACCCACCCCCATGGCCTCCTCTCAGCCCTCCACAAAGCTCACCGCACAGCCTGCAGATTGTCCCTGCCGGGCTCCTGGACCCTAACCCTTACCCTAGGTTGGGCAGAGAGGGGCCCCTCCCCAGGGTCCTGGCACCACACTCCGGGGGATTGGGGACACCCAAGCCCCACCGTAGGACTCAGCCTGCAGCCCACAGTAAACTGTACCATTTTGGTGCACAAAGAGCAGTCACGGCAAGAGAATTGGGGCACACCCTGAGAGCCCTTTCTGGTGAACCCCGACCTTTGTGGGCCCTTCCGGATGAAACCCAAGGCTCACACTCGCCCGCCCTTGTGCCCTCATCTCACTCGGCATGAGAGTTCTCTGAGCACTGGGCAGTTCAGACCTGCTGTCCTTGAGGCCTAACCTAACCCTGGGTCTTCTGCTGAGGGTCCCTCCCCGTTTGCCTGCCTCCAAGGCACCAGGCATTGGGCTCACCTCTGCACGACTAGAGGACTCAGCCTGCCCCACAGCAGGAAACTGTCATTTGGGGCTGCAGCAAGGATTCATAGTAAAATCAGAGGGTCCCCCTTCAGCCCATCCCAGGCAACCCCCACTTTCAGAGATGTCCCTGGATCCAATTAGTAGCTTCACACTGAACTTGGAACTTGCTCTCCACGGAGATCTTTTGAAATTCTCCACACTTCCAACTGATGGCATTATCCAGGTTCAGTGCCTTACCCAGCTTTAGCTCTTGAGATGGATTAAAATGTGAAGTCACTTCACTGATGACGAAGTACTGGTGACCAAAAGATACATGCATAAATGCTTCATATCACCTCGCTTAAGGGAAATGCAAATCTAAACCCCTATACATGCCATATCACACGAGGCCAAATATCTAAAAAAAAGGAGACATGAAACTATACATGTTGGAGAGGATGTGGAGAAACGGGAACCCTCTTACACCCCTGTACGAATGCAGTTCATTGAAGCCACTCTTGAAAATGGTACGGAGTTTCCTCAAGAAGTTATAAATAAAGCTACCCTATATCTCAGCAATTGCACTAGTGGGTATTTACCCCAAAGAGACAGGTAGTGAAGACGGGACACATGCACCACAGAGTTCATAGCAGCAATATCCATAATAGACAAGCTGTGGAAGGAGTGCAGATGACCATGGATAGATGAATGGATAAAGAAGATGTGGATCATATATATAATGGAATATTACTCAGCCATCAGAAAGGATGAATACTTACCATCACACCGACCTGAGTGGAGCTGGAGGGTATTATGCTGAGTGGAATAAGCCAATGAAAGAAAGACAATGATCATATGCTTTCACTCCTATGTGGAATATCAGAAACAAGGAAGAAGACCATAGGGGAAGGAAGGGAAAATAGAATGGGAAGTCATCAGAGAGGGAGAAAACCCATGATGGACTCTTAACTATCATAAGAAACTGATGATTGTTGGAGGAGAAGTTGGGGGGGGGTAACTGGGTGAGTAGCATTAAGGAGGTCACACGATACAATGAGCACTGGGTGTTACACACGACTGAAAATTTATTGAAGACTACATCTGAAACTAATGGTGTACTGTAAGTTGGCTAATTGAATTTAAATTAAAGAACAAAAGACCTCGAATAAACAATCCTAAACATTTATATGGAACCACTAAAGATTCCAAACAGCCAGTGCAATGTGGAAAAGAAAAACAAAGCTGGAGGACTCACAATTTCAGATTTCAGGTTATACTACAAAGCTGCAGTCATCCTAACAAGAGAGTACAGCACAAAAATAGACACAGCGACCAAAGGAACAGGATACAAGTTCAGACAGAAACCCACAATTATATGGTCCATGAATCTTCCACAAAGCAAGCAACGATATCAAAAGGGAAAAGGACAGTCTCTACAACAAATGGTGTTGGGAAAACTACACAGCTACGCACAAAAGAATGAAATTAGACTGCTTTCTTACACAATAAAGACAAACACAAAACAGTTTCAAGACCTCAATATGAGACCTGAATCCATAAAAATCCTACAGGAGGGAAGACAGTAACTTCTTGACATGGACCATACCAACGTTTTTCTAGACTGTGTCCTGAGGCAAAGGAAATGAAAGCAAAAATAAACTATTGGGAATACAGCAAAATAAAAAGTTTCCACATGGCAGAAGAACAATGAAAATGTAAAAATAATAAGACAACCTACTCAAAGGGAGAAGATATTTGCAAAGATCATATGCAATGAAGGGATAGTGTCCAAAACATATACAACTGATACTACTCGACCCCCCAAAAAATAAATACTCCAGTTAAAAAATAGGCAGAAGACATGGACAGACATTTCTCCAAAGAAGAAATACAAATGGCCAACAGTCCCGTGAAAAGATGTTCACCATCACCCATCATCAGGAAAATGTAAATCCAAAGGAAAATGAGGTAATACCTCAAACCTGTCAGAATGGCTAACATCAAAAGCACAACAAAGAGCAGGTGTTGGGAGGATGTGGATAAAGGGGAATCCTAGCGAACTGTGGGTGGGAATGCAAACTGTGGTGGCCACCGTGGAAAACAGTATGAAGGTTCCTCAAAAAATTAAATATAGAACTACCCTACGATCCAACAATCACACTACTCGTATTTACCCAAAGAATAGGAAAACAGTAACGTAAAAGGATACGTGCACCCCTATGTTTCTTGCACCATTATTTACAATATCACAATATGGAAGCAACCCAAGTGTCTGTAGAAAAATAGACAAATGAGATGATAGATGTGTGTACTCACACACACACACACACACACACACACACACACACACACACACACAATGGAGTATTACTCGGCTTGAAAAAGAATGAAACCTTGCCATTTGCAGACACATGGATGGAGCTAGAGAGTATTATCCTAACTAAAATCAGTCAGTCAGAGAAAGACAAATCCCATACGATGTCACTCTTATGGGGAATTGAAGAAACAAACAAAAATGAATAACTAAAAGAGAAAAAGGAGACGCACCAAAATACAAACTCTTAACAATAGAGAACAAACGGATGGTTACCAGAGAGGAGGTGGATAGAGGGATGAGTGAAATAGATGAAGGGGATTAAGAGGACGCTTTTCTTGATGACCACTGAGTAATATATAGAATTACTGAATCACTCTATTGTACACCTGAAGCGAATGTAACCCTGTATGTTAGCTCTACTGGAATTAAAATAAATTTTTTAAAAATATTTCTCTTTCAGGAACCTCTTTGAAAAAACTTTTCCTGTGCAATGTGCATAAGCCCTACTTGGGAGGATTCACTCTACAATAATTATTCACTCCATGCCTCAAATTCATATTTAACTGAGCTCTTACCGTGGATCCCAGCCCACGGGAGCCATGGTCCTTTTCTGTCCAGGCTCACCACCTATGCATTCAAGATTGGAAGTAGAGACACATGTCACTTCACAGTCCAGAAAGCTATTATTGTTTCTGTTTCAGTGTGAGAGAGTCACAGACTTTGGGACAGGTTTCAGAGCAGGTTTATTATGGATCCTGGATCTCTACTTCAATGTTCATTGCCTGGATCCATTTGGCTAATAGGTTCCCTGTGGATGGGCGTGCTTCCAAGCACATACATGGAAGATGCAAAGGTGGGTGGGCTTGGTGCGGGACAGGAAGAAGATCAAAAACAGACAAGGGTCGGAACCCTCCCCTGATCCAGGAACTGCTACGGGAGAGGGTACGGGAGGTAGAATCCATGCGAAACTCCAAGGTCACCAGCTGAACACATGAGGCACAGGTCAAAGGATCTGGAGATGCAGGGGTTGAAGGCTGCTCTGAGCTACCTCTGGGAGGAAGGGAGGGAAGGAATGAGAAGGAGACACTGCCTACCCCTGGCCCATGCCATCTGCCCACCGCTCCGACACGCATCAGTCTATGAGCTGACACAGCCTGGGCTCAGGATGGGCTGTCTCGGGTCCCTCAATCCTCAGTGGGACAACTGTCCCCAGGGCTCAGAGACATGCTGAGGGAGATGAGAGAGAAAGCTGCCCCACCCAGGTTATCCCCTCCTTGAGCAGACAGCCCTTCAGAACTGCTAAAAAAAAAACCACTAACGGGGTTGAAAGACATGCCATAGATGAACTAAGGCATAGAGATATGTAAAATAACATTCATTTTTAAGTTCAGAGCTGTTGTCTCAGGAATTGGGAGAGTTTCCCTGAAGAAGACTGAGGGGAGGGGAGGCCATGCTGAAAAGCGAGACATGGCTCTCCTGATTGGGAAACTGCAGCCCTCTTCCAGGGCAGGGCATCAACCTCGCATCACACGAGATCCATGGAAGTATTCCATCAGGGCCAGATGTTTGTCTCGAGAAGGCTACCTGGCATCGGACTGCACAGGGCACCAGGGACGAGGGCCAGATGGAGGACGGACAATACCCCGGAGGCCATGGGGCAAGAGCAGAGGCACATGACCTTGAAGATGATGATGAAAAGCAGGAGGTGGCAGCATTGAGCCAGCCTGAAGTACCATCGGAGCAGTGCCCACAGCTACACTGACTGGGTGCCTTCTGTGCCAGGTGTGGCTGACTTCAGTCGGTTCCAGACTAGTCCTGACCACAACTCTAGGAAGTGTGCACCACCTCCGGCCTCCTCTCCCCTTGCAGCTGCTAGGAATCACAGTCACAGACCCTGGTCAGCTTTCGTGGAAACCAAGCAGTGGCTCCCCCGCACGCTGCGCCTCTGGTGGTGGTCCAGTGCGACCCTCGTGCCTGGCCAGACACTGATGCCTACCTGTCTCCATACAAATCCACAGACAGGAGGGTGTCCCTGAATTCCACAGCACCTGATGAGACAGATCCACAGAACCCAACACCCAGTGGGTCACTCGGGACCTCACCTATGGTCATGGAGCTCACCATACCCCATTTCTGTCACTTCCCACAGAAAGCCTGTTTCTGATCCCCCACAATACCATACATCCTGGTTGCTGACCTGGGGTCATTCCATAAACCCACATGGCACCTTTCTTTTAGAGAAGGCTATGCCTACACCTCCTAGAAAATATTTCTAATGAAGTACAAGTCCATCAGGACTATGGTGTGAACAGTAGCACACAGCCTGCATGGTAGTAGTCAGTAATTCTAACAAGGGTTAACCCCAACCCCCGTCTCACAAAACCATCCTCCATCCCCAGTGAACTCATGGTCTGCCCTCAGAAAACCCTCCAGGAAAGAAACCTTTCATCTGAATGCTCTCTTCACCTTCTGCTTCAAATCTTGTCCAACCGCAATGATATGAAACTAGACATCAGTCTCAAGAAAAAAATGGGACAGTCAAAAATAGGTGGAGATTGGGGGGCCTGGGTGGCTCGGTCGTTAAGGATCTGCTTTCAGCTCAGGTCGTGATTCCAGGATCCTGAGATCTAGCCCCGAAGCAGGCTCCTTGCTCGGTGGGAAGCCCGCTTCTCCCTCTCCCTACCCCCTGCTTGCGTTCCCTCTCGCTGTCTCACTCTCTGTCAGATACTCAAATAATCTTAAAAAAATATGTGGAGACTTAACAACATGCTACTGAACAACCAACAGTCAAAGAAGAAATCAAAAAAATTTTTAGAAGTACCTTGACACTGATGCAAAAGACAAACTACAAAAACTTATGGGATGCAGCAAAAGTAGCTTTATGGGGGACATTCATAGAAATTCAAGTCTTCATCAATCCATGAGAATGCTCTCCAATAAACAACCTGATTTATATGGTAAAGAAGTAGAAAAAAAAAACAACAAACAAAGCCCCAAATTAGTAGAAATAAGGAAATAAGAAAAAGGAATGCATAAAGAAATCCAATGGAGACTAAAAAGACAAAAAAATAAACAATGAAAATGAAAGCTGCCTTTTTGGAAAGATAAAGAAAACTGACAAACTTAGCTAGACTCACCAACAAAGACAGAAGACTCAAATACAATCAGGAAAATAAGATACTGGATTCCTGTATCATATCAAAATCAAAAGAACTCTTCAACCTTGGACACAACAACTTCTTGCAAGCCACGTCTCTAAAGGCAAAGGAAATAAAAGCAAAAATGAACTATTGGCACTTCATCAGGATAAAAAGCTTCTGCTCGGCAAAGCAAACGATCAACGAAACAAAAAGGCAACCTATGGAATCGAAGAAGATATCTGCAAATGATATTACAGAGAAAGGGCTGGTATCCAAGATCTATAAAGAACTTCTCTAACTCAACGCCCAAAAAATGGGCAGAAGACACAAAGAGATACTTCTCCAGAGAAGACATACAAATGGCCAACAGACACATGAAAAAATGCATCACATCACTTGCCATCAGGCAAATACAAATAAAACGACAATGAGATACCACCTTACACCAGTTAGAATGGTTAAAATTAACAAGGCAGGGGGCACCTGGGTGGCACAGCGGTTAAGTGTCTGCCTTCAGCTAAGGGCGTGATCCTGGCATTATGCGATCGAGCCCCACATCAGGCTCCTCCACTATGAGCCTGCTTCTTCCTCTCCCACTCCCCATGCTTGTGTTCCCTCTCTCGCTGGCTTTCTCTATCTCTGTGGAATAAATAAATAAAATCTTGAAAAAAAATTAACAAGACAGGAAATAAAAGAAAGTCAGAGGTGATGTGGAGAAAGGGGAACCCTCTTACACTACTCATGAGAATTCAAGCTGGTACAGCCACTTTTGAAAGCAATATGGAGGCTCCTCAAGACGTTAAACACAGAGCTATCCTACGACCCACAAATTGCACTACTGGGTATTTACCCCATAGACACACAGTAATGAAAAGAAGGGGCACCAGTATCCCAATGTTCATAGCAGCAATGTCCATAATATCCAAACTGTGGAAGGAGCCAAGATGTCCTTCAGCAGATGAATGGACAAAGATGATGTGGTTCATCTGTCCAATGGAATATTACCCAGTCATCAGAAAGGATGAATACCCACCATTTGCACCAACGTGGATGGATCAGGAGGGGATTATGCTAAGTGAAATTAAGTCAAGCAGAGAAAGACAATTATCATATGGTTTCACTCCTATGTGGAATGGAAGGAATAGCATGGAGGACATTAGGAGAAGGAGAGGAAAAGTGAAGAGGGGGAATGAGAGGGGGACATGAACCATGAGAGACTACTGACACTGGGAAACAAACTGAAGGTTGCAGAAAGGGAGGGTAGGGGAATGGGTTATCCTGGTGATGGGTATTAAGGAGGGCACGTGTCATAATGAGCACTAGGTGTTATATGCAAACAATGAATCATGGAACACTACATCAAAAACAAATGAAGTACTGTAGGGTGACTAACATCATTTTAAAGAAAGAGAAAGATATGAAATCCATACAGGAAAACTGTCACTATTTGCAAATGACATGAAATCCCGAAAGATTCCACACACACACACACACACACACACAAAAAAAACTGTTAGAATAAACAAATTCAAGAAAGCTGCAGGATATAATGTCAATATACAGAGACCTATTGTCTTTATTTCTTTTCAGATTTTATTTATTTATTTGACAGGAAGAGAAAAAGCACGAGCAGGGAGAGTGTCAGAAAGAGGGAGAAGCAGACCCTTGCTAAGCGGGGGCCCAACACGGGGCTCAATCCCATAACTCTGAGATCATGACCTGACCTGAAGGCAGACGCTTCACCTATGGGGCCACCGAGATGACCCAACTTCTTGCATTTCTGTATACTGATGACACACTATCGCAAAGAGAAATTTAAAAAGCAATGCCATTTACAATTGCATCAAAAATAATCTAGGAATAAAAGTAACCAGAAATGAGAAAGACATAGTACACTCAACACATGGCAGAAAAGAAACGAAAAACATGTGTGTCGAGGGGGGCGGAATGTATGGGTCAAAGATTTAGAAGGCAACACAAACAAATGGAAGCATACGCCATGCTCCTTAACTGGAAGAGTTAATTATGTGAACATGTCCATCGTACCCAAAGCAATCGACAGATGTGATGAAATCCCTATCTGAATTCCAGTGGCATTATTCGAGGAAATCGAAAATAGTCCTGAAAATTGTATGGAGTCACTAAAGACCCCAAGTATCCAATGCAACCTGGAGAAAGAAAGGTGCAGTCAACACACTCCTGGATTTCAAGCTAGATTACAAAGCTGTTGTCGTCAAAACAGGATGGTACTGGCATAAACACAGACACCAGGTCAGTGGAACAGAACAGAAAGCTCAGAAACTTACCCACACGTAGATGATCCTAACTTACAACACAGCAGCAGAAGATATGCCATGAGGGAAGGACTGTCCCTTCAGTGAGCGGTAACAGGCAAACTGGACACTAAATGCAGAAGAATATAACTGGGTCACTTTCTTACACCACACACAAAATTTTTAATGGATGAATGATTTGAACATAAGACCTGAATCCATAAACCTCCAAGAAGACACAGGTACTAAGTCTCTCGACATTAGTTTTGGCAAAGAGTCTTCAGATCAGACACCAAATGCAAAGGCAACAAAAGCAAAAATAAACAAGTGGAACAACATCAAACTGAAATCTTCCACACGGCAAAAGAAACCAGCAAAAACTTAAAAGGCCACTGACCCAATAAGAAAAAATATCTGTGAATCATGTGTGAGAAGACGCTAATATCCAAAATACACACAACACTCATACAAATCAAAACAATAAAAAAAAACGGTATAAGAAATGGGGGGAATATGTGAATAGATACTTTCCAAAGATGGCACACAGGTGCCAACAGACAGAAAAAGTTGTTCGACATCACTAATCATCGTCAGGGAAACATCAGTCAAACCCAAAATAAGCTATCTCCTCACAACTGCTGGAACACCAATTGTCCCAGAGACAGACAAAAAGTGGGGTCATGGGTGTGCAGACGAAGAGACACTGTGCACTGTTGGTGGGAATAGAAATTGGTGCAGGCATTGTGACAAACGGTATGGAGGTTCCTGAAAAAATAAATACAACTACCCCATGACCCAGTAATGGCTCTACTGAGTATTGATTCAGAGAACACAAAAATACTGCCTCAAAAAGACAGATGCACTCCCACGTTCACTGCAGCATTATTCACAAGAACCAGACATGGAAACACAGATCTTGGGGGCCTTATGCCAAGTAACTCAGACACAGAAAGACCAATACCGGATGCTCTCATGTACATTCCACATGGAATAAACAAATACTGAACACATGGATACTGAGAGCAGATTTGTAGGTGCCAGATTCGGGGATGGGGTGGTAGAAACGGGTGAAGGCGGTCAAAGTCTCAATGTTTGAGTGAGAAAATCCGACAGTCATGAAATGTTCTGTCCAGCATGGAGACTAAAACTAATCCCGCAGCATGGGGTATAGGTTTCCCTGCTCTTTGAAAGTACAGGGCTTCTGAGAAACCTTGCACAGCAGAAATGGTGTCAAGAAGGAATGGCCATTAATTTACACGGAACAATTAGACAGTGTCCTCAGACTCCAAAATTCCTTCTCTTTGGCTTTTCTTAGGCCTCACGACACAAGTTTCTAACGGAGGACCAGCATAAATGAAGATAAAGCACAGCAGAGGCTCACAGACACCATTCAAAGTGCTGGTGGCTGGATGCGGAGTGCGGTTCCAAGCGGAAGGAGCTGGTTAGGGTGCACGCCTCCTCTGTCCTGCTTCTCCCCCAAACAGATGCTGAACGCGATTCTCACTGTTCACCTTTTTTCATAAGAGGGAAATCCTCTTCAGGTATCTTCCTCTTACTGACGCTGGGTAATAAACGTAGTTCTTTCAAGAATGCCCAGTGTCTTACTGTAAACGTTTAAAAAGTGGGGGATACTTGTACTTAAGCATTGCTGAGGGAGGATATGTGAAAGGTTCTCCCAGACAAAAACCTCAGCAGACCCACCGGGAAAGGCACCTTCCTCAGCATGCGGAACACGGACTACCTCCTACCCCCAGAAACCCTCTCCTTCCCCTAGATCAGGACAACCCACAACAGCTGGGAGTTACCCCAATTCCTCCATTCTCCTGCTCCTAATAGCAAACCCATCAGCAAATCCTGTGAGCTGTATCTTCAAAATGGACCCAGAATATGTCTAACCACTCCATCCAAGGCCACCTGTCTGGTCCACAGTGCCTGAGTACCTGGAAAAGCTTCGTCATTGACCTGCCTTGCCATCTTCAACCCTCTGTCATCTGTTCTCAACACTGTCGCCAGGATGGCCCAGTGAAACAGGGTCTTATGGGGTTATAGCCCTGGAATGGCTTTCTGTCACCCTCTGTCACCTTTCTGAGCTCATGTCCTAAGCTGTCTCCTGTGGCCACAGGGCCTTCTTGCTGCTCCTGGACATACCTGGAATTCTCCTGCCCCAGAGCCTTTGCACATGCTTTCCCTTCTGTTCAGAATGCTCTTGATGTGTTCTCACTCACCTTCGGAGAAGTCTGAATTGGAGTGTCAGAGTCAGAAGTTGAGGCTGTGTGTGTTGGGTGAGGCTGGTGGCCCAGAAGAGGGTTCTCTGCCAGCTCTCCGCCTGTGCCTCACTTGTCCTCAGCCAGGAACTTGCACACAGCCCTCACCTGTCACAACTCTCACCCAGGAGACCCACAGCCACCCCTGGAGCCCACCCTGCCCACACCCTACTGTAGAATGCTTTCATCTCTCCTCTGGGACCCCTGTCAGCTTTACCCAGACCTGGAACTCCCCCGTCTCCTGCAAAGCTCCCGGATTACCTCTCTGCTTCCAAAATCACACTGGCGCAAGGCTTTCATGAGAAAGCTATAACGCTAACTAATGAAAGGTTCACACCTACTTTCCCCTTCTGTTGCCTTTCTCTCTACCTTCTTTCCTACCTGTGCAAACTGTAACATATCAGTGGAACATGAACATGCTCTGAGACGTGAATCTTTCATTGCAGCTTTCTGAGGACTCCTTATGTGATAAGCAACTAGTGTATCCTACAACAGGGTGTTTTACAACTATCATCTAGAGAAGACTACAGCCCAAATCACTACAATTTTACCTCACTCTTCATGAAGCAGAACACTTTTTCCTTTCTTCTTTTATTAAATTCCAGTTAGTTCACATGCGATGGAATATTCGCTTCAGGGGTAGGATTTAGTGATTCCTCACCTGCATCGAGTACCCAGTGCTCATCACAAGTGCCCTCCTTAATACCCTCACCCATTTAACTCTTACCCTATGCCCCTGTCCTGCAGCAACACTCAGTTTGTTCTCCAAGGTTGAGTCTATTGCCTTGTTTGCCTCTCTCATCACGCTTCAACTCTGTTCCTCTGTTTTCTTTCTGAAATTCCACAAGCGTGAGAGCATAGGATATTTGTCTTTCCTCAGTGATTTTGCTTAGCTTAATACACTCTAGATCCATCCACATCCTTGCAAATTGTAAGATTTCATTCTTTTTGAAGCTGGGTCATATTCCATTATATATATATATATGTATCCCACATTTGCTTTATCCATTCATCAGTGCATGGACTTTGGGATTCTCTCCATAGTTTGGCTACTGTGGACATTGCTGCTATAAACATCATGGTGCATGTTCCCCCTTTGAATCTGCAATTTAGTATCCTTTGGGTAAATACCTAGGAGAGCAATTGCTGGATCATGGGGTTGTTCAATGTTTAACTTTTTGAGGAACCCCCAACTGGTTCCCAGACTGGCTGCACCACTTTGCATTGCCACCAACAGGATGGGAGGGTTCCCCTTCAAGCAGAACATTATCTGCCGGCAATTTCATAAAAGGAAACAAAACCTCTGGGAGATGCACCCAGGGTCAGGCAAGCAGTTGCAGACTTCACCCCAAGGCTCCTGACGCCAAGCCCCTTGAAGCCACCAGCATTTAACTATCCCAAAGAATTCCCAGACTCTTCTTCTGACTCCACCACCAAAGAAACTACAGAGAGAATATGGCACCTCAAAATATCGAGATAATACATTTAGTAAAACTAGAAAGACAAGCTCAACTTTTAAACAGGAACAGGCCGCTTTGGATAATTTTGAATTTTCCCTCCACCCTAACTTTAACTCTTCTGATGGATAAACTAATCAATGATGAAACATCACCTTTGTCAAATGACATCACCCAAGTCTGTATCAGATGAATAAAGCCACCTAAGTCTAGATGCTGGCCACTCAACCATATCGTAGGCCCAATTGAATAAACACTGTTAGATGAAGGAACAAATTAGATGTTACAAACAGGCACAGAGTGAATCTCACCTTCCCTTTCTAATAAAAGAGGGTTCCTAGGAAACAGATGGTCAAAATACATTTGTAAGCAATAAATGGACAGAGAAATTGTGATCCCCTGCAAAGTTCTACCTGCAGGGAAACTAAGTAATTCTTGCACCAAACCCAGAATGCTGACAGCTACTTCAATTTTACTTTGTGGCTCAACTAGAGAAAAGAGAAAAGCCCAGGAGGTTTTGGGATAATGAGAGGTTTTACCTCCAGCCCTGACATAGTTAGGACATTTTGCCAAACATACCTGCGCTTTCTCTGAACACTGGCGTCCTGTGACAAGCTGCCTCACTGACTCAGATGGTGATGTTCAAAACCTCGGGTTTCTTGGAGCCAGAGCAGAGAATTGCTGTCAGCTGGGGAGAAGAAGGCACCTCTGACCTAAAGCCTGCACATCTGCTTCGGTTTCTGGGCGAAGGGGTAACACATATATGTTGTTTAGCAGTAATTATCTTCATTCTCAATAGACCAATGACCTTGCCTTTTCTGGAAAGCAGACTTACTCTTCTAAAGAAACCCTCAATTCATCTATTCCCAATGCAACTAGAGTGGAACATTTATTTCTCACTTAAATAGAAAACACTGTTATTGTCGACATTGCGTGAATGAACTTTTAAAAACATTTTAGAGAGAAAGGAAGAGACCTTTATTCAAACCCAAGTCAGGACAGCTGCCTGGCAGACACAATCTTCACCAAGAAGGGAGTGCTCCGGGGAATGAACTTTTGGGGCAGGCGTATATATTTTTTTCTGTTTTGTTTTACATACAGAGTTACACACCACAATGAGGATCTTCTTAGATTCCAGAAAGTGACAGACTCTTTCTTATGTTTTCACTATGTACATGTCAGTATGACTTTAATCTTATGGGAGCCAGAGAGGTTCTTTATTTTTTCTTATCTTTATGTTGGCATTTTTGGTTATTGTTTTCTTCTCAAAGCAAATGTACAACGTGCTTGGGGCAGAAACAAGGCCCATGCTTTGAGGTGTTGCCTAGTCATTTTGAGCCAGGTAAAATGTTAAAGGATAGCTTCCCTGGGATCCCAGGATCAGGGCCCACAGATGATATAAGATAAAAATTACTTTCATCATTATAATTACTCCTAAAAAGGAGGAATTTGAGACAAAAGCACCTTTCACAAGAGTACCAAGAAATCAAAATGATGCCCACAGAAGGCTACCTGCTCCATGGTCAGCACAGGTAACAGAAGTGTTCACAGTTTCTGGACTCCTGCCCTTTTCCTGCCCAAATCACTGAAGCACACAGACCACTTAAAATCGGAATTGTAGAACTGCTAGACACCTTAGAGATGTCTGGCACCATTCCCTTGGACTGCAGAAGAAAACACAGTAGCTCGTTGTCACAAACTAATTTCAACATGAAGTGCCCCCTGGATGCACTAAGTTCTTTCTCTGCAAATGTTGACTAATGTAAGTCACAGTCATACCATATAAACACTAGGATGGCTGGGAAGTCATCGTAGGTAAGGGAATATTTTAGCCATGTTTATAAGCATTGGCTCACGTTGTAGAAGAGGCTGAGCTGAGTGTTTTTAAATACTATTTCAGACCTGTTTTACAGCACCCTCTGAACATACCAGAGCTTGAACGGACTAAGAAAGATAGTTGGTTTCAGTAACTTTAATACCAGAAAAATATTATACTGTCTCTATTCCTAAGGATCTTTGAGTATCTTACCCAGAGGTCCTCCACTGAGATAATGATCTTAATGATCACCATGGGCAGAGGTGAAAAGGCCCGCTGAATTCGTTCCAGTTGTCCACATGACAAGAAAATCCTGATACTTGATAGGTTTCCAGATCGAGAAGACCAGAGATAAGAGGGAAATAGTACCCTGTATGGAACAACAAGGGATTTGGAGTCAATTTGGGGATCCCACTTAGGTTTCTGACACTAAAATCCTCTGTGACTCATATCATCCGAGTCCCTGTCTAACCACCTGAAAATGTGCCTACAAATATCTACACCCTAGTTGAGAAGTTTAAGAGGCAGAATGCTACAAAGAGCCAGTATGATGTCTCTCAAGAACAGGTGCTCAGGAAGCCATAATTGCTATTGGGTCTATTTCTTTTCCAGAAGAAAGAACACATGTTGAATCCATATTTCGAATAGATGACTCACCAGATGATTTTCAAACCTGAAGGAAGGCCAAGAAGTCGCTCTTGTGTCATAGTTCACTCAGAAATCATGTTGTTGGACTGGTGAGGACGATACAATAGCAACGTCATCACTAAGAGTGGGGAGCTTCTAATTTCCATACGGCCATGTTGACCCCCTTAGCTCAGAGCCACCAGAAAGGGCAGCTGGGGAGGGGGCACTGCCATCACTATGAGTGGGGAGCTTCCCATTTCCATATGGCCATGTTGACCCCCTTAGCTCAGGGCCACCAGAAAGGACAGCTGAGGGGGACCACAGGCCAAGGCTGCCAGGTGTGGCTGGGGCAGGCAGAACTCTGACTTAAGGCTCAACTCCTGTCCAGGTTATTATTATGCTCTTCACAAAGAAAGTGCCATTGTGTGTGAGCCCTCATGTAGAAAAGGTTCAGAATTTCCATTGAGATTCCCTCTCTGACCTTTAGGATATGTAGCAAAGTTCCATTTAATTTTTAAACATTGAAAGACTTCCTGGTTTTCTTTTCGCTAAGACTGTGGCTCAATTCCCCTGTGGTCTAGGAATAGAACCTAGTTAATTTCAGGGTTTAACATTTGTAGCCTTGATTCATGGCCCCACCTATCATCTATTTGGGTAAAGAGTCTATGACCCCTTGAAAATAATATATTCTGCACTTATTATGGAATGTTCCCTATATGTCAATTAGGTCACATTTGTTACCAATGTTTTGTCTGCTTTTTCTGTCAGATATTGAGAAAGGTATATTAAAATCTTCAAACAATGCTGCTCTATTCATCGTGGCATCGGAGAGTCTACCAGTGTTAGAAGGCAAGAGAAACAAAAAGTATAAGAATTGAGGGGATAATTGTGACTATTCACAGATAATACGATTGTATACATAGAAAATCCAAAACAGTCTATATACCCTATTAGAATTAAAAATGCAATTTATAAATTTGAGATGGATTGTGCTTCCCATTGGACAGTTTCTGAAAGAAAATGTAGAAACTGTCAATCTTGGGGTAGGACATAGGGTGCACTAACCATTTAAAAGAATTCAGTGGGACTTCATAAAAATGTGACATTTCTCCTTATCTTATGACCACAAGAAAATGAAAAGGTGAACCGCAGGCTGGGAAGTACAGATTTGCAATACACACACTGACAAAGACTTGTCAATAAAGAATTCCTGCTCATCAAACATAAAAAGTCTATTTATTAACAAATACTTCACAAAAGATTGACTGATGGCCAATATGAACAGGAAAGGGTGCTCTACAGTATTATTTTCAGGAACAGCAAGGCCTTTCCTAAAATGAAAACATACACACAAACTAGTATTCCCTAGATGGATGACGTCCTTATTTCTGAGGACAGCTTGAAGAACAGACTAGCATCAAAGTAAAGTGATGGAATTCCTGACACTCAGAGGATGGATGGACAATTGACCTCAAACTACAGTACAATTTCTAGGCATCATTCGGTCCTCTGAAGGCAGACAACTACCACACCCCTTCCTCCACCACACAGGTTGCATCCCAACCCCTATCATAAAAGAAGAAGATGAGAAACAGATAGGACTAGTAGGAAATAGCAAAAATCACATGTGGGGATTATCCTGCAACACACTGATCACATAACTAGTGTAAGGAAGTGTAGGGAACTGACAAGAACAGAGACTCAAGAGGTACTTCTTTGGGAAATGCTGTCTGAAATCGTCACACGTTGGTACCAGCTAATGAGGGCTCTGAGCATATCCTAGGGTTTGCTCACAAGGGTCTGCAACACCATCGCTGAGGACTGAAACTCTTCAAGACCTCAAAGCTTGCCTGATTGACTATTGGACTAAGAGATTCCCATGTTCTGAAAACAGATACCAACTCATTGAAAGGTTCACCTGGGCTCCCTCGGAGGCCCTACAAGTAGCTGAACCATTCACTGAAAATCAATTACACACACACACACACACACACACACACACACACACACACACACACACCTGTCATTTCACCAATTACTTAAACATTCAAGGTTCTTCCTACCTTTTCTTTTTCACATTGATATTTATACTCACATGAAATGTCATCATTTCTAATGAACACTGATGTCAAAATAGAGATCCATTGACACAATATTCACAAAATGGAACTTCCCTGCTGTCATTTTCAATATAGCGTTTTTTAAAGTTCATACATATTTTAGGTTTTTGGTAACTTATACAGGAGAAGATCAGCATTGAAAAACTCTAAATACTGACAATGAGGTTTAAGCCTAGAGAACAAGAATTGTCCAATTTCATAGATAATAAGGAACCAAAGGGAAAGCATGGAAGCTGTAGTCGAATAATTTTACACATATGCATCCCCTATTATTCTACTACTGAGGGGCGTGTTTTATTACCACTCTGCATGCATCAATTGTCTTCCACGTGCACCTGCACAGGTATAATGAATTACTACAGTAGAATGAAATGTCTGGGAACTACGTGGTGGCATCTATAATGAACAATTCAATTTCAATCTTATATTTGGTGAACTTCCACTGTCTGTCCCTTTAGACAATGGACCCTAAACAGAAGGGGGAATGAACCACGAGAGACTATGGACTCTGGGAAACAAACTGAGGGCTTCAGAGAGGAGAGGGGTGGGGGATTGGGATGGGCCAGTGATGGGTATTAAGGAAGGTACATATTGCATGGAGAACTGGGTATTATATGCAAATAATGAATCACGGAACACTACATCAAAAACTAAGGAAATACTGTATAGTGACTAACATATCATAATAAAAAATTATTAGAAAAAAATTAAAGGTAAAAAAAAATACAGCTGTTCTGTTTCAAGAACAATCACAATTGAGAAAAAACTAACTTCCAATCCCTAAAGCCAAACACAGACCAAGTTCCATTTCACTCCCCTTTATTCCCATTCTCTGTGGGTTCTAAGCTATTTCCCAACCTCCTTTCCTGCTGAGCAGGGAGCCCGGGCTCGATCCCAGAACCCTGGGATCATAACCTGAGCCAAAGGCACATGTTTAACTGGTGAGACAGCCAGGAGTCCCAGCCATGTTTTTCTTAAGCAAAAGGACACTTTCTCACAATGCCTTCACATGACTTCACATGGTACCAGAGATCTGAATGTGCCTCTAGGAGGTTGCAGATGAAGGCAATTGCAAACTCTCACAGTGGTTTATCAAATACAATGACCTGCCTGGTGACAGTGAAACTCTTATGAGCCCACGAGAGGGTGCTGTGACACTCAGCTGTGGCTGGGCTGGCACAGAGAACCAAATCCATTTCCCTGCCTGATGTCTGTGAGGAACAGATTCCCCCACTGTGAATGAGACCCTGCCACTGAGCTGTCCAGAGATGGCCATCCTCACGGAGGATGAGGATAAAGGACAATGCCTGAGGAGACCTCATCTGTCTCTTTTATCTTTTCATATTTTTGACAGTGGACAAATCACTGCCTAGGAGTCCCCAACTACCTTATTCTTATCTGTGAATGGCCAAGAAGTTTTACAAAACACTTAAGATTTTGACCTCACAAATGCCCACAACCACTTACCATAGGGATTCAACATTAAGCAAAGATAATGTTCCTTGGAAGAGAGGTCCTGCCCACTGTTGTTTCTCACTTATATGCTCATCTTCTTTACCTCATGGTAACATAACCACCTTGATTCCTGCTTCCGTCTTCAGGAAGGCTGAGGTGACTTGAAGGGCATTACCCTGACATCGTTCTTTCTTAGCAATAAGATGTGGACATTTCCCTAGTCCTACACACCCAAAGTTGAATCGGAATCAGGATTGAGGAGGTGATGAGAGTTGAAGGTGTTTTCCTGTACACGGTGGTTTATTACCAATAAGGATGGGTCAGAGTCCTCGAAATTCCAGAACATTTTCATTAATGCTTCCTACTCGTGAAAGATGATGTACATTGGTCTTTCCCTGTATATTGTGGTCGGACTCAGAGAAAAGTGCTTAGCGCGTTCGTCAGACTTCCACGACCACTTTGGGGCTGGCTTCCATATTCACAAAGGATGATGTTAGGGCTATGAGGGTTCCTGTACACTGTTATTTCTTACAGATAAGTGTATGGCATTTTTGTTACATTGCCAGAACCACTTAGTGTTGGGCTTGCCGGCCTCCTGGGGACGAACCCTAACCCTAGTCGGCCCCCGAGGGGCCCCTCCAAGGGGCCTGGTGCCACAACGCCGGGGATTGGGGACCCCCGAGCCCAGCGCCGGAGTCACCCTGCCGCCCCGCAGCAACCCAGGCTGCTAGGGGCGCCGCCAGTCTTTCAGGGCGAGAGAATGGGCAGGGCCCTCCAAGCCCCCGGTGACCTTCGAAGGCCCCCCGCGCCAAAATGCTTGGGCCCGCACTCCCTCTCGCCAGTGCCCTCACCTCGGCCTGCCCCTCCGCCTGCCGCAGAGCTGGCAGAAGGGGCCTGCTGGACTCCTGGGGCCTAAAACTTAACCTAGGTCGGCCCCCGAAGGGCCCCTCCCAAGGATCCTGGCAGCGCAATGCCGGGGAATTTTGAACCTCCATGCCCCAGTGCTGGACTCACTCTGCCACCCCACAAGCACCCAGGGTGCTAGGGGTGTTGCCAGTCATTCAAGAAGGGAGAACAGGCAGGGCCCTCTGATTCCCCTGCTACCTTCAAAGGCCCCCCGCGCAAAAACTCTGGCTCCCACGCTCCTGCTCCCCAGCGCCCTAACCTCGGCCCACCCCTCCTCTCGCTGCAGAGCTGGTGGATCGGGCCTGCTGCCTTCCTGGGGGCTAAAACTATCCCTAGGTCGCCCCTAAGGGGACTCTCCCAAGTGGCCTGGCACCGCATGCCAGGGATTGGGGACCCCCAAGTCCCAGCACTGGAAGCACCCTGCCGCCCGGCCGCCACATGGGGCACTAGGGGCGTCACCAGTCCTTCAGGGTGACAGAACTGGCAGGACGCTCCAAGCCACCTGCGACCTTCAAATGCACCCTGAGCCAAAGCCAAAATATTCTGGCCCACGCCCCTGCTTGCCAGCTATCTCACCTCGACCCACACCTCCATTCACCGCACATGGGCGGCACGAGCCTGCCAGCCTACTGGGGGCTAACCCTAACCCTAAGTCGGCCCCCAAGGGGCCCGTCCCAACGGGCCTGAGGCCGCAACACCGGGTATTAGGGAGCCCCGATCCCCAGCGCCATACTCACCCTGCCGCCCCGCCGCCACCCGGGATGCTAGGGGTGCCACTGGTCATTCAGGGCGGGAGAACGGGCAGGGGCCTCCGAGCCCGCGGGACCTTCGAAGGCCCCCCCATCCAAAATGCTTGATCCCATGCTCCCGCTCCTCAGCACCCTCACCTCGGCCCGCCCCTCCACTCCCCGCAGAGCCTGCGGATGAGGCCTGCCCTCCTCCTGGGGGCTACCCAGAACCCTAGGTTGTCCCCTGAGGGGCCCCTCCGAAGGGGCCTGGCACTGCAATGCCTGGGATTGGGGACCCCCGAGCCCCAGCGCCGGACTCACCTTATCGCCCCACCGCCACCCGGGCCGCCAGGAGCACCGTCGGTCATTCAGGGAGGGAGAATGGGCAGATCCCTCCAAGCCCCTGGTGACCATCGAAGGCCCCCCGCGCCAAAACGCTTGGGCCCATGCTCCCGCTCACCTGTGCCCTCATCTCGGTCCGCCCCTCCGCTCACTGTAGAGCCAGTGGATCGGGACTGCAGGCTTCCTGGGTGTTACCCTAACTTTTGGTGGGCCCCCAAGGGGCCCATCCCAGGTTCCTATTGCCGCAACACTGGGGATTGGGGACTCCGGAGCCTCAGCGCCAGACTCATCCTCCCGCCCTACCGCCACCTGGGCCGCTAGGGGCACCGCCGTTCATTCAGGAAGGGAGAACGGGCAGGGCCCTCCCAGCGACCGGCGACTTCGAAGGCCCCCCGCACCAAAATGCTTGGGCCCATGCTCCCGCTGGCCAGCACCCTTACCTCGGCCCTCCCCTCCGCTCGCCGCACAGCTGACGGATCGGGCCTGGGGGCCTTCTGGGGGCTAACCCTAAAGCTAGGTTGGCCCCCTCGTGGCCCCTCCCAAGGGGCCTGGCGCTGCAACGACGGGGAAAGGGGACTCCTGAGCCCCAGCGCTGGACTCACCATGCCCCCCGCCGCCACCCGGGCCACTAGGGGCACCGCCGGTCATTCAGGGCGGGAGAACGCGCAAGACCCTCCCAGCGAACGGCAACCTTCGAAGGCCCCCTGCACCAAAGCACTAGGGCCCATGCTCCCGCTCCCATCGCCCTTACCTCGGCCTGCCCCTCCGCTCGCCACACAGCCGGCGAATCAGGCATCCTATCCTCCTTGTGGCTAACCCTAACCCTAGGTAGGCCCCCTAGGGGCCCATCCCAAAGGGCCTGGCGCTGCAACACCGGGGATTGGGGACCCCCGAGCCCCAACGCCAGACTCTCCCTGCCGCCCCGCTGCTAAACGGGCCGCGAGGGGCACTGTCGGTCATTCAGGGCAGGAGAACAGGCAGGGCTCTCCGAGCCCCTGGCAACCTTTGAAGGCCCCTTACGCCAAAATGCTTGGGCCCACCTTCCCGCTCGCCAGCGCCCTCATCTCATCCCACCCGTCCGCTCGTGCACAGCCGGAGGATCGGGCCTGCCGGCCTCCTGGGGGCTAACCCTAACCCTAGGTCAGACCCAAGGGGCCCCTGCCAAGGGGCCTGGCGCCGCAACGCGGGGTTTGGGGACACCCAAGCTGCAGTGCTGGACTCACCCTGCCGCCCCGCCGCCATTCGGGCCGCTAGGGGTACAGCCTGTCATTCAGGGCGGGAGAATGGGCAGGGCCCTCCTAGCCCCCGGTGACATTCGAAGTCCCCCTGCACCAAAACATTTGGGCCCACACTCCCGGGCCTGCCGGCCTCCTGGGGGCTAACACTAACCCTATGTCGGCCCCCGTGGGGCCCCTACTAAGGGGCCTGGCCCCACAATGCCGGGGATTGGGGACCCCAGAGCCCCAGCGAGGACTCATTTTGTCGTCCCGTCGCCACCCGGGCTGCTAGGGGAGCCGCCCTTCATTCAGTGTGGGAGAACAGGCAGGGCCCTTCGAGCCCAAGGCGACATTCGAAAGTGCCCCGTCCCAAAATGCTCCCATGGTCCCCCTCGCCAGCGCCCTCACCTCAGAACACCGATCCGCTCGCCGCACAACTGACATTTCGGGATTGCCAGCCTCCTGAGGTCTAACCCTAACCCTAGGACAGCCCCCGAGGCGTACATCCCAAGGGGCCTGGCGCTGCACGCTGGAGATTGGTGACCCCCGAGCCGCAGCGCCGGACTCACCTTGCCGCCCCACTGCTACCCGGGCCGCTAGGGGCGCCGCCAGTCATTCAGTGTGGGAGAATGGGCAGGGCCCTCTGAGCCCCCGGAGACTTTTGAAGGCCCCCAGCGACAAAATGCTTCGGCCCACGCTCCCGCTTGCCAGTGCCCTTACCTCGGCCTGCCCCTCCACTCACCTCACAGCTGGCGGATCAGGCCTGCCAGCCTCCTGGGGGCTAACCCTAACCGTAGGTCGGCCCCCGAGGGGCCCGTCTGATGGGGCCTGGTGCCACAACGCCTGGGATTGCTGACACCCAAGCCCCAGCGCCGGACTCACCCTGCTGCCCCGCCGCCAACCCGGCCGCTGGGGGCGCCGCTGGTCATTCAGGGCGGGAGAATGGGCAGGGCCCTCCGAGCCCATGGCAATCTTCGAAGGCCCCCCATCCTAAACACTTGAGCCCTCGCTCCGGCTCCTCAGCGCCCTCACCTCGGCCCTCCCCTCCGCTCGCCGCAGAGCCGGCGGATGAGGCCTGCCCTCCTAGGGTGTCCCCTGAGGGGCCTAGGTTGTCCCCTGAGGGGCCCCTCCGAAGGGGCCTGGCACCGCAATGCCGGGGATTTGGGACCCCCGAGCCCCAGTGCTGGACTCACTCTGCCACCTCGCAAGCACCCAGGGCGCTAGGGGCGTTGCCAGTCATTCAGGAAGGGAGAACGGGCAGGGCCCTCCGATCCCCCTGCGACCTTCGAAGGCCCCCCGTGCAAAAACTATGGCTCCCATGCTCCTGCTCGCCAGCGCCCTAACCTCGGCCCATGCCTAAGCTTGCTGCAGAGCTGGCGGATCAGGCCTGCTGGCTTGCTGGGGGCTAACCCTATCCCTAGGTCGCCCCCGAGGGGCCCCTCCCAAGTGGCCTGGCGCGGCATGCCATTGATTGGGGACCCCCAAGTCCCAGCGCCAGACGCACCCTGCCACCCCGCCGCCACCTGGGGTGCTAGGGGCGTCGCCAGTCCTTCAGGGCGACAGAATGGGCAGGACCCTCTGAGCCACCTGCAATCTTCGAAGGCACCCCGAGCCAAAGCCAAATGCTATGGCCTACGCTCCCGATCACCAGCTACCTCACCTCGACCCACACCTCCATTCACTGCACATGGGCGGAACGAGCCTGCCAGTCTCCTGGGGGCTAACCCTACCCTAGGTCAGTCCCCGAGGGGCCCGTCCCAAGGGGCCTGGCGCCGCAGCGCTGGGTATCAGGGACTGCCGAGCCCCAGCGCCGGACTCACCGTGCTGCCCCACCACCACCCGGGCCGCTAGGGTGTCCCTGGTCATTCAGTGCGGGAGAACGGCAGGGCCCTCCGAGCCCACGGCGACCTTCGAAGGCCCCCACATCCAAAACGCTTGAGCCTATGCTCCCCATCCTCAGCACCCTCACCTTGGCCCACTCCTCCACTCCCTGCAGAGCTGGGGGATGAGGACTGCCCTCCTCCTGGGGCTACACATAACCCTAGGTTGGCCCCTGAGGGGCCCCTCCGAAGGGGCCTGGCACCGCAATGCCTGGGATTGGGGACCCTCGAGCCCCAGTGCCAGACTCACTATGTTGCCCCGCCACCACCCGGGCCCCTAGGAGCACCGTCGGTCATTCAGGGATGGAGAATGGGCAGATCCCTCCGAGCCCCTGGCGACCTTCGAAGCCCCCCCCGTGCCAAAGCGCTTGGGCCCATGCTCCCGCTCGCCTGCACCCTCACCTCGGTCTGCCCCTCCGCTCGCTGCACAGCTGGTGGATCTGGACTGCCAGCCTCCTGGGTGTTACCCTAACCGTTGGTGGGCCCCCGAGGGGCCCATCCCAGGTTCCTATTGCCGCAACACCGGGGATTGGGGACTCCCGAGCCCCAGCGCCCAACTCACCCTCCTGCCCTACCGCCACCTGGGCCGCTAGGGGCGCCGCTTTCATTCAGGGAGGGAGAATGGCAAGGGCCCTCCAAGTCACCGGTGACTTTCGAAGGCCCCCCGCACCAAAACACTTGGGCCCACGCTCCCGCTGGCCAGCGCCCTTACCTCGGCCCTCCCCCCCGCTCGCCGCACAGCTGGCTGACTGGGCCTGCGGGCCTTCTGGGGGCTAACCCAAACCCTAGGTCGGCCCCCTAGTGGCCCCTCCCAAGGGGCCTGGAGCCTCAAGGACGGGGATTGGGGACTCCTGAGCCCCAGCGCCGGACTCACCATGCCCCCCACCGCCACCTGGGCCACAAGGGGCACCCCCGGTCATTCAGGGCGGGAGAACAGGCAGGACCCTCTGAGCCCCTGGTGACCTTCGATGGCCCCTCGCTCCAAAACTTTGGGCCCACTTTCCCGCTCGCCAATACCCTCATCTCAACCCGCCCCTCCGCTCACCGCACAGCCGGGAGATTGGGTCTCCTGGCCTCCTGGGGGTAACCCTAACCCTAGGTCAGCACCTGAGGGGGCCCTCCCAAGGGGCCTCGCGCCACAACGCCGGGGATTGGGGACCCCGAGCGCCAGCACCTGACTCACCTGCCGCCCAGCCGCCACTCGGAGGCTTGGGGTGCTGCCGTTCATTCAGGGCGGGAGAAGGGGCAGGGCCCTCCGAGACACGGTGAACTTCGAAGGCCTCCCGCGCCAAAATGCCCAGGCCCACCCTCCCACTCACCAGCGCCCTCACGTAGGTCTGCCACTCCTCTCTTCACACAGCTGGCGAATAGGGCCTGCTGGCCTCCTAGGGGCTAAACCTAACCCTAGGTTGGGCCCCGAAGGGCCCCTCCCAAGGGGCCTGGTGCCACAACGCCGGGGATTGGGGACCCCCAAGCCCCAGTGCCGGATGCACCCTGCCGCCCCTCCCCACCCAGGCCGCTAGGGGCGCCGCCATTCATTCACCATGGGAGGATGGACAGGGCCCTCCGAATCCCCACCAACTTTCGAAGGCACCCCGAACCAAAATGCTTGGGCCCAGGCTCATATTCACCAGAACCCTCACCTCAGCCCAACTCTCCGCTCAACGCCCAGGTGGTGTATCGGGCCTGCCGGCCTCCTGGGGGCTAACCCTAACCATAGTTCAGCCCCCTAGGGGCACTTCCCAGGGGCCTGGCATCACAACACTGGGGATGGGGACCCCGAGTCCAAGTGCCAGACTCACCCTGCTGCCCTTCAGCCACCTGAGCTGCTAGAGACCACTGGTCAATCAGGGTGGGAGAATGGGCAGGGCCCTCGGAGCCCCCGCTGACCTTCGAAGCCCCCCCGTGCAAAAACATTGGTTCCCATCCTCCTGCTCGCCAGCGCCCTCACCTCAGCCTGCCCCTCCGCTTGCTGCAGAGCCAGTGGATAGTGCCTGCCAGGATCCTGGGGGCTAACTGAAATCCTAGGTCGGCCCCGTGGGGCACAACCCAAGGGGCCTAGCTCTGCAACGCTGGGGATTGGTGACTCAGAGCCCCAGAGCCAGACTCACCCTGCCGCACTGTTCCCACCCAGGCCGCTAGGGGCGCCGCCGCTCATTCAGGGTGGGAGAACGGACAGGGCCCTGGAGAAACCATGGACATTTGAAGCCTCCTGCGCCAAAATGCAGGGGCCCACGCTCCTGCTCGCCAGAGTCTTTACCTCGGCCCGTGCACCTCTCGCCGTCCAGCCAGAGGATTGGGCCTGCCGGCCTCCTGGGTGCTAACTCTAACCCTAGGTCCGCCCATGAGGAGCCCCTCCCAAGGGGCCTGGCCCCTCAATGCTGGGGATTGGGGATCCCTGAGCCGCAGTGCGGAACTCACACTGCCGCCCCACCTCCAACGGAGCCGCACAGCGCGCCGCTGGTTATTCAGGGCAGGAGAATGGGCAGGGCCCTCTGAGACATGGCAACATTCAAAAGCCCAGGGTGCAAAAACGCTGGGGACCACGCTCCCACTCTGCATCACCCTCAACTTGGCCCGCACCTCCGCTCTTCGCAGAGCCAGCGACTCGGGCCTGCCGGCCTCCTGGGCGCTAACCCTAACCCTAGGACAGCCCTTGAAGGTCCCTTCCTAAGGGGCCTGGTGACGCAACACCAGGGATTGGGGACCCCCAAGCCCCAGCGCCAGATGCATGCTGCCGCCCGCCCCACACATGCTGCTAGGGGCGCCGCCATTCATTCAGGGTGGGAGAACTGGAGGTCCCTCCGAACCCCTGCCGACATTCGAAGGCGCACCGAACCAAAAAGCTTGGACCCAGGCTCATGTTCACCACCACCCTCACCTCGCCTCAATTCTCTGCTCGACGCACAGGTGGTGTATCGGGCCTGTGGGGCTCCTTGAGGCTAACCCTAACCATAGGTCGGCCCCCGAGGGGCTCTACCCAAGGGGCCTGGCATCACAACGCTGGGGATGGGGATCCTGAGCCCATGTGCCGGACTCACCCTGCTGCCCTTCAGCCACTGGAGCCGCTAGAGGCCCGGCCGGTCAATCAGGGCAGATCGGGCAGGGCCCTCCGAGCCCACGCTGACCTTTGAAGGCTCCCTGCGCAAAAACGTTGGCTCCCAGGATCCTGCTCACCAGCGCCCTCGCCTCGTCCCGCCCCTCTGCTTGCTTCAGAGCTGGTGGATAGGGCCTGCTGGGCTTCTGGCAGCTAACCAAAACCCTAGGTTGGCCCTGTGGGGACATCCCCAGAGGCCTGGCTCTGCAATGCTGGGGATTGGTGACTCAGAGCCCCAGAGCCAGACTCACCCTGCCGCACTGTCCCCACCCGGGCCGCTAGGGGCGCCACAGGTCATAGAGGGCGAGAGAAGGGCAGGGCTTTCTGAGCCACCAGTGACATTCAAAGGCTCCCCGTGCCAAAACACTGGTGCCCACGCTCCCCCTCCCCAGCGCCCTCACCTGGGCCTGCACCTCCGCTCGCCGCACAGTGTGCGGATTGGGCCTGAAGGTCTCCTTGGGGCTAACCCTAACCCTAGGTCGGCGCCCCAGGGGCTCCTCCCAAGGGTCCTGGTGCCACTACACTGGGGATCTGGGACCCCAAGCCCCAGAGCCAGACTCACCCTCCCACAACGCTGCCACCCGGGCCGCGAGGGGCGCCGCCGGTCATTCAGGGCGGGAGAATGGACAGAGCCCTGGAGAAACCGGGACATTTGAAGCCTCCAGCGTCAAAATGCAGGGGCCCACAATCCCGCTCCCCAGCGCCTTTAGCTCGGCCCACCCACCTCTCGCCGCCCAGCCAGAGGATCGGGCCTGCCATCCTCATGGGGGCTAACTCTAACCCTAAGTCGGCCCAGGAGGAGCCCCTCCCAAGGGGCCTGGCACCGCAACACCAGGGATTGGGGATCCCTGAGCCACAGCGTGGGATTCACCCTGCCACCCCACTGCCAACAGAGCCGCTAGGGGTGTCACTGGTTATTCAGAACAGGAGAATGGGCAGGGCCCTCCGAGACATGGCACATTCGAAGGCCCAGGGCGCCAAAACGCTGGGGCCCACGCTCCCGCTCTGCATCCCCCTCAACTCAGCCCACACCTCCGCTACTCGCACAGCCGGCGACTCGGGCCTGCCGGCCTCCTGGGCGCTAACCCTAACCCTAGGACGGCCCCTGAGGGTCCCTTCCTAAGGAGCCTTGCGGTGCAACACCAGGGATTGGCGACCCCCAAGCCCCAGCGCCGGGTGCACCCTGCAATCCCGCCCCACACGGGCCGCTAGGGGCGCCGCCATTCATTCTCGGCGGGAGAACTGGCAGGGGCCTCCGAACCCCCACCCACCTTCAATGGCTCCCAGAACCAACATGCTTGTGCCCAGGCTCATGTTCACCAGCACCCTCACCTCGGCCCAACTCTCCGCTCCACGCACAGGCGGTGTATAGGGCCTGCCGGCCTCCTGGGGGCTAACCCTAACTGTAGGTCGGCCCCTGAGGGGCCCTTCTCAAGTGGCCTGGCGCCCCAACGCCGGGGATGGGGCAACCGAGCCCAAGTGCCAGACTCACCCTGCTGCCCTTCAGCCACCTGAGCCACTAGGGACCCCGCTGGTCATTCAGAGCGGGAGAACGGGCAGGTCCCTCCGAGCCCCCACTGACCTTCGAAAGCCCCCCACGCTAAAATGCTTGGGCTCATGCTCAGGCTCGCCAGCGCCCTCACCTCAGCCCACCCTGCTGCGTGCCGCACAGACGCTGATCGGGTCCACCGGCATCCGGGGGGCTAACCGTAACCCTAGATCGACCCCTGAGGGGCCCCTCCCAAGGGGCCTGGCGCTGCAACACAGGGGATTGGGGACCCTGAGCCTCAGCACCTGACTCACCCTGCCACCCAGCCACCACCCAGGGGCTTGGGGTGCTGCCGTTCATTCAGGGCGGGAGAACGGGCAGGGCCCTCCGATACACGGTGTCCTTCGAATCCCCCCCGCGCCAAAATGCCTGGGCCCACGCTCCCAAACACCAGCACCCTCACCTAGGTCCGCCACTCCACTCTCCACACAGCTGGCGAATAGGAACTGCCGAGTTCCTAGGGGCTAAACCTAACCCTAAGTTGTCATCCGAGGGGCCCCTCCCAAGGGGCCTGGCGCCGCATCGCTGGGGATTGGAGATACCTGAGCCTCAGGGCCTGACTCACCCTGCCACCCCTCACCACCCGGGCCGCTAGGGGCACCGCCGTTCATGCAGGGTGGGAGAACAGGCAGGGCCCTCGAGACCCCGGCGACCTTTGAAAGCCCCAAGTCAAAACGCTGGTGCCCAGGCTCCTGCTCGCCAGCACCTTTACTTTGGCCCGCCCCTCCTCTCACAGTCTAGCTGGCATATCGGGCCTGCCGGCCTCCTGGGGGCTAACCCTAACCCTAGGTTGGCCCAGAGGGGCCCCTCCCAAGGGGACTTGTGACCAAAGCCGGGGATTGGGGACAGCCGAGCCGCAGCGCCGGACTCACCCTGCCGTCCTGTCGACATCAGGCTCTCTGGGGCATCACTGGTCCTTCAGGGTGGGAGAATGGGCAGGGCCCTCGAGACTCCGGTCAATTTTGAAGGCCATCCGCGCCAAAATGCTGGGGCCCACGCTGGAGCTCGCCAGCGCCTTCACCTCAGCCTGCCCCTCCGCCCTCTGCACAGCTGGCAGATCAGGCCTGCCGGCCTCCTGGGGGCTAACTCTAATCCTAGGTTGGCCCCAGAGGGGCCCCTCTGAAGGGGCCTGCCGCCACAACGCCGGGGATTGGGGACCCTCGAGTCGTAATGCCGGACTCACCCTGCTGCCCCGCTGACACCAGTGGTGCTAGGGCGCCACAGATCGTTTTGGGCGGGAGAACGGGCAGGGCCCTCTGAGCCCCGGTGAACTTTGAAGGCCCCAGCACCAAAACGCTGGGGCCCACGCTCCGCTCGCCAGCGGCCTCACCTCGGACCGCGACTCCATTCACCTCAAGATGGTGGATCGAGCCTGACGGCCTCCTGAGGGCTAACTCTAACCCTACCTTGGCCCCAGAGGGGCCCTTCCCAAGGGGCCTCCCACTGCAACGTCGGGTATAGGGAAGCCCGAGCCTCAGCACTGGACTCACCCTGCCGCCCCGCCATCACCCGGGCCGCTAGGGGCGCCGCCGGTCATCCAGGTGAGGGAACGAGCAGGGCCCTCCGAGCCCCCAGTGACTTTTGAAGGCCCCCTGCTCCAAAACGCTTGGGACCACGCTCCCGCTCGCCAGCGCACTCACCTCGGCCCGCCCCACTGCTCGCCACTCAGCAGGTGGATCGGGCCTGCCGGGCTACTGGGGGCTAAACCTAACCCTAGGTTGGCCCCCAAGGGGCCCCTCCCAAGGGGCCTGTCGCCGCAACACCGGGGATTGATGACCCCTAAGCCCCAGCGCTGGACTCACCCTGCTGCCCCGCTGGCACCCAGGCCACTAGGGGCGCCACTGGTCATTCAGGGCGGGAGAATGGGCAGGGCCCTCTGAGTCCTGGTGAACTTCTAAGGGCCCATGTTCCAAAATGCTTGGGCCCATGCTCCCGCTAAGCAGCGCCCTCACTTCGACCCGCCCCTCTGCTCGACGCACAGCCAGCTGATCAGGTCTGCCAGCCTCCTGGGGGCTAACCCTAACCTTAGGTTGGCCCCCAAGGGGAACCTCCCAAGGGGCCTGGCGCAGCAACGCCAGGGATTGGGGACCCCCGAGCCCTAGCACCATACTCTCCGTGCCGCCCCGCTGACACCGGGCACGCTGGGGCATTACTGTTCATTCAGGGTGGGAGAACAGGCAGGGCCCTCGAGACCCCAGCGACCTTCCAAGGCCCCCCGTGACAAAATGCTTGGGCCCACGCTCCAGTTCGCCGGCGCCCTCACCTCGGCCTGGCCCTCCGCTACCGCACAGCTGGCAGATAATGTCTACTGGAATCCTGGGTGCTAACAGTAACCCTAGGATGGTCCCAGAGGGGCCCCTCCCAAGGGGCCTTGCGCTGCAATGCATGGCATTGGGGACCCCCAAACCGCAAAGCCAGACTCACACTGCCAACCTGCCACCACCCAGGCGCTAGGGGCGCCGCCGGTCATTCAGGGCGGGAGAACGGACAGGGCCCTCCGAGCCTCTAGCGACTTTCAAAGGCCCCCTGCGCCAAAACGCTAGATACCATACTCCTGCTCGGCAGCTCACTCACCTCATCCCACTCCTCCACTCCCCGCACAACTGGCACATGGGTCCTGCTGGCCTACTGGGGCTAACCCTAACCTTAAACCCTAACCCCTAACCTTAAACCCTAAACCTTAACCCCTAAACCTAACCCTAACTCTAACCTCTAACCCTTACCCTAACCACAACCCTACTCTAAACCTAACAATAAACCCTAATCCTTAAACCCTAAACCCTAACATTAACACTAAACCCTAAACCCTAACCCCTAACCCTAATCACGAAACCTTAAACTCTAAACCCTAACCTTAACCACTAACTCCAAACCCCAAACCCTAACCCTAAACCCTAACCCTACCCGGCCCTACCATACCCCTAACCCTACCCCTAAACCTACCCCTTCAGCTAACCCTACCCCTAACCCGTAACCTAACCCTAAACCTAACCCTAATCCTACCCTAACCTGTACCCTAACCCTAAACGTAACCCTAACACATACTCTAATCTGTACCTTAACCCGTACCCTAACCCTAACCCTAACCCGTACCCTAAGCCGTACCCAAATCCGTACACCAACACTTACCCTAAACCGTACCCTAACCCGTACCCTAAACTGTACCCTAATGTGTACACTAACCCATACCCTAACCCTAACCCGTATCCTAAACCTAACCCGTACTCCAACCCTAACCCTAACCCTAAACCCTAACCCTTACCCTAAACCCTAATCTGTACCCTAACTCGTAACCTCTAAACTGTAACCCCTAAACCCAACCCTAACCCGTACCCTCTCCTTACCCTAACCCTAACCCTTACCCTCAATCATACCCTAACCGTAACCCATACCCTAACCTTAACCCATACCCTAAACCGTACCCTAACCCCGGGGATTAGTAAACCTGAGCCCCACCATGGGACTCAGCCTGCCACCCCTCAGGAAACCATGCCCCTTGGGGCGCCACAGAGCATCCCGTGCAGGAAAACTGGTAGGGCCCCCCTGAGCCCCCAGCGATCCTCGGCGGCCCCATACACCCCAACCCTGAGGCCCACGCTAATCCCGCCCCACACCTTCCCTTCAGCTTGCCACCGAGCTCGTCGCAGAGCCAGCAGATCAGGCCTGCCGGGTTCCTGGGGCCTAGAACTGACCCTAGGTCAGCTGGGTAGGGCCCCTCCCCTGGGGCCCGGTGCCGCAGCCCCAGGGACTGGGGACACCTGAGCCCCACTGCAGGACAAAGCCTGTCAGCCCGCAGGAAACCGTGCCCCTTGGGAGGCTGTAGAGCATTCAGGGCGGGAGAACCAGGAGGGCCCCCAGAGCCCCCAGCGAACATCGGCAATCCCTAAACCCAACCTTGAAGCCCATGCTCACCCCACCCCACACCCTCACCTCAGCCCATGGCGGAGCTCGCCACATAGTGGGCAGATCTGGCCTGCGGGGTTCCTGGGCGCCAACCCTAACCCTAGTTCATCTGTGGAGGGGCCCCTCCCCAGGAGCCTGGAGCCGCAGCTGCGGGCATTTGGGACACCTGAGCCCCACAGCAGCACTCAGTCTGCCACCCCGCAGGAAACCGTGCCCCTTGGGAGGCCATAGAGCATTCAGGGCGGGAGAACCAGGAGGGCCCTCCTGAGCCACCAGCGAACTTCGGCGGCCTCCCGCACCGGAACCCTGAGGCCCATGCTCACCCTCCCCACACCCTCACCTCAGCCCGTGTAGCTCGCCATACAGCCAGCAAATCGGGCCTGCGGGGCTCCTGGACCTAACCCTAGCCCTAGGTCGGCCGTGGGTATGGGGGCCTCCCCAGGAGCCTTACACCGCAGCCCCGGGGAATTGGGATACCTGTGCCCCACTGCAGGTCTCAGCTTGCCACCCGACAGGAAACATTGCCCCTTGGGGCTCTAAGGAGCCTACAGGGCACGAGAACTTGGGGAGGCCCCCGGAGCCCATCCCCATCCTTTGGCAGCCCCCCATGCCCCAACCCTGAGGCCCATGCTCACCCTCCCCCATGGCCTCCTCTCAGCCCTCCACAGAGCTCGCCTAACAGCCTGCAGATTGTCCCTGCTGGGCTCCGGGACCCTAACCCTTACCCTAGGTTGGGCAGAGAGGGGCCCCTCCCCAGGGTCCTGGCAACCAACTCCAGGGGATGGGGACACCAAAGCCCCACCGCAGGAGTCAGCCTGCAACCCACAGTAAACTGTACCATTTTGGGACACAACAGAGCATTCAGGGAAAGAGATTTGGGGCACCCCCTGAGAGCCCCTTCTGGTGAACCCCGACCTTTGTGGGCCCTTCCAGATGAAACCCCAAGGCTCACACTCACCCGCCCTTGTGCCCTCATCTCACTCGGCATGAGAGTTCTCTGAGCACTGGGCAGTTCAGATCTGCTGTCTCTTGAGGCCTAACCTAACCCTGGGTCTTCTGCTGAGGGTCCCTCCCCGTTTGCCTGCCTCCAAGGCACCAGGCATTGGGCTCACCTCAGCACGACTAGAGGACTCAGCCTGCCCCACAGCAGGAAACTGTCCATTTTGGGCTGCAGCAAGAATTCATAGGAAAATCGGAGGGCCCCCTTCAGCCCATCCCAGGCAACCCCCAATTTCAGAGATCTCCCCGGATCCAATTAGTAGCTTCACACTGAACTTGGAACTTGCTCTCCACGGAGATCTTTTGAAATTCTCCACACGTCCAACCGATGGCATCATCCAGCTTCAGTGCCTTACCCAGCTTTAGGTCTTGAGATGGATTAAAATGGGAAGTCACTTCACTGATGACGACGTACTGGTGACCAAAAGATACATGCATAAATGCTTCATATCACTTGGCTTTAGGGAAATGCAAATCTAAACCCCTATAGATGCCATATCACACGAGGCTGAATATCTAAAAATAAGAAGACATGAAACTATACATGTTGGAGAGGATGTGGTGAAACAGGAACCCTCTTACACCCCTGTACGAATGCAGTCCGGTACAGCCACTCTTGAAAATGGTACGGAGTTTCCTCAAGAAGTTATAAATAAAGTTACCCTATGTCCCAGCAATTGCACTACTGGCTATTTACCCCCAAAGAGACAGAGGTAGTGAAGACGGGACACATGCATCCCAGTGTTCATAGAAGCAATAACCATAATAGACAAGCTGTGGAAGGAGTGCAGATGACCATGGATAGATGAATGGATAAAGAAGATGTGGATCATATATATAATGGAATATTACTCAGCCATCAGAAAGGATGAGTACTTACCATCACACCGACCTGGGTGGAGCTGGAGGGTATTATGCTGAGTGGAATAAGCCAATGAAAGAAAGACAATGATCATATGCTTTCACTCCTATGTGGAATATCAGAAACAAGGAAGAAGACCATAGGACAAGGAAGGGAAAATAGAATGGGAAGTCATCAGAGAGGGAGAAAACCCATAATGGACGCTTAACTATCGCAAGAAACTGATGATTGTTGGAGGAGAAGTTGGGGGGGGTAACTGGGTGAGTAGCATTAAGGAGGTCAAACGATACAATGAGCACTGGGTGCTACACATGACTGAAAATTTATTGAAGACTACATCTGAAACGAATGATGTACTGTAAGTTGGCTAATTGAATTTAAATTAAAGAACAAAAGACCTCGAATAAACAATCCTACACATTTGTATGGAACCACTAAAGATTCCGAACAGCCAGTGCAATGTGGAAAAGAAAAACAAAGCTGGAGGACTGACAATTTCAGATTTCAGGTTATACTACAAAGCTGCAGTCATCCTAACAAGACAGTACGGCACAAAAATAGACACAGCGACCAAAGGAACAGGATACAAGTTCAGACAGAAACCCACAATTATGTGGTTCGTGAATCTTCCACAAAGCAAGCAACGATATCAAAAGGGAAAAGGACAGTCTCTACAACAAATGGTGTTGGGAAAACTAGACAGCTATGCACAAAAGAATGAAATTAGACTGCTTTCTTACACAATACAGACAAACAGAAAACAGTTTCAAGACCTCAATATGAGACCTGAATCCATAAAAATCCTACAGGAGGGAAGACAGTAACTTCTTGACATGGACCATACCAACGTTTTTCTAGACTGTGTCCTGAGGCAAAGGAAATGAAAGCAAAAATAAACTATTGGGAATACAGCAAAATAAAAAGTTTCCACATGGCAGAAGAACAATGAAAACGTAAAAATAATAAGACAACTTACTCAAAGGGAGAAGATATTTGCAAAGATCATATGCAATAAAGGGATAGTGTCCAAAACATATACAACTGATACTACTCGACCCCCCAAAAAACAAATACTCCAGTTAAAAAATAGGCAGAAGACATGGACAGACATTTCTCCAAAGAAGAAATACAAATGGCCAACAGTCCCGTGAAAAGATGTTCGCCATCACCCATCATCAGGAAAATGTAAATCCAAAGGACAATGAGGTAATACCTCAAACCTGTCAGAATGGCTAACATCAAAAGCACAACAAAGAGCAGGTTTTGGGAGGATGTGGATAAAGGGGAATCCTAGCGAACTGTGGGTGGGAATGCAAACTGTGTTGGCCACCGTGGAAAACAGTATGAAGGTTCCTCAAAAAATTAAATATAGAACTACCCTACGATCCAACAATCACACTACTCGTATTTACCCAAAGAATAGGAAAACAGTAACGTAAAAGGATACGTGCACCCCTATGTTTCTTGCACCATTATTTACAATATCACAATATGGAAGCAACCCAAGTGTCTGTAGAAAAATTGACAAATGAGATGATAGGTGTGTGTATTCACACACACACACACACACACACACACACACACACACAGACACACACAATGGAGTATTACTCGGCTTGAAAAAGAATGAAACCTTGCTATTTGCAGACACATGGATGGAGCTAGAGAGTATTATCCTAACTAAAATCAGTCAGTCAGAGAAAGACAAATCCCATACGATGTCATTCTAATGGGGAATTTACAAAAAAAACAAAATAAGTAACTAAAAGAGAAAAAGGAGACACACCAAAATACAAACTCTTAACAATAGAGAACAAACGGATGGTTACCAGAGAGGAGGTGGATAGAGGGTTGAGTGAAATAGATGAAGGGGATTAAGAGGACGCTTTTCTTGATGACCACTGAGTAATATATAGAATTATTAATCACTCTCTTGTACACCTGAAATGAATGTAACACTGTATGTTAGCTCTACTGGGATTAAAATAAATTTTAAAAAAGATTTTTCTTTCAGGAACCTCTTTGAAAAAGCTTTTCCTGTGCACTGTGCATAAGCCCTACTTGGGAGGATTCACTCTACAGTAATTATTCACTCCATGCCTCAAATTCATATTTCACTGAGTTCTTACCGTGGATTCCAGCCCACGGGAGCCATGGTCCTTTTCTGTCAAGGCTCAGCACCTATGCATTCAAGATTGGAAGTAGAGACACATGTCACTTCACATTCCAGAAAGCTATTATTGTTTCTGTTTCAGTGTGAGAGTCACAGACTTTGGGACAGGTTTCAGAGCAGGTTTATTATGGATCCTGGATCTCTACTTCAATGTTCATTGCCTGGATCCATTTGGCTAATAGGTTCCCTGTGGATGGGCTTGCTTCCAAGCACTTACATGGAAGATGCAAAGGTGGGTGGGCTTGGTGCGGGACAGGAAGAAGACCAAAAACATACAAGGGTCCGACCCCTCCCCTGATCCAGGAACTGCTATGGGAGAGGGTACAGGTGGGAGAATTCATGCGAAACTCCAAGGTCACCAGCTGAACACAGGAGGCACAGGTCAAGGGATCTGGAGATGCAGCGGTGGAAGGCTGCTCTGAGCTACCTCTGGGAGGAAGGGAGGGATGGAATGAGAAGGAGACACTGCCTGCTCCTGGCCCATGCCAGCTGCCCACCGCTCCGACACGCATCAGTCGACACAGCTGACACAGCCTGGGCTCAGGATGGGCTGGCTCGCGTCCCTCAATCCTCAGTGGGACAGCTGTCCCCAGGGCTCAGAGACATGCTGAGGGAGATGAGAGGGAAAGCTGCCCCACCCTGGTCACCCCCTCTTTGAGCAAACAGCCCTTCAGAACTGCTAAAAAAACCCACTAACGGGGTTGAAAGACTTGCCATGGATGAACTAAAGCATAGAGATATGTAAAATAACATTCATTTTTAAGTTCAGAGCTGTCATCTCAGGAAGTGGGGAGAGCTTCCCTGAAGAAGACTGAGGGGAGGGCAGGCCATGCTGAAAAGGGAGACATGGCTCTCCTGATTGGGGACCTGCAGCCCCCTTCCAGGGCAGGGCATCATCCTCACATCAAAAGAGATCCATGGAAGTGTTCCATCAGGGCCAGATGTTTGTCTCGAGAAGGCTACCTTGGCATTGGACTGCACAGGGCACCAGGGACGAGGGCCAGATGGAGGACGGACAATACCCCGGAGGCCATGGGTAAGAGCAGAGGCACAGGACCTTGAAGATGATGATGAAAAGCAGGAGGTGGCAGCATGGAGCCGTCCCAAAAGTATCATGGGAGCAGCGCCCACAGCTTCACTGAATGGGTGTCTTCTGTGCCAGGTGTGGCTGACGTCAGTGGGCTCCAGAGTAGTCCTGACCACAACTCTAGGAAGTGTGCACCACCCCCAGCCTCCTCTCCCCTTGCAGCTGCTAGGAATCACGTTCACAGACCCTGGTCAGCTTTCGTGGAAAGCAAGTAGTGGCTCCCGCACACGCTGCACCTCTGGTGTTGGTCCAGTGCGACCCTTGTGCCTGGCAAGACACTGATGTCTACCTGTCTCCATACAAATCCACAGACAGGAGGGTGTCCCTGAATTCCACAGCACATGATGAGACAGATCCACAGAAACCAACACCCAGTGGATCACTCGGGACCTCACCTATGGTCATGGAGCTCACCATACCCTATTTCTGTCACTTACTACAGAAAGCCTGGTTATGATCCCCCACAATACCATACATCCTGGTTGCTGACCTGGGGTCATGCCATGAACCCACATAGCACCTTTCTTTAAGTGAAGGCTATGCCTACACCTCCTAGAAAATATTTCTAATGAAGTACAAGTCCATCAGGACTATGGTGTGAACGGTAGCACACAGCTTTTATGGTAGTAGTCAGTAATTCTAACAAGGGTTAACCCCACTCCCTGTCTCACAAAAACTTCCTCCATCCCCACTTAACTCATGGTCTGCCCTCAGAAAGCCCTCCAGGAAACAAACCATTCATCTGAATGCTCTCTTCACCTTCTGCTTCAAACCTTGTCCAACCACAAAGATATGAAACTAGAAATCAGTCTAAAGAAAAAAATGGGACAGTCAAAAATAGGTGGAGATTTTTGGGGCCTGGGTGGCTCAGTCGTTAAGGAACTGCTTTCATCTCTGGTCTTGATCCCAGGATCCTGGGATCTAGCCCCATATCAGGCTCCTTGCTCAGTGGGAAGCCCACTTTTCCCTCTCCCACCCCCTTGCTTGTGTTCACTCTCTCGCTGTCTCACTCTCTGTCAGATACTTAAATAATCTTAAAAAAATATGTGGAGATTTAACAACATGCTACTGAACAACCAACAGTCAAAGAAGAAATCAAAAAAATTTTAGAAGTACCTTGACACTGATGAAAAAGACAACCTACAAAAACTTATGGGATGCAGCAAAAGTAGCTTTATGGGGGACATTCATAGCAATTCAAGTCTTCATCATTCCATGAGAATGGTCTCCAATAAACAACCTGATTTATGTGGTAAAGAAGTAGAAAAAAAAACAACAAACAAAGCCCCAAATTAGTAGAAATAAGGAAATAACAAAAAGGAATGCATAAATAAATCCAATGGATACTAAAAAGACAAAAAAAAAAAACAATGAAAATGAGAGCGGCCTTTTTTGGAAAGATAAACAAAACCGACAAACTTAGCTAGACTCACCAAGAAAGACAGAGGACTCGAATATAATCAGGAAAATAAGATAATGGATTCCTGTCTCATATCAAAATCAAAAGAACTCTTCAACCTTGGACACAACAACTTCTTGCAAGCCACGTCTCTAAAGGCAAAGGAAATAAAACCAAAAATGAACTATTGGCACTTCATCAGGATAAAAAGCTTCTGCTTGGCAAAGCAAATGATCAAAAAACAAAAAGGCAACCTATGGAATCGAAGAAGATATCTGCAAATGATATTACAGATAAAGGGCTGGTTTCCAAGATCTATAAAGAACTCCTCAAACTCGACACCCAAAAAATGGGCAGAAGGCACAAAGAGATACTTCTCCAGAGAAGACATACAAATGGCCAACAGACACATGAAAAAATGCTCCACATCACTTGCCATCAGGCAAATACAAATCAAAACGACAATGAGATACCACCTTACACTAGATAGAATGGTTAAAATTAACCAGGCAGGGGGCACCTGGGTGGCACAGCGGTTAAGCGTCTGACTTCGGCTCAGGGCATGATCCTGGCATTATGGGATCGAGCCCCACATCAGGCTCCTCCGTTATGATGCTGCTTCTCCCTCTCCCACTCCCCCTGCTTGTGTTCCCTCTCTCGCTGGCTGTCTCTATCTCTGTGGAATAAATAAATAAAATCTTGAAAAAAAATTAACAAGACAGAAAAAAAAATGTCAGAGAGGATGTGGAGAAAGGGGAGCCCTCTTACACTACTCGTGAGAATTCAAGCTGGTACAGCCACTTTTGAAAACAATATGGATGTTCCTCACGACGTTAACCACAGAGATATCCTACGACCCACCAATTGCACTACTGGGTATTTACCCCATAGACACAGAGTAATGAAAAGAAGCGGCACCTGTATCCCAATGTTCATAGCTGCAATGTCCATAATAGCCAAACTGTGGAAGGAGCCAAGATGTCCTTCAGCAGATGAATGGACAAAGAAGATGTGGTTCATCTATACAATGGACTATTACTCAGTCGTCAGAAGGATGAATACCCACCACTTGCACAAACGTGCATGGACCAGGAGGGGATTATGCTAAGTGAAATTAAAGCAAGCAGAGAAAGACAATTATCATATGGTTTCACTCCTATGTGGAATGGAAGGAATAGCATGGAGGACATTAGAAGAAGGAAGGGAAAAGTGAAGTGAGGTAATGAGAGGGGAAATGAAACATGAGAGACTACTGACACTGGGAAACAAACTGAAGTTTGCAGAAAGGGAGGGTAGGGGAATGGGTTATCCTGGTGATGGGTATTAAGGAGGGCACGTGTTGGGGCACCTGGGTGGCACAGCGGTTAAGCATCTGCCTTCGGCTCAGGGCGTGATCCCGGCATTAGGGGATCGAACTCCACAACAGGCTCCTCCGCTGTGAGCCTGCTTCTTCCTCTCCCACTCCCCCTGCTTGAGTTCCCTCTCTCGCTGGCTGTCTCTATCTATCGAATAAATAAATAAATTCTTTAAAAAGAAGGAGGGCACGTGTCATAATGAGCACTAGGTGTTATATGCAAACAATGAATCATGGAACACTTCATCAAAAACAAATGAAGTACTGTAGGGTGATTAACATCATTTTAAAAAAATAGAAGGATATGAAATTCATACAGGAAAAATGTCACTATTTGCAAATGACATGAAATCCCAAAAGATTACACACACACACACACACACACAAAACTGTTAGAATAAACAAATTCTAGAAAGCTGCAGGATATAAAGTCAATATACAGAGACCTGCTCTCTTTTTTTTTCATATTTTATTTATTTATTTGAGAGGAAGAGAAAAAGCAAGGGTAGGGGGAGTGTCCAAAAGAGGGAGAAGCAGACCCTCGCTAAACGGGGAGCCCAACACAGGGCTCAATGTCAGAACTCTGAGTTCATGACCTGAGATGAAGGCAGAAGCTTCACCTATGGGGCCACCCAGGTGACCCAACTTCTTGCATTTCTGCATACTGATGACGCACTTTTGCAAAGAGAAATTCAAAAAGCAATGCCATTTATAATTGCATCAAAAAAAAAATCTAGGAATAAAAGTAACCAAAAATGAGAAAGACATAGTACACTCAACACATGGCAGAAAAGAAATGAAAAACATGTGTGTCGAGGGGGGCAGGGTGTATGGGTCAAAGATTTGGAAGGCAACACAAACAAATGGAAGCTTACGCCATGCTCCTTAACTGGAAGATTTAATTATGTGAACATGTCCATCGTACCCAAAGCAATCGACAGATATGATGAAATCCCTATCTGAATTCCAGCGGCATTATTCGAGCAAATAGAAAACAGTCCTCAAACTTGTATGGAATCACAAAAGACCCCAAATACCCAAAGCAACCTGGAGAAAGAAATGTGCAGTCAACACACTCCTGGATTTCAAGCTAGATTACAAAGCTGTTGTCATCAAAACAGGATGGTACTGGCAGAAACACAGACACCAGGTCAGTGGAACAGAACAGAAAGCTCAGAAACTTACCCACACGTAGATGATACTAACTTACGACACAGCAGCAGAAGATATGCCATGAAGGAAGGACTGTTTCTTCAGTGAGCGGTAACAGGCAAACTGGACACTAAATGCAGAAGAATATAACTGGTCCACTTTCTTACACCACACACAAAATTTTTAATGGATGAATTATTTGAACATAAGACCTGAATCCATAAACCTCCAAGAAGACACAGGTACTAAGTCTCTCGACATTAGTTTTGGCAAAGTGTCTTCAGATCGGACACCAAATGCAAAGGCAACAAAAGCAAAAATAAACAAGTGGAACAACATCAAACTGAAATCTTCCACACGGCAAAAGAAACCAGCAAAAACTTAAAAGGCCACTGACCCAATAAGAAAAAAAATATCTGCGAATCATATGTGTGAGAAGAGGCTAATATCCAAAATACACACAACACTCATACAAATCAAAACAAAAAAATTGTATAAAAAAACGTGGGGAATATGTGAATAGATACTTTCTAAAGATGGCACACAGGTGCCAACAGACAGAGAAAGTTGTTAGACATCACTCATCATAATCAGGGAAACATCAGTCAAACCCACAATCGGCTATCCACTCACAACAGTTGGAACAGCAATTGTCCCAGAGACAGACACCAGGTGGGGTCAAGGGTGTGCAGAGGAGGAGACACTGTGCACTGTTGGTGGGAATGGAAATTGGTGCAGCCACTGTGACAAACGGTATGGAGGTTCCTGAAAAAATAAATGCGACTACCACATGACCCATTAATGGCTCTACTGAGTATTGATTTGGAGAACACAAAAATACTGCCTAAAAAAGACAGATGCACTTCCACGTTCACTGCAGCATTATTCACAAGAACCAGACATGGAAACACAGACCTTGGGGGCCTTATTCCAAGTAACTCAGACACAGAAAGACCAATCCCAGATGCTCTCATGTACATTCCACGTGGAATAAACAATTACTGAATGCATAGATACTGATAGCAGATTGGTAGGTGCCAGATTCGGGGATGGGGTGTTAGAAATGGGTGAAGGTGGTCAAAGTCTCAATGTTTGAGTGAGAAAATCCGACAGTCATGAAATGTTCCGTCCAGTATGGAGACTAAAACTAACCCCGCAGCATGGGGTATAGGTTTCTCTGCTCTTTGAAAGTACAGGGCTTCTGAGAAACCTTGCACAGCAGAAATGGTGTTCAAGAAGGAATGGCCATTAATTTACACGGCACAATTAGATAGTGTCCTCAGACTCCAAAATTCCTTCTCTTTGGCTTTTCTTAGGCCTCAGGACACAAGTTTCTAATGGAGGCCCAGCATAAATGAAGACAAAGCAGAGCAGAGGCTCACAGACACCATTCAAAGTGCTGGTGGCTGGATGCGGAGAGCAGTTCCCAGCGGAAGGAGCAGGTTGGGGTGCACGACGCCTCTGTCGTGCTTCTCCCCAAAACAGATGCTGAACGCGATTCTCACTGTTCACCTTTTTTCATGAGGGAAATCCTCTTCAGGTCTCTTCCTCTTACTGAAGCTGGGTAATAACGTAGTTCTTTCAAGAAAGCCCAGTGTCTTACTGTGAACGTTTAAAAAGTGGGGGATACTTGTACTTGAGCATTGCTGAGGGAGGAGATGTGAAAGGTTCTCCCAGACACAAACCTCAGCAGATCCACTGGGAAAGGCACCTTCCTCAGCATGTGGAACACGGACTACCTCCTACCACCCGAGAAACCCTCTCCTTCCCCTCGATCAGGACAACCCACAACAGCTGGGAGTTACCCCAATTCCTCTGTTCTCCTGCTCCTAATAGCTAACCCATCAGCAAATCCTGTGAGCTCCATCTTCAAAATGGACCCAGAATAGGTCTAACCACTCCATCCAAGGCCACCTGTCTGGACCACAGTGCCTGAGTTCCTGGAAAAGCTTCGTCATTGACCTGCCTTGCCATCTTCAACCCTCTGTCATCTGTTCTCAACACTGTAGCCACGATGGCCCAGTGAAACAGGGTCTCATGGGGTTATAGCCCTGGAATGGCTTTCTGTCACCTCTCTGAGGTCATGTCCTAAGCTGTCTCCTGTGGCCACAGGGCCATCTTGCTACTCCAGGACATAGCTGGAATTTTCCTGCCCCAGAGCTATGCACATGCTTTCCCTTCTGTTCAGAATGCTCCTGATGTGTTCTCACTCACCTTCGGAGAAGTCTGAATTGGAGTGACAGGGACAGAAGATGAGGCTGTGTGTGTTAGGTGAGGCTGGTGGCCCAGAAGAAGGTTCTCTGCCAGCTCTCCACCTGTGCCTCACTTGTCCTCAGCCAGGAACTTGCACACAGCCCTCACCTGTCACAACTCTCACCCAGGAGACCCACAGCCACCCCTGGAGCCCACCCTGCCCAAACCCTGCTGCAGAATGCATTCAGCTCTCCTCTGGAACCCCTGTCAGCTTTACCCAGTCCTGGAACTCCCCCATCTCCTGCAAAGCTCCCGGATTACCTCTCTGCTTCCAAAATCACACTGGCGCAAGGCTTTCATGAGAAAGCTATAACGCTAACTAATGAAAGGTTCACACCTACTTTCCCCTTCTGTTGCCTTTCTCTCCACCTTCTTTCCTACCTGTGCAAACTGTAACATATCAGTGGAACATGAACATGCTCTGAGACCTGAATCTTTCATTGCAGCTTTCTGAGGACTCCTTATGTGATAAGCAACTAGTGTATCCTACAACAGGGTGATTTACAACTCTCATCTATAGAATAGTACAGCCCAAATCACTACAATTTTACCTCACTCTTCATGAAGCAGAACACTTTTACCTTTCTCCTCTTACTTAAATTCCAGTTAGTTCACATGCCATGGAATATTCGCTTCAGGGGTAGGATTTAGTGATTCCTCACCTGCATACAGAACTCGGTGCTCATCACAAGTGCCCTCCTTAATACCCCTCACCCATTTAACTCTTCCCCCCATGCCCCTGTCCTGCAGCAACACTCAGTTTGTTCTCCAAGGTTGAGTCTATTTCCTTGTTTGCCTCTCTCATCACTCCTCAACTCTGTTCATCTGTTTTCTTTCTGAAGTTCCACAGGCATGAGAGCATAGGATATTTGTCTTTCCTCAATGATTTTGCTTAGCTTAATACACTCTAGGTCCATCCACATCCTTGCAAATGGTAAGTTTTCATTCTTTTTGAATCTGGGTCATATTCCAGTGTATATATATGTATCCCACATCTGTTTTACCCATTCATCAGTGCATGGACGTTGGGATTCTCTCTATAGTTTGGCTACTGTGGACATTTCTGCTATAAACATCATGGTGCATGTACCCATTTCGAATCCACATTTTTGTATCCTTTGGGTAAATACCTAGAAGAGCAATTGCTGGATCATGGGGTTGTTCAATTTTTAACTTTTTGAGGAACCCCCACACTGTTTCCCAGACTGGCTGCACCACTTTGCATTCCCACCAACAGGATGGGAGGCTTCCCCTTTAAGCAGAACATTATCTGCCAGCAATTTCATAAGAGGAAACAAAACCTCTAGGAGATGCACCTAGGGTCAGACAAGCAGTTGCAGAGTTCACCCCAAGGCTCCTGACGCCAAGCCCCTTGAAGCCACCAGCATGCCACTATCCAAAAGAATTCCCAGACTCTCCTTCTGACTCCACCACCAAAGAAACTACAGAGAGAATATGGCACCTCAAAATATCGAGATAATACATTTAGTAAAACTAGAAAGTCAAGCTCAACTTTTAAACAGGAACAGGCCGCTTTGGAAAATTTTCAATTTTCCCTCCACCCTAATTTTAACTCTTCTGATGAATAAATTAATCAATGATGAAACATCAACTTTGTCAAATGACATCATCCAAGTCTGTATCAGATGAAAAAAGTCACCTAACTCTAGATGTTGGCCACTCAACCATATCTTAGGCCCAATTGAATAAACACTGTTAGATGAAGGAACAAATTAGATGTTACAAACAGGCACAGAGTGAATCTCACCTTCCCTTTCTAATAAAAGAGGGTTCCTAGGAAACAGATGGTCAAAATACATTTGTAAGCAATAAATGGACAGAGAAATTGTGATCCCCTGCAACGTTCTACCTCCAGGGAAACTAAGTAATTCCTGCACCAAACCCAGAATGCTGACAGCTACTTCAATTTTACTTTGTGGCTCAACTAGAGAAAAGAGAAAAGCCCAGGAGGTTTTGGGATAATGAGAGGTTTTACCTCCAGCCCTGACATAGATAGGACATTTTGCCAAACATACCTGTGCTTTCTCTGAACACTGGCGTCCTGTGACAAGCTGCCTCGCTGACTCTGATGCTGACGTTCAAAACCTCGGGTTTCTTGGAGCCAGAGCAGAGAATTGCTGTCAGGTGGGGAGAAGAAGGCACCTCTGACCTAAAGCCTGCACACCTGCTTCGGTTTCTGGGCAAAGGGGCAACACATACTTGTTGTTTATCAGTAATTATCTTCATTCTCAATAGACCAATGACCTTGCCTTTTCTGGAAAGCAGACTTACTCTTCTAAAGAAACCCTCAATTCGTCTATTCCCAATGCAACTAGAGTGGGGTCTGGTTTACGCACGCCTCCAGGCCCCCACCTGGAGGATATTCCTGCATGATTCTAATAGCCAATTACCACTACCCAGGTGCACACGGGGCATAATGCTGAAGTTGGGGGATGGCCCTGGGGCTTGCTACTGCCACATCTGTGCCTGGGGGACCAGGACACACCCTGCTGAACTCAGGGTACTGCTCAAGATGCATCACCTGCACTGTGTCAGAGAACTGAAAGTGGGGATTGTGTGAGGTCGTTACCCGCACTCTTCCAGGGGAACAGGGGAAACGCTGAAATTCTGCAACCCATCCCACAAAAGCTCAGGTGAGTGGGTGCCCTGGAGCTCCCGGGTATGGGGAATAAGGTCAGTTGAGGACATGGGGCAGAAGAGACTTTAAAGGGAAAAAGAAAACTCACCTGAGTACCCACAATGAACCCTCTCCACGTGCCCTTCCAAAACCTTGCCTCCCACCTGGGCACACCCTACCCCCAGACCCCCACCCCAGTGCAAGCTGCTCACTCACCAGCAGGGATCTCCACAGGGCAACTCTCTCTCTCTCAGTGCCCCTTCTTCTGCCCCAATTCTGCAACCCACTGCAAATCTGGGACTGCCCACAGAGACATCTCCACCCCCAAGCAGTGAATGGTTGGGGAGGTTGGTGCCTGAGCCCCTTGGATGCTGGGCAACCCGCCCTCAAGCCCTTGGAACCCTGAAAGTGCAGGGGCCCCAAGAGGCGCCTCCTCTACCCAACACCCGGCACAGGAATGGGTGGGGTCGTGGGCCAGGGCACCCACACACACCTGGCCCCTTCTAGGGACCCCTCTAGCTGCAGACCACCCTCAGAGTCCTGCCCCTTCCCTTTCTGCACCAGCCCTCCCTGCTGGGGTGTGCCTGGTTCTGGGCAAGGTCAGTGGCTCTCAGACCCTCCAAGGCTTTGGCTTTAGGAAATGCAATGGTTTCATGCATTTTCAGTATGTACATGTCAGTATGACTTTAATCTTATGGGAGCCAAAGAGGTTCTTTATTTTTTCTTATCTTCATGTTGGCATTTTTGGTTGTTTTCTTCTCAAAGCAGATGTACAACATGTGTTTGGGGCAGAAATAGGGCCCATGCTTTGAGTTTTTGCCCAATCATTTTGAACCAGTTAAAATGTTAAAGGATAGCTTCCCTGGGAGCCCAGGATCAGGGCCCACAGATGATATAAGATAAAAATTACTTTCATCATTATAATGACTACTAAATGGAGGAATTTGAGACAAAAGCACCTTTCACAAGAGTACCAAGAAATGACAATGATGCCCACAGAAGGCTACCTGCTCCATGGTCAGCACAGGTAACAGAAGTGTTCACAGTCTCTGGACTCCTGCCCTTCTCCTGCCCAAATCGCTGAAGCACACAGACCACTTAAAATCAGAATTGTAGAACTGCTAGACACCTTAGAGATGTCTGGCACCATTCCCTTGGACTGCAGAATAAAACACAGTAGCTCGTTGTCACAAACTAATTTCAACATGAAGTGCCCCCTGGATGCACTAAGTTCTTTCTCTGCAAATGTTGACTAATGTAAGTCACAGTCACACCATTTAAACACTAGGATGGCTGGGAAGTCAACGTAGGTAAGGCAATATTTTAGCCAGGTTTATAAGCATTGGCTCACTTTGTAGAAGAGGCTGAGCTGAGTGTTTTTAAATACTATTTCAGGTACAAGAGAGGAGTTAAGATGGTGGAGGAGTAGGGGACTCCTTTTTCCGCAGATCCCCTGAGTCCTGCTGGATAGGTAGCAGGCCAGCCTAAACAACCACGGAATCAGCCTGAGAGGCAGGAAGATATATCTGGATCTCTACAAATGAACATCTCCAGCGCTGCGTATTGAGGTAGGAAGCGGGGAGTCCTGAAACCTGGCACAGATACTGGAAGATAAAAGGAAGGGGGAGGGAGCCACCGCATTTGGGCGCCAGGAAGTAGCAGCCACCTGCACAGGGGAGCTGGCAGATTCACAGAAGGCACCCCTAGAGAGAGGACTGAGACTGGTGAGCCCAGAGAGCACACCACTAGGCATCTCCCAGAACACAGGAATCCCAGTGTGCTCATGGGATCCAGAATGAGAATGAGAGCTCCTGGAGCGCGTGTGGGTCCACTGGAGGCTGGCAGGCCACCTGCACAGGGGAGAGGGCAGATTCATGGTCAGAACCCAGGAAACAGCAGACTGAGACCCTGAACCAGGTGCGCCCACCACCAGGCTTCTCACGGAACTCCGGAATCCCAGTGTGCTCACCGGGAATAGACAGACCCAGAGACCCGGGAGCACGCGGGGCGGCTGGCGGCTGGTGGGCCACCTGAATGGGGCAGCGGGCGAACTCGTGGTTGGCACCCAGGAAACAGCAGACTGAGACCCTGAAGGAGGTGGTATGCCACCAGGCTTCTCAGGAAACTCCGTAATCCTGGTGTGCTCACAGGATCCAGACTGAGACCTGGAGATCTGGGAGCTCCAGGGGGCGGCTGGTGGCTGGTGGCCTTAGAAACACAAAGGACAGAGATGCACCTGCCCTGGAAGTGAGGGCAGGGACACCAGGTGTGGAGCACACATCCAGGGACGCTATGGGGTTGAGCAGCACCAACAGTAACGGAGTTAAAGTGGCCAGAACATCCGTGAAGAACATGCCGCAATCCCTCTGTTCTGTGACAATTCAGCCTCTGCTGCTCTGACTCTCAGAAGAGGCACAGCAGACCGCCAGAGAAAGATGCCAGGGAACAAAAGCCTGGAAATACTGGCTCACAGCGTTCCCACACCAATCCCCCCTCGCAGGGGACAGGGCAACTCTACCCAAACAGGGTTGCCTGAGTATGGGTGTGGCAAAATACAAACTCTTAACAATAGAGAACAAACGGATGGATACCAGAGAGGAGGTGGATAGAGGGATGAGTCAAATAGATGAAGCGGATTAAGAGGACACTTTTCTTGATGACCACTGAGTAATATATAGAATTACTGAATCACTCTATTGTACACCTGAAACGAATGTAACACTGTAGGTTAGCTCTACTGGAATTAAAATAAATTTTTAAAAAAGATTTTTCTTTCAGAAACCTCTTTGAAAAAGCTTTTCCTGTGCATTGTTCATAAGCCCTACTTGGGAGGATTCACTCTACAATAATTATTCACTCTATGCCTTGAATTCAGATTTCACTGAGTTCTTACTGTGGATCCCAGCCCACGGGAGCCATGGTCCTTTTCAGTCCAGGCTCAGCACCTATGCATTTAAGATTAGAAGTAGAGACACATGTCACTTCACACTCCAGAAAGCTATTATTGTTTCTGTTTCAGTGTGAGAGAGTCACAGACTTTGGGACAAGTTTCCGAGCAGGTTTATTATGGATCCTGGATCTCTACTTCAATGTTCTTTGCCTGGATCCATTTGGCTAATAGGTTCCCTGTGGATGGGCTTGCTTCCAAGCACTTACATGGAAGATGCAAAGGTGGGTGGGCTTGGTGTGGGACAGGAAGAAGATCAAAAGCAGACAAGAGGCCCACCACTCCCCTGATCCAGGAACTGCTACAGGAGAGGGTATGGGAGGTAGAATCAATGCAAAACTCCAAGGTCACCAGCTGAACACAGGAGGCACAGGTCAAAGTTCTGGAGATGCAGGGGTTGAAGGCTGCTCTGAGCTATATCTGCGAGGAAGGGAGGGAAGGAATGAGGAGACACTGCCTGCCCCTGGCCCATGCCGCTGCCCACCACTCTGACATGCATCCGTCTACACAGCTGACAGAGCCTGGGCTCAGGATGAGCTGGCTCGGGTCCCTCAATCCTCAGTGGCACAGTTGGCCCCAGGGCTCAGAGACATGCTGAGGGAGATGAGAGGGAAAGCTGCCCCACCCGGGTCATCCCCTCCTTGAGCAGACAGCCCTTCAGAACTGCTAAAGAAAAACCCCACTAACGGGGTTGAAAGACATGCCATGGATGAACTAAGGCATAGAGATATGTAAAATAACATTCATTTTTAAGTTCAGAGCTGTCATCTCAGGAAGTGGGGAGAGCTTCCCTGAAGAAGACTGAGGGGAGGGCAGGCCATGCTGAAAAGGGAGACATGGCTCTCCTGATTGGGGACCTGCAGCCCCCTTCCAGGGCAGGGCTTCATCCTTGCATCACACGAGATCCATGGAAGTGTTCCATCAGGGCCAGATGATTGTCTCGAGAAGGCTATCCTGGCATCGGACTGCACAGGGCAACAGGGACGAGGGCCAGATGGAGGACGGACAATACCCCGGAGGCCATGGGGCAAGAGCAGAGGCACATGACTTTGAAGATGATGATGAAAAGCAGGAGGTGGCAGCATGGAGCCGGCCCGAAAGTACCATGGGAGCAGTGCCCACAGCTACACTGACTGGGGGCCTTCTGTGCCCAGTGTGGCTGACTTCAGTGGGTTCCAGACTAGTCCTGACCACAACTCTAGGAAGTGTGCACCACCCCCGGCCTCCTCTCCCCTTGCAGCTGCTAGAAATCACGGTCAAAGACCCTGGTCAGCTTTCGTGGAAAGCAAGCAGTGGCTCCTGCACACGCTGCACCTCTGGTGGTGGTCCAGTGCGACCCTTGTGCCTGGCCAAACACTGATGTCTACCTGTCTCCACACAAATCCACAGACAGGAGGGTGTCCCTGAATTCCACAGCACCTGATGAGACAGATCCACAGAACCCAACACCCAGTGGGTCACTCGGGACCTCACCTATGGTCATGGAGCTCACCATAAACTATTTCTGTCACTTCCCACAGAAAGCCTGTTTCTCATCCCCCACAATACCATACATCCTGGTTGCTGACCTGGGGTCATGCCATGAACCCACATGGCACCTTTCTTTAAGAGAAGGCTATGCCTAAACCTCCTAGAAAATATTCCTAATGAAGTACAAGTCCATCAGGACTACGGTGTGAACAGTAGCACACAGCCTGCATGGTAGTAGTCAGTAATTCTAACAAGGGTTAACCCCACCCCCGTCTCACAAAACCTTCCTCCGTCCCCACAGAACTCATGGTCTGCCCTCAGAAATCCCTCCAGGAAACAAACTTTTAATCTGAATGCTCTTCACCTTATGCTTCAAATCTTGTCCAACCACAAAGATATGAAACTAGAAATCAGTCTCAAGAAAAAAATGGGACAGTCAAAAATAGGTGGAGATTGGGGAGCCTGGGTGGATCAGTTGTTAAGGATCTGCCTTCAGCTCAGGTCCCGATCCCAGGATCCTGGGATTTAGGTTGGAATCAGGCTCCTTGCTCAGTGGGAAGCCCGCTTCTCCCTCTCTCACCCCCCCTGCTTGCGTTCCCTCTCTCACTGTCTCACTCTCTGTCAGATACTTAAATAATCTCAAAAAAAATATGTGGAGAATTAAAAACATGCTACCGAACAACCAACAGTCAAAGAAGAAATCAAAAAAGATTTTAGAAGTACCTTGACACTGATGAAAAAGACAACTTACAAAAACTTATGGGATGCAGCAAAAGTAGCTCTATGGGGGACATTCATAGAAACTCAAGTCTTCATCAATCCATGAGAAGGGTCTCCAATAAACAACCTGATTTATGTGGTAAAGAAGTAAAAAATAAAACAACAAAGACCCAATATAGTAGAAATAAGGAAATAACAAAAAGGAATGCATAAATAAATCCAACAGAGACTAAAAAGACCAAAAAAAAAAAAAAACAAAAACAACGAAATTGAAAGGTGCCTTTTTTGGAAAGATAAATAAAACTGACAAACTTAGCTAGACTCACCAAGAAAGACAGAGGAATCAAATACATTCAGGAAAGAAAGATAATGGATTCCTGTATCATATCCAAATCAAAAGATCTCTTCAACCTTGGACACAACAACTTCTTGCAAGCCATGTCTCTAAAGGCAAAGGAAATAAAAGCAAAAATGAACTATTGGCACTTCATCAAGATAAAAACCTTCTGCACAGCAAAGCAAACGATCAACAAAACACAAAGGCAACCTATGGAAAAGAAGAAGATATCTGCAAATGATATTACAGATAAAGGGCTGGTATCCAAGATCTATAAAGAACTCCTCAAACTCGACACCCAAAAAATGGGCAGAAGACACAAAGAGATACTTCTAGAGAAGACATACAAATGGCCAACAGACACATGAAAAAATGCTCCACATCACTTGCCATCAGGCAAATACAAATCAAAACGACAATGAGATACCACCTTACACCAGTTAGAATGGTTAAAATTAACAAGGCAGGGGGCACCTGGGTGGCACAGAGGTTAAGGATCTGCCTTCGGCTAAGGGCGTGATCCTGGCATTATGGGATCGAGCCCCACATCAGGCTCCTCTGCTATGAGCCTGCTTCTTCCTCTCCCACTCCCCCTGCTTGTGTTCCCTCTCTCGCTGGCTGTCTCTATCTCTATCAAATAAATAAATAAAATCTTGAGAAAAAAATTAACAAGACAGGAAATTACAAAAAGTCAGAGATGATGTGGAGAAAGGGGAGCCCTCTTACACTACTCGTGAGAATTCAACTGGTATAACCACTTTTGAACAATATGGATGTTCCGCAAGACATTAAACACAGAGCTATCCTATGACCCAACAATTGCACTACTGGGTATTTACCCCATAGACACAGAGTAATGAAAAGAAGGGGCACCTGTATCTCAATGTTCATAGCAGCAATGTCCATAATAGCCAAACTGTGGAAGGAGCCAAGATGTCCTTCAGCAGATGAATGGACAAAGAAGATGTGGTTCATCTATACAATGGAATATTACTCAGTCATCAGAAAGGATGAATACCCACCATTTGCACCAAGGTGAATTGACCAGGAGGGGATTATGCTAAGTGAAATTAAGGCAAGCACAGAAAGAGAATTATCATAAGGTTTGACTCCTATGTGGAATGGAAGGAATAGCATGGAGGACATTAGAAGAAGGAAGGGAAAAGTGAAGGGGGGGAATGAGAGGGGGAGAGGAACCATGAGAGACTGTTGACACTGGGAAACAAACTGAAGGTTGCAGTAAGGGAGGGGTAGGGGAATGGGTTATCCTGGTGATGGGTATTAAGGAGGGCACGTGTCATAAGGAGCACTAGGTGTTATATACAAACAATGAATCATGGAACACTTCATCAAAAACAAATGAAGTACTGTAGGGTGACTAACATCATTTTAAAAAAAGAGAAAGATATGAAATCCATACAGGAAAACTGTCACTATTTGCAAATGACATGAAATCCCGAAAGATTACACACACACACACAAAAAAAAACAGTTAGTTTAAACAAATGCAAGAAAGCTGCAGGATATAAAGTCAATATACAGAGACCTGTTGTCTTTATTTTTTTTCAGATTTTATTTATTTATTTGAGAGGAAGAGAAAAAGCACATGCAGGGGGAGTGTAGGAAAGAGGGAGAAGCAGACCCTCGCTAAGCGGGGAGCCCAAAATGGGGCTCGATCCAGGACTCTGGGATCATGACCTGAGCTGAAGGCACACGCTTCACCTATGGGGCCACCCAGATGACCCAACTTCTTGCATTTCTGTATACTGATGACACACGTTCGCAAAGAGAAATTAAAAAAGCAATGCCATTTACAATTGCATCAAAAAAAATCTAGGAATAAAAGTAACCAAAAATGCGAAAGACATAGTACACTCAACACATGGCAGAAAAGAAATGAAAAACATGTGTGTCGAGGGGGGCAGAATGTATGGGTCAAAGATTTGGAAGGCAACACAAACAAATGGAAGCATACGCCATGCTCCTTAACTGGAAGATTTAATTATGTGAACATGTCCATCGTACCCAAAGCAATCGACAGATGTGATGAAATCCCTATCTGAATTCCACTGGCATTATTCGAGCAAATAGAAAACAGTCCTCAAACTTGTATGGAATCACAAAAGACCCCAAATACCCAAAGCAACCTGGAGAAAGAAAGGTGCAGTCAACACACTCCTGGATTTCAAGCTAGATTATAGAGCTGTTGTCATCAAAACAGGATGGTACTGGCATAAACACAGACACCAGTTCAGTGGAACAGAACAGAAAGCTCAGAAACTTACCCACACGTAGATGATCCTAACTTACGACACAGCAGCAGAAGATATGCCATGAGGGAAGGATTGTCTCTTCAGTGAGCGGTAACATGCAAACTGGACAGTAAATGCAGAAGAATATAACTGGGCCACTTTCTTACACCACACACAAAATTTTTAATGGATGAATGATTTGAACATAAGACCTGAATCCATAAACCTCCAAGAAGACACAGGTACTAAGTCTCTCGACATTGGTTTTGGCAAAGAGTCTTCAGATCGGACACCAAATGCAAAGGCAACAAAAGCAAAAATAAACAAGTGGAACAATATCAAACTGAAATCTTCCACACGGCAAAAGAAACCAGCAAAAACTTAAAAGGCCACTGACCCAATAAGAAAAAAATATCTGCGAATCATATGTGTGAGAAGAGGCTAATATAAAAAATACACACAACACTCATACAAATCAAAAGAAACAAAAAAAAAACTGTATAAAAAAACGTGGGGAATATGTGAATAGATACTTTCCAAAGATGGCACACAGGTGCCAACAGACAGAGAAAGTTGTTAGACATCACTAAAAATCGTCAGGGAAACATCAGTCAAACCCACAATCGGCTATCCCCTCACAACAGTTGGATCACCAATTGTCCAGAGACAGACACCAGTTGGGGTCAAGGGTTTGCAGAGGAGACACTGTGCACTGTTGGTGGGAATGGAAATTGGTGCAGCCACTGTGACAAATGGTATGGAGGTTCCTGAAAAAATAAATGCAACTACCACATGGCACAGTAATGGCTCTACTCAGTATTTATTCGGAGAACACAAAAATACTGCCTCAAAAAGACAGATGCACTCCCACGTTCACTGCAGCATTATTCACAAGAATCAGACCTGGAAACACAGACCTTGGGGACCTTATTCCAAGTAACTCAGACACAGAAAGACCAATCCCAGATGCTCTCATGTACATTCCACGTGGAATAAACAAATACTGAATGCATAGATACTGATAGCAGATTGGTAGGTGCCAGATTCGGGGATGGGGTGGTAGAAATGGGTGAAGGTGGTCAAAGTCTCAATGTTTGAGTGAGAAAATCTGACAGTCATGAAATGTTCTGTCCAGCATGGAGACTAAAACTAACCCCGCAGCATGGGGTATAGGTTTCCCTGCTCTTTGAAAGTGCAGGGCTTCTGAGAAACCCTGCACAGCAGAAATGGTGTCAAGAAGGAATGGCCATTAATTTACACGGAACAATTAGACAGTGTGCTCAGACCCCAAAATTCCTTCTTTTGGCTTTTCTTAGGCCTCAGGACACAAGTACCTAACGGAGGCCCAGCATAAATGAAGATAAAGCACAATAGAGGCTCACAGACACCATTCAAAGTGCTGGTGGCTGGATGCGGAGAGCGGTTCCCAACGGAAGGAGCTTCTCCCCAAAACAGATGATGAACGCGATTCTCACAGTTCACCTTTTTTCATAAGAGGAAAATCCTCTTCAGGTCTCTTCCTCTTACTGAAGATGGGTAATTACGTAGTTATTTCAAGAAAACCAAGTGACTTACTGTGAACGTTTAAAAAGTGGGGGATACTTGTACTTGAGCATTGCTGAGGGAGGAGAAGTGAAAGGTTCTCCCAGACACAAACCTCAGCAGATCCACTGGGAAAGGCACCTTCCTCAGCATGCAGAACACGGACTACCTCCTACCACCCGAAAAACCCACTCCTTCCCCTCGATCAGGACAACCCACAACAGCTGGGAGTTACCCCAATTCCTCTGTTCTCCTGCTCCTAATAGCTAACCCATCAGCAAATCCTGTGAGCTCCATCTTCAAAATGGACCCAGAATAGGTCTAACCACTCCATCCAAGGCCACCTGTCTGGACCACAGTGCCTGAGTTCCTGGAAAAGCTTCGTCATTGACCTGCCTTGCCATCTTCAACCCTCTGTCATCTGTTCTCAACACTGTAGCCACGATGGCCCAGTGAAACAGGGTCTCATGGGGTTATAGCCCTGGAATGGCTTTCTGTCACCCTCTGTCACCTCTCTGAGCTCATGTCCTAAGCTGTCTCCTGTGGCCACAGGGCCTTCTTGCTGCTCCTGGACATACCTGGAATTCTCCTGCCCCAGAGCCTTTCCACATGCTTTCCCTTCTGTTTCGAATGCTCTTGATGTGTTCTCACTCACCTTCGGAGAAGTCTGAATTGGAGTGAAAGGGACAGAAGATGAAGCTGTGTGTTGGGTGAGGCTGGTGGCCCAGAAGAAAGTTCTCTGCCAGCTCTCCACCTGTGCCTCACTTGTCCTCAGCCAGGAACTTGCACACAGCCCTCACCTGTTACAACTCTCACCCAGGAGACCCACAGCCACCCCTGGAGCCCACCCCGCCCACACCCTGCTGCAGAATGCATTCAGCTCTCCTCTGGGACCCTTGTCAGCTTTACCCAGATCTGGAACTCCCCCGTCTCCTGCAAATTTCCCGGATTCCCCTCTGCTTCCATAATCACATTGGCGCAAGGCTTTCATGAGAAAGCTATAACGCTAACTAATGAAAGGTTCACACCTACTTTCCCCTTCTGTTGCCTTTCTCTCCACCTTCTTTCCTACCTGTGCAAACTGTAACATATCAGTGGAACATGAACATACTCTGACACCTGAATCTTTCATTGCAGCTTTCTGAAGACTCCTTATGTGATAAGCAACTAGTGTATCCTACAACAGGGTGTTTAACAACTCTCATCTATAGAATAGTACAGCCCAAATTACTACAAGTTTACCTCACTCTTCATGAAGCAGAACACTTTTTCCTTTCTTCTCTTACTTAAATTCCAGTTAGTCACATGCCATGGAACATTTGCTTCAGGGGTAGGATTTAGCGATTCCTCACCTGCATTTAGTACCCGATGCTCATCACAAACACCCTCCTTAATACCTCTCACCCATTTAACTCTTCCCCCCATGCCCCTGTCCTGCAGTAACACTCAGTTTGTTCTCCAAGGTTGAGTCTATTTCCTTGTTTGCCTCTCTCATCGCCCCTCCACTCTGTTCATCTGTTTTCTTTCCGAAGTTCCACAAGCGTATGAGCATAGGATATTTGTCTTTCCTCACTGATTTTGCTTAGCTTAATACACTCTAGATCCATCCGCATCCTTGCAAATGGTAAGATTTCATTCTTTTTGAAGCTGGGTCATATTCCATTATATATATGTATCCCACATCTGCTTTATCCATTCATCAGTGCATGGATGTTGGGATTCTCTCCATAGTTTGGCTACTGTGGACATTTCTGCTATAAACATCATGGTTCAGGTTCCCCCTTTAAATCTGCATTTTTGTATCCTTTGGGTAAATACCTAGGAGAGCAATTGCTAGATCATGGGGTTGTTCAATGTTTAACTTTTTGAGGAACCCCCACACTGTTTCCCAGACTGGCTGCACCACTTTGCATTCCCACCAACAGGATGGGAGGGTTCCCCTTTAATCAGAACATTATCTGCCAGCAATTTCATAAGAGGAAACAAAACCTCTGGGAGATGCTCCTAGGGTCAGACAAGCAGTTGCAGACTTCACCCAAGGCTCCTGACGCCAAGCCCCTTGAAGCCACCAGCATGCCACTATCCAAAAGAATTCCCAGACTCTCCTTCTGATTCCACCACCAAAGAAACTACAGAGAGAATATGGCACCTCAAAATATCGAGATAATACATTTAGTAAAACTAGAAAGTCAAGCTCAACTTTTAAACAGGAACAGGCCGCTTTGGAAAATTTTCAATTTTCCCTCCACCATAATTTTAACTCTTTTGATGAATAAACTAATCAATGATGAAACATCACCTTTGTCAAATGACATCATCCAAGTCTGTATCAGATGAAAAAAGCCACCTAACTCTAGATGCTGGCCACTCAAACATGTCTTAGGCCCAATTGAATAAACATTGTTAGATGAAGGAACAAATTAGATGTTACAAACAGGCACAGAGTGAATCTCACCTTCCCTTTCTAATAAAAGAGGGTTCCTAGGAAACAGATGGTCAAAATACATTTGTAAGCAATAAATGGACAGAGAAATTGTGATCCCCTGCAATGTTCTACCAGCAGGGAAAATTATAATTCTTGCACCAAACCCAGAATGCTGACAGTTACTTCAATTTTACTTTGTGGCTCAACTAGAGAAAAGAGAAAAGCCCAGGAGGTTTTGGGATAATGAGAGGTTTTACCTAAAGCCCTGACATAGTTAGGACATTTTGCCAAACATACCTGTGCTTTCTCTGAACACTGGCGTCCAGTGACAAGCTGCCTCGCTGACTCCGATACTGACGTTCAAAACCTCGGGTGTCTTGGAGTCAGAGCAGAGAAGTGCTGTCAGCTGTGGAGAAGAAGGCACCTCTGACCTAAAGCCTGCACACCTGCTTCGGTTTCTGGGCAAAGGGGCAACACATACTTCTTGTTTAGCAGTAATTATCTTCATTCTCAATAGACCAATGACCTTGCCTTTTCTGGAAAGCAGACTTACTCTTCTAAGGAAACCCTCAATTTGTCTATTCCCAGTGCAACTAGAGTGGGGTCTGGTTTACACCCGCTTCCAGGCCCCCACCTGGAGAATTTTCCTGCATGATTCCAACAGCCAATGACCACTAACCTGGGGGCACACGGGGCATAATGCTGAAGTTGGGTATGGCTCTGGGGCTTGCTACTGCCACACCTGTGCCTGGGGGACCAGGGCACACCCTGCTGAACTCGGGGTACTGCTCAAGATGCATCACCTGCACTGTGTCAGAGAACAGGGGGACACATCACTGAAGGTGGGGACTCTGTGAGGTCCTTACCCACACTTTTCCAGGGAACAGGGGAAACCCTGAAATTCTGCAACCCATCCCACAAAAGCTCAGGTGATTGGGCGCCCTGGAGTTCACGGGTATGGGGAATAAGGCCAGTTGAGGACATGGGGCAGAAGAGACTTTAAAGAGGAAAAGAAAACTCACCTGAGTCCCCACAATGAACCCTCTCCAAGTGCCCTTCGAGAACCCTGCCTCCCACCTGGGTTGCACCCTACCCCCGAACTCCCCCGCCCCTGGTGCATTCTGCTCACTCAGCAGCTGGGACCTCCACAGGGCAACTCTCTCTCTCCCAGTGCCCCTTCTTCTGCCCCAGGTCTGCACCCCACTGCAACTCTGGAACAGCCCACAGAGACGTAGCTCCACCCCCAAGGGGTGATTGGTCAGGGAGGGTGGTGCCCCAGCCCCTGGGATGCCAGGCAACCCGCCCTCAAGCCCCTGGAACCCTGAAAGTGCAGGGAGTCCAAGAGGCGCCTCCTCTACCCAACACCCAGCACAGGCATGGTTGGGGTCCTGGGCCGGGCTCCCCACACACACCTGGCCCCTTCCAGGGACCCCTCTAGCTGCAGACCTCCCTCAGAGTCCTGCCCCTTCCCTTTCTGCACCACCCCTCCCTGCTGGGGTGTGCCTGGTTCTGGGCAATGTCAGTGGTTCTCAGACCCTCCAAGGCTTGGGCTTTAGGAAATGCAATGATTTCATGCATTTTCAGTATGTACATGTCAGTATGACTTTAATCTTATGGGAGCCAAAGAGGTTCTTTATTTTTTCTTATTTTCATGTTGTCATTTTTGGTTATTGTTTTATTCTTGAAGCAGATGTACAACATGTACTTGGGGCAGAAATAGGGCTCATGCTTTGAGTTTTTGCCCAATCATTTTGAGCCAGTTAAAATGTTAAAGGATAGCTTCCCTGGGAGCCCAGGATCAGGGCCCACAGATGATATAAGATAAAAATTACTTTCATCATTATAATTACTCCTAAAAAGGAGGAATTTGAGACAAAAGCACCTTTCACAAGAGTACCAAGAAATCAAAATGATGCCCACAGAAGGCTACCTGCTCCATGGTCAGCACAGGTAACAGAACTGTTCACAGTCTCTGGACTCCTGCCCTTCTCCTGCCCAAATCGCTGAAGCACACAGACCACTTAAAATCAGAATTGTAGAACTGCTAGACACCTTAGAGATGTCTGGCACCATTCCCTTGGACTGCAGAATAAAACACAGTAGCTCGTTGTCACAAACTAATTTCAACATGAAGTGCCCCCTGGATGCACTAAGTTCTTTCTCTGCAAATGTTGACTAATGTAAGTCACAGTCATACCATATAAACACTATGATGGCTGGGAGGTCATCGTAGGTAAGGGAATATTTTAGCCATGTTTATAAGCATTGGCTCACTTTGTAGAAGAGGCTGAGCTGAGTGTTTTTAAATACTATTTCAGACCTGTTTTACAGCACCCTCTGAACATACCAGAGCCTGAATCGACTAAAAAAGATAGTTGGTTTCAGGAACTTTAATACCAGAAAAATATTATACTGTCTGTATCCCTAAGGATCTTTGAATATCTTACCCAGAGGTCCTCCACTGAGATAATGATCTTAATGATCACCATGGGCAGAGGTGAAAAGGCCCGCTGAATTCGTTCCAGTTGTCCACATGACAAGAAAATCCTGATACTTGATTGGTTTCCAGATCGAGAAGACCAGAGATAAGAGGGAAATAGTACCCTCTATGGAACAACAAGGGATTTGGAGTCAATTTGGGGATCCCACTTAGGTTTCTGACACTAAAATCCTCTGTGACTCATATCATCCGAGTCCCTGTCTAACCACCTGAAAATGTGCCTACAAATATCTACACCCTAGTTGAGAAGTTTAAGAGGCAGAATGCTACAAAGAGCCAGTATGATGTCTCTCAAGAACAGGTGCTCAGGAAGCCATAATTGCTATTGGGTCTATTTCTTTTCCAGAAGAAAGAACACATGTTGAATCCTATTTCTAATAGATGACTCACCAGATGATTTTCAAACCTGAAGGAAGGCCAAGAAGTCGCTCTTGTGTCATAGTTCACTCAGAAATCATGTTGTTGGACTGGTGAGGATGATAAGATAGCAACGTCATCACTAAGAGTGGGGAGCTTCTAATTTCCATACGGCCATGTTGACTCCCTTAGCTCAGAGCCACCAGAAAGGGCAGCTGGGGAGGGGGCACTGCCATCACTATGAGTGGGGAGCTTCCCATTTCCATATGGCCATGTTGACCCCCTTAGCTCAGGGCCACCAGAAAGGACAGCTGAGGGGGACCACAGGCCAAGGCTGCCAGGTGTGGCTGGGGCAGGCAGAACTCTGACTTAAGGCTCAACTCCTGTCTAGGTTATTATTATGCTCTTCACAAAGAAAGTGCCATTGTGTGTGAGCCCTCATGTATAAAAGGTTCAGAATTTCCAATGAGATTCCTTCTCTGACCTTTAGGATATGTAGCAAAGTTCCATTTAATTTTTAAACATTGAAGGACTTCCTGGTTTTCTTTTCGCTATGACTGTGACTCAATTCCCCTCTGGTCTAAGAATAGAATCCAGTTAATTTCAGGGTTTAACATTTGTAGCCTTGATTCGTGGCCCCACCTATCATCTATTTGGGTAAAGAGTCTATGATCACTTGAAAATAATGTATTCTGCAATTATTATGGAATGTTCCCTATATGTCAATTTGGTCACATTTGTTACCAATGTTTTGTCTGCTTTTTCTGTCAGATATTGAGAAAGGTATATGAAAATCTTTAAACAATGCTGCTCTATTCAACGTGGCATCGGAGAATCTACCAGTGTTTTAAGGCAAGAGAAACAAAAAGGATAAGAATTGAGGGGATAATAGTGACTATTCACAGATAACACGATTGTGTACATAGAAAATTCAAAACAGTCTATAAATACCCTTTTAGAATTAAAAATGCAATTTAAAATAATAATAATAATAATAATAATAATAATAATAACAAAAGAGGTTTCCTAGGAAACAGATGGTCAAAATACATTTGTAAGCAATAAATGGACAGAGAAATTGGATTGTAGCTTCCCATTGGACAGTTTCTGAAAGAAAACGTAGAACCTGTCAATCTTGGGGTAGGACATAGGGTGCACTAACCATTTAAAAGAATTCAGTGGGACTTCATAAAAATGTGAAATTTGTAAGCAATAAATGGACAGAGAAAATGGATTGTAGCTTCCCATTGGACAGTTTCTGAACGAAAACGTAGAACCTGTCAGTCTTGGGGTAAGACATAGGGTGCACAAACCATTTAAAAGAATTCAGTGGGACTTCATAAAAATGTGACATTTCTCCTTATCTTATGACCATAAGAAAATGAAAAAGTGAACCGCAGGCTGGGAAGTAAAGATTTGCAATACACACACTGACAAAGACTTGTCAATAAAGAATTCCTGCTCATCAACCATAGAAAGTCTATTTATAAACGAATACTTCACAAAAGATTGACTGATGGCCAATAAGAACAGGAAAGGGTGCTCTACAGTATTATTTTCAGGCACAGCAAGGCCTTTCCTAAAATGAAAACATACACACAAACCAGTATTCCCTAGATGGATGACGTCCTTATTTCTGAGGACAGCTTGAAGAACAGACTAGCATCAAAGTAAAGTGATGGAATTCCTGACACTCAGAGGATGGACAATTGACCTCAAACTACAGTACAATTTCTAGGCATCATTTGGTCCTCTGAAGGCAGACAACTACCACACCCCTTCCTACACCACACAGGTTGCTTCCCAACCCCTACCATAAAAGAACAAGATGAGAAACAGATAGGACTAGTAGGAAATAGCAAAAATCACATGTGGGGATTATCCTGAAACACACTGATCACATAACTAGTGTAAGGAAGTGTAGGGAACTGACAAGGACAGAGACTCAAGAGGTACTTCTTTGGGAAATGCTGTCTGAAATCGTCACACGTTGGTACCAGCTAATGAGGGCTCTGAGCATATCCTAGGGTTTGCTCACAAGGGTCTGCAACACCATCGCTGAGGACTGAAACTCTTCAAGACCTCAAAGCTTGCCTGATTGACTATTGGACTAAGAGATTCCCATGTTCTGAAAACAGATACCAACTCATTGAAAGGTTCACCTGGGCTCTCTCGGAGGCCCTGCAAGTAGCTGAACCATTCACTGAAAATCAATTACACACACACACACACACACACACACACACACACACACACCTGTCATTTCAGCAATTACTTAAACATTCAAGGTTCTTCCTACCTTTTCTTTTTCACATTGATATTTATACTCACATGAAATGTCATCATTTCTAATGAACACTGATGGCAAAATAGAGATCCATTGACACAATATTCACAAAATGGAACTTCCCTGCTATAATTTTCAATATAGCATTTTTTAAAGTTCATACATATTTTAGGTTTTTAGTAACTTATACAGGAGAAGATCAGCATTGAAAAACTCTAAATACTGACAATGAGTTTTAAGCCTAGAGAACAAAAATTGTCCAATTTCATAGATAACAAGGAACCAAAGGGAAAGCATGGAAGCCGTAGTCGAATAATTTTACACATGTGCATTCTCTATTATTCTACTACTGTGGGGCGTGTTTTATTACCAGTATACATTCATCAGTTATCTTTCACGTGCACCTGCACAGGTATAATCAATTACTAGAGTAGAATGAAATGTCTGGGAACTACTTGGCGGCATCTATAATGAACAATGAAATTTCGATCTTATATTTGGTGAACTTCCACTGTCTGTCCCTTTAGACAATGGACCCTAAACAGAAGGGGGAATGAGCCACGAGAGACTATGGACTCTGGGAAACAAACTGAGGGCTTCAGAGGGGAGAGGGGTGGGGGATTGGGATGGGCCAGTGATGGGTATTAAGGAAGGTACATATTGCATGGAGCACTGGGTGTTATATGCAAATAATGAATCACGGAACACTACATCAAAAACTAAGGAAATACTGTATAGTGACTAACATATAATAATAAAAAATTGTTACTAGAAAAAAATTAAAGGTAAAAAAAAAACAATACAGCTGTTCTGTTTCAAGAACAATCACAATTGAGAAAAAACTAACTTCCAATCCCTAAAGCAAAACACAGACCAAGTTCCATTTCACTCCCCTTTATTCACATTCTCTGTGGGTTCTAAGCTATTTCCCTACTCCTTTCCTGCTGAGCAGGGACCCTCGGCTCGATTCCAGAACCCTGGGATCATAACCTGAGCCAAAGGCACATGCTTAACTGGCTGAGCCAGCCAGGAGCCCCAGCCATGTTTTTCTTAAGCAAAAGGACACTTTCTCACAAAGCCTTCACATGACTTCACATGGTACCAGAGATCTGCATTTGCCTCTGGAGGTTGCAGGTGAAGGCAATTGCAAACTCTCACAGTGGTTTATCAAATACAATGACCTGCCTGGTGACAGTGAAACTCTTATGAGCCCACGAGAGGGTGCTGTGACACTCAGCTGTGGCTGGGCTGGCACAGAGAACCAAATCCATTTCCCTGCCTGATGTCTGTGAGGAACAGATGCCCCCAATGTGAATGAGACTCTGACACTGAGCTGTCCAGAGATGGCCATCCTCACGGAGGATGAGGATAAAGGACAATGCCTGAGGAGACCTCATCTGTCTCTTTTATCTTTTCATATTTTTGACAGTGGACAAATCACTGCCTAGGAGTCCCCAACTACCTTAGTCTCATCTGTGAATGACCAAGAGGTTTTACAAAACACTTCAGATTTTGACCTCACAAATGCCCACAACCACTTACCATAGGGATTCAACATTAAGCAAAGATAATGTTCGTTGGAAGAGAGGTCCTGCCCACTGTTGTTTCTCACTTATATGCTCATCTTCCTTACCTCATGGTAACATAACCAGCTTGATTCCTGCTTCCGTCTTCAGGAAGGCTGAGGTGACTTGAAGGGCATTACCCTGACATTGTTCTTTCTTAGCAATAAGATGTGTACATTTCCCTAGTCCTACACACCAAAAGTTGAATCGGAATCAGGATTGAGGAGGCTGATGAGAGTTGAAGGTGTTTTCCCGTACACGGTGGTTTATTACCAATAAGGATGGGTCAGAGTCCTCGAAATTCCAGAACCTTCCATTCATGCTTCCTACTCGTGAATGATGATGTACATTGCTCTTTCCCTGTACAGTGTGGTGACTCAGAGAACAGTGCTTAGCCCTTTCGTCAGACTTCCACGACCACTTTGGGGCTGGCTTCCATATTCACAAAGGATGATGTTAGGGCTAAGAGGGTTCCTGTACACTGTTATTTCTTTCAGATAAGTGTATGGCATTTTTGTTACATTGTCAGAGCCACTTAGCGCCGGGCTTGCCGGCCTCCTGTGGAAGAACCCTAACCCTAGCTCGGCCCCCGAGGGGTCCCTCCCAAGGAGCCTGGCACCACAATGCTGGGGATTTGGGACCCCCGAGCCCCAGTGCTGGACTCACTATGCCACCCCGCAAGCACCCAGGGCGCTACGGGCGTTGCCAGTCATTCAAGAAGGGAGAACGGGCAAGGCCCTCCGATCCCCCTTCGACCTTCAAAGGCCCCCCGCGCAAAAACTCTGGCTCCCTCGCTCCTGCTCCCCAGCGCCCTAACCTCGGCCCACCCCTCCTCTCGCTGCAGAGCTGGCGGATCGGGCCTGCTGGCTTCCTGGGGGCTAACCCTATGCCTAGGTCGCACCCGAGGGGCCCCTCCCAAGTGGCCTGGCGCCGCATGCCAGGGATTGGGGACCCCCGAGTCCCACCACCGGATGCACACTGCCGCCCTGCCGCCACATGGGGCACTAGGGGCATCACCAGTCCTTCAGGGCGACAGAACGGGCAGGACCCTCTAAGCCTCCTGCAACCTTCGAAGGCACCCCAAGCCAAAGCCTAAATGCTCTGGCCCACGCCCCCACTCGCCAGCTACCTCACCTCAACCCACACCTCCATTCACCGCACATGGGCGGAACGAGCCTGGCAGCCTCCTGGGGGCTAACCCTAACCCTAGGTCGGCCTCCGAGGGTCCCATCCCAAGGGACCTGAGGCCACAACGCCGGGTATTAAGGAGCCCCGATCCCCAGCGCCGGAGTCTCCCTGCCACCCCATCACCACCCGGGCCGCTAGGGGTGCCGCTGGTCATTCAGGGCGGGAGAATGGGCAGGGCCCTCCGAGCCCCTGGCGAACTTCGAAGGCCCCCGCATCCAAAACACTTGAGACCACGCTCCTGCTCCTCAGTGCCCTCACTTCGGCCCGCCCCTCCGCTCGCCACAGAGCCAGCAGATGAGGCCTGCACTCCTCCAGAACCCTAGGTTGTCCCCTGAGATGCCCCTCTGAAGGGGCCTGGCACCGCAATGCCTGGGATTGGGGACTCCCGAGCCCCAGTGCCGGACTCACCCTCCTGCCCTACCGCCACCTGGGCCGCTAGGGGCGCCGCCATTCATTCAGGGAGGGAGAACGGGCAGGGCCCTCCGAGCGACCGGTGACCTTCGAAGGCCCCCCGCACCAAAACGCTTGGCCCCACGCTCCCGCTGGCCAGCGCCCTTACCTCGGCCCTCTCCTCCGCTCGCCTCACAGCTGGCGGATCGGGCCTGTGGGCCTTCTGGGGGCTAACCCTAAACCTAGGTCGGCCCTAGTGGCCCCTCCCAAGGGGCCTGGTGCCACAACGACGGGGAAAGGGGACTCCCGAGCCCCAGCGCCGGACTCACCATGCCCCCCGCCGCCACCCGGGCCACTAGGGGCACTGCCGGTCATTCAGTGCGGGAGAATGGGCAGGGCCCTCTGAGCCCCCAACGACCTTCGAAGGCCCCCTGCACCAAAGCACTAGGGCCCATGGTCCCGCTTGCCATCGCCCTTACCTCAGCCTGCCCCTCCGCTCGCCGCACAGCCGGCAGATCAGGCATCCTAGCCTCCTGGCGGCTAACCCTACCCTAGGTAGGCCCCCTAGGGGCCCATCCCAAAGGGCCTGGCGCTGCAACGCCGGGGATTGGGGACCCCCGAGCCCCAGCACCAGACTCTCCCTGCCGCCCCGCTGCTAAACGGGCCACGAAGGGCGCCGTCAGTCATTCAGGTCAGGAGAACAGGCAGGGCCCTCCGAGCCCCTGGCAACCTTTGAAGGCCCCTCGCGCCAAAATGCTTGGCCCCACCTTCCCGCTCGCCAGTGCCCTCATCTCATCCCACCCCTCTGCTCCTGCACAGCTGGAGGATTGGGCCTGCCGGCCTCCTGGGGGCTAACCCTAACCCTAGGTCAGACCCGAGGGGCCCCTGCCAAGGGGCCTGGCGCTGCAACGCCGGGGATTGGGGACCAAGCTGCAGCGCCGGAGTCACCCTGCCGCCCCGCTGCCATTCGGGCCGCTAGGGGTGCAGCCGGTCATTCAGGGCAGGAGAACAGGCAGGGCCCTCCTAGCCCCCGGCGACATCAAAGGCCCCCTGCGCCAAAACGTTTGGGCCCAGGCTCCCGGGCCTGCCGGCCTCCTGGGGGCTGACCCTAACCCTAGGTCAGCCCCCGAGGGGCCCCTTCCAAGGGGCCTGGTGGCACAATGCTGGGGATTGGGAACCCCCGACCCCCAGCACCGGACTCAACCTGTAGCCCCGCCGCCACCAGGGCCGCTGCAGGTGACGCCGGTCATTCAGGGAGGGAGAACAGGCAGGGACCTCCCAGGCCCCTGCGGCCTTCGTAGCCCTCCCGTGCCAAAACGCGTGGGCCCACGCTCCCGCTCACCAGCGCCCTCACCTCGGCCCGCCCATCTGCTTTACGCACAGCTGGCGTTTCAGGCCTGCCGGCCTTCTGAGGTCTAACCCTAACCCTAGGTCAGCCCCCGAGTCATTCCTGCCAAGGGGCTTGGCGCTGCAACGTCGGAAATTGGTGACCCCTGAGCCGCAGCGCCAGACTCACATTGCCACCCCACCGCCACCCGGGCCTCTAGGGCCGCTTCCGGTCAGTCAGGGCAGGAGAACGGGGAGGGCCCTCCGAGCCACGGCGACCATTAGAGGCCCCCTGCGCCAAAATGCTTGGGCCCATGTTCCTGCTCACCAGCGCCCTCGCCAAGTCCCGCCCCTCCGCTCGCTGCACAGCCGGCATATGGGCCTGCCGGATTCCTAGGAGCTAACCCTAACCCTAGGTCGGCCCCCGAGGGGCCTCTCCCAAGGGGCCTGGCGCCACAAGCCAGGGATTCTGGACCCGCAAGCCTCAGCGCCGGACTCACACTTCCGTTCCGCCACCACCCGTGCCGCTAGGAGCGCTGTAGGTCATTCAGGCCGGAACAAAGGACAGGGCCCTCTGAGCCACTGGCGACCTTCGAAGGCCCCCTGCGCCACAATGCTTGCGCCCACGCTCCCACTAGTCAGCGCCCTCACCTCGGCCGGCCCCTCCGCTCCTCACACAGCTGGCAGATCGGGCCTCCCGGCCTCCAGGGGGCTAACCCTAACCCTAGGTCGGCCGCTGAGGGGCCCCTCCCAAGGGGCCTGGGACCGCAACGCCGGGTTGGGGACCCCCGAGCCCCAGCGCCGGACTCACCCTGCTGCCCCTCCACCACCCGGGCCGCTAGGGGTGTCGCTGGTCATTCAGTGTGGGAGAACAGGCAGGGCCCTCCGAGCCCACGGCGACCTTCCAAGGCCCCCCCATCCAAAACGCTTGAGCCCATGCTCCTGCTCCTCAGTGCCCTCACCTCGGCCCGTCCCTCCGCTTGCTGCAGAGCTGGTGGATGAGGCCTGCCCGACTCCTAGGGCTACCCATAACCCTAGGTTGGCCCCTGAGGGGCCCTTCCAAAGGGGCCTGGCACCGCAATGCCTAGGATTGGGGACCCCCGAACCCCAGCGCCGGACTCACCGTGTTGCTCCGCCACCACCCAGGCCACTAGGAACACCGTCGGTCATTCAGGGAGGGAGTACGGGCAGATCCCTCCAAGCCCCTGGCGACCTTCAAAGGCCCCCTGTGCCAAAATGCTTTGGCCCATGCTCCCACTCGCCTGCGCCCTCACCTCGTTCCGCCCCTCTGCTCGCTGCACACCCGGTGGATCAGGACTGCCAGCCTCCTGGGTGTTAACCTAACCTTTGGTGGGCCCCCGAGGGGCCCATCCCAGGTTCCTATTGCCTCAACACTGGGGACTGGGGACTCCTGAGCCCCAGCGCCCAGCTGACCCTCCCGCCCTACCGCCACCTGGGCCGCTAGGGGCGCCGCAGTTCATTCAGGGAGGGAGAATGGCCAGGGCCCTCCAAGCCACCGGCGACCTTCGAAGGCCCCCTGCACCAAAACGCTTGGGCCCACGCTACTGCTCGCCAGCGCCCTTACCTCGGCCCTCCCCTCCGCTCGCCGCACAGATGGTGAATCGGGCCTGTGGGCCTTCTGGAGGCTAACCCAAACCCTAGGTCGGCCCCCTAGTGGCCCCTCCCAAGGGGCCTGGCGCCGCAACGACGGGGATTGGGGACTCCTGAGCCCCAGCACCAGACTCACCATGCTCCCCCGCCGGCAACTGAGCCGCTAGGGGCACCGCCGGACATTCAGTGCGGGAGAACGGGCAGGGCTTCTTGAGCGCCGGCGACCTTCGAAGGCCCCCCACGCCAAAACTCATGGGCCTACGCTACCGCTCGCCAGCGCCCTCACCTCGGCCCTCCCCTCTGCTCACCGCACAGCCGGTGGATTGGGCCTGCGGCCTCCTGGGGGCTAACCATAACCCTAGGTCAGCCTCCGAGGGGCCCCTGCAAAGGGGCCTGGTGCCGCAACACCGGGGACTGGGAACCCCCAACCCCAGCGATGGACTCACCCTGTTGCCCTGCTGCCACCCGGGCCCCAGGGGCGCCGCAGGTCATTCAGGGCGGGAAAACGGGCAGGGTCCTCCGATCCCCCGGCGACCATCGAAGGCTTCCCGCGCCAAAACGCTTCAGCCAAGCTCCCGCTCGCCCGCACCCTCACCTCGGCCCTCCCCTCCGCTCGCCGCACAGCTGGCACATCGGGCCTGCCGGCCTCCTGGGGGCTAACTGTAACCTTAGGTCGGCCCCCGAGGGGCCACTACCAAGGGTCTGCCCCCGCAACGCCGGGGATTGGGGACCCCCAAGCCCCAGTGCTGGGCTCACCCTGCCGCTCCGCCCCCCCGGGCCGCTAGTAGCGCCGCTGGTCATTCAGGGCAGGAGGACGGGTTGGGCCCTCCGAACCCCCGATGACCTTCGAAGGCCCCCCGTGCCAAAACGCTTGGGTCCACATTCTTGCTCTCAAGCGCCCTCACCTGGGTCCACCCCTCCGCTCGCCTCACAGCCGGCGGATCTGGCCTGCTGGCCCCCTGGGGGCTAACAATAACCCTTGGTCGGCCCCCTAGAGCCCTTCCAAAGGGGCCTGGCGCCCCAACGCCGAGGATTGGGGACCCCCAAGCCCCAGCGCCCAAGTCACCCTAACACCCCTCCTCCACCCGGGCCGCTAGGGGAGCCGCCGGTCATTCAGGGCAGAAGAACGTACAGGGCCCTCCAAGCCCCCAGCGACTTTCGAAGGACCCCCGCGCCAAAACGCCTGAGCCCACGCTCCCGCTCGCCAGCGGCCTCACCTCCGCCGGCCTCTCCGCTTGCCGCAGAGTTGGCGGATCGGGCTTCCGGCCTCCTGGGGGCTAAATCTAACCATAGGTCGGTCCCCTAGGGGCCCCAGCAAGGGGCCTAGAGCCGCAACACCGGGGATTGGAGAACCCCGAGCTCCAGCGCTGGACACAACCGGCTGCCCCGCTGCCACATGGGCCACTAGGGGCGCTGCCGGTCATTCAGGGCGGGACAAGGGGCAGGGCCCTCAGAGCCTCTGGCGACATTCGAAGGCCCCCCGCGCCAAAACGCTTGGGCTCACGCTCCCGCTCGCCAGCGCCCTCACCTCGCCCCGCCCCTCCGTTCTCTGCACAGCCGGCGGATCGGGCCCCGGCCTCCTTTGGGCTAACCTCAACCCTAGGTCGGCCCCCGAGGGACCCCTCCCAAGGGGCCAGGCGCCGCCTCGCCGGGGCATTTGGACCCCTGAGCCCTACTCCAGACTCACCCTGCCGCCCCGCCGCCACCCGGGACGCTAGGGGCGCCACCGGTCATTCAGGGAGGGAGTACTGGCAGGGCCCTCCGAGCCCCCGATGACCTTCGAAGGCCCCCCGCACCAAAACGCTTGGGCCTAAGCTCCCGCTCGCCAGCGCCCTCACCTCGGCTCACCCCTCCCCTCGCCGCACAGCCGGCCAATCGGGCCTGCTGGCCTCCTTTGGGCTAACGATAACCCTAGCTCGGCCCCCGAGGGACCCCTCCCAAGCGGCCTGGCAATGCCATGCCGGGTATTGGGGACCCCCGAGCCCGAGCTCCGGACTCACCCTGCCTCCCCGCCGCCACCCTGGCCGCTAGGGAGCCGCCGGGCATTCAGGGCGGGAGAACTTGCTGGGCCCTCCGAGCCCCCGGTGAGCTTCGAAGGCCCCCCATGCCAAAACGCTTGGGCCCACGCTCCCATTTGCCAGCGCATTAACGTCGGCCCACCCCTCCGCTCGCTGCACAGCCGGCGGATTGGGCCCGCCGGCCTCCTTTGGGCTAACACTCACCATATGTCGGCCCCCGAGGGACCCCTCCCAAGTGCCTGGAGCCACCGCGCCGGGGATCGGGGACCACTGAGCCCCAGCTCCAGACTCATCCTGCCGACACGCCGCCACCCTGGCCGACAGGGGCGCCACCGGTCATTTAGTGTGTGAGAATGGGCAGGGCCCTCCAAGCTCCCAGTGACAATCCAAGGCCCCCTGTGCCAAAACCCTGGGCCCACGCTCCCCCTCGCCAGCGCCCTCACCTCGGCCCGCCCCTCTGCTCGCCGCACAGCCGGCGGTTCGGGCCTGCCGGCCTCCTTTGGGCTAACCTTAAACCTAGGTCGGCCCCAGAGGAGCCCCTCCCAAGGGGCCTGGCGCCGCCACGCTGGGGATTGGGGACACCCGAACCCCACCACCAGACGCACTCTGCCGCTCCTCACCACCCGGCCCGCTAGGGGCGCCGTCCTCATTCAGGGCGTTAGAACGGGCAGGGCCCCCCGGGCCCCCGGCGACCTTCGAAGGTCCCCCGCGACAAAACGCTTGGGGCCATGCTCCCGCTCGCCAGCGCCCTCACCTCGGCTAGCCCCTCCGCATGTGGCAGAGCCGGCGGATAGGGCCTGCCAGCCTCCTGGGGGCTAACCCGAACCCTAGGTCGGCCCCCAAGGGGCCCCTCCCAAGGGGCCTATCGCTGCAATGCCTGGGATTGGTGACCCCCGAGTCCCAGCGCCGGACGCACTGTGCCGCCCCGCCGCCACCCGGGCCGGTAGGAGAGCTGTCGGTCATTCAGGGCAGAACAACGGACAGGGCCCTCGGAGCCCCCAGCGCCGTTTGAAGGCCCTCCGCGCCAAAACCCTTGGGCACACGCTCCCGCTCGCCAGCACCATCACTTCAGCCCACCCTCCGCTCCCTGCACAACCGGCGGATTGGGCCTGACGGTCCCCTGGGGGCTAAACCTAACCCTAGCTCGATCCCTCGAGGGGCCCCTCCCAAGGGGCCTGGTGCCGCAATGCCGGGGATTCCGGACCCACAAGCCCCAGCGCCAGACTCACCCTCCCGCCCCGCTGCCACCCGGGCCTCTAGGGGCACCGCCGGTCATCCAGGGCGGGAGAACGGGCAGGGTCCTCCGAGCCCCTGGTGACCTTCAAAGGCCCCCCGCGCCAAAACTCATGGGCCTACGCTACCGCTCGCCAGCGCCCTCACCTCGGCCCTCCCCTCTGCTCACCGCACAGCCGGTGGATTGGGCCTGCGGCCTCCTGGGGGCTAACCATAACCCTAGGTCAGCCTCCGAGGGGCCCCTGCAAAGGGGCCTGGTGCCGCAACACCGGGGATTGGGAACCCCCCAACCCCAGCGACGGACTCACCCTGTCGCCCTGCCGCCACCCAGGCCCCAGGGGCGCCGCAGGTCATTCAGGGCGGGAGAACGGGCAGGGTCCTCCGAGCCCCTGGTGACCTTCAAAGGCCCCCGCACCAAAACGCTTGGGCCCACGCTCCTGCTCTTCAGCGCCCTCACCTCGGCCTGCCCCTCCGCTCGCCACACAGCTGGCAGATTGGGCCTGCCGGCCTCCTGGGGGCTAACCCTAACCCTAGCTCACCCTCGGAGGGGCTCATCCCAAGGTGCCTGGAGTGGCAATGCCGGGCATTGGAGACCCACGAGCCACAGTGCTGGACTCACCGTGCTGCCCCGCCGCCACACAGGCCGCTAGTGGCACCACCGGTCATTCAGGGCGGGAGAACGGGAAGGGCCCTTGGAGCCCCTGGCCTCTTTCGAACGCCCCCCGCGCCAGAAAGCTTGCGCCCACTCTCCCGGTAGCCAGTGCCCTCACCTCGGCCCACCCCTCCGCTCGCCGCACAGCCGGCGGATAGGGCCCGCCAGCCTCCTGGGGGCTAACCCTATCCCTTCGTCGGCCCCCGAGAGGCCCCTCCCAACGAGCCTGGCACCGCAACACCTGGGTTAGCGGACCGCTAGCCCCAGCATCCTACTCACCATGCTCCCCCGCCGGCAACTGAGCCACTAGGGGCACCGCCGGACAGTCAGTGCGGGAGAACGGGCAGGGCTTCTTGAGCCCCGGCGACCTTCGAAGGCCCCCCGCGCCAAAACTCATGGGCCTACGCTACCGCTCGCCAGCGCCCTCACCTCGGCCCTCCCCTCTGCTCACCGCACAGCCGGTGGATTGGGCCTGCGGCCTCCTGGGGGCTAACCATAACCCTAGGTCAGCCTCCGAGGGGCCCCTGCAAAGGGGCCTGGTGCCGCAACACCGGGGATTGGGAACCCCCCAACCCCAGCGACGGACTCACCCTGTCGCCCTGCCACCACCCAGGCCCCAGGGGCACCGCAGGTCATTCAGGGCGTTAAAACGGGCAGGGTCCTCCGATCCCCCGGCGACCTTCGAAGGCTTCCCGCGCCAAAACGCTTCGGCCTAGCTCCCGCTCGCCCGCGCCCTCACCTCGGCCCTCCCCTCCGCTCGCCGCACAGCTGGCACATCGGGCCTGCCGGCCTCCTGGGGGCTAACTGTAACCTTAGGTCGGCCCCCGAGGGGCCACTACCAAGGGTCTGCCCCCGCAACGCCGGGAATTGGGGACCCCCAAGCCCCAGTGCCGGGCTCACCCTGCCGCCCCGCCCCCCCGGGCCGCTAGTAGCGCCGCTGGTCATTCAGGGCAGGAGGACGGGTTGGGCCCTCCGAACCCCTGATGACCTTCGAAGGCCCCCCGTGCCAAAACGCTTGGGTCCACATTCTTGCTCTCAAGCGCCCTCACCTGGGTCCACCCCTCCGCTCGCCTCACAGCCGGCGGATCTGGCCTGCTGGCCCCCTGGGGGCTAACAATAACCCTTGGTCGGCCCCCTAGAGCCCTTCCAAAGGGGCCTGGCGCCCCAACGCCGAGAATTGGGGACCCCCAAGCCCCAGCGCCCAAGTCACCCTAACACCCCTCCTCCACCCGGGCCGCTAGGGGAGCCGCCGGTCATTCAGGGCAGAAGAACGTACAGGGCCCTCCAAGCCTCCAGCGACTTTCGAAGGACCACCGCCCCAAAACGCCTGAGCCCACGCTCCCGCTCGCCAGCGGCCTCACCTCCGCCCGCCTCTCCGCTTGCCGCAGAGCTGGCAGATCGGGCTTCCGGCCTCCTGGGGGCTAAATCTAACCATAGGTCGGTCCCCTAGGGGCCCCAGCAAGGGGCCTAGAGCCGCAACACCGGGGATTGGAGAACCCCGAGCTCCAGCGCTGGACACAACCGGCTGCCCCGCTGCCACATGGGCCACTAGGGGCGCTGCCGGTCATTCAGGGCGGGACAAGGGGCAGGGCCCTCAGAGCCTCTGGCGACATTCGAAGGCCCCCCGCGCCAAAACGCTTGGGCCTACGCTCCTGCTCACAAGCGCCCTCACCTCGGCCTGCCCCTCTGCTCACCACACAGCCGGCGGATCGAGCCTGCCGGCCTCCTCGGAGCTAACCCTAACCCTAGGTGGGTCCCCGAGGGGCCCCTCCCAAGGGTCCTGGTGCCACTACGCCGGGGATCTGGTACCCCAAGCCCCAGAGCCAGACTCAACCTCCCACATCGCTGCCACCTGGGCCGCTAGGGGCGCCGCCGGTCATTCAGGGTGGGAGAACAGACAGGGCCCTGGAGAAACTGGCGACATTTGAAGCCTCCCGCGCCAAAATGCAGGGGCCCACCATCCCGCTCCCCAGCACCTTTACCTCGGCCCACCCACCTCTAGCCGCCTAGCCAGAGGATCATGCCTGCCGGCCTAATGGGGTCTAAATCTAACCCTAGGTTGGCTCACGAGGAGCCCTTCCCAAGGGGCCTGGCACTGCAACCGGGGATTGGGATTACCCGAGCCGCAGCGTGGGACTCACTCTGCTGCCCCACCGCCAACGGAGCCGCTAGGGGCACACCGGTTATTCAGGGTGTTAGAACGGGCAGGGCCTCATGAGCCTCTAGCGACGTTCAAAGGCCCCTGCGCCAAAACGCTGGATACCATACTCCCGCTAGCCAGCGCCCTCACCTCGGCCCACTCCTCTGCTCGCCGCACAGCCGGCACATTGGTCCTGCTGGCCTACTGAGGTCTAACCCTAACTCTAAACCCTAACCCCTAACCTTAAACCCTAAACCTTAACCCCTAACCCTACCCAAAATCTAACCATAACCCCTAATCCTTAAACCCTAAACCCTAACATTAACACTAAACCCTAAACCCTAACCCTAATCCCGAAGCCCTAAACAATAAACCCTAACCTTAACCACTAACCCAAACCCTAACCCTACCCTTAATGCTACCCCTTCAGCTAACCCTACCCCTAACCCGTAAACTAACCCTAAACCTAATCCTAACCCGTACCCTAACCTGTACCCTAACCTTAACCCTAAACCCTAAACCCTGACCCTAACCCATACCCTAAATCGTACCATAACCTGTACCCTAACCCAACCCATAACCTAACCCTAACCCGTACCCTAACTGTAACCCTAAACCCTAAACCGTAACCCGTACCCTACCCTAACCAGTACCCTACCTTAACCTTAACCCATACCCTAACCCGTACACTAACCCATACCCTAACCCGTACACTATCCCAAACCCGGACCCTAAACCATACCCTAACCCATACCTAACCCTAACCTGTACCCTAACCCTAACCCTAACCCGTACCCTAACCCTAACCCATACCCTAAACCGTACCCAAATCCGTACGACAACACTTACCCTAAACCGTACCCTAACACGTACCCTAAACTATACCCTAATGCGTACCCTAACTCGTACCCTAACCCTAACCCATACCCTAAACCTAACCCGTACTCCAACCCTAACCCCAACCCTAACCCCAAACCCTAAACCCTAACCCGTACCCTAAACCCTAATCTGTACCCTAACCCATAACCTCTAACCTGTAACCCCTAAACCCAACCCTAACCCGTACCCTCTCCTTCCCCTAACTCTAACCTCTACCCTCACCCATACCCTAACCGTAACCCATACCCTAACCTGAACCCATACCCTAATCCATACCCTAACCCCGGGGATTGGGTACACCTGAGCACCACCACGGGACTCAACCTGCCAGCCCTCAGGAAACCATGCCCCTTGGGGCGCCACAGAGCATCCCATGCAGGAGAACTGGTAGTGCCCCCCTGAGCCCCCAGCGATCCTCGGCGGCCCCATACACCCCAACCCTGAGGCCCACGCTCATCCCACCCCATGCCTTCCCTTCAGCTTGCCACCGAGCTCATCGCAGAGCCGGCAGATCAGGCCTGCCGGGTTCCTGGGGCCTACACCTGACCCTAGGTCAGCTGGGTAGGGCCCCTCCCCTGGGGCCCGGTGCCGTAGCCCCAGGGACTGGGGACACCTGAGCCCCACTGCAGGACAAAGCCTGCCAGCCCACAGGAAACCGTGCCCCTTGGGAGGCTATAGAGCATTCAGGGCGGGAGAACCAGGAGGGCCCCCAGAGCCCCCGGCGAACTTTGGTGATCCCTAAACCCAACCTTGAAGTCCATGCTCACCCCAGCCCGCACCCTCACCTCAGCCCATGGCAGAGATCGCCACATAGTGGGCAGATCTGGCCTGCGGGGTTCCTGGGCGCCAACCCTAACCCTAGTTCATCTGTGGAGGGGCCCCTCCCCAGGAGCCTGGAGCCACAGCCACGGGGATTCGGGACACCTGAGCCCCACAGCAGGACTCAGTCTGCCACCCCACAGGAAACCATGCGCCTTGGGAGGCCATAGAGCATTCAGGGCGGGAGAACCAGGAGGGCACTCCTGAGCCACCAGCGAACTTTGGCGGCCTCCCACACCCCAACCCTGAGTCCCACGCTCACCCTCCCCACACCCTCACCTCAGCCCGTGTAGCTAGCCATACAGCCAGCAGATCGGGCCTGCGGGGCTCCTGGGGCCTAACCCTAGCCCTAGGTCGGCCACAGGTGTGGGGGCCTCCCCAGGAGCCTTACACCGCAGCCCCGGGGAATTGGGATACCTGTACCCCACCAGAGGACTCAGCTTGCCACCTGACAGGAAACATTGCCCCTTGGGGCTCTATGGAGCCTACAGGGCATGAGAACTTGGGGAGGCCCTCAGAGCCCGTCCCCACATTTGGCAGCCCCCCGTGCCCCAACCTTGAGGCCCATGCTCACCCTCCCCCATGGCCTCCTCTCAGCCCTCCACAAAGCTCACCTCATAGCCTGCAGATTGTCCCTGCTGGGCTCCGGGACCCTAACCCTTACCCTAGGTTGGCCACAGAGGGGCCCCTCCCCAGGGTCCTGGCACCACAGTCCGGGGGATTGGGGACACCCAAGCCCCACTGTAGGACTCAGCCTGCAGCCCACAGTAAACTGTACCATTTTGGTGCACAACAGAGCAGTCAGGGCAAGAGAATTGGGGCACCCCCTGAGAGCCCCTTCTGGTGAACCCCGACCTTTGTGGGCCCTTCCGGATGAAACCCCAAGGCTCACACTCACCTGCCCTTGTGCCCTCATCTCACTCGGCCTGGGAGCTCTCTGAGCACTGGGCAGTTCAGACCTGCTGTCCTTGAGGCCTAACCTAACTCTGGGTCTTCTGCTGAGGGTCCCTCCCCGTTTGCCTGCCTCCAAGGCACCAGGCATTGGGCTCACCTCTGCACGACTAGAAGACTCAGCCTGCCCCACAGCAGGAAACTGTCCATTTGGGGCTGCAGCAAGAATTCATAGGAAAATCAGAGGGTCCCCCTCAGCCCATCCCAGGCAACCCCACTTTCAGAGATCTCCCCAGATCCAATTAGTAGCTTCACACTGAACTTGCTCTCCACGGAGATCTTTTGAAATTCTCCAAAATTCCAACTGATGGCATTATCCAGCTTCAGTGCTTTACCCAGCTTTAGCTCTTGAGATGGATTAAAATGGGAAGTCACTTCACTGATGACGACGTACTGGTGACCAAAAGATACATGCATAAATGCTTCATATCACTTGGCTTCAGGGAAATGCAAATCTAAACCCCTATACATGCCATATCACACGAGGCCAAATATCTAAAAATAAGAAGACATGAAACTATACATGTTGGAGAGGATGTGGAGAAACGGGAAACCTCTTACACTCCTATACGAATGCAGTCCGGTACAGCCACTCCTGAAAATGGTACAGAGTTTCCTCAAGAAGTTATAAATAAAGCTACCCTATGTCCCAGCAATTGCACTACTGGGTATTTACCCCAAAGCGACAGGTACTGAAGATGGGACACATGCACCACAGTGTTCATAGCAGCAATATCCATAATAGACAAGCTGTGGAAGGAGTGCAGATGACCATGGATAGATGAATGGATAAAGAAGATGTGGATCATATATATAATGGAATATTACTCAGCCATCAGAAAGGATGAATACTTACCATCACACTGACCTGGGTGGAGCTGGAGGGTATTATGCTGAGTGGAATAAGTCAATGAAAGAAAGACAATGATCATATGCTTTCACTCCTATGTGGAATATCAGAAACAAGGAAGAAGACCATAGGGGGAGGAAGGGAAAATAGAATGGGAAGTCATCAGAGTGGGGGAAAACCCATGATGGACTCTTAACTATCACAAGAAACTGATGATTGTTGGAGGAGAAGTTGGGGGGGGTAACTGGGTGAGTAGCATTAAGGAGGTCACACGATACAATGAGCACTGGGTGTTACACACAACTGAAAATTGATTGAAGACTACATCTGAAACTAATGATGTACTGTAAGTTGGCTAATTGAATTTAAATTAAAGAACAAAAGACCTTGAATAAACAATCCTACACATTTGTATGGAACCACTAAAGATTCCGAACAGCCAGTGCAATGTGGAAAAGAAAAACAAAGCTGGAGGACTCACAATTTCAGATTTCAGGTTATACTACAAAGCTGCAGTCATCCTAACAAGACAGTATGGCACAGAAATAGACACAGCGACCAAAGGAACAGGATACAAGTTCAGACAGAAACCCACAATTATGTGGTCCATGAATCTTCCACAAAGCAAGCAACGATATCAAAAGGGAAAAGGACAGTCTCTACAACAAATGGTGTTGGGAAAACTAGACAGCTACGCACAAAAGAATGAAATTAAACTGCTTTCTTACACAATACAGACAAACACAAAACAGTTTCAAGACCTCAATATGAGACCTGAATCCATAAAAATCCTACAGGAGGGAAGACAGTAACTTCTTGACATGGACCATACCAACGTTTTTCTGGACTGTGTCCTGACAAAGGAAATGAAAGCAAAAATAAACTATTGGGAATACAGTAAAATAAAAAGTTTCCACACGGCAGAAGAACAATGAAAACGTAAAAATAATAAGACAACCTACTCAAAGGGAGAAGATATTTGCAAAGATCATATGCAATGAAGGGATAGTGTCCAAAACATATAGAACTGATCCTACTCGACCCCCAAAAAAACAAATAATCCAGTTAAAAAATAGGCAGAAGACATGGACAGACATTTCTCCAAAGAAGAAATACAAATGGCCAACAGTCCCGTGAAAAGATGTTCACCATCACCCATCATCAGGAAAATGTAAATCCAAAGGACAATGAGGTAATACCTCAAACCTGTCAGAATGGCTAACATCAAAAGCACAACAAAGAGCAGGTGTTGGGAGGATGTGGATAAAGGGGAATCCTCGCGAACGGTGGGTGGGAATGCAAACTGTGGTGGCCACCATGGAAAACAGTACGAAGATTCCTCAAAAAATTAAATATAGAACTACCCTATGATCCAACAATCACACTACTCCTATTTACACAAAAATAGGAAAACAGTAACGTAAAAGGATACGTGCACCCCTATGTTTCTTGCACCATTATTTACAATATCACAATATGGAAGCAACCCAAGTGTCTGTAGAAAAATTGACAAATGAGATGATAGATGTGTGTATTCACACACACACACACACACACGGACACACACACACACACACACACACATACACACACACAATGGAGTATTACTCGGCTTGAAAAAGAATGAAACCTTGCCATTTGCAGACACATGGATGGAGCTAGAGAGTATTATCCTAACTAAAATCAGGCAGAGAAAGAAAAATCCCATACGATGTCACTCTAATGGGGAACTTAAGAAACAAACAAAAATAAATAACTAAAAGAGAAAAAGGAGATACACCAAAATACAAACTCTTAACAATAGAGAACAAACGGATGGTTACCAGAGAGGAGGTGGATAGAGGGATGAGTGAAATAGATGAAGGGGATTAAGAGGACGCTTTTCTTGATGACCACTAGTAATATATAATTACTGAATCATTCTATTGTACACCTGAAACAAATGTAACACTGTATGTTAGCTCTACTGGAATTAAAATAAATTTTTGTAAAAGATTTTTCTTTCAGGAACCTCTTTGAAAAATCTTTTCCTGTGCAATGTGCATAAGCCCTACTTGGGAGGATTCACTCTACAATAATTATTCACTTCATGCCTCAAATTCAGATTTCACTGAGTTCTTATCGTGGATCCCAGCCCGCGGGAGCCATGGTCCTTTTCAGTCCAGGCTCAGCACCTATGCATTCAAGATTGGAAGTAGAGACACATGTCACTTCACAGTCCAGAAAGCTATTATTGTTTCTGTTTCAGTGTGAGAGAGTCACAGACTTTGGGACAGGTTTCAGAGCAGGTTTATCATGGATCCTGGATCTCTACTTCAATGTTCATTGCCTGGATCCCTTTGGCTAATAGGTTTCCTGTGGATGGGCTTGCTTCCAAGCACATACATGGAAGATGCAAAGGTGGGTGGGCTTGCTGCGGGACAGGAAGAAGACCAAAATCAGACAAGGGTCAGACCCCTTCCCTGATCCAGGAACTGCTACGGGAAAGGGTACAGGTGGGAGAATTCATGCGAAACTCCAAGGTCACCAGCTGAACACAGGAGGCACAGGTCAAGGGATCTGGAGATGCAGCGGTTGAAGGCTGCTCTGAGCTACCTCTGGGAGGAAGGGAGGGATGGAATGAGAAGGAGACACTGCCTGCTCCTGGCCCATGCCAGCTGCCCACCGCTCCGACACGCATCAGTCTACACAGCTGACACAGCTTGGGCTCAGGATGGGCTGTCTCGGGTCCCTCAATCCTCAGTGGGACAGCTGGCCCCAGGGCTCAGAGACATGCTGAGGGAGATGAGAGGGAAAGCTGCCCCACCCAGGTCATCCCCTCGAGCAGACTGCCCTTCAGAACTGCTAAAAAAAAAACCACTAACGGGGTTGAAAGACATGCCATGGATGAACTAAGGCATAGAGATATGTAAAATAACATTCATTTTTAAGTTCAGAGCTGTCATCTCAGGAAGTGGGGAGAGTTTCCCTGAAGAAGACTGAGGGGAGGGGACGCCATGCTGAAAAGGGAGACATGGCTCTCCTGATTGGGGACCTGCAGCCCCCTTCCAGGGCAGGGTATCAACCTCGCATCACACGAGATCCATGGAAGTGTTCCATCAGGGCCAGATGTTTGTCTCGAGAAGGCTACCCTGTCATCGGACTGCACAGGGCACCAGGGACGAGGGCCAGATGGAGGACGGACAATACTCCAGAGGCCATGGGGCAAGAACAGAGGCACATGACCTTGAAGATGATGATGAAAAGCAGGAGGTGGCAGCACGGAGCCAGCCTGAAAGTAACATGGGAGCAGTGCCCACAGCTACACTAACTGGGTGCCTTCTGTGTAAGGTGTGGCTGACTTCAGTGGGCTCCAGACTAGTCCTGACCACAAGTCTAGGAAGTGTGCACCACCCCGGCCTCCTCTCCCCTTGCAGCTGCTAGGAATCACGGTCACAGACCCTGGTCAGCTTTCATGGAAACCAAGCAGTGGCTCCCCCGCACGCTGCACCTCTGGTGGCGGTCCAGTGCGACCCTCATGCCAGGCCAGACACTGATGTCTACCTGTTTCCACACAAATCCACAGACAGGAGGGTGTCCCTGAATTCCACAGCACCTGATGAGACAGATCCACAGAACCCAACACCCAGTGGGTCACTCGGGACCTCACCTATGGTCATGGAGCTCACCATACCCCATTTCTGTCACTTCCCACAGAAAGCCTGGTTCTGATCCCCCACAATACCATACATCCTGGTTGCTGACCTGGGGTCATGCCATAAACCCACATGGCACCTTTCTTTTAGAGAAGGCTATGCCTACACCTCCTAGAAAATATTTCTAATGAAGTACAAGTCCATCAGGACTATGGTGTGAACAGTAGCACACAGCCTGCATGGTAGTAGTCAGTAATTCTAACAAGGGTTAACCCCAACCCCCGTCTCACAAAACCTTCCTCCATCCCCACTGAACTCATGGTATGCCTCAAAAAACCCTCCAGGAAACAAACCTTTCATCTGAATGCGCTCTTCACCTTCTGCTTCAAATCTTGTCCAACCACAATGATATGAAACTAGAAATCAGTCTCAAGAAAAAAATGGGACAGTCAAAAATAGGTGGAGATTGGGGGGCCTGGGTGGCTCAGTCGTTAAGGATCTGCTTTCAGCTCAGGTCGTGATCCCAGGATCCTGGGATCTAGCCACAATCAGGCTCCTTGCTCAGTGGGAAGCCCGCTTCTCCCTCTCCCACCCCCCTGCTTGCGTTCCCTCTCTCGCAGTCTCACTCTCTGTCAGATACTCAAATAATCTTAAAAAAATATGTGGAGACTTAACAACATGCTACTGAACAACCAACAGTCAACGAAGAAAACAAAAAAATTTTAGAAGTACCTTGACACTGATGCAAAAGACAACCTACAAAAACTTATGGGATGCAGCAAAAGTAGCTTTATGGGGGACATTCGTAGAAATTCAAGTCTTCATCAATCCATGAGAATGCTCTCCAATAAACAACCTGATTTATGTGGTAAAGAAGTAGAAAAAAAAACAACAAACAAAGCCCCAAATTAGTAGAAATAAGGAAATAACAAAAAGGAATGCATAAATAAATCCAAAGGAGACTAAAAAGACAAAAAAAAAAAAAACAACGAAAATGAGAGCTGCCTTTTTTGGAAAGATAAACAAAACTGACAAACTTAGCTAGACTCACCAAGAAAGACAGAGGACTCCAATACAATCAGGAAAGGAAGATAATGGATTCCTGTCTCATATCAAAATCAAAAGAACTCTTCAACCTTGGACACAACAACTTCTTGCAAGCCACATCTCTAAAGGCAAAGGAAATAAAAGCAAAAATGAACTATTGGCACTTCATCAGGATACAAAGCTTCTGCTCGGCAAAGCAAACGATCAACAAAACAAAAAGGCAATCTATGGAATCGAAGAAGATATCTGCAAATGATATTACAGATAAAGGGCTGGTATTCAAGATCTATAAAGAACTCCTCTAACTCGACACCCAAAAAATGGGCAGAAGACACAAAGAGATACTTCTCCAGAGGGGAAACACAAATGGCCAACAGACACATGAAAAAATGCTCCACATCACTTGCCATCAGGCAAATACAAATCAAAACGACAATGAGATACCACCTTACACCAGATAGAACGGTTAAAATTAACAAGGCAGGGGGCACCTGGGTGGCACAGCAGTTAAGTGTCTGCCTTCGGCTAGGGGCGTGATCCTGGCATTATGGGATCGAGCCCCACATCAGGCTCCTCCATTATGAGCCTGCTTCTTCCTTTCCCACTCCCCCTGCTTGTGTTCCCTCTCTCGCTGGCTGTCTCTATCTCTGTGGAATAAATAAATAAAATCTTGAAAAAAATTAACAAGACAGGAAATAAAAAAAAGTCAGAGAGGATGTGGAGAAAGGGGAACCCTCTTACACTACTCGTGAGAATTCAAGCTGGTACAGCCACTTTTGAAAACAATATGGAGGCTCCTCAAGACGTTAAACACAGAGATATCCTACGACCCACCAATTGTACTACTGGGTATTTACCCCATAGACACAGAGTAATGAAAAGAAGGGGCACCAGTATCCCAATGTTCATAGCAGCAATGTCCATAACAGCCAAACTGTGGAAGGAGCCATGATGTCCTTCAGCAGATGAATGGACAAAGATGATGTGGTCATCTGTACAATGGAATATTACTCAGTCATCAGAAAGGATGAATACCCACCATTTGCACCAACGTGGATGGACCAGGAGGGGATTATGCTAAGTGAAATTAAGTCAAGCAGAGAAAGACAATTATCATATGGTTTCACTCCTATGTGGAATGGAAGGAATAGCATGGAGGACATTAGGAGAAGGAAGGGAAAAGTGAAGAGGGGGAATGAGAGGGGGAGATGAACCATGAGAGACTATTGACACTGGGAAACAAACTGAAGGTTGCAGAAAGGGAGGGGTAGGGGAATGGGTTATCCTGGTGATGGGTATTAAGGAGGGCACGTGTCATAATGAGCACTAGGTGTTATATGCAAACAATGAATCATGGAACACTACATCAAAAACAAATGAAGTACTGTAGGGTGACTAACATCATTTTAAAAAAAGAGAAAGATATGAAATCCATACAGGAAAACTGTCACTATTTGCAAATGACATGAAATCCCGAAAGATTCCACAAAAAAAAAAAACTGTTAGAATAAAAAAATTCAAGAAAGCTGCAGGATATAATGTCAATATACAGAGACCTGTTGTCTTTATTTTTTTTCAGATTTTATTTATTTATTTGACAGGAAGAGAAAAACCACGAGCAGGGGGAGTGTCAGAAAGAGGGAGAAGCAGACCCTTGCTAAGCGGGGGCCCAGCACGGGGCTCAATCCCAGAACTCTGGGATCATGACCTGAGCTGAAGGCAGATGCCTCACCTATGGGGCCACCCAGATGACCCAACTTCTTGCATTTCTGTATACTGATGACACATATCGTAAAGAGAAATTAAAAAAGCAATGCCATTTACAATTGCATCAAAAAAATCTAGGAATAAAAGTAACCAAAAATGAGAAAGACATAGTACACTCAACACATGGCAGAAAAGAAATGAAAAACATATCTGTCGAGGGGGGCGGAATGTATGGGTCAAAGATTTGGAAGGCAACACAAACAAATGGAAGCATACGCCATGCTCCTTAACTGGAAGAGTTAATTATGTGAACATGTCCATCGTACCCAAAGCAATCGACAGATGTGATGAAATCCCTATCTGAATTCCAGTGGCATTATTCGAGGAAATAGAAAACAGTCCTCAAACTTGGATGGAGTCACTAAAGACCCCAAATACCCAAAGGAACCTGGAGAAAGAAAGGTGCAGTCAACACACTCCTGGATTTCAAGGTAGATTACAAAGCTGTTGTCATCAAAACAGGATGGTACTGGCAGAAACACAGACACCAGGTCAGTGGAACAGAACAGAAAGCTCAGAAACTTACCCACACGTAGATGATCCTAACTTATGACACAGCAGCAGAAGATATGCCATGAGGGAAGGACTGTTTCTTCAGTGAGCGGTAACAGGCAAACTGGACACTAAATGCAGAAGAATATAGCTGGGTCACTTTCTTACACCACACACAAAATTTTTAATGGATGAATGATTTGAACATAAGATCTGAATCCATAAACCTCCAAGAAGACACAGGTACTAAGTCTCTCGACATTGGTTTTGGCAAAGAGTCTTCAGATCGGACACCAAATGCAAAGACAACAAAAGCAAAAATAAACCAGTGGAACAACATCAAACTGAAATCTTCCACACGGCAAAAGAAACCAGCAAAAACTTAAAAGGCCACTGACCGAATAAGAAAAAAATATCTGTGAATCATATGTGTGAGAAGAGGCTAATATCCAAAATACACACAACACTCATACAAATCAAAACAAACAAACAAAAAAAGGTATAAAAATGGGGGGTATATGTGAATACATACTTTCCAAAGATGGCACACAGGTGCCAACAGACAGAAAAAGTTGTTCGACATCACTAATCATCGTCAGGGAAACATCAGTCAAACCCACAATCGGCTATCCCCTCACAACTGTTGGAACAGCAATTGTCCCAGAGACAGACAAAAAGTGGGGTCATGGGTGTGCAGACGAGGAGACACTGTGCACTGTTGGTGGGAATGGAAATTGGTGCAGCCACTGTGACAAACGGTATGGAGGTTCCTGAAAAAATAAATACAACTACCCCATGACCCAGTAATGGCTCTAATGAGTATTGATTCAGAGAACACAAAAATACTGCCTCAAAAAGACAGATGCACTCCCACATTCACTGCAGCATTATTCACAAGAACCAGACATGGAAACACAGACCTTGGGGGCCTTATGCCAAGTAACTCAGACACAGGAAGACCAATACCAGATGCTCTCATGTACATTCCACGTGGAATAAACAAATACTGAACGCATAGATACTGAGAGCAGATTGGTAGGTGCCAGATTCGGAGATGGGGTGCTAGAAACGGGTGAAGGTGGTCCAAGTCTCAATGTTTGAGTGAGAAAATCCGACAGTCATGAAATGTTCTGTCCAGCATGGAGACTAAAACTAACCCCACAGCATGGGGTATAGGTTTCCCTGCTCTTCAAAAGTACAGGACTTCTGAGAAACCTTGCACAGCAGAAATGGTGTCAAGAAGGAATGGCCATTAATTTACATGGAACATTTAGTGTGCTCAGACTCCAAAATTCCTTCTCTTTGATTTTCTTAGGCCTCAGGACACAAGTTTCTAACGGAGGCCCAGCATAAATGAAGATAAAGCACAGCAGAGGCTCACAGACACCATTCAAAGTGCTGGTGGCTGGATGCGGAGAGCGGTTCCCAGCAGAAGGAGCTGGTTAGGGTGCATGCCACCTCTGTTGTGCTTTTCCCCAAAACAGATGCTGAACGCGATTCTCACTGTTCACCTTTTTTCATAAGAGGAAAATCCTCTTCAGGTATCTTCCTCTTACTGAAGCTGGGTAATAAACGTAGTTCTTTCAAGAATGCCCAGTGTCTTACTGTGAACGTTCAAAAAGTGGGGGATAATTGTACTTAAGCAATGCTGAGGGAGGAGATGTGAAAGGTTCTTCCAGACACAAACCTCAGCAGATCCACTGGGAAAGGCACCTTCCTCAGCATGCAGAACACGGACTACCTCCTACCCCCAGAAACCCTCTCCTTCCCCTCAATCAGGACAACCCACAACAGCTGGGAGTTACCCCAATTCCTCCATTCTCCTGCTTCTAATAGCTAACCCATCAGCAAATCCTGTGAGCTCCATCTTCAAAATAGACCCAGAATAGGTCTAACCACTCCATCCAAGGACACTTGTCTGGTCCACAGTGGCTGAGTAACTGGAAAAGCTTCGTCATTGACCTGCCTTGCCATCTTCAACCCTCTGTCATCTGTTCTCAACACTGTAGCCACGATGGCCCAGTGAAACAGGGTCTCATGGGGTTATAGCCCTGGAATGGCTTTCTGTCACCCTCTGTCACCTCTATGAGCTCATGTCCTAAGCTGTCTCCTGTGGCCACAGGGCCTTCTTGCTGCTCCTGGACATACCTGGAATTCTCCTGCCCCAGAGCCATTGCACATGCTTTCCCTTTTGTTCAGAATGCTCTTGATGTGTTCTCACTCACCTTCGGAGAAGTCTGAATTGGAGTGACAGGGACAGAAGATGAGGCTGTGTGTGTTGGGTGAGGCTGGTGGCCCAGAAGAAGGTTCTCTGCCAGCTCTCCGCCTGTGCCTCCCTTGTCCTCAGCCAGGAACTTGCACACAGCCCTCACCTGTCACAACTCTCACTCAGGAGACCCACAGCCACCCCTGGAGCCCACCCTGAACACACCCTGCTGCAGAATGCATTCATCTCTCCTCTGGGACCCCTGTCAGCTTTACCCAGACCTGCAACTCCCCCATCTCCTGCAAAGCTCCCGGATTACCTCTCTGCTTCCAAAATCACACTGGCGCAAGGCTTTCATGAGAAAGCTATAACGCTAACTAATGAAAGGTTCACACCTACTTTCCCCTTCTGTTGCCTTTCTCTCCACCTTCTTTCCTACCTGTGCAAACTGTAACATATCAGTGGAACATGAACATGCTCTGAGACCTGAATCTTTCATTGCAGCTTTCTGAGGACTCCTTATGTGATAAGCAACTAGTGTATCCTACAACAGGGTGTTTTACAAATATCATCTATAGAAGACTACAGCTCAAATCACTACAATTTTACCTCACTCTTCATGAAGCAGAACACTTTTTCCTTTCTTCTTTTATTAAATTCCAGTTAGTTCACATGCCATGGAATATTCGCTTCAGGGGTAGGATTTAGTGATTCCTCACCTGCAAGGAGTACCCGGTGCTCATCACAAGTGCCCTCCTTAATACCCCTCACCGATTTGACTCTTCCCCCCATGCCCCTGTCCTGCAGCAACACTCAGTTTGTTCTCCAAGGTTGAGTCTATTTCCTTGTTTGCCACTCTCACCACCCCTCAACTCTGTTCCTCTGTTTTCTTTCTGAAATTCCACAAGCGTGAGAGCATAGGATATTTGTCTTTCCTCACTGATTTTGCTTAGCTTAATACACTCTAGGTCCATCCACATCCTTGCAAACGGTAAGATTTCATTCTTTTTGAAGCTGGGTCATATTCCGTTATATATATGTATCCCACATCTGCTTTATCCATTCATCAGTGCATGGACTTTGGGATTCTCTCCATAGTTTGTCTACTCTGGACAATGCTGCTATAAACATCATGGTGCATGTTCCCCCTTCGAATCCGCATTTTTGTATCCTTTGGGTAAATACCTAGGAGAGCAATTGCTGGATCATGGGGTTGTTCAATGTTTAACTTTTTGAGGAACCCCCACACTGGTTCCCAGACTGGTTGCACCACTTTGCATTCCCACCAACAGGATGGGAGAGTTCCCCTTCAAGCAGAACATTATCTGCGGGCAATTTCATAAGAGGAAACAAAACCTCTGGGAGATGCACCCAGGTTTAGGCAAGCAGTTGCAGACTTCACCCCAAGGCTCCTGACGCCAAGCCCCTTGAAGCCACCACATGCCACTATCCAAAAGAATTCCCAGACTCTCCTTCTGACTCCACCACCAAAGAAACTACAGAGAGAATATGGCACCTCAAAATATCGAGATAATACATTTAGTAAAACTAGAAAGTCAAGCTCAACTTTTAAACAGGAACAGGCCGCTTTGGATAATTTTGAATTTTCCCTCCACCCTAATTTTAACTCTTCTGATGAATAAACTAATCAATGATGAAACATCACCTTTGTCAAATGACATCACCCAAGTCTGTATCAGATGAATAAAGCCACCTAACTCTAGATGCTGGCCACTCAACCATATCGTAGGCCCAATTGAATAAACACTGTTAGATGAAGGAACAAATTAGATGTTACAAACAGGCACAGAGTGAATCTCACCTTCCCTTTCTAATAAAAGAGGGTTCCTAGGAAACAGATGGTCAAAATACATTTGTCAGCAATAAATGGACAGAGAAATTGTGATCCCCTGCAAAGTTCTACCTGCAGGGAAACTAAGTAATTCTTGCACCAAACCCAGAATGCTGACAGCTACTTCAATTTTACTTTGTGGCTCAACTAGAGAAAAGAGAAAAGCCCAGGAGGTTTTGGGATAATGAGAGGTTTTACCTCCAGCCCTGACATAGATAGGACATTTTGCCAAACATACCTGTGCTTTCTCTGAACACTGGCGTCCTGTGACAAGCTTCCTCGCTGACTCAGATACTGACGTTCAAAACCTCGGGTTTCTTGGAGCCAGAGCAGAGAAGTGCTGTCAGCTGGGGAGAAGAAGGCACCTCTAACCTAAAGCCTGCACATCTGCTTCGGTTTCTGGGCGAAGGGGCAACACATACTTGTTGTTTAGCAGTAATTATCTTCATTCTCAATAGACCAATGACCTTGCCTTTTCTGGAAAGCAGACTTACTCTTCTAAAGAAACCCTCAATTCATCTATTCCCAATGCAACTAGAGTGGAACATTTATTTCTCACTTAAATAGAAAACACTGTTATTGTCGACATTGCATGAATGAACTTTTAAAAACATTTTAGAGAGAAAGGAAGAGACCTTTATTCAAACCCAAGTCAGGACAGCTGCCTGGGAGACACAATCTTCACCAAGAAGGGAGTGCTCCGGGGAAGGAACTTTTGGGGCAGGCTTATGTATTTTTTTCTGTTTTGTTTTACATACAGAGTTACACACCACAATGAGGATCTTCTTAGATTCCAGAAAGTGACAGACTCTTTCTTATGTTTTCAGTATGTACATGTCAGTATGACTTTAATCTTATGGGAGCCAAAGAGGTTCTTTATTTTTTCTTATCTTTATGTTGGCATTTTTGGTTATTGTTTTCTTCTCAAAGCAGATGTACAACATGTGCTTGGGGCAGAAACAAGGCCCATGCTTTGAGGTTTTGCCTAGTCATTTTGAGCCGGGTAAAATGTAAAGGGATAACTTCCCTGGGAGCCCAGGATCAGCGCCCACAGATGATATAAGATAAAATTACTTTCATCATTATAATTACTTCTAAAATGGAGGAATTTGAGACAAAAGCACCTTTCACAAGAGTACCAAGAAATCAAAATGATGCCCACAGAAGGCTACCTGCTCCATGGTCAGCACAGGTAACAGAAGTGTTCACAGTCTCTGGGCTCCTGCCCTTCTCCTGCCCAAATCTCTGAAGCACACAGACCACTTAAAATCAGAATTGTAGAACTGCTAGACACCTTAGAGTTGTCTGGCACTATTCATTTGTACTGCAGAATAAAACACAGTAGCTCGTTGTCACAAACTAATTTCAACATGAAGTGCCCACTGGATGCACTAAGTTCTTTCTCTGCAAATGTTGACTAATGTAAGTCACAGTCATACCATATAAACACTACGATGGCTGGGAAGTCATCGTAGGTAAGGGAATGTTTTAGCCATGTTTATAAGCATTGGCTCACTTTGTAGAAGAGGCTGAGCTGAGTGTTTTTAAATACTATTTCAGACCTGTTTTACAGCACCCTCTGAACATACCAGAGCCTGAATGGACTAAAAATGATAGTTGGTTTCAGTAACTTTAATACCAGAAAAATATTATACTGTCTCTGTTCCTAAGGATCTTTGAGTATCTTACCCAGAGGTCCTCCACTGAGATAATGATCTTAATAATCACCATGGGCAGAGGTGAAAGGCCCGCTGAATTCGTTCCAGTTGTCCACATGACAAGAAAATCCTGATACTTGATAGGTTTCCAGATCGAGAAGACCAGAGATAAGAGGGAAATAGTACCCTGTATGGAACAACAAGGGATTTGGAGTCAATTTGGGGATCCCACTTAGGTTTCTGACACTAAAATCCGCTGTGACTCATATCATCCGAGTCCCTGTCTAACCACCTGAAAATGTGCCTACAAATATCTACACCCTAGTTGAGAAGTTTAAGAGGCAGAATGCTACAAAGAGCCAGTATGATGTCTCTCAAGTACAGGTGCTCAGGAAGCCCTAATTGCTATTGGTTCTATTTCTTTTCCAGAAGAAAGAACACATGTTGAATCCATATTTCTAATAGATGACTCACCAGATGATTTTCAAACCTGAAGGAAGGCCAAGAAGTCACGCTTGTGTCATAGTTCACTCAGAAATCATGTTGTTGGACTGGTGAGGACGATACAATAGCAACGTCATCAATAAGAGTGGGGAGCTTCTAATTTCCATACGGCCATGTTGACCCCCTTAGCTCAGAGCCACCAGAAAGGTTAGCTGGGGAGGGGGAACCGCCATCACTATGAGTGGGGAGCTTCCCATTTCCATATGGCCATGTTGACCCCCTTAGCTCAGGGCCACCAGAAAGCACAGCTGAGGCGGACCACAGGCCAAGGCTGCCAGGTGTGGCTGGGGCAGGCAGAACTCTGACTTAAGGCTCAACTCCTGGCTAGGTTATTATTATGCTCTTCACAAAGAAAGTGCCATTGTGTGTGAGCCCTCACGTAGAAAAGGTTCAGAATTTCCATTGAGATTCCCTCTCTCACCTTTAGGATATGTAGCAAAGTTCCATTTAATTTTTAAACATTGAAGGACTTCCTGGTTTTCTTTTCGCTATGACTGTGGCTCAGTTCGCCTGTGGTCTAAGAATAGAATCTAGTTAATTTCAGGGTTTAACATTTGTAGACTTCATTCGTGGCCCCACCTATCATCTATTTGGGTAAAGAGTCTATGACCACTTGAAAATAATGTATTCTGCACTTATTATGGAATGTTCCCTATATGTCAATTAGGTCACATTTGTTACCAATGTTTTGTCTGCTTTTTCTGTCAGATATTGAGAAAGGTATATTAAAATCTTCAACAATGCTGCTCTATTCAACGTGGCATCGGAGAGTCTACCAGTGTTAGAAGGCAAGAGAAACAAAAAGTATAAGAATTGAGGGGATAATTGTGACTATTCACAGATAATACGATTGTGTACATAGAAAATCCAAAACAGTCTATAAATACCCTTAGAATTAAAAATGCAATTTATAAATTTGAGATGGATTGTAGCTTCCCATTGGACAGTTTCTGAAAGAAACCATAGAACCTGTCAATCTTGGGGTAGGACATAGGGTGCACTAACCATTTAAAAGAATTCAGTGGGACTTCATAAAAATGTGACATTTCTCCTTATCTTATGACCATATGAAAATGAAAAAGTGAACCGCAGGCTGGGAAGTACAGATTTGCAATACACACACTGACAAAGACTTGTCAATAAAGAATTCCTGCTCATCAACCATTAAAAGTCTATTTATAAACAAATACTTCACAAAAGATTGACTGATGGCCAATAAGAACAGGAAAGGGTGCTCTACAGTATTATTTTCAGGAGCAGCAAGGCCTTTCCTAAAATGAAAACATACACACAAACCAGTATTCCCTAGATGGATGACATCCTTATTTCTGAGGAAAGCTTGAAGAACAGACTAGCATCAAAGTAAAGTGATGGAATTCCTGACACTCAGAGGATGGACAATTGACCTCAAACTACAGTACAATTTCTAGGCAGCATTCGGTCCTCTGAAGGCAGACAACTACCACACACCTTCCTACACCACACAGGTTGCTTCCCAACCCCTACCATAAAAGAAGAAGATGAGAATCAGATAGGACTAGTAGGAAATAGCAAAAATCACATGTGGGGATTATCCTGAAACACACTGAACACATAACTAGTGTAAGGAAGTGTAGGGAACTGACAAGGACAGAGACTCAAGAGGTACTTCTTTGGGAAATGTTGTCTGAAATCGTCACACGTTGGTACCAGCTAATGAGGGCTCTGAGCATACCTAGGGTTTGCTCACAAGGGTCTGCAACACCATCTCTGAGGACTGAAACTCTTCAGGACCTCAAAGCTTGCCTGATTGACTATTGGACTAAGAGATTCCCATGTTCTGAAAACAGATACCAACTCATTGAAAGGTTCACCTGGGCTCTCTCGGAGGCCCTACAAGAAGCTGAACCATTCACTGAAAATCAATTACACACACACACACACACACACACACACACCTGTCAAGGTTCTTCCTACCTTTTCTTTTTCACATTGATATTTATACTCACATGAAATGTCATCATTTCTAATGAACACTGATGTCAAAATAGAGATCTATTGACACAATATTCACAAAATGGAACTTCCCTGCTGTCATTTTCAATATAGCGTTTTTTAAAGTTCATACATATTTTAGGTTTTTGGTAACTTATACAGGAGAAGATCAGCATTGAAAAACTCTGAATACTGACAATGAGTTTTAAGCCTAGAGAACAAAAATTGTCCAATTTCATAGATAATAAGGAACCAAAGGCAAAGCATGGAAGCTGCAGTCGAATAATTTTACACATGTGCATCCTCTACTATTTTACTACTGAGGGGCGTGTTTTATTACCACTAAACATGCATCAGTTATCTTCCACATGCACCTGCAGAGGTATAATGAATTACTACAGTAGAATGAAATGTCTGGGAACTACTTGGCAGCATCTATAATGAACAATGAAATTTCGATCTTATATTCGGTGAACTTCCACTGTCTGTCCCTTTAGACAATGGACCCTAAACAGAAGGGGGAATGAACCACGAGAGACTATGGACTCTGGGAAACAAACTGAGGGCTTCAGAGGGGAGAGGGGTGGGGGATTGGGATGGGCCAGTGATGGGTATTAAGGAAGGTACATATTGCATGGAGCACTGGGTGTTATATGCAAATAATGAATCACGGAACACTACATCAAAATCTAAGGAAATACTGTATAGTGACTAACATATCATAATAAAAAATTGTTATTAGAAAAAAAGGTAAAAAAAAAAAACAATACAGCTTTTCTGTTTCAAGAACAATCACAATTGAGAAAAAACTAACTTCCAATCCCTAAAGCAAAACAGAGACCAAGTTCCATTTCACTCCCCTTTATTCACATACTCTGTGGGTTCTAAGCTATTTCCCTACCTCCTTTCCAGCTGAGCAGGGAGCCCGGGCTCGATCCCAGAACCCTGGGATCATAACCTGAACCAAAGGCACATGCTTAACTGGCTGAGCCAGCCAGGAGCCCCAGCCATGTTTTTCTTAAGCAAAAGGACACTTTCTCACAATGCCTTCACATGACTTCACATGGTACCAGACACCTGCATTTGCCTCTAGGAGGTTGTAGATGAAGGCAATTGCAAACTCTCACAGTGGTTTATCAAATACAATGACCTGCCTGGTGACAGTGAAACTCTTATGAGCCCACGAGAGGGTGCTGTGACACTCAGCTGTGGCTGGGCTGGCACAGAGAACCAAATCCATTTCCCTGCCTGATGTCTGTGAGGAACAGATGTCCCCATTGTGAATGGGACGCTGCCACTGAGCTGTCCAGAGATGGCCATCCTCACGGAGGATGAGGATAAAGGACAATGCCTGAGGAGACCTCATCTGTCTCTTTTATCTTTTCATATTTTTGACAGTGGACAAATCACTGCCTAGGAGTCCCCAACTACCTTAGTCTCATCTGTGAATGGCCAAGAGGTTTTACAAAACACTCAAGATTTTGACCTCACAAATGCCCACAACCACTTACCATAGGGATTCAATATTAAGCAAAGATACTGTTCCTTGGAAGAGAGGTCCTGCCCACTGTTGTTTCTCACTTATATGCTCATCTTCCTTACCTCATGGTAACATAACCACCTTGATTCCTGCTTCCGTCTTCAGGAAGGCTGATGTGACTTGAAGGGCATTACCCTGACATCGTTCTTTCTTAGCAATAAGATGTGGACATTTCCCTAGTCCTACACACCCAAAGTTGAATCGGAATCAGGATTGAGGAGGCTGATGAGAGTTGAAGGTGTTTTCCTGTACACGGTGGTTTATTACCAATAAGGATGGGTCAGAGTCCTCGAAATTCTAGAACCTTTTCATTAATGCTTCCTACTCGTGAAAGATGATGTACATTGGTCTTTCCCTGTATAGTGTGGTGACTCAGAGAAAAGTGCTTAGCCTTTTCGTCAGACTTCCACGACCACTTTGGGGCTGGCTTCCATATTCACAAAGGATGATGTTAGGGCTAAGAGCGTTCCTGTACACTGTTATTTCTTACAGATAAGTGTATGGCATTTTTGTTACATTGCCAGAGCCACTTAGCGCTGGGCTTGCCGGCCTCCTGGGGACGAACCCTAACCCTAGGTCAGCCCCCGAGGGGCCCCTCCCAAGGGGCCTGGCGCCACAACGCCGGGGATTGTGGACACCCAAGCCCAGCGCCGGAGTCACCCTGCCACCCCCCAGCAACCCGGGCTGCTAGGGGCGCCGCCAGTCTTTCAGGGCGAGAGAACAGGCAGGGCCCTCCAAGCCCCCGGCGACCTTTGAAGCCCCCCGCGCCAAAACGCTTGGGCCTACACTCCCTCTCGCTAGTGCGCTCACCTCGGCCTGCCCCTCTGCCTGCCGCAGAGCTGGCGGAAGGGGCCTGCTGGAATCCTGGAGGCTAACACTTACCCTAGGTCGGCCCCCGAGAGGCCCCTCCCAAGGAGCCTGGCACCACAATGCCAGGGGTTTGGGACCCCCGAGCCCCAATGCTGGACTCACTCTGCCACCCCGCAATCACCCAGGGCGCTAGGGGCGTGGGCAGTCATTCAGGAAGGGAGAACGGGCAGGGCCCTCTGATCCCCCTGCGACCTTCGAAGGCCCCCCGCACAAAAACTCTGGCTTCCTCGCTCCTGCTCGCCAGCGCCCTATCCTCGGCTCACCCCTCCGCTCACTGCAGAGCTGGCGGATCGGGCCTGCTGGCTTCCTGGGGGCTAACCCTATCCCTAGGTCACCCCCAAGGGGCCCCTCCCAAGTGGCCTGGCGCCACATGCCAGGGATTGGGGACCCCAAGTCCCAGCGCCGGACGCACCCTGCCGCCCCGCTGCCACATGGGGTGCTAGGGGTGTCGCCAGTCCTTCAGGGCGACAGAACGGGCAGCACCCTCTGAGCCACCTACGACCTTCGAAGGCACCCCGAGCCAAAGCCAAATGCTCTGGCCCACGCTCTCGCTCGCCAGCTACCTCACCTGGACCCACACCTCCATTCTCTGCACATGGGTGGAACGAGCCTTCCAGTCTCCTGGGGGCTAACCCTAACCCTAGGTCAGCCCCCGAGGGGCCCGTCCCAAGGGGCCTGGCGCCGCAACGCCGGGTATTAGGGACCCCCGAGCCCCAGCGCTGGAATCACCGTGCTGCCCCGCCACCACCCGGGCCGCTAGGGGTGCCGCTGGTCATTCAGTGCAGGAGAATGGGCAGGGCCCTCCGAGCCCACGGCGACCTTCGAAGGACCCCCGCACCAAAACGCTTGGGCCCAAGCTCCGGCTCGCCAGCGCCCTTACCTCGGCCCTCCCCCCCGCTCGCCACACAGCTGGCGGATCAGGCCTGGGGGCCTTCTGGGGGCTAACCCAAACCCTAGGTCTGCCCCCTAGTGGCCCCTCCCAAGGGGCCTGGCGCTGCAACGAGGGGGATTGGGGACTCCTGAGCCCCAGCGCCGGACTCACCATGCCCCCCACCGCCACCCGGGCCACAAGGGGCACCCCCGGTCATTCAGGGCAGGAGAACGGGCAGGACCCTCTGAGCCCCTGGTGACCTTCGAAGGCCCCTCGCTCCAAAACTTTGGGCCCACGTTCCTGCTCGCCAACGCCGTCATCTCAACCCGCCCCTCTGCTCACTGCACAGCTGGCAGATCGGGCCTACTGGCCTCCTGGGGTAACCCTAACCCTAGGTCGGCACCCAAGGGGGCCCTCTCAAGGGGTCTGGGGCCACAACGCTGGTAATTGGGGACCCCAGAGCCCTAGCGTCGGACTCAACCTGCCGCTCCGCCACCATCTGGGCTTCTAGGGGCGCCGCCGGTCATACAGGGTATGAGAACGGGCAGGGCCCTCCTAGCCCACGGTGACATTTGAAGGCGCCCCGCGCCAAAACGCTTGGGCCCATGCTCCCGCTCGCCAGCGCCCTCACCTAGGCCTGCCCCTTCGCTCGCCCGACAGAGGGCGGATCAGGCCTGCCCGACTCCTGGGGGCTAACTCAAACACTAGGTCGGCCCCCCAGGGACCCGTCCGATGGGTCCTGGCGCCTCAACGCCTGGGACTGCTGAACCATGAGCTCCAGCGCCGGACTGACAGTGCTGCCCCGCTGACACCCGGGCCTCTAGAGGCGCCGCTGGTCATTCAGGGCGTGAGCACGGGCAGGGGCCTCCGAGCCCCCCTTGTCCTTCGAAGGCCCACCGCACCAAAACGCTTGGGTCCAGGCTCGCACTCGTCAGCACCCTCACTTCATCCCGCCCCTCCGCTCGCCACCCAATGGGTGGATCAGGACTGCCGGCCTCCTGAGGGTTAACCCTAACCCTAGGTCGACCACCGAGGGGCCCTTCCCAAGGGGCCTGGCACCGCAATGCAGGGATTGGGGACCCCCGAACCCCAGCACCAGACTAACCTTACCACTCTGCCAGCAGCCGAGCCGCTAGGGGCGCCGCCGGTCATTCAGGGCGGGAGAACGTGTAGGGTCCTCCGAGCCCCCGGCGACCTACGAAGGCCCCCCGCGCCAAAACGGTTGGGCCCACCCTCCTGTTCGCCAGCATCCTCACCTCGGCCCGCACCTCCGCTCGTAGTACAGCCCGCGGATCAGGCCTGCCTGCCTCCTGGGGGCAAATTCTAACCCTAGGTCGACCACCGAGGGGCCCTTCCCAAGCGGCGTGGCGCTGCAACGCCGGGGATTGGGGATACCTGAGCTGCAGCACGGGAATCACCCTGCCACCCCACCGCCAACGGAGCCACAAAGCGCGCCGCTGGTTATTCAGGGCAGGAGAACAGGCAGGGTCCTTCGAGACATGGCAACATTCTAAGGCCCAGGGCGCCAAAACGCTGGGGATCACGCTCCCGCTCTGCATCACCCTCAACTCGGCCCACACCTCCACTCTTCGCAGAGCCAGCGACACGGGCCTGCCGGCCTCCTGGGCACTAACACTAACCCTAGGACAGCCCCTGAAGGTCCCTTCCTAAGGGGCCAGACGCCGCAACGCCAGGGATTGGGGACCCCCAAGCCCCAGCGCCGGATTCACGCTGCCGCCCCACCCCACATGGGCCGCTAGGGGCGCCGCCATTCATTCAGGGTGGGAGAACTGGCAGGGCCCTCCGAACCCCTGCCGACATTCGAAGGCACACCGAACCAAAACGCTTGGGCCCAGGCTCATGTTCACCAGGACCCTCATCTCGGCCCAACTCTCCGCTCGACCCACAGGTGGTGTATCGGGCCTGCAGCGCTCCTGGAGGCTAACCCTAACCATAGGTCGGCCCCCGAGGGGCCCTTCCCAAGGGGCCTGGCGTCGCAACGCTGGGGATGGGGAACCCGAGCCCATGTGCCGGACTCACCCTGCTGCCCTTCAGCCACCCGAGCCACTAGAGGCCCCGCCGGTCAATCAGGGCAGGAGATCGGGCAGGGCCCTCCGAGCCCACGCTGACCATTGAAGGCTCCCCGTGCAAAACCGTTGGCTCCCAGGATCCTGCTCGCCAGTGCCCTCACCTCGGCCCGCCCCTCCGCTTGCTTCAGAGCTGGTGGATAGGGCCTGCCGGGCTCCTGGCAGCTAACCAAAACCTAGGTCGGCCCTGTGGGGACATCCCAAGAAGCCTGGCTCTGCAATGCTGGGGATTGGTGACTCAGAGCCCCAGAGCCAGACTCACCCTGCCGCACTGTACCCACCCGGGCCGCTAGGGGCGCAGCCGGTCATAGAGAGCGAGAGAAGGGCAGGGCCTTCTGAGCCACCGGTGACCTTCAAAGGCTCCCCATGCCAAAACGCTGGTTCCCACGCTCCTGCTCCCCAGCGCCCTCACCTGGGCCCGCACCTCAGCTCGCCGCACAGTGTGGGGATTGGGCCTGACGGTCTCCTTGGGGCTAACCCTAACCCTAGGGCCCCTCCCAAGGGTCCTGGTGCCACTTAGCCTGGGATCTGGGACTCCAAGCCCCAGAGCCAGACTCACCCTTCCACAACACTGCCACACGGGCCGCTAGGGGCGCCGCCGGTCATTCAGGGCGGTAGAAGGGACAGGGCCCTGGAGAAACAAGCGTCATTTGAAGCCTCCAGCGCCAAAATGCAGGGGCCCACAATCCCGCTCCCCAGCACCCTCACCTCGGCCCACCCCTCCGCTCGCCCCACAGCCATCGTATCCGGACTGCCGGCCTCCTGGGGGCTAACCCTAACCCTAGGTCGGCCCCCGAAGGGCACTCCCAAAGGGCCTGGCACCGCGACGCCGGACATTGGGGACCCACAAGCCCCAGCGATGTACTCAACCTGCCCCTCTGCCGCCACCCGGGGCACTTGGGGCACTGCCGGTCAATCAGGGTGGGGGAACGGGCACGGCCCTCCGAGCCCCCGGCGACATTCGTAGGTCCCCCATGCCAAAACGCTGAGGCCCATGCTCCCGCTCTACAGCGCCCTCACCTCGGCCTGCCCCCCCTCTAGCCACACAGCTGGCAGATCCTGCCTCCCGGGCTCCTCGGGGCTAACCGTAACCCTAGGTGGGCCCCAGAGTGGCCCCTCCCAAGAGGCTTGGTGCCGCAAAGGCAGGGATTGGGGACCTGCAAGCCCCAGCGCCAGGCTCACCCTGCCGCCCCGCCGCCACGTGGGCCGCTAGGGGTGCCGCCGGGCATTCAGGGCGGGATAACCGGCAGGGCCCTCCGAGCCTCCGGTAAAATAAGAAGGCCCCCACGCCAAAACGCTGGGTACCACGCTACCGCTCGACTGCGCCCTACCACGGTCAATCCCTCCGCTCACTGCACAGCCGGCGGATCTGGACTGCGGCCTCCTGGGGGTTAACCTAACCCTAGGACAGTCCCAGAGGGGCCCCTCCCAAGGGGCCTGGCGCCGCAACGCTGGGGATTGGGGAAACCCAAGCACCAGTGCAGGACTGACCCTGCCACCCCGCTGCCACCCAGGGAGCTAAGGGCGTCGCCGTTCCTTCATGGCGGGAGAACGAGCAGGGCCCTCCGAGCCCCCTGCGACATTCGAAGGCCCACCGAGCCAAAATGTTGGGGCCCACGCTTCCGCTCGCCAGCGACCTCACCTTGGCCCACCCCTCCATTTGCCACGGAGCCGGTGGATCGAGCCTGCCAGCCTCCTGGGGGCTAACCCTAACCCTAGGTCGGCCTCCAAGGGGCCCCTCCCAAAGGGACTGCCGCCGAACGCCAGGGATTGGGGACCCCTGAGTCACAACGCTGGACTCACCGTTCCGCCCCGCCCACACCCGGGCCACTAGGGTACCGCCGATCATTCAGGGCTGGAGGATGGGCAGGGCCCTCCCTGCCCCAGTGACCTTCGAAGGCCCGCAGCGCCAAAAGGCTGGGGCCCAGTCTCCTGCTCGCCAGCGCCCTGATCTTCGACCGCGTCTCCATTCGCCCCAGACTGCGGATTGTGCCTACGGCCTCCAGGAGCTAACCTTTACCCTAGGTCGGCCCCCAAGGGGCCTCTCCCAAGGGGCCTCGTGCTGCAACGTCTGGCATTGGAGACCCCCGAGCCTCAGCGCCAGACCCACCCTGCCGCCCCGCCACCACTCGGGCTGCTAGTGGAGCCGCCACTCATTCGGGGCAGGAGAATGGGCAGGGCCCTCTGAGTCCCCGGCGACATTCGAGGGCCCCTGGCGCCAAAACTTTGGGTACCACCTTCCAGCTCGCCAGTCCCTCACCATGGCCCGCCCCTCCGCGCACCGCACAGCTGGCATATGGGGCCTGCTGGCCTCCTGGGGGCTAACCCTAACACTAGATTGGCCCCAGAGGGGGCCCTCACAAGGGGACCGGTGACCAAAGCCGGGGATTGGGGACACCCGAGCTGCAGTGCCGGACTCACCCTGCCGCCCCGTCGACATCGGCCCGCTGGGGCGTCACTAGTCATTTAGGGCGGGAGAACGGGCAGGGCCCTCCGAGCCTCTAGCAATGTTCAAAGGCCTCCTGCGCCAAAACGCTGGATACCATACTCCTGCTCGCCAGCGCCCTCACCTCGTCCCACTCCTCCGCTCCCCGCACAGCAGGCGCATCGGTCCTGCTGGCCTACTGGGGTCTAACCCTAAGCCTAAACCCTAACACCTAACCTTAAACCCTAAAACTTAACCCCTAACCCTAACCCCTAACCCTACCCCTTCAGCTAAACCTACCCATAACCCGTAACCTAACCCTAAACCTAACCCTAACCCGTACCCTAACCCTAACCCTACCCGTACCCTAACCCTAAACCTAACCTGTACCCTAACCCTAACCGTAACCCTAAAACGTACTCTAACTCATACCCTAACCCTAAACTGTACCCTAACCCGTAACTTAAACCGTACCCTAAACCTAACCGTAACCCTAACAAGTACCCTAACCCATACCCTAACTTTAACCCTAAACCTTAAAACCTGACACTAACCCATGTCCTAACTCATACCATAACCCGTACCCTAACCCTACCCATAACCTAACCCTAACCCATACCCTAACCGTAACCCTAAACACTAAACTGTAACCCTTACCCTAACCCTAACCAGTACCCTTACCTTAACTTTAACCCATACCCTAACCCGTACCCTAACCCATAAACTAACCCGTACCCTATCACTAACCTGGACCCTAACCCATACCCTAACCCATACCTAACCTTAATCTGTACCATAACCCGTACCCTAACCCATACCCTAACCCTAAACCGTACCCAATCCCAATCCCTAACGTGTTTCCTAACCCGTACCCTAACCCTAATCCGTACCCTATGCCGTACCCAAATCCATACGCCAACACTTACTCTAAACCGTCCCCTAACCTGTACCCTAAACCGTACCCTAATGCGTACCCTAACCCATACCCTAAACCTAACCCATACCCTAAACCTAACCCGTACTCCAACCCTAACCCTAACCCTAAACCCGAACCCTAAACCCTAACCCGTACCCTAAACCCTAATCTGTACCCTAACCCATAACCTCTAACCTGTAACCCCAAAACCCAACCCTAACCCGTACCCTCTCCTTACCCTAACCCTAACCCCTACCCTCACCCATACCCTAACCGTAACCCATACCCTAACCTTAACCCATACCCTAACCTCAACCCATACCCTAATCTGTACCCTAACCCCAGGGATTGGGTACACCTGAGCCCCACCACGGGACTCATCCTGCCACCCCTCAGGAAACCATGCCCATTGGGGCGCCACAGAACATCCCATGCAAGAGAACTGGTAGGGCCCCCCTGAGCCCCCAGGGATCCTCGGTGGCCCCTACACCCCAACCCTGAGGCCCACACTCATCCCGCCCCACGCCTTCCCTTCAGGTTGCCACCGAACTCATCGCAGAGCCGGCAGATCAGGCCTGCCGGGTTCCTGGGGCCTACACCTGACCCTAGGTCGGCTGGGTAGGGCCCCTCCCCTGGGGCCCGGTGCCGCAGCCCCAGGGACTGGGGACACTTGAGCCCCACTGAAGGATAAAGCCTGCCAGCCCGCGGGAAACTGTGCCCCTTGGGAGGCTGTAGAGCATTCAGGGCGGAAGAACCAGGAGGGCCCCCAGAGCCCCCGGCGAACTTCGGCGATCCCTAAACTCAACCGTGAAGCCCATGCTCACCCCACCCCGCACCTTCAACTCAGCCCAGGGCGGAGCTTGCCACATAGTGGGCAGATCTGGCCTGCGGGATTCCTGGGCCCCAACCCTAACCATAGTTCATCTGTGGAGGGGCCCCTCCCCAGGAGCCTGGAGCCGCAGCCGCGGGGATTCGGGACACCTGAGCCCCACAGCAGGACTCAGTTTGCCACCCTGCAGGAAACCGTGTGCCTTGGGAGGCCATAGAGCATTCAGGGCGGGAGAACCAGGAGGGCCCTCCTGAGCCACCAGCGAACTTCGGTGGCCTCCCGCACCCCAACCCTGAGGCCCATGCTCACTCTCCCCACATCCTCACCTCAGCCCGTGTAGCTCGCCATACAGCCAACAGATCGGGCCTGCGGGGCTCCTGGGCCTATCCCTAGCCCTAGGTCTTCCGTGGGTTTGGGGGCCTCCCCAGGAGCCTTACACCACAGACCCGGGTAATTGGGATACCTGTGCCCCACCGCAGGACTCAGCTTGCCACCCGACAGGAAACCGTGCCCCTTGGGGCTCTATAGAGCCTACAGGGCACGAGAACTTGGGGAGGCCCCCGGAGCCCATCCCCATCCTTTGGCAGCCCCCCGTGCCCCAACCCTGAGGCCCATGCTCACCCTCCCCAATGGCCTCCTCTCAGCCCTCCACAGAGCTCGCCGCACAGCCTGCAGATTGTCCCTGCCGGGCTCCTGAACACTAACCCTTACCCAAGGTTGGCCACAGAGGGGCCCCTCCCCGGGGTCCTGGCACCCCACTCCAGCGGATTGGGGACACCCAAGACCCACCGTAGGACTCAGCCTGCAACCCACAGTAAACTGTACCATTTTGGGGCACAACAGAGCATTCAGGGCAAGAGAATTGGGGCACCCCCTGAGAGCTCCTTCTGCTGAACCCCGACCTTTGTGGGCCCTTCCGGATGGAACCTCAGGCTCACACTCACCCGCCCTTGTGCCCTCATCTCACTCGGCCTGGGAGTTCTCTGAGCACTGGGCAGTTCGGACCTGCTGTCTCTTGAGGCCTAACCTAACTCTGGGTCTTCTGCTGAGGGTCCCTCCCCGTTTGCCTGCCTCCAAGGCACCAGGCATTGGGCTCACCTCTGTACGACTAGAGGACTCACCCTGCCCCACAGGAGGAAACTGTCCATTTGGGGCTGAAGCAAGGATTCATAGGAAAATCGGAGGGCCCCCTCAGCCCATCCCAGGCAACCCCCACTTTCAGAGATCTCCCCGGATCCAATTAGTAGTTCACACTGACCTTTAAACTTGCTCTCCACGGAGATCTTTTGAAATTCTCCACACTTCCAACCGATGGCATCATCCAGCTTCAGTGCCTTACCCAGCTTTAGGTCTTGAGATGGATTAAAATGGGAAGTCATTTCAATGATGACGACATACTGGTGACCAAAAGATACATGCATAAATGCTTCATATCACTTGGCTTCAGGGAAATGGAAATCTAAACCTCTATAGATGCCCTACCACAGGAGGCCGAATATCTAAAAATAAGAAGACATGAAACTACACATCTTGGAGAGGATGTGGAGAAACGGGAACCCTCTTACACCCCTGTAAGAATGCAGTGCGGTACAGCCACTCTTGAAAATGGTACAGAGTTTCCTCAAGAAGTTATAAATAAAGCTACCCTATGTCCCAGCAATTGCACTACGGGGTATCGACCCCAAAGAGACAGATGTAGTGAAGACGGGACACATGCACCCCAGTGTTCATAGCAGCAATGTCCATAATAGACAAACTGTGGAAGGAGTGCAGATGATCATGGACAGATGAATGGATAAAGAAGATGTGGATCATATATATATATATATATATATATATAATGGAATATTACTCAGCCATCAGAAAGGATGAATACTTACCATCACACCGACATGGGTGGAGCTGGAGGGTATTATGCTGAGTGGAATAAGTCAATGAAAGAAAGACAATGATCATATGCTTTCACTCCTATGTGGAATATCAGAAACAAGGAAGAAGACCATAGGGGAAGGAAGAGAAAATAGAATGGGAAGTCATCAGAGAGGGAGAAAACCCATGATGGACTCTTAACTATCGCAAGAAACTGATGATTGTTGGAGAAGTTGGGGGGGGTAACTGGGTGAGTAGCATTAAGGAGGCCACATGATACAATGAGCACTGGGTGTTACACACGACTGAAAATTTATTTAAGACTACATCTGAAACTAATGGTGTACTGTAAGTTGGCTAATTGAATTTAAATTAAAGAACAAAAGACCTCGAATAAACAATCCTAAACATTTGTATGGATCCACTAAAGATTTCGAACAGACAGTGCAATGTGGAAAAGAAAAACAAAGCTGGAGGACTCACTATTTCAGATTTCAGGTTATACTACAAAGCTGCAGTCATCCTAACAAGAGAGTACGGCACAAAAATAGAAACAGCGACCAAAGGAACACGATACAAGTTCAGACAGAAACCCATAATTATGTGGTCCATGAATCTTCCACAAAGCAAGCAACGATATCAAAAGGGAAAAGGACAGTCTCTACAGCAAATGGTGTTGGGAAAACTAGACAGCTACGCACAAAAGAATGAAATTAGACTGCTTTCTTACACAATACAGACAAACACAAAACAGTTTCAAGACCTCAATATGAGACCTGAATCCATAAAAATCCTACAGGAGGGAAGACAGTAACTTCTTGACATGGACCATACCAACGTTTTTCTAGACTGTGTCCTGAGGCAAAGGAAATGAAAGCAAAAATAAACTATTGGGAATACAGCAAAATAAAAAGTTTCCACACAGCAGAAGAACAATGAAAACGTAAAAATCATAAGACAACCTACTCAAAGGGAGATGATATTTGCAAAGATCATATGCAATAAAGGAATAGTGTCCAAAACATATACAACTGATACTACTCGACCCCCCAAAAAACAAATAATCCAGTTAAAAAATAGGCAGAAGACATGGACAGACATTTCTCCAAAGAAGAAATACAAATGGCCAACAGTCCTGTGAAAAGATGTTCACCATCACCCATCATCAGGAAAATGTAAATCCAAAGGACAATGAGGTATTACATCAAACCTGTCAAAATGGCTAACATCAAAAGCACAACAAAGAGCAGGTGTTGGGAGGATGTGGATGAAGGGGAATCCTCGTGAACTGTGGGTGGGAATGCAAACTGTGGTGGCCACCGTGGAAAACAGTATGAAGGTTCCTCAAAAAATTAAATATAGAACTACCCTACGATCCAACAATCACACTACTCGTATTTACCCAAAGAATAGGAAAACAGTAAGTAAAAAGGATACGTGCACCCCTATGTTTCTTGCACTATTATTTACAATATCACAATATGGAAGCAACCCAAGTGTCTGTAGAAAAATTGACAAATGAGATCATAGATGTGTGTATTCACACACACATGCACACACACACACACACACACACACACAATGGAGTATTACTCGGCTTGAAAAAGAATGAAACCTTGCCATTTGCAGCCACATGGATGGAGCTAGAGAGTATTATCCAAACTAAAATCTGTCAGTCAGAGAAAGACAAATCCCATATGATGTCACTCTAATGGGGAATTTAAAAAACAAACAAAAGTAAATAACTAAAAGAGAAAAAGGAGACACACCAAAATACAAACTCTTTTCAATAGAGAACGGATGGTTACCAGAGAGGAGGTGGATAGAGGGATGAGTGAAATAGATGAAGGGGATTAAGAGGACACTTTTCTTGATGACCACTTTGTAATATATAGAATTACTGAATCACTCTACTGTACACCTGAAACGAATGTAACACTGTATGTTAGCTCTAATGGAATTAAAATAAATTTTAAAAAAAGATTTTTCTTTCAGAAACCTCTTTGAAAAAGCTTTTCCTGTGCAATGTGCAAAAGCCCTACTTGGGATTCACTCTACAATAATTATTCACTTAATGCCTAAAATTCAGATTTCACTGCGTTCTTACTGTGGATCCCAGCCCACGGGAGCCATGGTCCCTTTCTGTCCAGGTTCAGCACCTATGCATTCAAGATTGGAAGTAGAGACACATATCACTTCACAGTCCAGAAAGCTATTATTGTTTCTGTTTCAGTGTGAGAGAGTCACAGACTTTGGGACAGGTTTCAGAGCAGGTTTATTATGGATTCTGGATCTCTACTTCAATGTTCATTGCCTGGATCCATTTGGCTAATAGGTTCCCTGTGGATGGGCTTGCTTCCAAGCACATACATGGAAGATGAAACGGTCGGTGGGCTCGGTGCGGGACAGGAAGAAGACCAAAAGCAGACAAGGGTCCGACCCCTCCCCTGATCCAGGAACTGCTATGGGAGAGGGTACGGGAGGTAGAATCCATGCGAAACTCCAAGGTCACCAGCTGAACACAGGAGGCACAGGTCAAGGGATCTGGAGATGCAGGGGTTGAAGGCTGCTCTGAGCTACTTCTGGGAGGAAGGGAGGGAAGGAATGAGAAGGAGACACTGCCTACCCCTGGCCTAGGCCATCTGCCCACCGCTCCGACACGCATCAGTCTATGAGCTGACACAGCCTGGGCTCAGGATGGGCTGGCTCGGGTCCCTCAATCCTCAGTGGGACAGCTGGCCCCAGGGCTCAGAGACATGCTGAGGGAGATGAGAGGGAAAGCTGCCCTGCCCAGGTCATCCCCTCCTTGAGCAGACAGCCCTTCAGAACTGCTAAAAAAAAAAAAACCCACTAACGGGGTTGAAAGACATGCCATGGATGAACTAAAGCATAGAGATATGTAAAATAACATTCATTTTTAAGTTCAGAGCTGTCAGCTCAGGAAGTGGGGAGAGCTTCCCTGAAGAAGACTGAGGGGAGTGCAGGCCATGCTGAAAAGGGAGACATGGCTCTCCTGATTTTGGACCTGCAGCCCCCTTCCAGGGCAGGGCATCATCCTCGCATCACAAGAGATCCATGGAAGTTTTCCATCAGGGCCAGATGTTTGTCTCGAGAAGGCTACCCTGTCATCGGACTGCACAGGGCACCAGGGACGAGGGCCAGATGGAGGACGGACAATACCCCGGAGGCCATGGGGCAAGAGCAGAGGCACATGACCTTGAAGATGATGATGAAATGCAGGAGGTGGCAGCATGGAGCCGGCCCAAAAGTGCCATGGGAGCAGTGCCCACAGCTACACTGACTGGGTGCCTTCTGTGCCAGGTGTGGCTGACTTCAGTGGGCTCCAGACTAGTCCTGAGCACAAGTCTAGGAAGTGTGCACCACCCCGGCCTCCTCTTCCCTTGCAGCTGCTAGGAATCACGGTCACAGACCCTGGTCAGCTTTCGGGGAAACCAAGCAGTGGCTCCCCCGCACGCTGCACCTCTGGTGGTGGTCCATTGCGACCCTCGTGCCTGGCCAGACACTGATGTCTACCTGTCTCCACACAAATCCACAGACAGGAGGGTGTCCCTGAATTCCACAGCACCTGATGAGACAGATCCACAGAACCCAACACCCAGTGGGTCACTAGGGACCTCACCTATGGTCATGGAGCTCACCATACCCTATTTCTGTCGCTTCCCACAGAAAGCCTGCTTCTGATCCCCCACAATACCATACATCCTGGTTGCTGACCTGGGGTAATGCCATGAACCCACATGGCACCTTTCTTTAAGTAAAGGCTATGCCTACACCTCCTAGAAAATATTTAATGAAGTACAAGTCCATCAGGACTATGGTGTGAACGGTAGCATACAGCCTGCATGGTAGTAGTCAGTAATTCTAACGAGGGTTAACCCCACCCCCCGTCTCACAAAACCTTCCTCCATCCCCACTGAACTCATGGTATGCCTCAAAAAACCCTCCAGGAAACAAACCTTTCATCTGAATGCGCTCTTCACCTTCTGCTTCAAATCTTGTCCAACCACAATGATATGAAACTAGAAATCAGTCTCAAGAAAAAAATGGGACAGTCAAAAATAGGTGGAGATTTTTGGGGCCTGGGTGGCTCAATCGTTAAGGATGTGCTTTCAGCTCAGGTCTTGACCCCGGATCCTGGGATCTAGCCCCAAATCAGGCTCCTTGCTCAGTGGGAAGCCTGCTTCTCCCTCTCGCACCCCCCTGCTTGTGTTCTCTCTCTCGCTGTCTCACTCTCTGTCAGATACTAAAATAATCTTAAAAAATATGTGGAGATTTAACAACATGCTACTGAACATCCAACAGTCAAAGAAGAAATCAAAAAACTTTTAGAAGTACCTGGTCACTGATGAAAAAGACAACCTACAAAACTTATGGGATGCAGCAAAAGTAGCTTTATGGGGGACATTCATAGAAATTAAAGTCTTCATCAGTCCATGAAAATGCTCTCCAATAAACAACCTGCTTTATGTGGTAAATAAGTAGAAAAAAAAAAAAAACAACAAACAAAGCCCCAAATTAGTAGAAATAAGGAAATAACAAAAAGGAATGCATTAATAAATCCAACGGAGACTAAAAAGACAAAAAAAAAAAAAACAATGAAAATGAGAGCAGCCTTTTTTGGAAAGATAAACAAAACTGACAAACTTAGCTAGACTCACCAAGAAAGACAGAGGACTCGAATACAATCAGGAAAATAAGATAATGGATTCCTGTCTCATATCAAAATCAAAAGAACTCTTCAACCTTGGACACAACAACTTCTTGCAAGCCACGTCTCTAAAGGCAAAGGAAATAAAAGCAAAAAATGAACTATTGGCACTTCATCAGGATAAAAGGCTTCTGCTTGGCAAAGCAAATGATCAAAAAACAAAAAGGCAACCTATGGAATTGAAGAAGATATCTGCAAATGATATTACAGATAAAGGGTTGGTATCCAAGATCTATAAAGAACTCCTCAAACTCGACATCAAAAAAATGGGCAGAAGACACAAAGAGATACTTCTCCAGAGAAGACATACAAATGGCCAACAGACACATGAAAAAATGCTCCACATCACTTGCCATCAGGCAAATACAAATCAAAATGACAATGAGATACCACCTTACACCAGTTAGAAATGTTAAAATTAACAAGGCAGGGGGCACCTGGGTGGCACAGAGGTTAAGCCTCTGCCTTCGGCTAAGGGCGTGATCCTGGCATTATGGGATCAAACCCCACATCAGGCTCCTCCGTTATGAGCCTGCTTCTTCCTCTCCCACTCCCCTGTTTGTGTTCCCTCTCTCGCTGGATGTCTCTATCTCTGTGGAATGAATAAATAAAATCTTGAAAAAAAATTAACAAGACAGAAATAAAAAAAAGTCAGAGAGTATGTGAAGAAAGGGGAGCCCTCTTACACTACTCGTGAGAATTCAAGCTGGTACAGCCACTTTTGAAAACAATATGGAGGTTCCTCAAGACGTTAAAAACAGAGCTATCCTAAGACCCACCAATTGAACTACTGGGTATTTACCCCATAGACACAGAGTAATGAAAAGAAGGGGCACCTGTATCCCAATGTACATAGCAGCAATGTCCATAATAGCCTAACTGTGGAAGGAGCCAAGATGTCCTTCAGCAGATGATTGGACAAAGAAGATGTGGTTCATCTATACAATGGAATATTACTCAGTCATCAGAAAGGATGAATACCCCCCATTTGCACCAACGTTGATGGACCAGGAGGGGATTATGCTAAGTGAAATTAAGTCAAGCAGAGAAAGACAATTATCATATGGTTTCACTCCTATGTGGAACGGAAGGAGTAGCATGGAGGACATTAGAAGAAGGAAGGGAAAAGTGAATGGGGGGGAATGAGAGGGGGAGATGAACCATGAGAGACTATTGACACTGGGAAACAAACTGAAGGTTGCAGAAAGGGAGGGGTAGGGTAATGGGTTAACCTGGTGATGGGTATTAAGGAGGGCACCTGTTGGGGCCCCTGGGTGGCACAGCGGTTAAGCGTCTGACTTTGGCTCAGGGTGTGATCCCGGCATTATGGGATCGAGCCCCACAACAGGCTCCTCCGCTGTGAGCCTGCTTCTTCCTCTCCCACTCCCCCTGCTTGTGTTCCCTCTCTCGCTGGCAGTCTCTATATCTGTTGAATAAATAAATAAATTCTTTTTTTAAAAAAGGAGGGCATGTGTCATAATGAGCACTTGGTGTTATATGCAAACAATGAATCATGGAACACTACATCAAAAACAAATGAAGTACTGTAGGGTGACATCATTTTAAAAAAAGAAAGATATGAAATCCATACAGGAAAACTGTCACTATTTGCAAATGACATGAAATCCCGAATGAATCCACAAAAAAAAAAAACTGTTAGAATAAACAAATTCAAGAAAGCTGCAGGATATAAAGTCAATATACAGAGACCTGTTGTCTTTATGTATTTTCAAATTTTATTTATTTATTTGACAGGAAGAGAAAAAGCACGAGTAGGGGGAGTGTGAGAAAGAGGGAGAAACAGACCCTCTGTAAGCGGGGAGCCCAACACGGGGCTCGAACCCAGAACTCTGGGTTCATGACCTGAGCTGAAGGCAGACGCTTCACCTATGGGGCCACCCAGATGACCCAACTTCTTGCATTTCTGTATACTGATGACACACTTTCGCAAAGAGAAATTAAAAAACAATGCCATTTACAATTGCATCAAAAAAAATTTAGGAATAAAAGCAACCAAGAATGAGAAAGACATAGTACACTCAACACATGGCAGAAAAGAAATGAAAAACATGTGTGTCGAGGGGGGCAGGATGTATGGGTCAAAGATTTGGAAGGCAACACAAACAAATGGAAGCATACGCCATGCTCCTTAACTGGAAGAGTTAATTATGTGAACATGTCCATCGTACCCAAAGCAATTGACACATGTGATGAAATCCCTATCTGAATTCCAGTGGCATTATTCGAGCAAATAGAAAACAGTCCTCAAACTTGTATGGAATCATAAAACACCCCAAATACCCAAAGCAACGTGAAGAAAGAAAGGTGCAGACAACACACTGTTGGATTTCAAGCTAGATTACAAAGCTGTTGTCATCAAAACAGGATGGTACTGGCATAAACACAGACACCAGGTCAGTGGAACAGAACAGAAAGCTCAGAAACTTACCCACACGTAGATGATCCTAACTTACGACACAGCAGCAGAAGACATGCCATGAGGGAAGGACTGTGTCTTCAGTGAGCGGTAACAGGCAAACTGGACACTAAATGCAGAAGAATATAACTGGGTCACTTTCTTACACCACACACAAAATTTTTAATGGATGAATGATATGAACGTAAGACCTGAATCCATAAACCTCCAAGAAGACACAGGTACTAAGTCTCTCGACATTAGTTTTGGCAAAGAGTCTTCAGATTGGACACCAAATGCAAAGGCAACCAAAGCAAAAATAAACAGGTGGAACAACTTCAACTGAAATCTTCCACACGGAAAAAGAAACCAGCAAAAACTTACAAGGCCACAGACCCAATAAGAAAAAAAAATATCTGCGAATCATATGTGTGAGAAGAGGCTAACATCCAAAATACACACAACACTCATACAAATCAAAACAAACAAACAAAAAAAACTGTATAAAAAATGTGGGGAATATGTGAATAGATACTTTCCAAAGACAGCTCACAGGTGCCAACAGACAGAAAAAGTTGTTCGACATCACTAAATATCGTCAGGGAAACATCAGTCAAACCCACAACTGGCTATTCCCTCACAAGTGTTGGAACACCTATTGTCCCAGAGACAGACACCAGGTGGGGTCAAGGGTGTGAAGACGAGAGGACTCTGAGCATTGTTGGTGGGAATGGAAATTGGTGCAGCCACTGTGACAAACGGTATGGAGGTTCCTGAAAAAATTAATGCAACTACCCCATGACCCAGTAATGGCTCTACTGAGTATTGATTCGGAGAACACAAAAATGCTGCCTCAAAAAGACAGATGCACTCCCACGTTCACTGCAGCATTATTCACAAGAACCAGACATGGAAACACAGACCTTGGGGGCCTTATGCCAAGTAACTCCGACACAGAAAGACCAATACCAGATGCTCTCATGTACATTCCACGAGGAATAAACAAATACTGAACACATAGACACTGAGAGCAGATTGGTAGGTGCCAGATTCGGGGATGGGGTGGTAGAAACGGGTGAAGGTGGTCAAAGTCTCAATGTTGAAGTGAGAAAATCCGACAGTCATGAAATGTTCTGTCCAGCATGGAGACTAAAACTAACCCTGAAGCATCGGGTATAGGTTTCCCTGCTCTTTGAAAGTACAGGGCTTCTGAGAAACCTTGCACAGCAGAAATGGTGTCAAGAAGGAATGGCCATTAATTTACACGGAACAATTAGACAGTGTGCTCAGACTCCAAAATTCCTTCTCTTTGGCTTTTCTTAGGCCTCAGGACACAAGTTTCTAAGGGAGGCCCAGCATAAATGAAGATAAAGCACAGCAGAGGCTCACAGACACCATTCAAAGTGCTGGTGGCTGGATGTGGATAGCTGTTCCCAGCGGAAGGAGCTGGTTGGGGTGCACGCTGCCTCTGTTGTGCTTCTCCCCAAAACAGATGCTGAACGCGATTCTCACTGTTCACATTTTTGCATAAGAGGGAAAGCCTCTTCAGGTCTCTTCCTCTTACTGAAGCTGGGTAATAACATAGTTCTTTCAAGAAAGCCCAGTGTCTTACTGTGAACGCTTAAAAAGTGGGGGATACTTGTACTTGAGCATTTCTGAGGGAGGAGATGTGAAAGGTTCTCCCAGACACAAATATCAGCAGTCCCACCGGGAAAGGCACCTTCCTCAGGATGCGGAACACAGACTACCTCCTATCCCCAGAAACACTCTCCTTCCCCTCGATCATGACAACCCACAACAGCTGGGAGTTACCCCAACGCCTCCGTTCTCCTGCTCCTAATAGCTAACCCATCAGCAAATCCTGTGAGCTCCATCTTCAAAATGGACCCAGAATAGGTCTAACCACTCCATCCAAGGCCACCTGTCTGGTCCACAGTGCCTGAGTTCCTGGAAAAGCCTCGTCATTGACCTGCCTTGCCGTCTTCAACCCTCTGTCATCTGTTCTCAACACTGTAGCCAGGATGGCCCAGTGAAACAGGGTCTCATGGGGTTATAGCCCTGGAATGGCTTTCTGTCACCTCTCTGAGCTCATGTCCTAAGCTGTCTCCTGTGGCCACAGGGCCTTCTTGCTGCTCCTGGACATACCTGGAAATCTCCTGCCCCAGAGCCATTGCACATGCTTTCCCTTTTGTTCAGAATGCTCTTGATGTGTTCTCACTCACCTTCGGAGAATTCTGAATTGGAGTGACATGGACAGAAGATGAGGCTGTGTGTGTTGGGTGAGGCTGGTGGCCCAGAAGAAGGTTCTCTGCCAGCTCTCCGCCTGTGCCTCACTTGTCCTCAGCCAGGAACTTGCACACAGCCCTCACCTGTCACAACTCTCACCCAGGAGACCCACAGCCACCCCTGGAGCCCACCCTGCCCACACCCTGCTGCAGAATGCATTCAGCTCTCATCTGGGACCCCTGTCAGCTTTACCCAGACCTGGAACTCCCCTGTCTCCTCCAATGCTCCCGGATTCCCCCTCTTCTTCCAAAATCACACTGGCGCAAGGCTTTCATGAGAAAGATATAATGCTAACTAATGAAAGGTTCACACCTACTTTCCCCTTCTGTTGCCTTTCTCTCCACCTTCTTTCCTACCTGTGCAAACTGTAACATATCAGTGGAACATGAACATGCTCTGAGATCTGAATCTTTCATTGCAGCTCTCTGAGGACTCCTTATGTGATAAGAAACTAGTGTATCCTACAACAGGGTGTTTTACATCTATCCTCTATAGAATAGTACAGCCCAAATCACTACAATTTTACCTCACTCTTCATGAAGCAGAACACTTTTTCCTTTCTTCTTTTACTTAAATTCCAGTTAGTTCACATGCCATGGAATATTCGCTTCAGGGGTAGGATTTAGTGATTCTTCACCTGCATACAGTACCTGGTGCTCATCACAAGTACCCTCCTTAATACCCCTCACCCATTTAACTCTTCCCCCCACACCCCTGTCCTGCAGCAACACTCAGTTTGTTCTCCAAGGTTGAGTCTATTTCCTTGTTTGCCTCTCTCATCACCCCAACACTCTGTTCATCTGTTTTCTTTCTGAAATTCCACAAGTGTGAGAGGATAGGATATTAGTCTTTCCTCACTGATTTTGCTTAGCTTAATACACTCTATGTCCATCCACATCCTTGCAAGTGGTAAGATTTCATTCTTTTTGAAGCTGGGTCATATTCCGTTATATATAGGTATCCCACATCTGCTTGATCCATTCATCAGTGCATGGACTTTGGGATTCTCTCCATAATTTGGCTACTGTGGACATTGCTGCTCTAAACATCATGGTGCATGGACCCCCTTTGAATCCACATTTTTGTATCCTTTGGGTAAATACTTAGGAGAGCAATAGCTGGATCATGGGGTTGTTCAATGTTTAACTTTTTGAGGAACCCCCACACTGTTTCCTAGACTGGCTGCACCACTTTGCATTCCCACCAACAGGATGGGAGGGTTCCCCTTCAAGCAGAACATTATCTGCCGGCAATTTCATAAGAGGAAACAAAACCTCTGGGAGATGCACCCAGGGGCAGACAAGCAGTTGCAGAATTCACCCCAAGGCTCCTGATGCCAAGCCCCTTGAAGCCACCAGCATGCCACTCTCCGAAAGAATTCCCAGACTCTCCTTCTGACTCCACCACCAAAGAAACTACAGAGAGAATATGGCACCTCAAAATATCGAGATAATACTTTTAGTAAAACTAGAAAGTCAAGCTCAACTTTTAAACAGGAACAGGCCGCTTTGGATAATTTTGAATTTTCCCTCCACCCTAATTTTAACTCTTCTGATGAATAAACTAATCAATGATGAAACATCACCTTTGTAAAATGACATCATCCAAGTCTGTATCAGATGATAAAAGCCACCTAACTCTAGATGCTGACCACTCAACCATATCTAAGGCATAATTGAATAAACAGTGTTACAGGAAGGAACAAATTAGATGTTACAAACAGGCACAGAGTGAATCTCACCTTCCCTTTCTAATAAAAGAGGGTTCCTAGGAAACAGATGGTCAAAATACATTTGTAAGCAATAAATGGACAGAGAAATTGTGATCCCCTGCAAAGTTCTATCTGCAGGGAAACTAAGTAATTCTTGTACCAAACCCAGAATCCTGACAGCTACTTCAATTTTACTTTGTGGCTCAACTAGAGAAAAGACAAAAGCCCAGGAGGTTTAGTATAATGAGAGGTTTTACCTCCAGCCCTGACATAGATAGGACATTTTGCCAAACATACCTGTGCTTTCTCTGAACACTGGCGTCCTGTGACAATCTGCCTCGCTGACTCTGATGCTGACGTTCAAAACCTCGGGTGTCTTGGAGCCAGAGCAGAGAAGTGTTCTCAGCTGTGGAGAAGAAGGCACCTCTGACCTAAAGCCTGCACACCTGCTTCGGTTTCTGGGCGAAGGGGCAACACATACTTGTTGTTTAGCAGTAATTATCTTCATTCTCAACAGACCAATGACCTTGCCTTTTCTGGAAAGCAGACTTACTCTTCTAAAGAAACCCTCAATTCGTCTATTCCCAATGCAACTAGAGTGGGGTCTGGTTTACGCCCGCCTCCAGGCCCCCACCTGGAGGATTTTCCTGCATGCTTCTAATAGCCAATTACCACTAACCTGGGGGCACAGGGGGCATAATGCTAAGTTGGGGGACGGCTCTGGGGCTTGCTACTGCCACACCTGTGCCTGGGGGACCAGGGCACACCCTGCTGAATTCGGGTTAATGCCCAAGAGGCATCACCTGCACTGTGTCAGAGAACTGAAGGTGGGGATTGTGTGAGGTCCTTTCCCGCACTCTTCCAGGGGAACAGGGGAAACCCTGAAATTCTGCAACCGATCCCACAAAAGCTCAGGTGAGCGGGCGCCCTATAGTTCACGGGGATGGAGAATAAGGCCAGTTGAGGACATGGGGCAGAAGAGACTTTAAAAGGAAAAGGAAAACTCACCTGAGTCCACACAATGAACCCTCTCCACGTTCCCTTCCAGAACCCTGCCTCCCACCTGGGGCGCACCGTGACCCGGACACCCACCCCAGTGCATGCTGCTCACTCACCAGCAGGGATCTCCACAGGGCAACTCTCTCTCTCTCAGTGCCCCTTCTGCCCCAGGTCTGCAACCCACTGCAAATCTGGGACCGCCCACAGTGATGTAGCTCCACCCCCAAGTGGTGAATTGTCTGGGAGGGCTGTGCCTGAGCTCCTTGGATGCTGGGCAACCAGCCCTCAAGCCCCTGGAACCCTGAAAGTGCAGGGGGCCCAAGAGGAGCCTCCTCTACCCAACACCAGGCACAGGCATGGGTGGGCTCGTGGGCTGGGGCCTCCACACACACCTGGCCCCTTCCAGGGACCCCTCTAGCTGCAGACCACCCTCAGAGTCCTGCCCCTTCCCTTTCTGCACCAGCCCTCCCTGCTGGGGTGTGCCTGGTTCTGGGCAAGGTCAGTGACTCTCAGACCCTCCAAGACTTGGGCTTTAGGAAATGCAATGATTTCATGCATTTTCAGTATATACATGTCAGTATGACTTTAATATTATGGGAGCCAAACAGGTTCTTTATTTTGTCTTATCTTTATGTTGGCATTTTTGGTTATTGTTTTCTTCTCGAAGCAGATGTACAACATGTGCTTGGGGCAGAAATAGGGCCCATGCTTTGAGGTGTTGCCCAGTCATTTTGAGCCGGGTAAAATGTTAAAGGATAGCTTCCCTGGGAGCCCAGGATCAGGGCCCACAGATGATATAAGATAAAAATTACTTTCATCATTATAATTACTCCTAAATGGAGGAATGTGAGACAAAAGCACCTTTCACAAGAGTACCAAGAAATCAAAATGTTGTCCACAGAAGGCTGCCTGCTCCATGGTCAGCACAGGTGACAGAGTGTTCACAGTCTCTGGACTCCTGCCCTTCTCCTGCCCAAATCTCTGAAGCACACAGACCACTTAAAATCAGAATTGTAGAACTGCTAGACACCTTAGAGATGTCTGGCACCATTCCCTTGGACTGCAGAATAAAACACAGTAGCTCATTGTCACAAACTAATTTCAACATGATGTGCCCCCTGGATGCACTAAGTTCTTTCTCTGCAAATGTTGACTAATGTAAGTCACAGTCATACCATATAAACACTACGATGGCTGGGAAGTCATCGTAGGTAAGGGAATATTTTAGCCATGTTTATAAGCATTGGCTCACTTTGTAGAAGAGGCTGAGCTGAGTGTTTTTAAATACTATTTCAGACCTGTTTTACAGCACCCTCTGAACATACCAGAGCCTGAATCGACTAAAAGAGATAGTTGGTTTCAGTAACTTTAATACCAGGAAAATATTATACTGTCTGTATTCCTAAGGATCTTTGAGTATCTTACCCAGAGGTCCTCCACTGAGATAATGATCTTAATGATCACCATGGGCAGACGTGAAAAGGCCCGCTGAATTCGTTCCAGTTGTCCACATGACAAGAAAATCCTGATACTTGATAGGTTTCCAGATCGAGAAGACCAGAGATAAGAGGGAAATAGTACCCTGTATGGAACAACAAGGGATTTGGAGTCAATTTGGGGATCCCACTTAGGTTTCTGACACTAAAATCCGCTGTGACTCATATCATCTGAGTCCCTGTCTAACCACCTGAAAATGTGCCTACAAATATCTACACCCTAGTTGAGAATTTTAAGAGGCAGAATGCTACAAAGAGCCAGTATGATGTCTCTCAGGAACAGGTGCTCAGGAAGCCATAATTGCTATTGGGTCTATTTCTTTTCCAGAAGAAAGAACACATATTGAATCCATATTCCTAATAGATGACTCACCAGATGATTTTCAAACCTGAAGGAAGGCCAAGAAGTCGCTTTTGTGTCATATTTCACTCAAAAATCATGTTGTTGGACTGGTGAGGACGATACGATAGCAACGTCATCACTAAGAGTGGGGAGATTCTAATTTCCATACGGCCATGTTGACCCCCTTAGCTCAGGGCCACCAGAAAGGACAGCTGAGGGGGACCACAGGCCAAGGCTGCCAGGTGTGGCTGGGGTAGGCAGAACTCTGACTTAAGGCTCAACTCCTGTCTAGGTTATTATAATGCTCTTCACAAAGAAAGTGCCATTGTGTGTGAGCCCTCATGTAGAAAAGGTTCAGAATTTCCATTGAGATTCCCTCTCTCACCTTTAGGATATGTAGCAAAGTTCCATTTAATTTTTAAACATTGAAGGACTTCCTGGTTTTCTTTTTCCTATGACTGTGGCTCAATTCCCCTGTGGTCTAAGAATAGAATCTAGTTAATTTCAGGGTTTAACATTTGTAGACTTGATTCTTGGCCCCACCTATCATCTATTTGGGTAAAGAGACTATGACCACTTGAAAATAATGTATTCTGCACTTATTATGGAATGTTCCCTATATGTCCATTAGGTCACATTTTACCAATGTTTTGTCTGCTTTTTCTGTCAGATATTGAGAAAGGTATATTAAAATCTTCAAACAATGCTGCTCTACTCAACGTTGCATTGGAGAATTTACCAGTGTTAGAAGGCAAGAGAAACAAAAAGTATAAGAATTGAGGGGATAATTGTGACTATTCAAAGATAATACGATTGTTTACATAGAAAATCCAAAACAGTGTATAAATACCCTATTATAATTAAAAATGCAATTTATAAATTTGAGATGGATTGTGTTTCCCATTGGACAGTTTCTGAAAGAAAACGTAGAACCTGTCAATCTTGGGGCAGGACATAGGGTGCACTAACCATTTAAAAGAATTCAGTGGGACTTCATAAAAATGTGACATTTCTCCTTATCTTATGACCATAAGAAAATGAAAAAGTGAACCACAGGCTGGGAAGTAAGATTTGCAATACACACACTGACAAAGACTTGTCAATAAAGAATTCCTGCTCATCAACCATAGAAAGTCTATTTATAAACGAATACTTCACAAAAGATTGACTGATGGCCAATAAGAACAGGAAAGGGTGCTCTACAGTATTATTTTCAGGAGCAGCAAGGCCTTTCCTAAAATGAAAACATACACACAAATCAGTATTCCCTAGATGGATGACGTCCTTATTTCTGAGGACAGCTTGAAGAACAGACTAGCATCAATGTAAAGTGATGGAATTCCTGACACTCAGAGGATGGACAATTGACCTCAAACTACAGTACAATTTCTAGGCATCATTCGGTCCTCTGAAGGCAGACAACTACCACACCCCTTCCTACACCACACAGGTTGCTTCCCAACACCTACCATAAAAGAAGAACATGAGAAACAGATAGGACTAGTAGGAAATAGCAAAAATCACATGTGGGGATTATCCTGAAACACATTGAACACATAACTAGTGTAAGGAAGTGTAGGGAACTAATAAGGACAGAGACTCAAGAGGTACTTCTTTGGGAAATGCCGTCTGAAATCGTCACACCTTGCTACCAGCAAATGAGGGCTCTGAGCATACCCTAGGGTTTGCTCACAAGGGTCTGCAACACCATCGCTGAGGACTGAAACTCTTCAAGACCTCAAAGCTTGCCTGATTGACTATTGGACTAAGAGATTCCCATGTTCTGAAAACAGATACCAACTCATTGAAAGGTTCATCTGGGCTCTCTCGGAGGCCCTACAAGAAGCTGAACCATTCACTGAAAATCAATTACACACACACACAAACACACACACACACACACACACACACACACACACACACACTCCTGTCATTTCAGCAATTACTTAAACATTCAAGGTTCTTCCTACCTTTCCTTTTTCACATTGATATTTATACTCACATGAAATGTCATCATTTCTAATGAACACTGATGTCAAAATAGAGATCCATTGACACAATATTCACAAAATGGAACTTCCCTGCTGTCATTTTCAATATAGCGTTTTTTAAATTTCATACATATTTTAGGTTTTTGGTAACTTATACAGGAGAAGATCAGCATTGAAAAACTCTGAATACTGACAATGAGTTTTAAGCCTAGAGAACAAAAATTGTCCAATTTCATAGATAATAAGGAACCAAAGGCAAAGCATGGAAGCTGTAGTCGAATAATTTTACACATGTGCATCCTCTATTATTCTACTACTGAGGGGCGTGTTTTATTACCACTAAACATGCATCAATTGTCTTCCACGTGCACCTGCACAGGTATAATGAATTACTACAGTAGAATGAAATGACTGGGAACTACTTAGCGGCATCTATAATGAACAACGAAATTTCGATCTTATATTCGGTGAACTTCTACTGTCTGTCCCTTTAGACAATGGACCCTAAACAGAAGGGGGAATGAACCACGAGAGACTATGGACTCTGGGAAATAAACTGAGGGCTTCAGAGGGGAGAGGGGTGGGGGATTGGGATGGGCCAGTTATGGGTATTAAGGAAGGTATATATTGCATGGAGCACTGGGTGTTATATGCAAATAATGAATCATGGAACACTACATCAAAAACTAAGGAAATACTGTATAGTGACTACCATATCATAATAAAAAATTATTATTAGAAAAAAATTAAAGGTAAAAAAAAAAAACCACTACAGCTTCTCTGTTTCAAGAACCATCACAATTGAGAAAAAACTAACTTCCAATCCCTAAAGCAAAACACAGACCAAATTCCATTTCACTCCCCTTTATTCACATTCTCTGTGGGTTCTAAGCTATTTCCCTAACTCCTTTCCTGCTGAACAGGGAGCCTCGCCTCGATCCCAGAACCCTGGGATCATAACCTGAGCCAAAGGCACATGCTTAACTGGCTGAGCCAGCCAGGAGCCCCAGCCATGTTTTTCTTAAGCAAAAGGACAATTTCTCACAATGCCTTCACATGACTTCACATGGTACCAGACACCTGCATTTGCCTCTAGGAGGTTGCAGATGAAGGCGATTGCAAACTCTCACAGTGGTTTATCAAATACAATGACCTGCCTGGTGACAGTGAAACTCTTATGAGCCCACGAGAGGGTGCTGTGACACTCAGCTGTGGCTGGGCTGGCACAGAGAACCAAATCCATTTCCCTGCCTGATGTCTGTGAGGAACAGATGCCCCCACTGTGAATGAGACCCTGCCACTGAGCTGTCCAGAGATGGCCATCCTCACGGAGGATGAGGATAAAGGACAATGCCTGAGGAGACCTCATCTGTCTCTTTTATCTTTTCATATTTTTGACAGTGGACAAATCACTACCTAGGAGTCCCCAACTACCTTAGTCTCATCTGTGAATGGCCAAGAGGTTTTACAAAACACTTAAGATTTTGACCTCAAAAATGCCCACAACCACTTACCATAGGGATTCAACATTAAGCAAAGATACTGTTCGTTGGAAGAGAGGTCCTGCCCACTGTTGTTTCTCACTTATATGCTCATCTTCCTTACCTCATGGTAACATAACCACCTTGATTCCTGCTTCCGTCTTCAGGAAGGCTGAGGTGACTTGAAGGGCATTACCCTGACATCGTTCTTTCTTAGCAATAAGATGTGGACATTTCCCTAGTCCTACACCCCCAAAGTTGAATCGGAATCAGGATTGAGGAGGCTGATGAGAGTTGAAGGTGTTTTCCTGTACACGGTGGTTTATTACCAATAAGGATGGGTCAGAGTCCTCGAAATTCCAGAACCTTTTCATTAATGCTTCCTACTCGTGAAAGATGATGTACATTGGTCTTTCCCTGTATAGTGTGGTGACTCAGAGAACAGTGCTTAGCCCTTTCGTCAGACTTCCACGACCACTTTGGGGCTGGCTTCCATATTCACAAAGGATGATGTTAGGGCTAAGAGGGTTCCTGTACACTGTTATTTCTTACAGATAAGTGTATGGCATTTTTGTTACATTGCCAGAGCCACTTATCGCAGTGCTTGCCGGCCTCCTGGGGATGAACCCTAAGCCTAGGTCGGCCCCCGAGGGGCCCTTCCCAAGGGGCCTGGTGCCACAACGCCGGGGATTGGGGCCCCCGAGCCCAGCGCCGGAGTCACCCTGCCGCCCCACAGCAACCCGGGCTGCTAGGGGCACCGACAGTCTTTCAGGGCGAGAGAACGGGCAGGGCCCTCCAAGCCCCCGGCGACTTTTGAAGGCCCCCCACGCCAAAACGCTTGGGCCCACACTCCCTCTCGCCAGTGCCCTCACCTCGGCCTGCCCCTCCGCCTGCTGCAGAGCTGGCGGAAAGGGCCTGCTGGAGTCCTGGGGGCTAACACTTACCCTAGGTCGGCCCCCAAGGGGCCCCTCCCAAGGAGCCTGGCACCGCAATGCTGGGGATTTGGGACCCCCGAGCCCCAGGGCTGGACTCACTCTGCCAACCCGCAAGCACCCAGGGCGCTAGGGGCATTGCCAGTCATTCAGGAAGAGAGAACGGGCAGGGCCCTCTGATCCCCCTGCGAACTTCGAAGGCCCCCCGCGCAAAACTCTGGCTCCCACGCTCCTGCTCGCCTGCTCCCTAATCTCGGCCCACCCCTCCGCTCGCTGCAGAGTTGGCAGATCCGGCCTGCTGGCTTCCTGGGGGCTAACCCTATCCCTAGGTCACCCCCAAGGGGCCCCTCCCAAGTGGCCTGGCGCCACATGCCAGGGATTGGGGACCCCCAAGTCCCAGCGCCGGACGCACCCTGCTGCCCCGCTGCCACATGGGGAGCTAGGGGTGTCGCCAGTCCTTCAGGGCTACAGAACGGGCAGGACCCTCCGAGCCACGTGCGACCTTCGAAGGCACCCCGATCCAAAGCCAAATGCTCTGGCCCACGCTCCCGATCGCCAGCTACCTCACCTCGACCCAAACCTCCATTCACTGCACATGGGCGGAATGAGCGTGCCAGTCTCCTGGGGGCTAACCCAAACCCTAGATCAGCCCCTGAGGGGCACGTCCCAAGGGGCCTGGCGCCACAACGCCAGGTATTAGGGACCCCCGAGCCCCAGCGCCGGACTCACCCTGCTGCCCCGCCGCCACCCGGGATGCTTGGGGTGCCCCTGGTCATTCAGTGCGGGAGAACGGGCAGGGCCCTCCGAGCCCACGGCGACCTTCGAAGGCCCCCCCATGAAAAACGCTTGAGCCCACGCTCCCGCTCCTCAGCGCCCTCACCTTGGCTCGCTCCTCCACTCGCTGCAGAGCCAGTGGATGAGGCCTGCCCTCCTCCTGGGGCTACCCATAACCCTAAGTTGGTCCCTGAGGGGCCCCTCCGAAGGGGCCTGGCACCGCAATGCCTGGGATTTGGGACCCCCGAGCCCCAGCGCCGGACTCACTGTGTTGCCCCGCCACCACCCGGGCCACTAGGAACACCGTTGGTCATTCTGGGAGGGAGAACTGGCAGATCCCTCCGATCCCCTGGCGACCTTCGAAGGCCCCCCGCGCCAAAACGCTTGGTCCCATGCTCCAGCTCGCCTGCGCCCTCACCTCGGTCCGCCCCTCCGCTCGCTGCACAGCCTGTGGATCTGGACTGCCAGCCTCCTGGGTGTTACCCTAACCTTTGGTGGGCGCCGGAGGGGCCCATCCCAGGTTCCTATTGCCGCAACACCGGGGATTCGGGACTCCCGAGCTCCAGCGCCCAAATCACCCTCCCGCCCTACAGCCACCTGGGCCCCTAGGGGCGCCGCCATTCATTCAGGGAGGGAGAATGGCAAGGGCCCTCCAAGTCACCGGCCACCTTCGAAGGCCCCCCGCACCAAAACGCTTGGGCCAACGCTCCCGCTGGCCAGCGCCCTTACCTCGGCCCTCGCCTCCGCTCCGCACACAGCTGGTGGATCGGGCCTGCGGGCCTTCTGGGGGCTAAGCCAAACCCTAGGTCAGCCCCCTATTGGCCCCTCCCTAGGGGCCTGGCGCCACAATGATGGGGATTGGGGACTCCTGAGCCCCAGCGCCGGACTCACCATGCCCCCCACTGCCACCCGGGCCACAAGGGGCACCCCCGGTCATTCAGGGCGGGAGAACGGGCAGGACCCTCTGAGCCCCTGGTGACCTTCGAAGGCCCCTCGCTCCAAAATTTTGGGCCCACGTTCCCGCATGCCAACGCCCTCATCTCAACCTGCCCCTCCGCTCACCGCACAGCCAGCAGATTGGGCCTACTGGCCTCCTGGGGGTAACCCTAACCCTAGGTCGGCACCCGAGGGGGCCCTCTCAAGGGGCCTGGGGCCGCAACGCTGGGGATTGGTGACCCCCGAGCCGCAGCGCCAGACTCACTTTGCTGCTCCACTGCCACCAGGGCAACAAGGGGCCCCTATGGTCATTTAAGGCGGGAGAACGGGCAGGGCCCTCCGAGCCCCCGGCAACCTTCGAAAGCCCCCCCAGGCAAAACGCTTCGGCCAACACTTCCGTTAACCAGTGCCCTCACCTCGGCCCACCCCTCCACTTGCTGCACAGCCTGCGGATCAAGCCTCCCAGCCTCCTGGGGGCTAACACTAACCCTAGGTAGGCCCGCTAGGGGCCCATCCCAAGGGGCCTGGCTCCGCAACAACGGGGATTTGGGACCCCGGAGCCCCAGCACCAGACTCACACTGCCGCTACGCTGCTCCCAGGGCTGCTAGGGGCGCTGCCGGTCATTCAGAGCTGGAGAATGGGCAGTGCCCTCCAAGCCACGGCAACTTTCGAAGGGTTCCCTCGCCAAAACGCTTGGGCCCACGCTTCCACTCTCCAGTGCCCTCACCTCGGCCCGCCCTTCCGCACGCTGCACAGCCAGCAGATCGGGCCTCCCAGCCTCCTGGGGGCTAACACTAACCCTAGGTAGGTCTCCTAGGGCCCCATCCCAAGTGGCCTGGCGCCGCAACGCTGGGTGTTGGAAACCCCCGAGGAGCAGCGCTGGACTTACCCTGCCGTCCCGCCGCCACATGGGCCGCTAGGGGCGCCGCTGGGCATTCAGGGCGGGATAACTGGCAGGGCCCTCCGAGCCTCCGGTGAAATAAGAAGGCCCCCCACACCAAAACGCTAGGTACCACGCTACCGCTCGACTGCGCCCTACCACGGTCAATCCCTCTGCTCACTGCACAGTCGGCGGATCGGGACTGCTGGCCTCCTGGGGGTTAACCTAACCCTAGGACAGTCCCCGAGGGGCCCCTCCCAAGGGGCCTGGCACCGCAACGCTGGGGATTGGGGAAACCCAAGCACGAGTGCCGGACTGACCCTGCCACCCCGCTGCCACCCAGGGAGCTAGGGGCGTCGCTGGTCCTTCATGGCGGGAGAATGTGCAGGGCCCTCCGAGCCCCCGGCGACCATCGAAGGCCCTAGCCCCAAAATGCTTGGGCCCACATACCCGCTCCCCTGCACCCTCACCTCGGCCCACCTCTCCACTCCCCACACAGTTGGGAGATCAGGCCTGCCGGCCTCCTGGGGGCTAACCCTAACCCTAGTTCAGTCCCTGAGGGCCCCTCCAAAGGGGCCTGGCGTTGCCACGCCAGGGATTGGGGACTCTCGAGCCCCAGCGCTGGACGCACCCTGCCGCCCTGCCGCTACCCGGGCCGCTAGGGACGCCGCCGGTCATTCAGGGCAGTAGAGCGGGCAGGGCCTCAGAGCTCCTGGTGACCCTCGAAGGCCCCCAGCGCCAAAACACTTGGGCCCACGAACCCTGTCGCCAGCGCCCTCACCTCGGCCCGCCACTCCACTCACTGCACACCTGGCAGATCGGGCCTGCCGACCTCCTTTGGTCTAACCCTAACACTAGGTCGGCCCACGAAGGCCCCTCCCAAGGTGCCTGGCGCAAAACACGCTGGGGTTTGGGGACCCCCGACCCCAGCGCTGGAATCACCCTGCAGCCCCACCGCCACCCTGGCCGCTAGGGGTGCCGCCGGTCATTCAGTGCGGGAGAACGTGCAGTGCCCTCCGAGCCCCCAGCGAACATTGAAGGCCCATGAGCGAAAACTCTTGGGCCCACGCTCCCCCTCGTCAGCGTCCTCACCTCGGCCAGCACCTCCGTACGCCTGCCGGCCTCCTGGGGCTAACCCAAACCCTACTTTGGCGCCCAAGGGGCCTCTCCCAAGGGGCCTGGCACCGCCACGCTGGGGATTGGGGACCCCCGAGCACCAGCGCCTGATTCACCCTGCTGCCCCGCCACGACCCGGCCCGATAGGGGCGCCGTCCTCATTCAGGATGGGAGAACGGGAATGGCCCTCCGAGCCCCCGGCGACCTTCGAAGGCCCACCGCGCCAAAACGCTTGGGCTCTCGCTCCAGCTCGCCAGCGCCCTCAACTTGGCCCGCCCCTCCGCTCGCCACACAGCCGGCGGATCGGGCCTGCCGGCCACCTGGGACTAACCATAACCCTAGGTCGGTCCTCGAGGGGCCCATCCCAAGGGGCCTGGAGCAGCAACGCCTGGGATTGGGGACCCCCAAGCTCCAGCACTGGACTCACCCGGCTGCCCCACCGCCACCCAGGGTGCTAGGGGTGCCGCCGGTTATACAGGGCAGTAGAACGGGCAGGGCCCTCCGAGACTTCGACGACCTTCGAAGGCCCACTTTGCAAAATGCTTGGAGCCATGCTCCCACTCGCCAGCGGCCTCACCTCGGCTCGCCCCACCGTATGCCACACAGCCTGCGGATTGGGCCTGCCGGCCTCCTGGGGCTAACCCTACACCCAGGTCCCCCCCGAGGGGCCCCTTTCAAGGGGCCTAGCGCCACAACGCCGGGGATTGAGGACACCCAAGCCCCTGCGTGGGACTCACCCTGCCTTCCCGCCGCCACCCGGACCGCTAGGGGCGCCACGGTCATTCAGGGCGGGAGAACGGGCAGGGGCTTCCGAGCCCCTGGCGACATTCGAAGGCCCCCCGCACCAAAACGCTTGGGGTCACGCTCCTGTTTGTCAGCGCCCTCTTCTCAGGCCGCCCTTCCGCTTGCCGAAAGCTAGCGGATCGGGCCGGCCTGCTTCCTGGGGGCTAACCCTAACCCTAGGTCGGACCCCGAGGGGTCCCTTCCAAAGGCCTGGCGCCACAATGCCGGGGATTGGGGACCCCCGAGCCCTAGCGCTGGACTCACTCTACTGCCCCTCCCCTACCGGCCCCTAGGGGCGCCACCGGTTATTCAGGGTGGGAGAACCTGTAGGGCGCTTTGGGCCCCCGGCGACTTTCAAATGCCCCCAGCGCCAAAACGCTTAGGCCCACGCTCCCGCTCGCCAGTGCCATCACCTCTGCACGCCACTTCACTCGCCGCACACCTGGCCGATCAGGCCTGCCAGCCTCCTGGGGGCTAACCCTAACCCAAGCTCGGCACCCAAGGGGCCCCTCCAAGCGGCCTGGCGCCGCAATGCCAGGGAATGGGGACCCCCGAGCCCCATTGCCAGTCTCATCCTGCCGCCACGCCACCACCCAGGCTGCTAGGGGTGCCGCTGGTCATTCAGGGTGGGAGAACAGGAAGGGCCCGCTGAACCCCCGATGATTTCGAAGGCCCCCCGTGCCAAAACACTTGAGCCCACGCTCTTGCTCTCAACCGCCCTCACCTGGGCCCACGCCTCCACTTGCCGCACAGCCGGCGGATTGGGCCTACTGGCCTCCTGGGGGCTAACAATAACACTTGGTTGGCCCCAGAGTGGCCCATCCCAAGGGCCCTGGATCCGCAACGCCTGGGATTGGGGACCCCCGAGCCCCAGCACTGGACTCACCCTGCCGCCCCTCTGCAACCCGCACCGCTAGGTGCGCCATCGGGCATTCAGCGCGGTACAACGGGAAGGGCACTCTGAGCCCCCAGCGACTTTTGAATGCCCCCCACGCCAAAACTCTTGGGCCCACGATTCCACTCAACAGCGCCCTCACCATGGCCCGCCCCTCTGCTCGCCACACAGCTGGGAGATCGGGTCTGCCGGCCTCCTGGGGGCTAACAGTAATGCTCGGTCGGCCCCCTAGAGCCCTTCCAAAGTGGCCTGGCGCCCCAACACCGAGGGCTGGGGACACCGAGCCCCAGCGCCTGACTCACCATACCGCCCGTCCTCTACCCGGGCCGCTAGGGTAGCCGCCGGTCATTCAGGGCGGAAGAACGTGCAGGGCCCTCTGAGCCTCCGGCGACCTTTGAAGGACCCCCACGCCAAAACACCTGGGCCCATGCTCCCGCTCGCCAGTGGCCTCACCTCCGCCTGACCCTCCGTTCGCCGCACAACTGGTGGATCGGGCCTGCCGGCCTCCTGGAGGCTAACCCAAACCCTATGTCAGCCCCCGAGGGGCCCCTCCCAAGGGGTCTGGTGCTGCAATGCCGGGGATTAGGGATCCCCGAGCCCCAGCACCGTACTCACCCTGCCGCCCCTCCGCAACCCGAGCCGCTAGGTACGCAGTTGGGCTTTCAGCGAGGTAGAACGGGAAGTGCGCTCTTAACCCCCAGTGACTTTCGAATGCCCCCACGCCAAAATGCTTGGGCCCGGGCTCCCGCTCGACAGCGCCCTCACCTCGGCCTGCCCCTCTGCTGGCTACACAGCTGGCGGATCAGGCCTGCCAGCTTCCTGGGGGCTAACCCTAAACCTAGGTCGGCCCCCGATGGGCCCCTCCCAAGGAGCCTGGAGCTGCAAGGCCTGGGATTGGGGACCCCCGAGCCCCAGCGCCGGACTCATACGGCCGCCCCACCGCAACCTGGGGTGCTAGGGGCGCCGCCGGTTATTCAGGGCAGAAGAACGGGCAGGGCCCTCCAAGCCCCCGCCGACTTTTGAAGGCCCCCCACACTAAAACGCTTGGGCCCACGCTCCCACTCCCCAGCGCCCCCACCTCGGCCCGCCCCTCCGCTCGCCGCACAGCTGGTGGATCGGGCCTGCCGGCCGCCTGGAGCTAACCATAACCCTAGCTTGGCTCCTGAGGGGCCCATCCCAAGGGGCCTGGCGCCACCATGCGGGGGATTGGGCACCCCCAAAGCAACCTGCCGGACGCACCCTGATGCCCCGCCACCACCCGGGCCGCTAGAGGCGCCGCCGGTCATCTGGGTTGGAGAATGGGCAGGGCCCTCCGAGCCTCCGGTGACATTTGAAGTCCTCCCACGCCAAAATGCTTTGGCCCACGCTTCCGCTCACCAGCGCCCTCACCTCGGCCAGCCCCTCCACAAGCCGCACAACCGCCGGATCGGGCCTGCCGGCCTCCTGGGGACTAACAGTAGGTTGGATGTGGAGGGGCCCCTCCCAGGGGTCTGGCGCCACCACGACAGGGATTGGGGACCCCCGAGCACCAGCGCCAGACTCACCCTGCCACCCTGCCGCGACCCGGCCCGCTAGGGGCGCCGTCCTCATTCAGAGTGGTAGAATGGGCAGGGCCCTCCAGTCCCCTGCGACCTTCAAAGGCAACCCGCACCAAAATGCTAGGTCCCACGCTCCCGCTCACCAGCACCCTCACCTGGGTCCGCCACTCCGCTCTCCACACAGCTGGTGAATAGGGCCTGCTGGCCACCTAGGGGCTAACCCTAACTCTAGGTTGGCCCCCGAAGGGCCCCTCCTAAGGGGCCTGGCGGCCCAATGCTGGGGATTGGGGACCCCCAACCCCATCGTCAGTTACACCCTGCCGCCCCGCCCCACCCGGACCGCTAGGGATGCCACCGTTCATTCAGGGTGGGAGAACGGGCTGGGCCCTCCGAAAACTGCCGATCTTCGAAGGCGCCCCAAACGAAAACACTTGGGCTCAGGCTCATGTTCACCAGCACCCTCACCTCGGCCCAACTCGCCGCTCGACGCACAGGTGGTGTATCGGACCTGCTGGACTCCTGGGGGCTAACCCTAACCATAGGTCGGCACCCCTGGGGCCCTTCCCAAGGGGCCTGGCATCGCAACGCTGGGGATGGGGACACTGAGCCCAAGTGCCAGACTCACCCTGCTTCCCTTCAGCCACCCAAGCCGCTAGGGGCCCACCGTTCAATCAGAGCAAGAAAATGGTTAGGGCCCTCCGAGCACCCGCTGACATTCAAAGGCCCCCCGTGCTTGGCTTGGGCTCATGCTAAGGCTCGCCAGCGCCCTCACCTCGGCCCAACCCTTCGCGTGTTGCACAGCCGCTGATTGGGACCACTGGCCTTCTGGGGGCTAACCATAACCCTAGATTGACCACCGAGGGGCCCATCCCAAGGGGCCTGGCGCTCCAACGCCGGAGATTGGGGATCCTGAGCCTCAGCACCTGACTCACCCTGCCACCCAGCTGCCACCCAGGGGCTTGGGGTGCTGCCGTTCATTCAGGGCGGGAGAACAGGCAGGGCCCTCCGAGACACGGCGACCTTCAAAAGCCCCCCGCGCCAAAACACCCGAGCCCACGCTCCCGCTCACCAGCGCCCTCACCTCGGTCCGACACTCCAGTCTCCACACAGCTGGCGAATAGGGCCTGCCGGCCTCCTAGGGGCTAAACCTAACCCTAGGTTGGCCCCCGAGGGGCCCCTCCCAAGGGGCCTGGCGCCGCAACACCAGGGATTGGGGATACCCGAGCCGCAGCGCCTGACTCACCCTGCCGCCCCGCTGCCACCTGGGCAGCTAGGGGCACTGCCGGTCACTCAGGGAGGAGAATGGGCATGGCCCGCCGAGTCCCCAGAAACATTAAAAGGCCCCCGGAGCCAAAATGCTTGGGCCCAAGCTCCCTCTCGACAGAGACCTCACCTCGACCCACCACTCCATTCGCCGCACAGCTGGCGGATTGAGCCTGCTGGCGTCCTGGGGGCTGACCCTAACCTAGGTCAGCCCCCGAGGGGCCCCTCCCAAGGGGCCTGGCGCCGCAACACAGTGGATTGGGGACCCCTGAGACCCAGCGCCGGACTCACCTGCTGCCGCGCCACCACCCAGGCCGCTAGGGGAGCCACGGATCATTCAGTGTGGGAGAACTGGCAGGGTGCTCCATTTCCCCTGCGACCTTCAAAGCACCCTTGTGCAAAAAGGTGGCTCCCACGCTCCTGCTCACCAGCGCCCTCCCCTTGGCCCGCCCCTCTGGTTGCTGCAGAGCTGGTGGATAAGGCCTGCCGGGCTCCTGGGGGCTAACCAAAACCCTAGGTCGGCCCCATGGGGGACATCCCAAGGGGCCTGGTTCTGTAACGCTGGGGTTTGGTGACTCAGAGCCCCAGATCCAGACTCACCCTGCCGCACTGTCGCCACCCGGGCCGCTAGGGACGCCGCAGGTCATTCAGGGCGAGAGAAGGGCCAGGGCCTTCTGAGCCCCCGGTGACTTTCAAGGGCTCCCTGGTCCAAAACGCTGGTGCCCACGCTCCCACTCCCCACGCCCTCACCTTGGCTTGCCCCTCAGCTCTCAGCCCAGCGGGCGGATTGGGCCTGCCGGCCTCCTGGGTCTTAACCCTAATCCTAGGTCGGCCCCTCAGGGGCCCCTCCCAAGGGTCCTGCTGCTGCTACACTGGGGATCGGGGACCCCAAGCCCCAGAGCCAGAATCACCCTGCCTCAATGCCGCCACCCGGGCCTCTAGGGGCGCCGCCGGTCATTCAGGGCGGGAGAACGACAGGGCCCTGGAGAAACCAGCGACATTTGAAGCCTCCCACGCCAAAATGCAGGGGCCCACGCTCCCGCTCGGCAGCGCCTTTACCTCTGCCCGCCCACCTCTCGCCGCCCAGCCAGAGGATTGGGCCTGCCAGCCTCCTGGGGGCTAACTCTAACCCTAGGTCAGCCCACGAGGAGCTCCTCCCAAGGGGCCTGCCCCTGCAACGCCGGGGATTGGGGATCCCCAAGCCACAGTGCAGGACTCACCCTGCTGCCCCACCGCCAACGGAGCCACTAGGGGCGCCGCTGGTTATTCAGGGCAGGAGAAAGGGCAGGGCCCTCCGAGCCATGGCAACATTGCAAGGCCCAGGGCGCCAAAACCCTGGGGCCCATGCTCCCGCTCGCCATCGCCCTCAACTCGGCCCACACCTCTGCCCTTCGCACAGCTGGCAGATCTGGCCTGCCGGCCTACTGGGCGCTAACCCTACACCCTAGGACGGCCCCTGAGGGTCCCTTCCTAAACGTGCCGCTAGGGGCACCACCATTCATTCAGTGTTGGAGAACTGGCAGGGCCCTCCGAACTCCCTCCAACCTTCGAAGGTGCCCGGAACCAAAACGCTTCGGTCCAGGCTCATGTTCACCAGCACCCTCACCTCAGCCCACCGCTCCAATCACCGCACATGTGGTGTATCGGGCCTGCCAGCCTCCTGGGGACTAACCCTAAGTGTAGGTCAGCCCCTGAGAGGCACTTCCTGAGTGGCGTGGCTCCGCAATGCCGAGGATGGGGACCACAAGCCCATGTGCCGGACTCACCCTGTTGCCCTTCAGCCACCCGAGCCGCTAGGGGCCCTGCTAGTCATTCAGAGCGGGAGAACGGGCAAGGCACTCCGAGGCCCCGGCGACTTTCGAAGGCCCTCCTGCACCAAAATGGTTGGGCCCATGCTGCCGCTCACCAGCGCCTTCACATTGGCCCACTCCTCCGATCGCCGCACAGCCGTTGCATCGGTCCTGCTGGCCTACTGGGGTCTAACCCTAAACCCTAACCCCTAACCTTAAACCCTAAACCTTAACCCCTAACCCTCACCCTAACCCTAACACTAACCCCTAACCCTTACCCTAACCCTGACCCTAACCTAAACCTAACCCTAAACCCTAATCCTTAAACCCTAAACCCTACATTAACACTAAACCCTAAATCCTAACCCCTAACCCTAAACCCGAAACCCTAAACACTAAACCCTTACCTTAACCACTAAGCCAAACCCCAAACCCTAACCCTAAACCCTAACCATACCCCGACCCCTATCATAACCCTAACCCTACCCCTTCAGCTAACCCTACCCCTAACCAGTAACGTAACCCTAACCCTTACCCTAACCCATACTCTAACCCTAACTTTAACCCATACCCTAACCCGAACCCTAACCTGTACCCTAACCCTAACACGTACTCTAACGCGTACCCAAACCTGTACCCTAACCCTAACCCTAAACTGTACCCTAACCCATAACTTAAACTGTACCCTAAACTTAACCCTAACAAGTACCCTAACCCATACCCTAACCTTAACCCTGAACCCTGACCATAACCCATACCCTAACTCGTACCATACCCGTACCCTAACCGTACCCGTACCCTAAACCTAACCCATACCCTAACCGTAAACCTAAACCCTAAACCGTAACCCGTACCCTAACCCTAACCAGTACCCTTACCTTAACCTTAACCCATACCCTAACCTGTACCCTATCCCTAACCCGGACCCTAACCCATACCCTAACCCATACCTAACCCTAACCTGTACCCTAACCCGTACCCACACCCATACCCTAACCCTAAACTGTACCCTATCCCTATCCCTAACCCATTCCCTAACCCGTACCCTAACCCTAACCCTAAACCATAACCTGGCCTGTACCATAACCCTAAACTGTACCCTAACCCTAACCCGTACCCTAACCCGTACCCTAACCCGTACCCTAATCTGAATGCCAACACTAACCATAACCGTACCCTAATGCGTACCCTAACCAGTACCCTAACCCTAATCCGTACCCTAAACTAACCCCTACTCCAACCCTAACCCTAACCCTAAACCCAAACCCTAAACCCTAACCCGTACCCTGAACCCTAATCTGTACCCTAACCCATAACGTCTAACTTGTAACCCCTAAACCCAAACCTAACCCATACCCTCTCCTTACCCTAACCCTAAACCCTACCCTCTCCCATACCCTAACCATAATCCATACTCTAACCTTAACCCGTACCCTAATCCGTACCCTAACCCCGGGGATTGGGTACCCCTGGAACACACCACGGGACTCAGCCTGCCACCCCTCAGGAAACCATGCCCCTTGGGGCGCCGCAGAGCATCCCGTTCAGGAGAACTGGTAGGGCCCCTCTGAGACCCCAGCGATCCTCGGCGGCCCCCTACACCCCAACCCTGAGGCCCACGCTCATCCCGCCCCACGCCTTCCCTTCAGCTTGCCACTGAGCGCGTCGCAGAGCCGGCAGATCAGGCCTGCCGGGTTCCTGGGGCCTAGACCTGACACTAGTTTGGCTGGGTAGGGCCCCTCCCCTGGGTCCCGGTGCCACAGCCCCAGGTACTGGGGACACCTGAGCCCCACTGCAGGATAAAGCCTGCCAGCCCACAGGAAACCGTGCCCCTTGGGAGGCTGTAGAGCATTCAGGGCGGGAGAACCAGGAGGGCCCCCAGAGTCCCCTGCGAACTTCAGTGATCCCTAAACCCAAGCTTGAAGCCCATGCTCACCCCACCCCACACCCTCACCTCAGCCCGCGGCAGTGCTCGCCACATAGCGGGCAGATCTGGCCTGCGGGGTTCCTGGGCCCCAACCCTAACCCTAGTTCATCTGTGGAGGGGCCCCTCCCCAGGAGCCTGGAGCCAGAGCCGCGGGGATTCGGGACACCTGAGCCCCACAGCAGGACTCAGTCTGCCACCCCGCAGGAAACCGTGCGCCTTGGGAGGCCATAGAGCGTTCAGGGTGGGAGAACCAGGAGGGCCCTCCTGAGCCACCAGCGAACGTTGGCGGCCTCCCGCAACCCAACCCTGAAGCCCACGCTCACCCTCCCTGCACCCTCACCTCAGCCCATGTAGCTCGCCATACAGCCAGCAGATCGGGCCTGCGGGGCTCCTGGGGCCTAACCCTAGCCCTAGGTCGGCCGCGGGTGTGGGGGACTCCCAGGGGCCTTACACCACAGCCCCAGGGAATTGGGGTACCTGTACCACACCGCAGGACTCAGCTTGCCACCGGAAAGGAAACAGTGCCCCTTGGGGCTCTACGGAGCCTACAGGGCATGAGAACATGGGGAGGCCCCCAGGGCCTATCCCCACTTTTGGCAGCCCCCCGTGCCCCAACCCTGAGGCCTATGTTCAACATCCCCCATGGCCTCCTCTCAGCCCTCCACAGAGCTCGCTGCACAGCCTGCAGATTGTCCTTGCCGGGCTCCTGGACCCTAAACCTTACACTAGGTTAGCCACAGAGGGGCCCCTCCCCAGGGTCCTGGCACCCTACTCCGGGGGATTGGGGACACACAAGCCCCACTGTAGGACTCAGCCTGCAGCCCACAGGAAACTGTGCCGTTTTGGGGCACAACAGAGCATTCAGTGCAAGAGAATTGGGGCACCCCTGAGAGCCCCTTCTGGTGAACCCCGACATTTGTGGGCCATTCCGGATGAAACCCCAAGGCTCACACTCACCCACGCTTGTGCCCTCATCTCAGTCAGCCTGGGAGTTCTCTGAGCACTGGGCAGTTTGGACCTGCTGTCTCTTGAGGCCTAACCTAACCCTGGGTCTTCTGCTGAGGGTCCCTCCCTGTTTGCCTGCCTCCAAGGCACCAGGCATTGGGCTCACCTCTGCACGACTAGAGGACTCAGCCTGCCCCACAGCAGGAAACTGTCATTTGGGGCTGCAGCAAGGATTCATAGGAAAATCGGAGGGCCCTCCTCAGCCCATCGCAGGCAACCCCCACTTTCAGAGATCTCCCCGGATCCAATTAGTAGCTTCAAACTGACCTTTAAACTTGCTCTCCAAGGAGATCTTTTGAAATTATCCACACTTCCAACCGATGGCACCATCCAGCTTCAGAGACTTACCCAGCTTTAGGTCTTGAGATGGATTAAAATGGGAAGTCACTTCACTGATGACGACGTACTGGTGACCAAAAGATACATGCATAAATGCTTCATATCACTTGGCTTCAGGGAAATGCAAATCTAAACCCCTATAGATGCCATATCACACGAGGCCGAATATCTAAAAATAAGAAGACATGAAACTATATATGTTGGAGAGGATGTGGAGAAATGGGAACACTCTTACACCCCTGTACAAATGCAGTCCAGTACAGCCACTCTTGAAAATGGTACAGAGTTTCTTCAAGAAGTTATAATAAAGCTACCCTATGTCCCAGCAATTGCACTACTGGGTATTTACCCCAAAGATACAGAGGTAGTGAAGATGGGACACATGCACCACAGTGTTCATAGCAGCAATATCCATAATAGACAAGCTGCAGAAGGAGTGCAGATGACCATGGATAGATGAATGGATAAAGAAGATATGGATCATATCTATAGTGGAATATTACTCAGCCATCAGAAAGGATGAATACTTACCATCACACCTACCTGGGTGGAGCTGGAGGGTATTATGATGAGTGGAATAAGTCAATGAAAGAAAGACAATGATCATATGCTTTCACTCCTATGTGGAATATCAGAAACAAGGAAGGTGACCATAGGGGAAGGAAGGGAAAATAGAATGGGAAGTCATCAGAGAGGGAGAAAACCCATGATGGACTCTTAACTATCACAAGAAACTGATGATTGCTGGAGGAGAAGTTTGGGGGGGTAACTGGGTGAGTAGCATTAAGGAGGTCACACGATACAATGAGCACTGGGTGTTACACACAACTGAAAATTGATTGAAGACTACATCTGAAACTAATGATGTACTGTAAGTTGGCTAATTGAATTTAAATTAAAGAACAAAAGACCTTGAATAAACAATCCTAAACATTTGTATGGAACCACTAAAGATTCCGAACAGCCAGTGCAATGTGGAAAAGAAAAACAAAGCTGGAGGACTCACAATTTCAGATTTCAGGTTATACTACAAAGCTGCAGGCATCCTAACAAGAGAGTATGGCACAAAAATAGACACAGCGACCAAAGGAACAGGATACAAGTTCAAACAGAAACCAATAATTATGTGGTCCATGAATCTTCCACAAAGCAAGCAACGATATCAAAAGGGAAAAGGACAGTCTCTACAACAAATTTTGTTGGGAAAACTAGACAGCTACGCACAAAAGAATGAAATTAGACTGCTTTCTTACACAATACAGACAAACACAAAACAGTTTCAAGACCTCAATATGAGACCTGAATCCATAAAAATCCTACAGTAGGGAAGACAGTAACTTCTTGACATGGACCATATTAACGTTTTTCTAGACTGTGTCTTGAGGCAAAGGAAATGAAAGCAAAAATAAACTATTGGGAATACAGCAAAATAAAGTTTCCACATGGCAGAAGAACAATGAAAACGTAAAAATAGTAAGACAACTTACTCAAAGGGAGATGATATTTGCAAAGATCATATGCAATAAAGGGATAGTGTCCAAAACATATACAACTGATACTACTCGACCCCCAAGAAACAAATAATCCAGTTAAAAAATAGGCAGAAGACATGGACAGACATTTCTCCAAAGAAGAAATACAAATGGCCAACAGTCCCGTGAAAAGATGTTCACCATCACCCATCATCAGGAAAATGTGAATCCAAAGGACAATGAGGTAATACCTCAAACCTGTCAGAATGGCTAACATCAAAAGCACAACAAAGAACAGGTGTTGAGAGGATGTGGATAAAGGGGAATCCTCGTGAACTGTGGGTGGGAATGCAAATTGTGGTGGCCACCGTGGAAAACAGTATGAAGGTTATTGAAAAAATTAAATATAAAACTACCCTACGATCCAACAATCACACTACTTGTATTTACCCAAAGAATAGGAAAACAGTAACGTAAAAGGATACGTGCACCCCTATGTTCCTTGCACCATTATTTAGAATATCACAATATGGAAGCAACCCAAGTGTCTGTAGAAAAATTGACAAATGAGATGATAGATGTGTATTCACACACACGCACGTGCACACACACACACACACACACATACACACACACAATGGAGTATTACTCGGCTTGAAAAAGAATGAAACCTTCCATTTGCAGCCACATGAATGGAGCTAGAGAGTATTATCCTAACTAAAATCAGGCATTCAGAGAAAGACAAATCCCATAAGATGTCACTCTAATAGGGAATTTAAGCAACAAACAAAAATAAATAACTAAAAGAGAAAAAGGAGACACACCAAAATACAAACTCTTAACAATAGAGAACAAACGGATGGTTACAAGAGGAGGTGGATAGAGGGTTGAGTGGAATAGGTGAAGGGGATTAAGAGGACACTTTTCTTGATGACCACTGAGTAATTTATAGAATTACTGAATCACTCTATTGTACACCTGAAACGAATGTAACACTGTATGTTAGCTCTACTGGAATTAAAATAAATTTCTAAAAAAGATTTTTTCTTTCAGGAACCTCTTTGAAAAAGCTTTTCCTGTGCACTGTGCATAAGCCCTACTTGGGAGGATTCGCTCTACAATAATTATTCACTACATGAATCAAATTCAGATTTCACTGAGTTCTTACCGTGGATCCCAGCCCATGGGAGCCATGGTCCTTTTCAGTCCAGGCTCAGCACCAATGCATTCAAGATTGGAAGTAGAGACACATGTCACTTCACAGTCCAGAAAGCTATTATTGTTTTTGTTTCAGTGTGAGAGACTCACAGACTTTGGGACAGGTTTCAGAGCAGGTTTATTATGGATCCTGGATCTCTACTTCAGTGTTCATTGCCTGGATCCATTTGGCTAATAGGTTCCCTGTGGATGGGCTTGCTTCCAAGCACATACATGGAAGATGCAAAGGTGGGTGGGCTTGGTGCTGGACAGGAAGAAGACCAAAAGCAGACAAGGGTCCGACCCCTCCCCTGATCCAGGAATTGCTACGGGAGAGGGTACGTGAGGTAGAATCCATGCGAAACTCCAAGGTCACCAGCTGAACACAGGAGGCACAGGTCAAGGGATCTGGAGATGCAGGGGTTGAAGGCTGCTCTGAGCTACCTCTGGGAGGAAGGGAGGGAAGGAATGAGAAGGAGACACTGCCTGCCTCTGGCCCATGCCAGCTACCCACCACTCTGACACGCATCAGTCTATGAGCTGACACAGCCTGGGCTCAGGAAGGGCTGGCTCGTGTCCCTCAATCCTCAGTGGGACAGCTGGCCCCAGGGCTCAGAGACATGCTGAGGGAGATGAGAGGGAAAGCTGCCCCACCCAGGTCATCCCCTCCTTGAGCAGACAGCCCTTCAGAACTTCTAAAAAAAACCCACTGACGGGGTTGAAAGACATGCCATGGATGAACTAAGGCATAGAGATATGTAAAATGACATTCAGTTTTAAGTTCAGGGCTGTCATCTCAGGAAGTGGGGAGAGCTTCCCTAAGAAGACTGAGGGGCGGGCAGGCCATGCTGAAAAGGGAGACATGGCTCTCCTGATTGGGGACATGTAGCCCCCTTCCAGTGCAGGGCATCACCCTCACATTACACGAGATCCATGGAAGTGTTCCATCAGGGCCAGATATTTGTCTCAAGACGGGTACCCTGGCATTGGACTGCACAGGGCAACAGGGACGAGGGCCAGATGGAGGACGGACAATACCCCGGAGGCCATGGGGCAAGAGCAGAGGCACATGACCTTGAAGATGATGATGAAATGCAGGAGGTGGCAGCATGGAGCCGGCCTGAAAGTGCCATGGGAGCAGTGCCCACAGCTACACTGACTGGGTGCCTTCTGTGCCAGGTGTGGCTGACTTCAGTGGGCTCCAGACTAGTCCTGACCACAACTCTAGGAAGTGTGCACCACCCCCGGCCTCCTCTCCCCTTGCAGCTGCTAGGAATCATGGTCACAGACCCTGGTCAGCTTTCGTGGAAACCAAGCAGTGGCTCCCACGCACGCTGCACCTCTGGTGGTGGTCCAGTGTGACCCTCGTGCCTGGCCAGACACTGATGTCTACCTGTCTCCACACAAATCCACAGAGAGGAGGGTGTCCCTGAATTCCACAGCACATGATGAGACAGATCCACAGAACCCAACACCCAGTGGGTCACTCGGGACCTCACCTATGGTCATGGAGCTCACCATACCCTATTTCTGTCACTTCCCACAGAAAGCCTGGTTCTGATCCCCCACAATACCAAACATCCTGGTTGCTGACCTGGGGTCATGCCATGAACCCACATGGCACCTTTCTTTAAGTGAAGACTATGCCTACACCTCCTAGAAAATATTTCTAATGAAGTACCAGTCCATCAGGACTACGGTGTGAACGGTAGCACACAGCCTGCATGGTAGTAGTCAGTAATTCTAACGAGGGTTAACCCCAGCCCCCGTCTCACAAAACCTTCCTCCATCCCCACTGAACTCATGGTCTGCCCTCAGAAAACCCTCCAGGAAACAAACCTTTCATCTGAATGCTCTTTTCACCTTCTGCTTCAAATCTTGTCCAACCACAATGATATGAAACTAGAAATCAGTCTCAAGAAAAAAATGGGACAGTCAAAAATAGGTGGAGATTGGGGGGCCTGGGTGGCTCAGTTGTTAAGGATCTGCTTTCAGCTCAGGTCGTGATTCCAGGATCCTGGGATCTACCCCGAATCAGGCTCCTTACTCAGTGGGAAGCCCACTTCTCCCTCTCCCACCACCCTGCTTGCGTTCCCTCTCTCGCTGTCTCACTCTCTGTCAGATACTTAAATAATCTTAAATAAATGTGTGGAGATTTAACAACATGCTACTGAACAACCAACAGTCAAAGAAGAAATCAAAAAAATTTTAGAAGTACCTTGACACTGATGAAAAAGACAACTTACAAAAACTTATGGGATGCAGCAAAAGTAGCTTTATGGGGGACATTCATAGAAATTCAAGTCTTCATCAATCCATGAGAATGCTCTCCAATAAACAACCTGATTTATGTGGTAAAGAATTAGAAAAAAAAAAAGAACAAACAAAGCCACAAATTAGTAGAAATAAGGAAATAACAAAAAGGAATGCATTAATAAATCCAACGGAGACTAAAAGGACAAAAAAAATGAAAATGAGAGCTGCCTTTTTTGGAAAGATAAACAAAACTGACAAACTTAGTTAGACTCACCAAGAAACACAGAGGACTCGAATACAATCAGGAAAGAAAGATAATGGATTCCTGTATCATATCAAAATCAAAAGAGCTCTTCAAACGTGGACACAACAACTTCTTGCAAGCCACGTCTCTAAAGGCAAAGGAAATAAAAGCAAAAATGAACTATTGGCACTTCATCAGGATAAAAACTTCTGCTCGGGTAAGCAAATGATCAAAAAAACAAAAAGGCATCCTATGGAATTGAAGAAGATATCTGCAAATAATATTACAGATAAAGGGCTGGTATCCAAGATCTATAAAGAACGCCTCAAACTCGACACCCAAAAAATGGGCAGAAGACACAAAGAGATACTTCTCCAGAGAAGACATACAAATGGCCAACAGACACATGAAAAAATGCTCCACATCACTTGCCATCAGGCAAATACAAATCAAAACGACAATGAGATACCACCATACACCAGTTAGAATGGTTAAAATTAACAAGGCAGGCGGCAACTGGGTGGCACAGTGGTTAAGCGTCTGTCTTCGGCTAAGGGCGTGATCCTGGCATTATGCGATCGAGCCCCACATCAGGCTCCTCCGTTATGATGCTGCTTCTTCCTCTCCCACTCCCCCTGCTTGTGTTCCCTCTCTCGCTGTCTATCTCTATCTCTGTGGAATAAATCAATAAAATCTTGAAAAAAAATTAACAAGACAGGAAATAAAAAAAAGTCAGAGAGGATGTGGAGAAAGCATAACCATCTTACACTACTCGTGAGGATTCAAGCTGGTATAGCCACTTTTGAAAACAATATGGAGGTTCCTCACGACGTTAAACACAGAGCTATCCTATGACCCACCAATTGCACTACTGGGTATCTACCGCATAGACACAGAGTAATGAAAAGAAGGGGCACCTGTATCCCAATGTTCATAGCAGCAATGTACATAATAGCCAAACTGATGAAGGAGCCAAGGTGTCCTTCAGCAGATGAATGGACAAAGAAGATGTGGTTCATCTACACAATGGAATATTACTCAGTCATCAGAAAGGATGAATACCCCCCATTTGCACCAACGTGGATGGACCAGGAGGGGATTATGCTAAGTGAAATTAAGTCAAGCAGAGAAAGACAATTATCATATGGTTTCACTCCTATGTGGAACGGAAGGAATAGCATGGAGGACATTAGAAGATGGAAGGGAAAAGTGAAGGGGGGAATGAGAGGCGGAGATGAATCATGAGAGACTACTGAAACTGGGAAACAAACTGAAGGCTGCAGAAAGGGAGGGGAAGGGGAATGGGTTATCCTGGTGATGGGTATTAAGGAGGGTACATATTGGGGCACCTGGGTGGCACAGCGGTAAAGCGTCTGCCTTCGGCTCAGGGTTATGGGATCGAGCCCCACATCAGGCTCCTCCGCTGTGAGCCTGCTTCTTCCTCTCCCACTCCCCCTGCTTGTGTTCCGTCTCTCGCTGGCTGTCTCTATCTCTGTCGAATAAATAAATAAATTCTTTTTTTTAAAAAAAGGAGGGCACGTGTCATAATGAGCACTAGGTGTTATATGCAAACAATGAATCATGGAACACTACATCAAAAACAAATGAAGTACTCTAGGGTGACTAACATCATTTTAAAAATGAGAAAGATATGAAATCCATACAGGAAAACTGTCACTATTTGCAAATGACATGAAATCCCGAAAGATTCCACACAAAAAAACTGTTAGAATAAACAAATTCAAGAAAGCTGCAGGATATAAAGTCGATATACAGAGACCTGTTGTCTTTATTTTTTTCAGATTTTATTTATTTATTTATTTATTTATTTATTTATTTATTTGACAGGAAGAGAAAAAGCAGGAGCAGGGAGAGTGTCAGAAAGAGGGAGAAGCAGACCCTCGCTAAGCAGGGAGCCCAACATGGGGCTCGATCCCAGAACTCTGGGATCATGACCTGAGCTAAAGGCAGACGCTTCACCTATGGAGCCACACAGATGACCCAACTTGTTGCATTTCTGTATACTGATGACATACTTTCGCAAAGAGAAATAAAAAAGCAATGCCATTTACAATTGCATGAAAAAAAAATCTAGGAATAAAAGTAACCAAGAATGAGAAAGACATAGTACACTCAACACATGGCAGAAAAGAAATGAAAAACACGTGTGTCGAGGGGGGCAGAATGTATGGGTCAAAGATTTGGAAGGCAACACACACAAATGGAAGCTTACGCCATGCTCCTTAACTGGAAAAGTTAATTATGTGAACATGTCCATCGTACCCAAAGCAATCGACAGATGTGATGAAATCCTTATCTGAATTCCAGTGGCATTATTCGAAGAAATAGAAAACAGTCCTCAAACTTGTATGGAATCACAAAAGACCCCAAATACCCAAAGCAACCTGGAGAAAGAAAGGTGCAGTCAACACACACCTGTATTTCAAGCTAGATTACAAAGCTGTTGTCATCAAAACAGGATGGTACTGGCAGAAACACAGACACCAGGTCAGTGAAACAGAACAGAAAGCTCAGAAACTTACCCACACGTAGATGATCCTAACTTACGACACAGCAGCAGAAGATATGCCATGAGGGAAGGACTGTGTCTTCAGTGAGCGGTAACAGGCAAACTGGACACTAAATGCAGAAGAATATAACTGGGTCACTTTCTTACACCACACACAAAATTTTTAATGGATGAATGATTTGAACATAAGACCTGAATCCATAAACCTCCAAGAAGACACAGGTACTAAGTCTCTTGACATTGGTTTTGGCAAAGAGTCTTCAGATCGGACACCAAATGCAAAGGCAACAAAAGCAAAAATAAACAAGTGGAACAACATCAAACTGAAATCTTCCACACGGCAAAAGAAACCATCAAAAACTTAAAAGGCCACTGACCCAATAAGAAAAAAAATATCTGCGAATCATATGTGTGAGAAGAGGCTAATATCCAAAATACACACAACACTCATACAAATCAAAACAAAAAAAAAGTATAAAAAATGTGGGGAATATGTGAATAGATACCTTCCAAAGATGGCACACAGGTGCCAACAGACAGAAAAAGTTGTTCGGCATCACTAATCATCATCAGGGAAACATCAGTCAAACCCACAATCGGCTATCCGCTCACAACTGTTGGAACAGCAATTGTCCCAGAGACAGACACCAAGTGGGGTCAAGGGTGTGCAGACGAGGAGACACTGTGCACTGTTGGTGGGAATGGAAATTGGTGCAGCCACTGTGACAAACGGTATGGAGGTTCCTGAAAAAATAAAAGCAACTACGACATGACCCAGTAATGGCTCTACTGAGTATTGATTCGGAGAACACAAAAATACTGCCTCAAAAAGACAGATACACTCCCACGTTCACTGCAGCATTATTCACAAGAACCAGACATGGAAACACAGACCTTGGGGGCCTTATGCCAAGTAACTCCGACACAGAAAGACCAATACCAGATGCTCTCATGTACATTCCACGTGTAATAAACAAATACTGAACACATAGATACTGAGAGCAGATTGGTAGGTGCCAGATTCGGGGATGGGGTGGTAGAAACGGGTGAAGGTGGTCAAAGTCTCAATGTTTGAGTGAGAAAATCCGACAGTCATGAAATGTTCTGTCCAGCATGGAGACTAAAACTAACCCCACAGCATGGGGTATAGGTTTCCCTGCTCTTTGAAAGTACAGAGCTTCTGAGAAACCTTGCACAGCAGAAATGGTGTCAAGAAGGAATGGCCATTAATTTACATGGAACAATTAGACAGTGTGCTCAGACTCCAAAATTCCTTCTCTTTGGCTTTTCTTAGGCCTCAGCACACAAGTTTCCAATGGAGGCCCAGCATAAATGAAGATAAAGCACAGCAGAGGCTCACAAACACAATTCAAAGTGCTGGTGGCTGGATGCGGAGAGCAGTTCCCAGCGGGAGGAGCTGGTTGGGGAGCACACCGCCTTTGTCGTGCTTCTCCCCAGAACAGATGCTGAATGCGATTCTCACTGTTCACCTTTTTTCATAAGAGGGAAATCCTCTTCAGGTCTCTTCCTATTACTGAAGCTGGGTAATAACATAGTTCTTTCAAGAAATCCCAGTGTCTTACTGTGAACGTTTAAAAACGGGGGATACTTGTACTTGAGCATTGCTGAGGGACGAGATGTGAAAGGTTCTCCCAGACACAAACCTCAGCAGACCCACCGGGAAAGGCACCTTCCTCAGCATGTGGAACACGGACTACCTCCTACCTCCCGAGAAACCCTCTCCTTCCCCTCGATCACGACAACCCACAAAAGCTGGGAGTTACCCTAATTCCTCCGTTCTCCTGCTCCTAATAGCTAACCCATCAGCAAATCCTGTGAGCTGTATCTTCAAAATGGACCCAGAATAGGTCTAACCACTCCATCCAAGGCCACCTGTCTGGTCCACAGTGCCTGAGTTCCTGGAAAAGCTTCGTCATTGACCTGCCTTGCCATCTTCAACCCTCTGTCATCTGTTCTCAACATTGTAGCCAGGATGGCCCAGTGAAACAGGGTCTCATGGGGATATAGCCCTGGAATGGCTTTCTGTCACCCTCTGTCACCTCTCTGAGCTCATGTCCTAAGCTGTCTCCTGTGGCCACAGGGCCTTCTTGCTGCTCCTGGACATACCTGGAATTCTCCTGCCCCAGAGCCATTGCACATGCTTTCCCTTCTGTTTCGAATGCTCTTGATGTGTTCTCACTCACCTTCGGAGAAGTCTGAATTGGAGCGTCAGGGACAGAAGATGAGACTGTGTGTGTTGGGTGAGGCTGGTGGCCCAGAAAAAGGTTCTCTGCCAGCTCTCCGCCTGTGCCTCACTTGTCCTCAGCCAGGAACTTGCACACAGCCCACACCTGTCACAACTCTCACCCAGGAGACCCATAGCCACACCTGGAGCCCACCCTGCCCACATCCTGCTGCAGAATGCATTCAGCTCTCCTCTGGGCCCCCTGTCAGCTTTACCCAGACCTGGAACTCCCCCATCTCCTGCAAAGCTCCCGGATTCCCACTCTGCTTCCAAAATCACACTGGCGCAAGACTTTCATGAGAAAGCTATAACGCTAACTAATGAAAGGTTCACACCTACTTTCCCCTTCTGTTGCCTTTCTCTCCACCTTCTTTCCTACCTGTGCAAACTGTAACATATCAGTGGAACATGAACATGCTCTGAGACCTGAATCTTTCATTGCAGCTTTTTGAGGAATCCTTATGTGATAAGAAACTAGTGTATCCTACAACAGGGTGTTCTACAACTCTCATCTATAGAATAGTACAGCCCAAATCACTACAACTTTACCTCACTCTTCATGAAGCAGAACACTTTTTCCTTTCTTCTTTTACTTAAATTCCAGTTAGTTCACATGCCATGGAATATTCGCTTCAGGGGTAAGATTTAGTGATTCCTCACCTGCATACAGTACCCGGTGCTCATCACAAGATTCCTCCTTAATACCCCTCACCCATTTAACTCTTACCCCCACGCCCATGTCCTGAAGCAACACTCAGTTTGTTCTCCAAGTTTGAGTCTATTTCCTTGTTTGCCTCTCTCATCACCCCTCAACTCTCTTCATCTGTTTTTTTTCTGAAATTCCACAAGCGTGAGAGCATAGGATATTTGTCTTTCCTCACTGATTTTGCTTAGCTTAATACACTCTAGATCCATCCACATCCTTGCAAATGGTAAGATTTCATTCTTTTTGAAGCTGGGTCATATTCCATTATATATATGTATCCCACATCTGCTTTATCCATTCATCAGTGCATGGACTTTGGGATTCTCTCCATAGTTTGGCTACTGTGGACATTGCTGCTATAAACATTATGGTGCATGGACCCCCTTCGAATCTGCATTTTTTTATCCTTTGGGTAAATACGTAGGACAGCAATTGCTGGATCATGTGGTTGTTCAATGTTTAACTTTTTGAGGAACCCCCACACTGGTTCCCAGACTGGCTGCACCACTTTGCATTCCCACCAACAGGATGGGAGGGTTCCCCTTTAAGCAGAACATTATCTGCCGGCAATTTCATAAGAGGCAACAAAACACCTGTGAGATGCACCAAGGGTCAGGCAAGCAGTTGCAGACTTCACTCCAAGGCTCCTGACGCCAAGCCCCTTGAAGCCACCAGCATGCCACTATCCAAAAGAATTCCCAGACTCTCCTTCTGACTCCATCACCAAAGAAACTACAGAGAGAATATGGCACCTCAAAATATCGAGATAATACATTTAGTAAAACTAGAAAGTCAAGCTCAACTTTTAAACAGGAACAGGCCGGTTTGGATAATTTTGAATTTTCCCTCCACCCTAATTTTAACTCTTCTGATGAATAAACTAATCAATGATGAAACATCACCTTTGTCAAATGACATCATCCAAGTCTGTATCAGATGAAAAAAGCCACCTAACTCTAGATACTGGCCACTAAACCATATCTTAGGCCCAATTGAATAAACACTGTTAGATGAAGGAACAAATTAGATGTTACAAACAGGCACAGAGTGAATCTCACCTTCCCTTTCTAATAAAAGAGGGTTCCTAGGAAACAGATGGTCAAAATACATTTGTCAGCAATAAATGGACAGAAATTGTGATCCCCTGCAAAGTTCTACCTCCAGGGAAACTAAGTAATTCTTGCACCAAACCCAGAATGCTGGCAGCTACTTCAATTTTACTTTGTGGCTCAACTAGAGAAAAGAGAAAAGCCCAGGAGGTTTTGGGATAATGAGAGGTTTTACCTCCAGCCCTGACATAGATAGGACATTTTGCCAAACATACCTGTGCTTTCTCTGAACACTGGCGTCCTGTGACAAGCTGCCTCGCTGACTCCGATGCTGACGTTCAAAACCTCGGGTGTCTTGTAGCCAGAGCAGAGAAGTGCTGTCAGCTGGGGAGAAGAAGGCACCTCTGACCTATAGCCTGCACACCTGCTTCGGTTTCTGGGTGCAGGGGCAACACATACTTGTTGTATATCAGTAATTATCTTCATTCTCAATAGACCAATGACCTTGCCTTTTCTGGAAAGCAGACTTACTCTTCTAAAGAAACCCTCAATTCGTCTATTCCCAATGCAATTAGAGTGGGGTCTGGTTTACGCCCTCCTTCAGGCCCCCACCTGGAGGATTTTCCTGCATGATTCTAACAGCCAATTACCACTAACCTGGGGGCACACGGGGCAAAATGCTGAAGTTGGGGGACGGCTCTGGGGCTTGCTACTGCCACACCTGTGCCTGGGGGACCAGGGCACACCCTGCTGAACTTGGGGTACTTCTCAAGATGCATCACCTGCACTGTGTCAGAGAACCGTGGGACACATCACTGAAGGTGGGGACTCTGTGAGGTCCTTACCCGCACTCTTCCCGGGGAACAGGGGAAACCCTGAAATTCTGCAACCAATCCCACAAAAGCTCAGGTGAGTGGGCGCCCTGGAGTTCACAGGTATGGGGAATAAGGCCAGTTGAGAACATGGGGCAGAAGAGACTTTAAAAGGAAAAAGAAAACTCACCTGAGTTCCCACAATGAACCCTCTCCAGGTGCCCTTCCAGAACCCTGCCTCCCACCTGGGGCGCACCCTACCCCCAGACCCCCCCACCCACGGTGCATGCTGCTCTCTAACCAGCCGGGACCTCCGCAGGGCAACTCTCTCTCTCCCAGTTCCCCTTCTTCTGTCCCAGGTTTGCACCCCACTGCAACTCTGGAACAGCCCACAGAGACGTAGCTCCACTCCCAAGAGGTGATTTGTCAGTGAGGGTGGTGCCCCAGCCCCTGGGAAGCCAGGCAAGCCGCCCTCAAGCCCCTGGAACCCTGAAAGTGCAGGGGGTCCAAGAGGTGCCTCCTCTACCCAACACCCAGCATAGGCATAGGTGGGGTCCTGGGCTGGGCTCCCCACACACACCTGGCCCATTCCAGGGACCCCTCTAGCTGCAGACCACCCTCAGAGTCCTGCCCCTTCCCTTTCTGCACCAGACCTCCCTGCTGGGGTGTGCCTGGTTCTGGGCAAGATCAGTGGCTCTCAGACCCTCCAAGGCTTGGGCTTTAGGAAATGCAATGATTTCATGCATGTTCAGTATGTACATGTCAGTATGACTTTAATCTTATGGGAGCCAAAGAGGTTCTTTATTTTTTCTTATCTTCATGTTGGCATTTTTGGTTATTGTTTTCTTCTTGAAGCAGATGTACAACATGTGCTTGGGGCAGAAATAGGGCCCATGATTTGAGGTTTTGCCCAATCATTTTGAACCGGGTAAAATGTTAAAGGATAGCTTCCCTGGGATCCCAGGATCAGGGCCCACAGATGATATAAGATAAAAATTACTTTCATCATTATAATTACTCCTAAATGGAGGAATTTGAGACAAAAGCACCTTCACAACAGTACCAAGAAATCAAAATGATGCCCACAGAAAGCTACCTGCTCCATGGTCAGCACATGTAACAGAAGTGTTCACAGTCTCTGGACTCCTGCCCTTCTCCTGACCAAATCTCTGAAGCACACAGACCACTTAAAATCAGAATTGTAGAACTGCTAGAACTCCTTAGAGATGTCTGGCACCATTCCCTTGGACTGCAGAAGAAAACACAGTAGCTCGTTGTCACAAACTAATTTCAACATGAAGTGTCCCCTGGATGCACTAAGTTCTTTCTCTGCAAATGTTGACTAATGTAAGTCACAGTCATACCATATAAACACTACGATGGCTGGGGAGTCATCGTAGGTAAGGGAATATTTTACCCATGTTTATAAGCATTGGCTCACTTTGTAGAAGAGGCTGAGCTGAGTGTTTTTAAATACTATTTCAGACCTGTTTTACAGCACCCTCTGAACATACCAGAGCCTGAATGGACTAAAAAAGATAGTTGGTTTCAGTAACTTTAATACCAGAAAAATATTATACTGTCTCTATTCCTAAGGATCTTTGAGTATCTTACCCAGAGGTCCTCCACTAAGATAATGATCTTAATGATCACCATGGGCAGAGGTGAAAAGGCCCACTGAATTCGTTCCATTTGTCCACATGACAAGAAAATCCTGATACTTGATAGGTTTCCAGATTGAGAAGACCAGAGATAAGAGGGAAATAGTACCCTGTATGGAACAACAAGGGATTTGGAGTCAATTTGGGGATCCCACTTAGGTTTCTGACACTAAAATCCTCTGTGACTCATATCATCTGAGTCCCTTTCTAACCGTCTGAAAATGTGCCTAAAAATGTCTACACCCTAGTTGAGAAGTTTAAGAGGCAGAATGCTACAAAGAGCCAGTATGTCTCTCAGGAACAGGTGCTAAGGAACACATAATTGCTATTGGGTCTATTTCTTTTCTAGAAGAAAGAACACATGTTGAATCCATATTTCTAATAGATGACTCACCAGATGATTTTCAAACCTGAAGGAAGGCCAAGAAGTCGCTCTTGTGTCGTGTTTCACTCAGAAATCATGTTGTTGGACTGGTGAGGACAATACGATAGCAACGTCATCACTAAGAGTGGGGAGCTTCTAATTTCCATACGGCCATGTTCACCCCCTTAGCTCAGGGCCACCAGAAAGGACAGCTGAGGGGGACCACAGGCCAAGGCTGCCAGGTGTGGCTGGGGCAGGCAGAATTCTGACTTAAGGCTCAACTCCTGTCTAGGTTATTATAATGCTCTTCACAAAGAAAGTGCCATTGTGTGTGAGCCCTCATGTAGAAAAGGTTCAGAATTTCCATTGAGATTCCCTCTCTCACCTTTAGGATATGTAGCAAAGTTCCATTTAATTTTAAACATTGAAGGACTTCCTGGTTTTCTTTTCGCTATGACTGTGGCTCAATTCGCCTGTGGTCTAAGAATAGAATCTAGTTAATTTCAGGGTTTAACATTTGTAGCATTGATTCGTGGCCCCATCTATCATCTATTTGGGTAAAGAGTCTATGACCACTTGAAAATAATGTATTCTGCACTTATTATGGAATGTTCCCTATATGTCAATTAGGTCACATTTTTACCAACGTTTTGTCTGCTTTTTCTGTCAGATATTGAGAAAGGTATATTAAAATCTTCAAACAATGTTGCTCTATTCAACATGGCATCGGAGAATCTACCACTGTTAGAAGGCAAGGGAAACAAAAAGTATAAGAATTGAGGGGATAATTGTAACTATTCACAGATAATATGATTGTGTACATAGAAAATACAAACCAGTCTATAAATACCCTATTAGAATTAAAAATGCAATTTATAAATTTGAGATGGATTGTAGCTTCCCATTGGACAGTTTCTGAAAGAAAATGCAGAACCTGTCAATCTTGGGGTAGGACATATGGTGCACTAACCATTTAAAAGAATTCAGTGGGACTTCATAAAAATGTGACATTTCTCCTTATCTTATGACCATAAGAAAATGAAAAAGTGAACCACAGTTTGGGAAGTAAAGATTTGCAATATACACACTGACAAAGACTTGTCAATAAAGAATTCCTGCTCATCAACCATAAAAAGTCTATTTATAAACGAATACTTCACAAAAGATTGACTGATGTCCAATAAAACCCAGAAAGGGTACTCTACAGTATTATTTTCAGGAACAGAAAAAGCCTTTCCTAAAATGAAAACATACACACAAACCAGTATTCCCTAGATGGATGACGTCCTTATTTCTGAGGACAGCTTGAAGAACAGACTAGCATCAAAGTAAAGTGATGGAATTCCTGACACTCAGAGGATGGACAATTGACCTCAAACTACAGTACAATTTCTAGGCATCATTCGGTCCTCTGAAGGCAGACAACTACCACACCCCTTCCTACACCACACAGGTTGCTTCCCAACACCTACCATAAAAGAAGAACATGAGAAACAGATAGGACTAGTAGGAAATAGCAAAAATCACATGTGGGGATTATCCTGAAACACACTGATCACATAACTAGTGTAAGGAAGTGTAGGGAACTGACAAGGACAGAGACTCAAGAGGTACTTCTTTGGGAAATGCTGTCTGAAATCGTCACACGTTGGTACCAGCTAATGAGGGCTCTGAGCATACCCTAGGGTTTGCTCACAAGGGTCTGCAACACCATCGCTGAGGACTGAAACTCTTCAAGACCTCAAAGCTTGCCTGATTGACTATTGGACTAAGAGATTCCCATGTTCTGAAAACAGATACCAACTCATTGAAAGGTTCACCTGGGCTCGCTCGGAGGCCCTACAAGAAGCTGAACCACTCACTGAAAATCAATTACACACACACACACACACACACACACACACACACACACACACACCTGTCATTTCAGCAATTACTTAAACATTCAAGGTTCTTCCTACCTTTTCTTTTTCACATTGATATTTATACTCACATGAAATGTCATCATTTCTAATGAACACTGATGTCAAAATAGAGATCCATTGACACAATATTCACAAAATGGAACTTCCCTGCTGTCATTTTCAATATAGCGTTTTTTAAAGTTCATACATATTTTAGGTTTTGGTAACTTATACAGGAGAAGATCAGCATTGAAAAACTCTAAATACTGACAATGAGTTTTAAGCCTAGAGAACAAAAATTGTCCAATTTCATAGATAATAAGGAACCAAAGGGACAGCATGGACGCTGTAGTCAAATAATTTTACACATATGCATCCTCTCTTATTCTACTACTGAGGGGCGTGTTTTATTACCAGTATGCATGCATCAATTGTCTTCCACGTGCACCTTCACAGGTATAATGAATTACTACAGTAGAATGAAATGTCTGGGAACTACTTAGCGGCATCTATAATGAACAATGAAATTTCGATCTTATATTTGGTGAACTTCCACTGTCTGTCCCTTTAGACAATGGACCCTAAACAGAAGGGGGAATGAACCACGAGAGACTATGGACTCTGGGAAACAAACTGAGGGCTTCAGAGGGGAGAGGGGTGGGGGATTGGGATGGGCCAGTGATGGGTATTAAGGAAGGTACATATTGCATGGAGCACTGGGTGTTATATGCAAATAATGAATCACGGAACACTACATCAAAAACTAAGGAAATACTGTATAGTGACTAACATATCATAATAAAAAATTATTATTAGAAAAAAATTAAAGGTAAAAAAAAACCACTACAGCTTCTCTGTTTCAAGAACAATCACAATTGAGAAAAAAACTAACTTCCAATCCCTAAAGCAAAACACAGACCAAATTCCATTTCACTCCCCTTTATTCACATTCTCTGTGGGTTCTAAGCTATTTCCCTAACTCCTTTCCTGCTGAACAGGGAACCCGGGCTCGATCCCAGAACCCTGAGAACATAACCTGAGCCAAAGGCACATGCTTAACTGGCTGAGCCAGCCAGGAGCCCCAGCCATGTTTTTCTTAAGCAAAAGGACAATTTCTCACAATGCCTTCACATGACTTCACATGGTACCAGACACCTGCATTTGCCTCTAGGAGGTTGCAGATGAAGGCGATTGCAAACTCTCACAGTGGTTTATCAAATACAATGACCTGCCTGGTGACAGTGAAACTCTTATGAGCCCACGAGAGGGTGCTGTGACACTCAGCTGTGGCTGGGCTGGCACAGAGAACCAAATCCATTTCCCTGCCTGATGTCTGTGAGGAACAGATGCCCCCACTGTGAATGAGACCCTGCCACTGAGCTGTCCAGAGATGGCCATCCTCACGGAGGATGAGGATAAAGGACAATGCCTGAGGAGACCTCATCTGTCTCTTTTATCTTTTCATATTTTTGACAGTGGACAAATCACTGCCTAGGAGTCCCCAACTACCTTAGTCTCATCTGTGAATGGCCAAGAGGTTTTACAAAACACTTAAGATTTTGACCTCACAAATGCCCACAACCACTTACCATAGGGATTGAACATTAAGCAAAGATACTGTTCCTTGGAAGAGAGGTCCTGCCCACTGTTGTTTCTCACTTCTATGCACATCTTCCTTACCTCATGGTAATATAACCACCTTGATTCCTGCTTCCGTCTTCAGGAAGGCTGATGTGACTTGAAGGGCATTACCCTGACATCGTTCTTTCTTAGCAATAAGATGTGGACATTTCCCTAGTCCTACACATCCAAAGTTGAATGGGAGTCAGGATTGAGGAGACTGATGAGAGTTGAAGGTGTTTTCCTGTACACGGTGGTTTATTACCAATAAGGATGGGTCAGAGTCCTCGAAATTCCAGAACCTTTTCATTAATGCTTCCTACTCGTGAAAGAAGATGTACATTGGTCTTTCCCTGTATAGTGTGGTGACTCAGAGAAAAGTGCTTAGCCCTTTCGTCAGACTTCCACGACCACTTTGGGGCTGGCTTCCATATTCAGAAAGGATGATGTTAGGGCTAAGAGGGTTCCTGTACACTGTTATTTCTTACAGATAAGTGTATGGCATTTTTGTTACATTGCCTGAACCACTTATAGCCGGGCTTGCCGGTCTCCTGGGGACGAACCCTAACCCTAGCTCGGCCCCCGAGGGGCCCCTCCCAAGGGGCCTTGTGCCACAACGCCGGGGATTGGGGCCCCCGAGCCCAGCACCGGAGTCAGCCTGCTGCCCCGCGGCAACCCGGGCTGCTAGGGGCACCGCCAGTCTTTCAGGGCAAGAGAACGGGCAGGGCCCTTCAAGCCCCCGGCGACCTTCGAAGGCCCCTGTGCCAAAATGCTTGGGCCCACACTCCCTCTCGCCAGCGCCCTCACCTCGGCCTGCCCCTCCGCCTGCCGCAGAGCTGGCGGAACGGGCCTCCTAGACTCCTGGGGGCTAGCACTTACCCTAGGTCACCCCCGAGGGGCCCCTCCCAAGGATCCTGGCACCGCAATGCCGTGGATTTGGGACCCCCGAGCCCCAGTGCTGTACTCACTCTGCCACCCCATAGGCACCGAGGGCAATAGGGTCGTTGCCATTCAGGAAGGGAGAATGGGCAGGGCCCTCCGATCACCCTGCGACATTCGAAGGCCCCCCACGCAAAAACTCTGGCTCCCACACTCCTGCCCGCCAGTGCCCTAACCTCGGCCCACCCCTCCACTCGCTGCAGAGCTGGCGGATCAGGCCTGCTGGCTTCCTGGGGGCTAACCCTATCCCTAGGTCGCCCCCAAGGGGCCCCTCCCATGTGGCCTGGCGCCGCATGCCAGGGATTGGGAACCCCCAAGTCCCAGCGCCGGAAGCTCCCTGCCACCCCACCGCCACATGGGGAACTAGGGGCGTCGCCAGTCCTTGAGGGCGACAGAACGGGCAGCACCCTCCGAGCCACCTGGGACCTTCGAAGGCACCCCGAGCCAAAGCCAAAATGCTCTGGCCCACACTCCCACTCACCAGCTACCTCACCTCGACCCACACCTCCATTCACCGCACATGGTGGAACGAGCCTGCCAGCCTCCTGCGGGCTAACCCTAACCCTAGGTCGGCCCCCGAGGGGCCCGCCCAAGGGGCCTGGCGCCGCAACGCTGGGTATTAGGGACCCCTGAGCCCCAGCACCGGACTCACCCTGCCGCCCCGCTGCCACCCGGGCCGCTAGGGGTGCCGCTGGTCATTCAGGGCGGGAGAATGGGCAGGGCCCTCTGAGTCCATGGCGACACTCAACGGCCCCCCCATCCAAAACGCTTGAGCCCATGCTCCTGCTCCTCAGTGCCCTCACCTTGGCCCGCCCCTCCACTCGCTGCAGAGCCGGTGGATGAGGCCTGCCCTCCTCCTGGAGGCTACCCATAACCCTAGGTTGGCCCCTGAGGGGCCCCTCTGAAGGGGCCTGACACCACAATGCCTGAGATTGGGGACACCCGAGCCCCAGCGCCGGACTCACCGTGTCGCCCCGCCACCACCCAGGCCACTAGGAGCACTGTCGGTCATTTAGGGAGGGAGAACGGGCAGATCCCTCCAAGCCCCTGGCAACATTCGAAGGCCCCCCGTGCCAGAACGCTTGGGCCCACACTCCCGCTCGACAGCGCCCTCACCTAGGCCTGCCCCTCTGCTCGACACACAGCCGGCAGATCGGGTCTGCCAGCCTCCTGGGGGCTAACAGTAATGCTTGGTCAGCCCCCTAGAGCCCTTCCGAAGGGGCCTGGCACCCCAACGCCGAGGACTGGGGACCCCGAGCCCCAGCGCTAGACTCACCCTACCGCCCCTCCTCTAACCGGGCCGCCAGGGTAGTCGCCTGTCATTCAGGGCGGAAGAACGTGAACGGCCCTCTGAGCACCTGGCGACCTTCGAAGGACCCCCCCTCGAAAACTCCTGGGCCCATGCTCCTGCTTGCCAGCGGCCTCACCTCCGCCCGACCCTCCGCTCGCCACACAGCTGGCGAATCGGGCCTGAGGGCCTCCTGGGGGCTAACCCTAACACTAGGTCGCACCCGAGGGGCCCCTCCCAAGGGGCCTGGCGCTGCAACACCGGGGATTGGGGACCCCTGAGCCCTAGCACCGGACTCACACTGCTGCCCCTCTGCAACCCGGGCCGCTAGGTGCGCCGTCGGGCATTCAGGGCGGAAGAACGTGCAGGGCCCTCCGAGCCCCCGGCGACCTTTGAAGACCCCAGCACCAAAACGCTTGGGTCCACGCTCCTGCTCGCCAGTGCCCTCATCTCAGCCCACCCCTCCGCTCCTTGCAGAGCGGGTGGATCCGGACTTCCGGCCTCCTCGGTGCAAACTCTAACCCTAGGTCGGCCACCGAGGGGCCCATCCCAAGTCGCCTATCGCCGCAACACCTGGGATTGGGGACCCCAAAGCCCCAGCGCCAGACTCTACCCTGCTGCCCTGCCGCAACCCGGGCCACTAGGCGTGCTGCCGGTCTTTCAGGGTGGGAGAACGGGCAGGGCCCTCCGAGCCCCCGGCGACCTTCAAAGGCCGCCTGCGCCAGAACGCTTGGGCCCACGCTCCCGCTCCCCAGCGCCCTCACCTTGGCCCGCCCCTCCGGTCGCTGCACAGCCGGCACATCAGGCCTGCCCGCCTCCTGGGGGCTAACACTACCCCTAGGGTGGCCTATGAGGGGCCCTTTCGAAGGGGCCTGGTGCCTCAGTGCCAGGGATTGGTGACCCCCGAGCCCAAGCCAGGACTCACTTTGCCGTCCCGCTGCAAACCAGGCCACTAGGCGTGCTGCCGGTCTTTCAGGGTGGGAGAACGGGCAGGGCCCTCCGAGTCCCAGTGAACTTCTAAGCCCCCATGCGCCAAAATGCTTGGGCCCATGCTCCTGCTCACCAGCGCCCTGACCTCGGCCCGCCCCTCTGCTCACGCACAGCCAGCGGATCGGGCCTGCCAGCCTCCTGGGGGCTAACCCTAACCCTAGGTTGGCCCCCGAGCGGAACCTCACAAGGGGCCTGGCACAGCAACGCCAGGGATTGGGGACCCCCGAGCCCCAGCGCTATACTCACTGTGCCGCCCTGCCACCACCCGGGCCGCTAAGGGCGCCTCTGGCCATTCAGGGCGGGAGAACCGGCAGGGCCCTCCAATCCCCCGGCGACCTTCCAAGGCCCCCCCGTGCCAAAATGCTTGGGCCCACGCTCCAGCTCGCTGGCGTCTTCACCTCGGCCTGGCCTTCTGCTACCGCACAGCTGGCGGATCATGCCTGCCGGACTCCTGGGTGCTAACACTAACCCTAGGACGGCCCTAGAGGGGCCCCTCCCAAGGGGCCTTGCGCTGCAACGCACAGCATTGGGGACACCTAAACCGCATTGCCAGACTCACACTGACACCCCGCCACCACACCGGTCGCTAGGGGTGCCCCCGGTCATTCAGGGCGGGAGAACGGGCAGGGCCCTCCGAGCCTCTAGTGACGTAAAAGGCCCCTCGCGCCAAAACACTGCATACTATTCCCTCGCTCGCCAGCGCCCTCACCTCGGCCCACACCTCCGCTCGCCGCACAGCCGGCGCATCAGTCCTGCTGGCCTACTGGGGTCTAACACTAACCCTAAACCCTAACCCATAACCTTAAACCCTGAACCTTAAACCCTAATCCTAACCGTAACTCTAACCCCTAACCCTTACCCTAACCCTAACCCTACCCTAAACCTAACCCTAAACCTTAATCCTTAATCCTTAAACCTTAAACCCTAACATTAACACTAAACCCTAAACCCTAAGCCCTAACCCTAATCCCGAAACCCTAAACATGAAACCCTAACCCTAACCACTAACCCCAAACCCCAAACACTAACCCTAAACCCTAACCCTACCCCAACCCCTACCATACCCCTAACACTACCCCTCACCCTACCCCTTCAGCTAACCCTACCCCTAACCCGTAACCTAACCCTAAACCTAACCCTAACCTATACCCTCACCCGTACCCTAACCCTAACCCTAACCTGTACCCTAACCCTAACCCTAAACTGTACCCTAACTCTAACCGTAACCGTAACACGTACTCTAACCCATACCTTAACCCGTACCCTAACTTTAACCCTAAACTGTACCCTAACCCATAACTTAAACCGTACCCTAACCTTAACCGTAACCCTAACAAGTACCTTAACCTGTACCCTAACCTTAACCCTAAACCCTAAACCCGGAATCTAACCCATACCCTAACTCGTACCATAAACCGTACCCTAACCCTACCCGTACCCTAACCCTAACCTGTACCCTAACCGTAACCCTAAACCCTAAACTGTAACCCGTACCTTAACCCTAACCAGTACCCTTACCTTAACCTTAACCCATACCCTAACCCGTACCCAAACCCATACCCTAACCCGTGCCCTATCCCTAACCCGGACCCTAACCCATACCTAACCCTAACCTGTACCCTAGCCCGAACCCTAACCCATACACTAACTATAAACCATACCCTATCCCTATCCCTAACCCGTTCCCTAACGCGTACCCTAACCCCAACCCTAAACCGTAACCTAACCTGCACCATAACCCTAAACTATACCCTAACCCTAACCCGTACCGTAACCCTAACCCGTACCCTAAACCATACCCAAATCCGTATGTCAACACTTACCCTAAATCGTACACTAACCCGTACCCTAAACTGTACCCTAATGCGTACCCTAACCCGTACCCTAACCCTAACCTGTACCCTAAACCTAACCCGTACTCCAACCCTAACCCTAACCCTAAACCCAAACCCTAAACCCTAACCCATACCCTAAACCCTAATCTGTACCCTAACCCATAACCTCTAACCTGTAACCCCTAAACTCAACCCTAACCCGTACCCTCTCCTTACCCTAACCCTAACCCCTACCCTCACCCGTACTCTAACCGTAACCCATACCCTAACCTTAATCCATACCCTGATCCATACCCTAACCCCGGGGATTGGGTACACCTGAGCCCCACCACGGGACTCAGCCTGCCACCCCTCAGGAAACCATGCCCCTTGGGGCGCCACAGAGCATCCCGTGCAAGAGAACTGGTAGGGCCCCCCTGAGACCCAAGCGATCCTCGGTGGCCCCCTACACCCCAACCCTGAGGCCCACGCTCATCCCGCCGCACACGCCTTCCCTTCAGCTTGCCACCGAGCTCGTCGCAGAGCTGGCAGATCAGGCCTGTCGGGTTCCTGGGGCCTAGACCTGTCCTTATGTCGGCTGGGGGGGCCCCTCCCCTGGGGCCCGGTGCCACAGCCCCAGGGACTGGGGACACCTGAGCCCCACTGCAGGATAAAGCCTGCCAGCTCACAGGAAACAGTGCCCCTTGGGAGGCTGTAGAGCATTCAGGGCGGGAGAACCAGGAGGGCTCCCAGAGCCCCAGGCGAACTTCGGCGATTCCTAAACCCAACCTTGAAGCCCATGCTCACCCCACCCCGCACCCTCACCTCAGACCGCGGCGGAGCTCGCCACATAGCGGGCAGATCTGGCCTGCGGGGTTCCTGGGCCCCAACCCTAACCCTAGTTCATTTGTGGAGGGGCCCCTCCCCAGGAGCCTGAAGTCGCAGCCGCGGGGATTCGGGACACCTGAGCCCCACAGCAGGAATCAGTCTGCCACCACGCAGGAAACCGTGCACCTTGGGAGGCCATAGAGCATTCAGGGTGGTAGAACCAGGAGGGCCCTCCTGAGCCACCAGCGAACGTTGGCGGCCTCCCGCACCCCAACCCTGAGGCCCACGCTCACCCTCCCCACACCCTCACCTCAGCCCGGGTAACTAGCCATACAGCCAGCAGATCAGGCCTGCGGGGTTCCTGGGGCCTAACCCTAGCCCTAGCTCGGCCGTGGGTGTGGGGGCCTCCCCAGGAGGCTTACACTGCAGCCCTGGGGAATTGGGATACCTGTGCCCCACCGCAGGACTCAGCTTGCCACCCGACAGGAAACCGTGCCCCTGGGGGATCTACGGAGCCTACAGGGCACGAGAATTTGGGGAGGCCCCCAGAGCCCGTCCCCACTTTTGGCAGTCCCCCGTGCCCCAACCCTGAGGCCCATGCTCACCCTCCCCCATGGCCTCCTCTCAGCCCTCCACAGAGCTCGCCGCACAGCCTGCAGTATGTCCCTGCCGGGCTCCTGGACCCTAACCCTTACCCTAGGTTGGCCACAGAGGGGTCCCTCCCCAGGGTCCTGGCACCCCACTCTGGGGGATTGGGGACACCCAAGCCCCACCGTAGGACTCAGCCTGCAGCCCACAGTTAACTGCACCATTTTGGGGAACAGAGCATTCAGGGCAAGAATTGGGGCAACCCCTGAGAGCCCCTTCTGGTGAACCCCGACCTTTGTGGGCCCTTCCGGATGAAACCCCAAGGCTCACACTCACCCGCCCTTGTGCCCTCATCTCACTCGGCCTGGGAGCTCTCTGAGCACTGGGCAGTTTGGACCTGCTGTCCTTGAGGCCTAACCTAACCCTGGGTCTTCTGCTGACGGTCCCTCCCCGTTTGCCTGCCTCCAAGGCACCAGGCATTGGGCTCACCTCTGCACGACTAGAGGACTCAGCCTGCCCCACAGCAGGAAACTGTCCATTTGGGGCTGCAGCAAGGATTCATAGGAAAATCGGAGGGCCCCCCTCAGCCCATCCCAGGCAATCCCCACTTTCAGAGATCTCCCCGGATCCAATTAGTAGCTTCACACTGACCTTTAAACTTGCTCTCCACGGAGATCTTTTGAAATTCTCCACACTTCCAACCGATGGCATCATCCAGCTTCAGAGACTTACCCAGCTTTAGGTCTTGAGATGGATTAAAATGAGAAGTCACTTCACTAATGATGAGGTAGCGGTGACCAAAAGATACATGCATAAATGCTTCATATCACTTGGCTTCAGGGAAATGCAAATCTAAACCACTATAGATGCCATATCACACGAGGCCGAATATCTAAAAATAAGAAGAAATGAAACTACACATCTTGGAGAGGATGTGGAGAAACGGGAACCCTCTTACACCCCTGTACGAATGCAGTCCGGTACAGCCACTCTTGAAAATGGTACGGAGTTTCCTCAAGAAGTTATAAATAAAGCTACCCTATGTCCCAGCAATTGCCCTACTGGGTATCGACCCCAAAGAGACAGAGGTAGTGAAGATGGGACACATGCACCCCAGTATTCATAGCAGCAATATCCATCATAGACAAACTGTGGAAGGAGTGCAGATGATCATGGACAGATGAATGGATAAAGAAGGTGTGGATCATATATATAATAGAATATTACTCAGATATCAGAAAGGATGAGTACTTACCATCACACCGACCTGGGTGGAGCTGGAGGGTATTATGCTGAGTGGAATAAGTCAATGAAAGAAAGGCAATGATCATATGCTTTCACTCCTATGTGGAATATCAGAAACAAGGAAGATGACCATAGGGGAAGGAAGGGAAAATAGAATGGGAAGTCATCAGAGAGGGAGAAAACCCATGATGGACTCTTAACTATCGCAAGAAACTGATGATTGCTGGAAGAGAAGTTGGGAGGGGTAACTGGGTGAGTAGCATTAAGGAGGTCACACGATACAATGAGCACTGGGTGTTACACACGACTGAAAATTTATTTAAGACTACATCTGAAACTAATGGTGTACTGTAAGTTGGCTAATTGAATTTAAATTAAAGAACAAAAGACCTCGAATAAACAATCCTAAACATTTGTATGGAACCACTAAAGATTCCAAACAGCCAGTGCAATGTGGAAAAGAAAAACAAAGCTGGAGGACTCACAATTTCAGATTTCAGGTTATACTACAAAGCTGCAGTCATCCTAACAAGACAGTACGGCACAAAACTGGACACAGCGACCAAAGGAACAGGACACAAGTTCAGACAGAAACCCACAATTATGTGGTCCATGAATCTTCCACAAAGCAAGCAACGATATCAAAAGGGAAATGGACAGTCACTACAACAAATGGTGTTGGGAAAACTAGACAGCTACGCACAAAAGGATAAAATTAGACTGCTTTCTTACACAATACAGACAAACACAAAACAGTTTCAAGACCTCAATATAAGACCTGAATCCATAAAAATCCTACAGGAGGGAAGACAGTAACTTCTTGACATGGACCATACCAACGTTTTTCTAGACTGTGTCCTGAGGCAAAGGAAATGAAAGCAAAAATAAACTATTGGGAATACAGCAAAATAAATAGTTTCCACATGGCAGAAGAACAATGAAAACGTAAAAATCATAAGACAACCTACTCAAAGGGAGAAGATATTTGCAAACATCATATGCAATAAAGGGATAGTGTCCAAAACATATACAACTGATACTACTCGACCCCCAAGAAACAAATAATCCAGTTAAAAAATAGGCAGAAGACATGGACAGACATTTCTCCAAAGAAGAAATACAAATGGCCAACAGTCCCGTGAAAAGATGTTCACCATCACCCATCATCAGGAAAATGTAATTCCAAAGGACAATGAGGTAATACCTCAAACCTGTCAGAATGGCTAACATCAAAAGCACAACAAAGAGCAGGTGTTGGGAGGATGTGGATAAAGGGGAATCCTCGCAAACTGTGGGTGGGAATGCAAACTGTGATGGCCACCGTGGAAAACAGTATGATGGTTCCTCAAAAAATTAAAAATAGAACTACCCTACGATCCAACAATCACACTACACATATTTACCCAAAGAATAGGAAAACAGTAACTTAAAAGGATACGTGCACCCCTATGTGTCTTGCACCATTATTTACAATATCACAATATGGAAGCAACCCAAGTGTCTGTAGAAAAATTGACAAATGAGATGATAGATGTGTGTATTCACACACACACACACACACACACACACACACACACACACAGAGGCACACACATACACACACAATGGAGTATTACTCGGCTTGAAAAAGAATGAAACCTTGCCATTTGCAGCCACATGGATGGAGCTAGAGAGTATTATCCTAACTAAAGTCAGTCAGTCAGAGAAAGACAAATCCCATACGATGTCACTCTAATAGGGAATTTAAGAAACAAACAAAAATAAATAACTAAAAGAGAAAAAGGAGACACACCAAAATACAAACTCTTAACAACAGAGAACAAACGGATGGTTACCAGAGAGGAGGTGAATAGAGGGATGAGTGAAATAGATGAAGGGGATTAAGAGGACGCTTTTCTTGACGACCACTGAGTAATATATGGAATTACTGAATCACTATTGGACACCTGAAACGAATGTAACACTGTATGTTAGCTCTACTGGAATTAAAATAAATTTTAACAAAAGATTTTTCTTTCAGGAACCTCTTTGAAAAAGCTTTCCCTGTGCACTGTGCATAAGCTGTACTTCGGAGGATTCACTCTACAATAATTATTCACTCTATGCCTTGAATTCAGATTTCACTGAGTTCTTACCATGGATCCCAGCCCACGGGAGCCATGGTCCTTTTCTGTCCAGGCTCAGCACCTATGCATTCAAGATTGGAAGTAGAGACACATGTCACTTTACAGTCCAGAAAGCTATTATTGTTTCTGTTTCAGTGTGAGAGAGTCACAGACTTTGGGACAGGTTTCAGAGCAGGTTTATTATGGATCCTGGATCTCTACTTCAATGTTCATTGCCTGGATCCATTTGGCTAATAGGTTCCCTGTGGATGGGCTTGCTTCCAAGCACATACATGGAAGATGCAAAGGTGGGTGGGCTTGGTGCGGGACAGGAAGAAGACCTAAAACAGAGAGGGTCCGACCCCTCCTCTGATCCACGAACTGCTACAGGAGAGGGTACAGGAGATAGAATCCATGGGAAACTCCAAGGTCACCAGCTGAACACAGGAAGCACAGGTCAAGGGATCTGGAGATGTAGGGGTTGAAGGCTGCTCTGAGCTACCTCTGGGAGGAAGGGAGGGAAGGAATGAGAAGGAGACACTGCCTGTCCCTGGCCCATGCCAGCTGCCCACCGCTCCAACACGCATCCGTCTATGAGCTGACACAGCTTGGGCTCAGGATGGGCTGGTTCAGGTCCCTCAATCCTCAGTGGGACAGCTGGCCCCAGGGCTCAGAGACATGCTGAGGGAGATGAGAGGGAAAGCTGCCCTGCCCAGGTCATCCCCTCATTGAGCAGACAGCCCTTCAGAACTGCTAAAAAAAAAAAAACCCACTAACGGGGTTGAAAGACATGCCATGGATGAACTAAGGCATAGATTTATGTAAAATAACATTCATTTTTAAGTTCAGAGCTGTCATCTCAGGAAGTGGGGAGAGCTTCCCTGAACAAGACTGAGGGGTGGGCAGGCCATGCTGAAAAGGGAGACATGGCTCTCCTGATGGGGATCTGCAGCCCCCTTTTAGGGAAGGGCATCATCCTCGCATCACACGAGATCCATGGAAGTGTTCCATCAGGGCCAGATGTTTGTCTCAAGAAGGCTACCCTGGCATCGGACTGCACAGGGCACCGGGGACGAGGGACAGATAGAGGATGGACAATACCCTGGAGGCCATGGGGCAAGAGCAGAGGCACATGACCTTGAAGATGATGATGAAATGCAGGAGGTGGCAGCATGGATCCGGCCCGAAAGTACCATGGGAGCAGTGCCCACAGCTACACTGACTGGATGCCTTCTGTGCTCGGTGTGGTTGACTTCAGTGTGCTCCAGACTAGTCCTGAACACAAGTCTAGGAAGTGTGCACTACCCCCGGCCTCCTCTCCCCTTGCAGCTGCTAGGAATCATGGTCACAGACCCTGGTCAGCTTTCGTGGAAACCAAGCAGTGGCTCCCCTGCACGCTGCACCTCTGGTGGTGGTCCAGTGCAACCCTCGTGCCTGGCCAGACACTGATGTCTACCTGTCTCCACACAAATCCACAGAGAGGAGGGTGTCCCTGAATTCCACAGCACATGATGAGACAGATCCACAGAACCCAACACCCAGTGGGTCACTCGGGACCTCACCTATGGTCATGGAGCTCACCATACCTTATTTCTGTCACTTCCCACAGAAAGCCTGTTTCTGATCACCCACAATACCATACATCCTTGTTGCTGACCTGGGGTCATGCCATGAACCCACATGGCACCTTTCTTTAAGTGAAGGCTATGCCTACACCTCCTAGAAAATATTTCTAATGAAGTACAAGTCCATCAGGACTATGGTGTGAACATTGGCATACAGCCTGCATGGTACTAGTCAGTAATTCTAACAAGGGTTAACCCCACCCCCGTCTCACAAAACCTTCCTCCGTCCCACGGAACTCATGGTCTGCCCGCAGAAAACCCTCCAGGAAACAAACCTTTCATCTGAATGCTCTCTTCACCTTCTGCTTCAAATCTTGTCCAACCACAATGATATGAAAATAGAAATCAGTCTCAAGAAAAAAATGAGACAGTCAAAAATAGGTGGAGATTTTTGGGGCCTGGGTGGCTCAGTCGTTAAGGATCTGCTTTCAGCTCAGGTCGTGATCCCAGGATCCTTGCTCAGTGGGAAGCCCGCTTCTCCCTCTCCCACCCCCGTGCTTGCGTTCCCTCTCTCACTGTCAGATACTTAAAGAATCTTAAATAAATATGTGGAGATTTAACAACATGCTACAGAACAACCAACAGTCAAAGAAGAAATCAAAAAATTTTAGAAGTACCTTGACACTGATGAAAAAGACAACCTACAAAACTTATGGGATGCAGCAAAAGTAGCTTTATGGGGGACATTCATAGAAACTCAAGTCTTCATCAATCCATATGATGCTCTCCAAAAAACAACCTGATTTATTTGGTAAAGAAGTAGAAAATAAAACAACAAACAAAGCCCCAAATTAGTAGAAATAAGGAAATAACAAAAAGGATGCATAAATAAATCCAACGGAGACTAAAAAGACAAAAAAAAAAAAACAATGAAAATGAGAGCTGCCTTTTTTGGAAAGAGAAACAAAACTGACACTTAGGTAGACTCACCAAGAAAGACAGAGGGCTCGAATACAATCAGGAAAGAAATATAATGGATTCCTGTCTCATATCAAAATCAAAAGAACTCTTGAACCTTGGACACAACAACTTCTTGCAAGCCACGTCTCTAAAGGCAAAGGAAATAAAAGCAAAAATGAAGTATTGGAACTTCATCAGGATAAAAAGATTCTGCTCGGCAAAGCAAATGATCAACAAAACAAAAAGGCAACCTATGAAATCGAAGAAGATATCTGCAAATGATATTACAGATAAAGGGCTGGTATCCAAGATCTATAAAGAACTCCTCAAACTCAACACCCAAAAAATGGGCAGAAGACACAAAGAGATACAAATGGCCAACAGACATATGAAAAAATGCTCCACATCACTTGCCATCAGGCAAATACAAATCAAAACGACAATGAGATACCACCTTACACCAGTTAGAATGGTTAAATTTAACAAGGCAGGGGGCACCTGGGTGGCACCGTGGTTAAGCGTCTGCCTTCGACTCAGGGCGTGATCCTGGCATTATGGGATTGAGCCCCACATCAGGCTCCTCCGTTATGAGCCTGCTTCTACCTCTCCCACTCCCCTGCTTGTGTTCCTTCTCTTGCTGGCTGTCTCTATCTCTGTCGAATAAATAAATAAATTCTTTAAAAGAAAAAAGGAGGGCACGTGTCATAATGAGCACTAGGTGTTATATGCAAACAATGAATCATGGAACACTACATCAAAAACAAATGAAGTACTGTAGGGTAAATAACAATTTTTAAAAAAGAGAAAGATATGAAATCCATAAGGAAACTGTCACAATTTGCAAATGACAGGAAATCCGGAAAGATTCCTCAAAAAAAAAAAAACCTGTTAGAATAAACAAATTCAAGAAAGCTGCAGGATATAAAGTCAATATACAAAGATCTGTTGTCTTTATTTATTTCAGATTTTATTTATTTATTTGACAGGAAGAGAAAAAGCACGAGCAGGGGGAGTGTCAGAAAGAGGGAGAAGCAGACCCTCACTAAGCGGGGAGCACAACACGGGGCTCAATCCCAGAACTCTGTGATCATGACCTGAGCTGAAGGCAGACGCTTCACATATGGAGCCACCCAGATGACCCAACTTCTTGCATTTCTGTATACTGATGACACACTTTCGCCAAGAGAAATTAAAAAAACAATGCCATTTACAATTGCATCAAAAAATCTAGAAATAAAAGTAACCAAGAATGAGAAAGACATAGTACACTCAACACATGGCAGAAAAGAAATGAAAAATATGTGTGTCCAGGGGGGCAGAATGTATGGGTCAAAGATTTGGAAGGCAACACAAACAAATGGTAGCATACGCCATGCTCCTTAACTGGAAGAGTTAATTATGTGAACATGTCCATCGTACCCAAAGAAATCGACAGATGTGATGAAATGCCTGTCTGAATTCCAGTGGCATTACTCGAGGAAATAGAAAACAGTCCTCAAACTTGTATGGAATCACAAAAGACCCCAAATACCCAAAGCAACGTGAAGAAAGAAAGGTGCAGTCAACACACACCTGGATTTCAAGCTACATTACAAAGCTGTTGTCATCAAAACAGGATGGTACTGGCATAAACACAGACACCAGGTCAGTGGAACAGTAGAGAAAGCTCAGAAACTTACCCACACGTAGATGATCCTAACTTACGACACAGCAGCAGAAGATATGACATGAGGGAAGGACTGTGTCTTCAGTGAGCGGTAACAGGCAAACTGGACACTAAATGCAGAAGAATATAACTGGGTCACTTTCTTACACCACACACAAAATTTTTAATGATGAATGATTTGAACATAAGACCTGAATCCATAAACTTCCAAGAAGACACAGGTACTAAGTCTCTCGACATTGGTTTTGGCAAAGAGTCTTCAGATCGGACACCAAATGCAAAGGCAACAAAAGCACAAATAAACAAGTGGAACAATATCAAACTGAAATCTTCCACACAGCAAAAGAAACCATCAAAAGCTTAAAAGGCCACTGACCCAATAAGAAAAAATTATCTGTGAATCATATGTGTGAGAAGAGGCTAATATCCAAAATACACACAACACTCATACAAATCAAAACAAAAAAACTATTAAAAAAATGGGAGGAATATGTGAATAGATACTTTCCAAAGATGGCACACAGGTGCCAACAGACAGAAGGAGTTGTTCGACATCACTAATCATCGTCAGGGAAACATCAGTCAAACCCACAATCGGCTATCCTCTCTCAACTGTTGGAACAGCAATTGTGCCAGAGACAGACACCAGGTGGGGTCAAGGGTGTGCAGACGAGGAGACACTGTGCACTGTTGGTGGGAATGGAAATTGGTGCAGCCATGTGACAAATGGTATGGAGGTTCCTGAAAAATTTAATGCAACTACCCCATGACCCAGTAGTGGCTCTACTGAGAATTGATTTGAAGAACACAAAAATGCTGCCTCAAAAAGACAGATGCACTCCCACGTTCACTGCAGCATTATTCACAAGAACCAGACATGGAAACACAGACCTTGGGGGCCTTATGCCAAGTAACTCAGACACAGAAAGACCAATACCAGATGCTCTCATGTACATTCCACGTGGAATAAATAAATACTGAACGCATAGATAATGAGAGCAGATTGGTAGGTGCCAGATTCGGGGATGGGGTGGTAGAAACGGGTGAAGGCGGTCAAAGTCTCAATGTTTGAGTGAGAAAATCCGACAGTCATGAAATGTTCTGTCCAGCATGGAGACTAAACTAACCACGCAGCATGGGGTATAGGTTTCCCTGCTCTTTGAAAGTACAGGGCTTCTGAGAAACCATGCACACCAGAAATGGTGTCAAGAAGGAATGACCATTAATTTACACGAACAATTAGACAGTGTGCTCAGACTCCAAAATTCCTTTTCTTTGGCTTTTCTTAGGCCTCAGCACACAAGTTTCCAATGGAGGCCCAGCATAAATGAAGATAAAGCACAGCAGAGGCTCACAGACACAATTCAAAGTGCTGGTGGCTGGATGCGGAGAGCGGTTCCCAGAGGAAGGAGCTGGTTGGGGTGCACGCTGCCTCTGTTGTGCTTCTTCCCAAAACAGATGCTGAACGCGATTCTCACTGTTCACCTTTTTTCATAAGAGGGAAATCCTCTTCAGGTCTCTTCCTCTTACTGAACCTGGGTAATAATGTAGTTCTTTCAAGAAAGCCCAGTGTCTTTGTGAACGTTTAAAAAGTGGGGGATACTTGTACTTCAGCATTGCTGAGGGAGTAGATGTGAAAGGTCCTCCCAGATACAACCCTCAGCAGATCCACCGGAAAGGCACCTTCCTCAGCATGCAGAACACGGACTACCTCCTACCCCCCGAGAAACCCTCTCCTTCCCCTTCATCAGGACAACACACAACAGCTGGGAGTTACCCCAATTCCTCTGTTCTCCTGCTCCTAATAGCTAACCCATCAGCAAATCCTGTGAGCTCCATCTTCAAAATGGACCCAGAATAGGTCTAACCACTCCATCCAAGGCCACCTGTCTGGTCCATAGTGTCTGAGTTCCTGGAAAAGCTTCGTCATTGACCTGCCTTGCCATCTTCAACCCTCTGTCATCTGTTCTCAACACTGTAGCCAGGATGGCCCAGTGAAACAGCGTCTCATGGGGTTATAGCCCTGGAATAGTTTTCTGTCACGCTCTGTCACCTCTCTGAGCTCATGTCCTAAGCTGTCTCCTGTGGCCACAGGGCCTTCTTGCTGCTCCTGGACATACCTGGAATTCTCCTGCCCCAGAGCCTTTGCACATGCTTTCCCTTCTGTTCAGAATGCTCTTGATGTGTTCTCACTCACCTTCGGAGAAGTCTGAATTGGAGTGACAGGGACAGAAGATGAGGCTGTGTGTGTTGGGTGAAGCTGGTGGCTCAGAAGAAGGTTCTCTGCCAGCTCTCCGCCTGTGCCTCACTTGTCCTCAGCCAGGAACTTGCACACAGCCCTCACCTGTCACAACTCTCACCCAGGAGACCCACAGCCACCCCTGGAGCCCACCCTGAACACACCCTGCTGCAGAATGCATTCAGCTCTCCTCTGGGACCCCTGTCAGCTTTACCCAGACCTGGAACTCCCCCCTGTCTCCTGCAAAGCTCCCGATTCCCCCGCTGCTTCCAAAATCACACTGGTTCAAGTTTTTCATGAGAGAGCTATAACGCTAACTAATGAAAGGTTCACACCTACTTTCCCCTTCTGTTTCTTTTCTCTCCACCTTCCTTCCTACCTGTGCAAACTGTAACATATCAGTGGAACACGAACATGCTCTGAGATCTGAATCTTTCATTGCAGCTTTCTGAGGACTCCTTATGTGATAAGACTCTATTGTATCCTACAACAGGGTGTTTTACATCTATCCTCTATAGAATAGTACAGCCCAAATCACTACAATTTTACCTCACTCTTCATGAAGCAGAACACTTTTTCCTTTCTTCTTTTACTTAAATTCCAGTTAGTTCACATGCCATGGAATATTTGCTTCAGGAGTAGGATTTAGTGATTCCTCACCTGCATACAGTACCCGGTGCTCATCACAAGTGCCCTCCTTAATACCCCTCACCCATTTAACACTTCCCCCCACACCCTTGCCCTGCAGCAACACTCAGTTTGTTCTCCACGGTTGAGTCTATTTCCTTGTTTGCCTCTCTCATCACCCCTCCACTCTGTTCATCTGTTTTTTTTTCTGAAATGCCAGAAGCGTGAGAGTATAGGATATTTGTCTTTCCTCACTGATTTTGCTTAGCTTAATACACTCTAGATCCATCCACATCCTTGCAAATTGTAAGATTTCATTCTTTTTGAAGCTGGGTCATATTCCATTATTTATATGTATCCCACATCTGCTTTATCCATTCATCAGTGCATGGACTTTGGGATTCTCTCCATAGTTTGGCTACTGCGGACATTACTGCCATGAACATCATAGTGCATGGACCCCCTTCGAATCTGCATTTCTGTATCCTTTGGGTAAATACCTAGGAGAGCAATTGCTGGATCATGTGGTTGTTCAATGTTTAACTTTTTGAGGAACCCCCAGACTTTTCCCAGACTGGCTGCACCACTTTGCATTCCCACCAATAGGATGGGAGGGTTCCCCTTTAAGCAGAACATTATCTGCGGGCAATTTAATAAGAGGAAACAAAACCTCTGGGAGATGCACCCAGGGTCAGGCAAGCAGTTGCAGACTTCACCCCAAGGCTCCTGACGCCAAGCCCCTTGAAGCCACCAGCATGCCACTATCCAAAAGAATTCCCAGACTCTCCTTCTGACTCCACCACCAAAGAAACTACAGGGAGAATATGGCACCTCAAAATATTGAGATAATACATTTAGTAAAACTAGAAAGTCAAGCTCAACTTTTAAACAGGAACAGGCCGCTTTGGATAATTTTCAATTTCCCCTCCACCCTAATTTTAACTCTTCTGATGAATAAACTAATCAATGATGAAACATCACCTTTGTCAAATGACATCATCCAAGTCTGTATCAGATGAAAAAAAACCACCTAAATCTAGATGCTGGCCACTCAACCATATCTTAGGCCCAATTGAATAAACACTGTTAGATGAAGGAACAAATTAGATGTTACAAACAGGCACAGAGTGAATCTCACCTTCCCTTTCTAATTAAAGAGGGTTCCTAGGAAACAGATGGTCAAAATACATTTGTCAGCAATAAATGGACAGAGAAATTGTGATCCCCTGCAAAGTTCTACCTGCAGGGAAACTAAGTAATTCTTGCACCAAACCCAGAATGCTGGCAGCTACTTCAATTTTACTTTGTGGCTCAACTAGAGAAAAGAGAAAAGCCCAGGAGGTTTTGGGATAATGAGAGGTTTTACCTCCAGCCCTGACATAGATAGGACATTTTGCCAAACATACCTGTGCTTTCTCTGAACACTGGCGTCCTGTGACAAGCTGCCTCGCTGACTCCGATGCTGACGTTCAAAACCTCGGGTGTCTTGGAGCCAGAGCAGAGAAGTGCTGTCAGCTGGGGAGAAGAAGGCACCTCTGACCTAAAGCCTGCACACCTGCTTCGGTTTCTGGGCAAAGGGGCAACACATACTTGTTGTTTAGCAGTAATTATCTTCATTCTCAATAGACCAATGTCCTTGCCTTTTCTGGAAAGCAGACTTACTCTTCTAAAGAAACCCTCAATTCGTCTATTCCCAATGCAAATAGAGTGGAACATTTATTTCTCACTTAAATAGAAAACACTGTTACTGTCGACATTGCATGAATGAACTTTTAAAAACATTTTAGAGAGAAAGGAAGGGACCTTTATTCAAACCCAAGTCAGGACAGCTGCCTCAGAGACACAATCTTCACCAAGAAGTGAGTGCTCCGGAGAAGGAACATTTGGGGCAGGCTTATATATTTTTTTCTGTTTTGTTTTACGTACAGAGTTACACACCACAATGAGGATCTTCTTAGATTCCAGAAAGTGACAGACTCTTTCTTATGTTTTCAGTGTGTACATGTCAGTATGTCTTTAATCTTATGGGAGCCAAAGAGGTTCTTTATTTTTTCTTATATTTATGTTGGCATTTTTTGGTTATTGTTTTCTTCTCGAAGCAGATGTACAACATGTGCTTGGGGCAGAAACAAGGCCCATGCTTTGAGGTTTTGCCCAGTCATTTTGAGCTGGGTAATTGTTAAAGGATAGCTTCCCTGGGAGCTCAGGATCAGGGCCCACAGATGATATACAATAAAAATTCCTTTTATCATTATAATTACTCCTAAATAGAGGAATTTGAGACAAAAGCACCTTTCACAAGAATACCAAGAAATCAAAATGATGCCCACGGAATCCTGCGTGCTCCATGGTCAGCACATGTAACAGAAGTGTTCACAGTCTCTGAACTCCTGCCCTTCTCCTGACCAAATCTCTGAAGCACACAGACCACTTAAAATCAGAATTGTAGAACTGCTAGACACCTTAGAGATGTCTGGCACCATTCCCTTGGACTGCAGAATAAAACACAGTAGCTCATTGTCACAAACTAATTTCAACATGAAGTGACCCCTGGATGCACTAAGTTCTTTCTCTACAAATGTTGACTAATGCAAGTCACAGTCATACCATATAAACACTAGGATGGCTGGGAAGTCATCGTAGGTAAGGGAATATTTTAGCCATGTTTATAAGCATTGGCTCACTTTGTAGAAGAGGCTGAGCTGAGTGTTTTTAAATACTATTTCAGACTTGTTTTACAGTACCCTCTGAACATACCAGAGCCTGAATCGACTAAAAAAGATAGTTGGTTTCAGTAACTTTAATACCAGGAAAATATTATACTGTCTGTATTCCTAAGGATCTTTGAGTATCTTACCCAGAGGTCCTCTACTGAGATAATGATCTTAATGATCACCATGGGCAGACGTGAAAAGGCCCGCTGAATTCGTTCCAGTTGTCCACATGACAAGAAAATCCTGATACTTGATAGGTTTCCAGATCGAGAAGACCAGAGATAAGAGGGAAATAGTACCCTGTATGGAACAACAAGCGATTTGGAGTCAATTTGGGGATCCCATTTAGGTTTCTGACACTAAAATCCTCTGAGACTCATATCATCTGAGTCCCTTTCTAACCGTCTGAAAATGTGCCTAAAAATATCTACACCCTAGTTGAGAAGTTTAAGAGGCAGAATGCTACAAAGAGCCAGTATGATGTCTCTCAAGAACAGGTGCTCAGGAAGCCCTAATTGCTATTGGGTCTATTTCTTTTCCAGAAGAAAGAACACATGTGAATCCATATTTCTAATAGATGACTCACCAGATGATTTTCAAACCTGAAGGAAGGCCAAGAAATCACTCTTGTGTCATATTTCACTCAGAAATCATATTGTTGGACTGGTGAGGATGATACGATAGCAACGTCATCACTAATAGTGGGGAGCTTCTAATTTCCATACGGCCATGTTGACCCCCTTAGCTCAGAGCCACCAGAATGGGCAGCTGGGGAGGGGGCACCATCATCACTATGAGTGGGGAGCTTCCCATTTCCATATGGCCATGTTGACCCCCTTAGCTCAGGGCCGCCAGAAAGGACAGCTGAGGGGTACCACAGGCCAAGGCTGCCAGGTGTGGCTGGGGTAGGCAGAACTCTGACTTAAGGCTCAACTCCTGTCTAGGTTATTATAATGCTCTTCACAAAGAAAGTGCCATTGTGTGTGAGCCCTCATGTAGAAAAGGTTCAGAATTTCCATTGAGATTCCCTCTCTGACCTTTAGGATATGTAGCAAACTTCCATTTAATTTTAAACATTGAAGGACTTCCTGGTTTTCTTTTCGCTATGACTGTGGCTCAATTCCCCTGTGGTCTAAGAATAGAATCTAGTTAATTTCAGGGTTTAACATTTGTAGACTTGATTCGTGGCCCCACCTATCATCTATTTGGGTAAAGAGTCTATGACCACTTGAAAATAATGTATTCTGCACTTATTATGGAATGTTCCCTATATGTCAATTAGGTCACATTTTTACCAACGTTTTGTCTGCTTTTTCTGTCAGATATTGAGAAAGGTATATTAAATCTTCAAACAATGCTGCTCTATTCAACGTGGCATCAGAGAATCTACAAGTGTTTTATGGCAAGAGAAACAAAAAGTATAAGAATTGAGGGGATAATTGTGACTATTCACAGATAATACGATTGTGTACATAGAAAATCCAAAACAGTCTATAAATACCCTATTAGAATTAAAATGCAATTTATAAATTTGAGATGGATTGTAGCTTCCCATTGGACAGTTTCTGAAAGAAAATGCAGAACCTGTCAATCTTGGGGTAGGATATAGGGTGCACTAACCATTTAAAAGAATTCAGTGGGACTTCATAAAAATGTGACATTTCTCCTTATCTTATGACCATAAGAAAATGAAAAAGTGAACCACAGTCTGGGAAGTAAAGATTTGCAATATACACACTGACAAAGACTTGTCAATAAAGAATTCCTGCTCATCAACCATAAAAAGTCTATTTACAAAGGAATACTTCACAAAAGATTGACTGATGGCCAATAAGAACAGGAAAGGGTGCTCTACAGTATTATTTTCAGGCACAGCAAGGCCTTTCCTAAAATGAAAACATACACACAAACCAGTATTCCCTAGATGGATGACGTCCTTATTTCTGAGGACAGCTTGAAGAACAGACTAGCATCAAAGTAAAGTGATGGAATTCCTGACACTCAGAGGATGGATAATTGACCTCAAACTACAGTACAATTTCTAGGCATCATTCAGTCCTCTGAAGGCAGACAACTTCCACGCCCCCTCCTACACCACACAGGTTGCTTCCCAACCCCTACCATAAAAAAACAAGATGAGAAACAGATAGGACTAGTAGGAAATAGCAAAAATCACATGTGGGGATTATCCTGAAACACACTGGTCACATAACTAGTGTAAGGAAGTGTAGGGAACTGACAAGGACAGAGACTCAAGAGGTACTTCTTTGGGAAATGCTGTCTGAAATACTCACAAGTTGGTACCTGCTAATGAGGGCTCTGAGCATACCCTAGGGTTTGCTCACAAGGGTCTGCAACACCATCGCTGAGGACTGAAACTCTTCAAGACCTCAAAGCTTGCCTGATTGACTATTGGACTAAGAGATTCCCATGTTCTGAAAACAGATACCAACCCATTGAAAGGTTCACCTGGGCTCTCTCGGAGGTCCTACAAGAAGCTGAACCATTCACTGAAAATCAATTACACACACACACACACACACACACACACACACACACACACCTGTCATTTCAGCAATTACTTAAACATTCAAGGTTCTTCCTACCTTTTCTTTTTCACATTGATATTTATACTCACATGAAATGTCATCATTTCTAATGAACACTGATGTCAAAATAGAGATCCATTGACACAATATTCACAAAATGGAACTTCCCTGCTATAATTTTCAATATAGCATTTTTTAAAGTTTATACATATTTTAGGTTTTTGGTAATTTATACAGGAGAAGATCAGCATTGAAAAACTCTGAATACTGACAATGAGGTTTAAGCCTAGAGAACAAAAATTGTCCAAATTCATAGTAATAAGGAACCAAAGGGAAAGCATGGACGCTGTAGTCGAATAATTTTACACATGTTCATCCTCTATTATTCTACTACTGAGGGGCGTGTTTTATTACCAGTATACATTCATCATTTATCTTCCACGTGCACCTGCACATGTATAATGAATTACTACAGTAGAATGAAATGTCTGGGAACTACTTGGCGGCATCTATAATGAACAATGAAATTTCGATCTTATATTTGGTGAAATTCCACTGTCTGTCCCTTTAGACAATGGACCCTAAACAGATGGGGGAATGAACCAGGAGAGACTATGGACTCTGGGAAACAAACTGAGGGCTTCAGAGGGGAGAAGGGTGGGGGATTGGGATGGGCCAGTGATGGGTATTAAGGAAGGTACATATTGCATGGAGCACTGGGTGTTATATGCAAATAATGAATCACGGAACACTACATCAAAAACTAAGGAAATACTGTATAGTGACTAACATATCATAATAAAAAATTGTTATTAGAAAAAAAATAAAGGTAAAAAAAAACCAATACAGCTTTTCTGTCTCAAGAACAATCACAATTGAGAAAAAACTAACTTCCAATACCTAAAGCAAAACACAGACCAAGTTCCATTTCACTCCCCTTCATTCACATTCTCTGTGGGTTCTAAGCTATTTCCCTACCTTCTTTCCTGCTGAGCAGGGAGCCTCGGCTCGATCCCAGAACCCTGGGATCATAACCTGAGCCAAAAGCACATGCTTAACTGGCTGAGCCAGCCAGGAGCCCCAGCCATGTTTTTCTTAAGCAAAAGGACACTTTCTCACAATGCCTTCACATGACTTCACATGGTACGAGACACCTGCATTTGCCTCTAGGAGGTTGCAGATGAAGGCCATTGCAAACTCTCACAGTGGTTTATCAAATACAATGACCTGCCTGGTGACAGTGGAACTCTTATGAGCCCACGAGAGGGTGCTGTGACACTCAGCTGTGGCTGGGCTGGCACAGAGAACCAAATCCATTTCCCTGCCTGATGTCTGTGAGGAACAGATGCCCCCACTGTGAATGAGACCCTGTCATTGAGCTGTCCAGAGATGGCCATCCTCACGGAGGATGAGGATAAAGGACAATGCCTGAGGAGACCTCATCTGTCTCTTTTATCTTTTCATATTTTCGACAGTGGACAAATCACTGCCTAGAAGTACCCAACTACCTTAGTCTCATCTGTGAATGACCAAGAGGTTTTACAAAACACTTAAGATTTTGACCTCACAAATGCCCACAACCACTTACCATAGGGATTCAACATTAAGCAAAGATACTGTTCCTTGGAAGAGAGGTCCTGCCCACTGTTGTTTCTCACTTATATGCTCATCTTCCTTACCTCATGGTAACATAACCACCTTGATTCCTGCTTCCGTCTTCAGGAAGGCTGAGGTGACTTGAAGGGCATTACCCTGACATCGTTTTTCTTAGCAATAAGATGTGGACATTTCCCTAGTCCTACACACCCAAAGTTGAATCGGAATCAGGATTGAGGAGGCTGATGAGAGTTGAAGGTGTTTTCCTGTACACGATGGTTTATTACCAATAAGGATGGGTCAGAGTCCTCGAAATTCCAGAAACTTTTCATTAATGCTTCCTACTCGTGAAAGATGATGTACATTGGTCTTTCCCTGTACAGTGTGGTGACTCAGAGAAAAGTGCTTAGCCCTTTCGTCAGACTTCCACGAGCAATTTGGGGCTGGCTTCCATATTCAGAAAGGATGATGTTAGGGCTAAGAGGGTTCCTGTACACTGTTATTTCTTTCAGATAAGTGTATGGCATTTTTGTTACATTGCCAGAGCCACTTAGCGCCGGGCTTGCCAGCCTCCTGGGGAAGAACCCTAACCCGAGGTCGGCCCCCGAGGGGCCCCTCCCAAGGAGCCTGGCACCACAATGCCAGGGATTTGGGACCCCCGAGCCCCAGTGCTGGACTCTGCCACCCCGCAAGCACCCAGGCTGCTACGGGCGTTGCCAGTCATTCAAGAAGGGAGAACGGGCAAGGCCCTCCGATCCCCCTGTGACCTTCAAAGGCCCCCCGTGCAAAAACTCTGGCTCCCTCGCTCCTGCTTCCCAGCGCCCTAACCTCGGCCCACCCGTCCTCTCGTGGCAGAGCTGGCGGATTGGGCCTGCGGGCTTCCTGGGGGCTAACCCTATGCCATGTCGCCCCCAAAGGGCCCCTCCCAAGTGGCCTGACGCTGCATGCCAGGGATTGGGGACCCCCAAGTCCCACCGCCGGACGCACCGTGCCGCCCTGCCGCCACATGGGGCACTAGGGGCGTCACCAGTCCTTCAGGGCGACAGAACGGGCAGGACCCTGCAAGCCTCCTGTGACCTTCGAAGGCACCCCAAGCCAAAGCGTAAATGCTCTGGCCCACGCCCCCACTCGCCAGCTACCTCACCTCAACCCACACCTCCATTCACCGCACATGGGCGGAACGAGCCTGCCAGCCTCCTGGGGGCTAACCCTAACCCTAGGTCTGCCACCGAGGGGCCCGTCCCAAGGGGCCTGAGGCTGCAACGCCGGGTATTAGGGAGCCCCAATCCCCAGCACCAGAGTCTCCCTGCCGCCCCATCACCACCCGGGCCGCTAGGGGTGCCGCTGGTCATTCAGGGCGGTAGAACGGGCAGGGCCCTCTGAGCCCGTGGCGAACTTCGAAGGCCCCCCCCATCCAAAATGCTTGAGCCCACGCTCCTGCTCCTCAGCGCCCTCACCTCGGCCCGCCCCTCCGCTCGCCACAGAGCCGGCGGATGAGGCCTGCACTCCTCCTGGGGGCTACGCAGAACCCTAGGTTGTCCCCTGAGGTGCCCCTCCGAAGGGGCCTGGCACCACAATGCCTGGGATTGGGGACCCCCGAGCCCCAGCGCCGGACTCACCGTGTCGCCCCCCCCGCCACCCAGGCCGCTAGGAACACCGTCGGTCATTCAGGGAGGGAGAACGGGCAGATTCCTCCGAGCCCCTGATGACATTCAAAGGCCCCCCTGTGCCAAAACGCTTGGGCCCATGCTCCCGCTCGCCTGCGCCCTCACCTCGGTCCGCCCCTCCGCTCGCTGTAGAGCCAGTGGATCTGGACTGCAGGCCTCCTGGGTGTTACCCTAACCATTGGTGGGCCCCCGAGGGGCCCATCCCAGGTTCCTATTGCCGCAACACCAGGGATTGGGGACTCCTGAGCCCAAGCGCCTGACTCACCCTCCTGCCCTACCGCCACCTGGGCCGCTAGGGGCGCCGCCGTTCATTCAGGGAGGGAGAACAGGCAGGGCCCTCCGAGCAACCTGCGACCTTCGAAGGCCCCCCGCACCAAAACGCTTGGCCCCACGCTCCCGCTGGCCAGCGCCCTTACCTCGGCCCTCCCCTCCACTCGCCGCACAGCTGGCGGATCGGGTCTGTGGGCCTTCTGGGGTCTCACCCTAAACCTATGTCGGCCCCCTAGTGGCCCCTCCCAAGGGGCCTGGTGCCGCAACGATGGGGAAAGGGGACTCCTGAGCCCCAGCACCGGACTCACCATGCCCCCCACTGCCACCCGGGTCACTAGGGGCACCGCCGGTCATTCAGGGCGGGAGAATGGGCAGGGCCCTCCGAGCCACCGGTGACATTTGAAGGCCCCCCGTGCCAAAATGCTTCGGCCCACGCTTCTGCTCACCAGTGCCCTCACCTCGGCCAGCCCCTCCGCAAGCCGCACAACCAGCGGATCGGGCCTGGCAGCCTACTGGGGTCTAACCCTAACCCTAGGTTGGCTGTCGAGGGGCCCCTCCAAAGGGGTCTGGCACCAACACGCCAGGGATTGGGGACCCCCGAGCACCAGCGCCGGACTCACCCTGCTGCCCTGCCGAGACCTGGCCCGCTAGGTTCGCCATCCTCATTCAGAGTGGGAGAACTTGCAGGGCCCTCCGTGCCCCCTGCGACCTTCGAAGGCAACCCACGCCAAAACGCTAGGGCCCACGCTCCCGCTCACCATTGCCCTCACCTGGGACCCACCCTCCGCTCGCCACACAGCCGTCAGATCGGGCCTGCCAGCCTCCTGGGGGTTAACCCTAACCCTAGTTCAGCCCCTGAGGAGCCCCTCCCAAGGGGACTGGCGCCATCACGCCGGGGATTGGGGACAATCTAGCCCCAGTGCTGGACTTTCACTGCCACCCGGTCGCCACCCGGGCTGCTAGGGGCACCGCCAGTCCTTCGGGGCAGGAGAAGGGGCAGGGCCTTCCAAGCCCCCCGTGACCTTCGAAGGCCCCCTGCGCCAAAACGCTTGGGCCCACGCTCCCGCTCACCATTGCCCTCACCTCAGCCTGCCCCTCCGCTCGAACACACAGCTGGCGGACAGGGCCTGCTGGGCTCCTGGGGGCTAACCCTAAACCTAGGTCGGCCCCCGAGGGGCCCTTTCCAAGGGTCCTGGCTCCGCCACGCCGGGGATTGGGGACACACGAGCATGAGCACCAGACTCACCCAGCCGCCCCGCCGCCACCCGGGCTTCTAGGGGCGCCGCCACTCATTCAGGGCGGGAGAAGGGGCATGGATCTCTGAGCCCCCGGTGACTTTCGAAGGCCCCCCGCGCCAAAACGCTTGGGCCCACGCTCCCGCTCGCCAGCGCCCTCACCTCTGCCCACCACTCCTCTCGCCGCACAGCCGACAGAATGGGGCTGCCGGCCTCCTTTGGGCTAACCCTAACCCTAGGTAGGCCCCCAAGGTACCACTCCCAAGTGCCTGGCGACGCCACGCTGGGGATTGGGGACCCACGAGCCCTAGATCCAGACTCACCCTGCCGCCCCGCCATGACCCGGCCCACTAGGGGCAACGTCCTCACAGGGCGAGAGAATAGGCAGGGCCCTCTGAGCCTCCGGTGACCTTCGAAGGCTCCCCGTGCCAAAACGCTTGGGCCCTCACTCCCGCTCGCCAGCGCATTCACGTCAGCCCGCCCTTCCGCTCCATGCACAGCCAGCGGATCAGGCCGCCGGACTCCTGGGGGTAACCCTAAAGCTAGGCAGGACCCAGAGGGGCCCCTCCCAAGGGGCCTGGCGCCACCAAGCCTGAGACTAGGACCATAGGCCCCATCGCCAGACTCACCCTGCCTCCCTGCTGCCACTCCGGCCACTAGGGGCGCCGCTGGTCATTCAGGGCACAAGAATGGACAGGGTCCTCCGAGCCACTGGCGACCTTCGAAGGCTCTCCGTGCCAAAACCCGGGTGCCCACGCTCCCGCTCCCCAGCGCCCTCACCTCAGCCCGCCCCTCTGCTCCCTGCACAGAGGGCGGATCCGGCATGCCGGCCTTGAGTGGGCTAACCCTAACCTTAGGTCGGCCCTCCAGGGTCCCTCCCAAGGATTCTGTTGCCTATACGCCAGGGATCTGGGACCCCAAGCCCCAGAACCAGACTCATGCTGCCACAACGCCGCCACCCAGGCCACTAGGGGCGCCGCCGCTCATGCAGGGCGGGAGAACGGACAGGGCCCTGGAGAAACCAGCGACATTTGAAGCCTCCCGCGCCAAAATGCAGGGGCCCACGCTCCCGCTCACCAGCGCCTTTACCTCGACCCGCCCACCTCTCGCAGCCCAGCCAGAGGATTGGGCCTGCCGGCCTCCTGGGTGTTAACTCTAACCCTAGGTCAGCCCACGAGGAGCCCCTCCCAAGAGGCCTGGCCCTACAATGCTGGGGATTGGGGATCCCTGAGCCACAGCTCAGGACTCACCCTGCAGCCCCACCGCCAACGGAGCCGCTAGGGGCGCCGCTGGTTATTCAGGGCAGGAGAATGGGCAGGGCCCTTGGAGACATGGCAACATTCAAAGGCCCAGGGTGTCAAAACGCTGGGGCCCACGCTCACGCTCTGCATCCCCCTCAACTCGGCCCACACCTCCACTCCTCGCACAGCCGGCGGATCGGGCCTGCCGGCCTCCTGGGTGCTAACCCTAACCCTAGGACGGCCCCTGAGGGTCCCTTCCTAAGGAGCCTTGCGGCGCAACGCCAGGGATTGGCGACCCCCAAGCCCCAGGGCCGAGTGCACCCTGCTGCCCTGCCCCATACGGCCCGCTAGGGGCACCGCCATTCATTCTGGGTGGGAGAACTGGCAGGGGCCTCCGAACCCCCGCCCACCTTCAATGGCGCCCAGAACCAAAATGCTTGTGCCCAGGCTCATGTTCACCAGCATCCTCACCTCAGCCCAACTCCCCGCTCCACGCACAGGCAGTGTATAGGGCCTGCCAGCCTCCTGGGTGCTAACCGTAACTGTAGGTCGGCCCCCGAGGGGCCCTTCTCAAGTGGCCTGGTGCCACAACGCCGGGGATGGGGCAACCGAGCCCAAGTGCCGGACTCACCCTGCTGCCCTTCAGCCACCTGAGCCACTAGGGGCCCCGCTGGTCATTCAGAGCGGGAGAATGGGCAGGTCCCTCCAGCCACCGCCAACCTTCGAAGGCCCCCCACGCTAAAACGCTTGGGCTCATGCTCAGGCTCGCCAGCGCCCGCACCTCGGCCCACCCTGCCGCGTGCTGCACAGACGCTGATCTGGTCCACCGGTCTCCGGGGGGCTAACTGTAACCCTAGATCGACCACCGAGCGGCCCATCCCAAGGGGCCTGGCATCGCAACGCTAGGGATTGGGGACCCTGAGCCTCAGCACCTGACTCACCCTGCCGCCCAGCCACCACCCAGGGGCTTGGGGTGCTGCCATTCATTCAGGGCGGGAGAACGGGCAGGGCCCTCCGAGACACGGTGACTTTCGAATCCCCCCCGCGCCAAAACGCCCGAGCCCACGCTCCCAAACACCAGTGAACTCACCTCGGTCCGCCACTCCACTCTCCACACAGCTGGCGAATAGGACCTGCCGAGTTCCTAGGGGCTAAACCAAAACCTAAGTTGCATCCAAGCGGCCCTCCCAAGGGGCCTGGCGCCTCATCGCTGGGGATTGGAGATACCTGAGCCGCAGGGCCTGACTCACCCTGCCACCCCTCAGGACCCAGGCCGCTAGGGGCGCCGCCGTTCCTGCAGGGTGGGAGAATGGGCAGAGCCCTTCGAACCCCCGCTGACCTTTGAAGGAGTTCTGAACCAAAACGCTTGGGCCCAGGCTCATGATCACCAGCATCCTCACCTTGGCCCAACTCTCCCCTTGATTCAGACCCATTGGATAGGGCTGCCGGGCTCTTGGTTCTAATGAAAACCCTAGGTCGGCCCCGTGGGGCACATCCCAAGGGGCCTGGCTCTGCAACGCTGGGGATTGGTGACTCAGACCCCAGAGCCAGACTCACCCTGCCGCACTGTTGCCACCCGGGCCTCTAGGGGCGCCGCCGGTCATTCAGGGCGAGAGAAGGGCAGGGCCTTCGGAGTCCCCGGTGACCTTCAAAGGCTCACCACGCCAAAATGCTGGTGCCCACGCTCCCGCTCCCCAGAGTCCTCACCTCGACCCGCCCCTCCGTTTGCTGCAGAGCCAGTGGATAGTGCCTGCCGGGCTCCTGGGGGCTAACTGAAAACCTAGGTTGGCCCCGTGGGGCACATCCCAAGGGGTCTGGCTCTGCTATGCTTGGGATTGGTGACTCAGAGCCCCAGAGCCAGACTTGCCCTTCCACACTGTCGCCACCTGGGCAGCTAGGGGTGCCGCCGGTCATTCAGGGTGAGAGAAGTGGCAGGTCCTTCCGAGTTCCTGGTGACCTTCAAAGGCTCCTGGAGCCAAAACGCTGGTGCCCATGCTTCCACTCCCCAGCGCCCTCACCTCGGCCTGCCCCTCCGCTCTCCGCACAGCAGGCGGATCGGGCCTGCCAGCCACCTGGGGGCTAACCCTAACCCTAGGTCGGACCCGAAGGGCCCCTCCCAAGGGGCCTGACGCCACAATGCCGGGGATTGGGGACCCCAAGACTCAGCACCTGACTCACCTGCCGCCCAGCCGCCACTCGGGGGCTTGGGGTGCTGCCGTTCATTCAGGGCAGGAGAAGGGGCAGGGCCCTCAGAGACATGGCGACCTTCAAAGGCCCCGCACGCCAAAACGCCCAGGCCCACCCTCCCACTCACCAGCGCCTTCACCTAGGTCTACCACTCTGCTCTCCACACAGCTGGCGAATAGGGCCTGCTGGCCTCTTAGGGGCTAAACCTAACTCTAGGTTGGCCCCCGAGGGCCCCTCCCAAGGGGCCTGGTGCCGCAACACCAGGGATTGGGGACCCCCAAGCCCCAGCGCCCGATGCACCCTGCCGCCCCTCCCCACCTGGGCCGCTAGGGGCGCCGCTGTTCATTCACCTTGGAAGGATGGACAGGGCCCTCCGAATCCCCGCCAATTTTCGAAGGTGCCCCGAATCAAAACACTTGGGCCCAGGCTCATATTCCCCAGCACCCTCACCTCAGCCCAACTCTCTGCTCGATGCCCAGGTGGTGTATCGGGCCTGCCGGCCTCCTGGGGGCTAACCCTAACCATCGTTCGGCCCCCGAGGGGCACTTCCCAGGGGCCTGGCATGACAACGCTGCGGATGGGGACCCCGAGCCCAAGTGCCAGTCTCACCCTGCTGCCCTTCAGCCACCCGAGCCGCTAGAGACCACTGGTCAATCAGGGTGGGAGAATGGGCAGGGCCCCCGGAGTCCCCGCTGACCTTCAAAGGCGCCCCGTGCAAAAACATTGGCTCCATTCCTCCTGCTCCCCAGCGCGCTCAGCCTGGCCCGCCCCTCCACTTGCTGCAGAGCCAGTGGATAGTGCCTGCCAGGGTCGTGGGGGCTAACTGAAATCCTAGGTAGGCATCATGGGGCACAACCCAAGGGGCCTGGCTCTGCAACGCTGGGGATTGGTGATTCAGAGCCCCAGAGCCAGACTCACCCTGCAGCACCATCGCAACCTAGGCCGCTTGGGGTGCTGCCGCTCATTCAGGGAGGGAGAATGGACAGGGCCTTGGAGAAACGAGTGACATTTGAAGCCTCCTGCGCCAAAATGCAGGGGCCCACGCTCCCGCTCGCCAGAGATTTTACCTCGGACCGTGTACCTCTCGCCGACCAGCCAGAGGATTGGGCCTGCTGGCCTCCTGGGTGCTAACTCTAACCCTAGGACTGCCCATGAGGAGCCCCTCCCAAGAGGCCTGGCCCCACAACGCTAGGGATTGGGGATCCCTGAGCCGCAGCATGGACTCACCCTGCCGCTCCACCGCCAAGGGAGCTGCTAAGGGCGCCACTGGTTATTCAGGGCAGGAGAACGGGCAGGGCCCTTTGAGTCATGGCAACAGTCGAAGGCCCAGGGCGCCAAAATGCTGGGGACCACGCTCCGGCTCTGCATCACCCTCAACTCGGCCCCCACCTCCGCTCTTCGCAGAGCCAGCGATGCGGGCCTGCCAGCCTCCTGGGAGCTAACCCTAACCCTAGGAAAGCCCCTGAAGGTCCCTTCCTAGGGGGCCTGGCGCCGCAACGTAAGGGATTGGGGGCCCCCAAGCCCCAGCGCCAGATGCACGCTGCCACCCCAACCCACACAGGCCGCTAGGGGCGCCGCCATTCATTCAGGGTGGGAGAACTGGCAGGGCCCTCCGAACCCCTGCGGACTTTCGAAGGCGCCCCGAACCAAAACGCTTGGGCCCGGGCTCATGTTCACCAGCACCCTCACCTCGGCCCAACTCTCCGCTCGACGCACAGGTGGTGTATCGGGCCTGCTGGCCTCCTGGGGGCTAACCCTAACTGTAGTTCGGCCACGGAGGGGCCCTTCCCAAGTGGCCTGGCGCCACAACGCCGGGAATGGGGACCCCAACCCAAGTGCCGGTCTCACCCTGCTGCCCTTCAGGCACCGGAGCCTCTAGGGGCCCCGCCGGTCATTCAGAGCGGGAGAACAGGCAGGTCCCTCCGAGCCCCCACTGACCTTCGAAGGCCCCCCGCACTAAAACGCTTGGGCTCATGCTCAGTCTCGCCAGCGCCCTCACCTCGGCCCAACCCTCCGCGTGCCGCACAGCCGCTGATCGGGTCCACCGGCCTCCTGGGGGCTAACCGCAACCGTAGATCGACCCCCGAGGGGCCCCTCCCAAGGGATCTGGCGCCGCAACGCTGGGGATTGGGGACCCCGAGCCTCAGCACTGGACTCACCCTGCCACCCAGCCGCCACCCGGGGGCTTGGGGTGGTGCCGTTCATTCAGGGCGGGAGCACGGGCAGGGCCCTCCAAGACACGGCGACCTTCAAAGGCCCCCCGCGCCAAAACACCCGGGCCCACGCTCCCGCTCACCAGTGCCCTCACCTCGGTCCGCCACTCCAGTCTCCACACGGCTGGCGAATAGGGCCTGCCGGCATCCTAGGGGCTAAACCTAACCCTAGGTCAGCCTCCGAGGGGCCCCTCCCAAGGGGCCTGGCGCCGCAACGCGGTGGACTGGGGACCCCCGAGCCCTATGCCCGGACTTCCATGCCGCCCCGCCGCCACCTGGGCTGCTAGGGGCGCCGCCGTTCATTCAGGGAGGAGAATGGGCAGGGCCCGCCGAGTCCCCGGAGACATTCGAAGGCCCCCGGTGCCAAAACGCTTGGGCCCAGGCTCTTGCTCGCCAGCGCCCTCACCTCGGCCCGCCCCTCCGCTCCACATACAGCAGGCGGATCCCGCCTGCCGGCCTCCTGGGTGCTAACCCTAACCCTAGGTCGGCCACCCAGGGGCCCCTCCCAAGGGTCCTGGTGCCGCTTCGCCGGGGATCGGGAACCTCAAGCCCCAGAGCCACACTCACCCTACCGCAACGCCGCCACCCAGGCCGCTAGGAGCACTGCGGGTCATTCAGGGCGAGAGAAGGGGCAGGGCCTTCCGAGCCCCCGGTGGCCTTCAAAGGCTCCCCGTGCCAAAACGCTGGTGCCCACGCTCCCGCTCCCCAACGCCCTCACCTCGGCCCCGCCCTCCGCTCCCCGGACAGTGGCCGGATCCCACCTGCCGGCCTCCTGGGGGCTAACCCTAACCCTAGGTCAGCCACCCAGGGGCCCCTCCCAAGGGTCCTGGTGCCGCTACACTGGAGATCAGGGACCCCAAGACCCAGAGCCAGACTCACCCTGCCGCCATGTCGCCACCCGGGACGCTAGTGGCGCCGCCCGTCATTCAGGCCAGGAGAAGGGACAGGGCCCTGGAGAAACCGGCGATATTTGAAGCCTCCTGCGCCAAAATGCAGGGGCCCACGCTCCCGATCGCCAGCGCCTTTACCTCGGGCCGCCCACCTCTCGCCGCCCAGCCAGAGGATTGGGCCTGCTGGCCTCCTGGGTGCTAACTCTAAACCTAGGTCCGCCCACGAGGAGCCCCTCCCAAGAGACCTGGCCCCACAACGCTGGGGATTGGGGATCCACGAGCCGCAGCATGGACTCACCCTGCCGCTCCACCTCCAAGGGAGCTGCTAAGGGCGCCGCTGGTTCTTCAGGGCAGGAGAACAGGCAGGGCCCTTTGAGCCATGGCAACAGTCGAAGGCCCAGGGCGCCAAAACGCTGGGGACCACGCTCCCGCTCTGCATCACCCTCAACTCGGTCCACACCTCCGCTCTTCGCAGAGCCAGCGACTCAGGCCTGCCGGCCTCCTGGGAGCTCACCCTAACCCTAGGACAGCCCCTGAAGGTCCCTTCCTAAGGGGCCTGGCGCCGCAACGCCAGGGATTGGGGGCCCCCAAGCCCCAGCGCCGGATGCACGCTGCCACCCCAACCCACACAGGCCGCTAGGGGCGCCGCCATTCATTCAGGGTGGGAGAACTGGCAGGGCCCTCCGAACCCCTGCCGACCTTCGAAGGCGCACCGAACCAAAACGCTTGTGCCCAGGCTCATGTTCACCAGCACCCTCACCTCGGCCCAACTCTCCGCTCGACGCACAGGTGGTGTATCGGGCCTGCGGGGCTCCTGGAGGCTAACCCTAACCATAGGTCGGCCACCGAGGGGCACTTCCCAAGGGGCCTGGCGTCGCAACGCTGGGGATGGGGACCCCGAGCTCATGTGCCGCACTCACCCTGCTGCCCTTCACCCACCCGAGCCGCTAGAGGCCCCGCCGGTCAATCAGGGCAAGAGATCGGGCAGGGCCCTCCGAGTCCACACTGACCTTTGAAGGCTCCCCGCGCAAAAACGTTGGCTCCCAGGATCCTGCTCGCCAGCGCCCTCACCTAGGCCCACCCCACCGCTTGCTTCAGAGCCGGTGGATAGGGCCTGCCGGGCTCCTGGCAGCTAACCAAAACCCTAGGTCGGCCCTGAGGGGACATCCCAAGCGGCCTGGCTCTGCAATGCTGGGGATTGGTGACTCAGAGCCCCAGAGCCAGACTCACCCTGCCGCACTGTCCCCACCTGGGCCGCTAGGGGCGCTGCGGGTCATAGAGGGCGAGAGAAGGGCAGGGCCTTCTGAGGCCCCGGTGACCTTCAAAGGCTCCCCGTGCCAAAACGCTGGTGCCCACGCTCCCGCTCCCCAGCGCCTTCACCTCGGGCCGCACCTCAGCTCGTCGCACAGTGTGCGGTTGGGCCTCACAGTCTCCTGGGGGCTAACCCTAACCCTAGGTCGGCCCCCCAGGGGCCCCTCCCAAGGCTTTTGGTGCCACTACGCCAGGGATCTGGAACCCCAAGCCCCAAAGCCAGACTCACCCTCCCACAACGCTGCCACCCGGGCCGCGAGGGGCGCCGCCGGTCATTCAGGGCGGGAGAACTGACAGGGCCCTGGAGAAACCGGCGACATTTGAAGCCTCCCACCCCAAAATGCAGGGGCCCACAATCCCGCACCCCAGCGCCTTTACCTCGGCCCGCCCACCTCTCACCGCCCAGCCAGAGGATCTGGCCTGCCGGCCTTATGGGGGCTAACTCTAACCCTGGGTCGGCCCACGAGGAGCCCCTCCCAAGGGGCCTGGCACCACAACGCCGGGGATTGGGGATCCCCGAGCCGCAGCCTGGGATTCACCCTGCCGCCCCACCGCCAACGGAGCCGCTAGGGGCCTTGCTGGTTCTTCAGGGCAGGAGAAAGGGCAGGGCCCTCCGAGCCATGGCAACATTCAAAGGCCCAGGACGCCAAAACGCTGGGGCCCAGCTCCCGCTCGCCATCGCCCTCAACTCGGCCTGCATCTCCACTCCTCGCACAGCCGGCGGATCGGGCCTGCCGGCCTCCTGGGCGCTAACCCTAACCCTAGGATGGCCCCGAGGGTCGCTTCCTAAGGGGCCTGGCGCCACAACGCCGGGGATTGGGAACCCCCAAGCCCCAGCGCTGGATGCACCCTGCCGCCCTGCCCCACAGGTGCCGCTAGGGGCACCGCCATTCATTCAGGGTTGGAGAACGGGCAGGGCCCTTCGGACCCCCGCCGACCTTCGAAGGCACCCCGAACCAAAATGCTTGGGCCCGGGCTCATGTTCACCAGCACCCTCACCTCGGCCCAACTCTCCGCTCGACGCACAGGCGGTGTATCGGGCCTGCTGGCCTCCTGGGGGCTAACCCTAACTGTAGGTCGGCCACGGAGGGGCCCTTCCCAAGTGGCCTGGCGCCACAACGCCGGGAATGGGGACCCCAACCCAAGTGCCGGTCTCACTCTGCTGCCCTTCAGGCACCGGAGCCTCTAGGGGCCCCGCCGGTCATTCAGAGCGGGAGAACGGGCAGGTCCCTCCGAGCCCCCACTGACCTTCGAAGGCCCCCCTGCACTAAAACGCTTGGGCTCATGCTCAGTCTCGCCAGCGCCCTCACCTCGGCCCAACCCTCCGCGTGCCGCACAGCCGCTGATCGGGTCCACCGGCCTCCTGGGGGCTAACCGCAACCCTAGATCGACCCCCGAGGGTCCCCTCCCAAGGGATCTGGCGCCGCAACGGTGGGGATTGGGGACCCCCGAGCCTCAGCACTGGACTCACCCTGCCACCCAGCTGCCACCCGGGGGCTTGGGGTGGTGCCGTTCATTCAGGGCGGGAGCACGGGCAGGGCCCTCCAACACATGGCGACCTTCAAAGGCCCCCCGCGCCAAAACACCCGGGCCCACGCTCCCGCTCACCAGTGCCCTCACCTCGGTCCGCCACTCCAGTCTCCACACGGCTGGGGAATAGGGCCTGCCGGCATCCTAGGGTCTAAACCTAACCCTAGGTCAGCCTCCGAGGGGCCCCTCCCAAGGGGCCTGGCGCCGCAACGCGGTGGACTGGGGACCCCCGAGCCCTATGCCCGGACTTCCATGCCGCCCCGCCGCCACCTGGGCTGCTAGGGGCGCCGCCGGTCATTCAGGGAGGAGAATGGGCAGGGCCCGCCGAGTCCCCGGAGACATTCGAAGGCCCCCGGTGCCAAAACGCTTGGGCCCAGGCTCTTGCTCGCCAGCGCCCTCACCTCGGCCCGCCCCTCCGCTCCACGCACAGCTGGCGGATCCCGCCTGCCGGCCTCCCGGGTGCTAACCCTAACCCTAGGTCGGCCACCCAGGGGCCCCTCCCAAGGGTCCTGGTGCCGCTTCGCCGGGGATCGGGAACCTCAAGCCCCAGAGCCACACTCACCCTACCGCAACGCCGCCACCCAGGCCGCTAGGAGCACTGCGGGTCATTCAGGGCGAGAGAAGGGGCAGGGCCTTCCGAGCCCCCGGTGGCCTTCAAAGGCTCCCCGTGCCAAAACGCTGGTGCCCACGCTCCCGCTCCCCAACGCCCTCACCTCGGCCCCGCCCTCCGCTCCCCGGACAGTGGCTGGATCCCACCTGCCGGCCTCCTGGGGGCTAACCCTAACCCTAGGTCAGCCACCCAGGGGCCCCTCCCAAGGGTCCTGGTGCCACTACACTGGGGATCAGGGACCCCAAGACCCAGAGCCAGACTCACCCTGCCGCCACGTCGCCACCCGGGACGCTAGTGGCGCCGCCCGTCATTCAGGGCGGGAGAAGGGACAGGGCCCTGGAGAAACCGGCGATATTTGAAGCCTCCTGCGCCAAAATGCAGGGGCCCACGCTCCCGATCGCCAGCACCTTTACCTCGGGCCGCCCACCTCTCGCCGCCCAGCCAGAGGATTTGGCCTGCTGGCCTCCTGGGTGCTAACTCTAAACCTAGGTCCGCCCACGAGGAGCCCCTCCCAAGAGGCCTGGCCCCACAACGCTGGGGATTGGGGATCCACGAGCCGCAGCATGGACTCACCCTGCCGCTCCACCTCCAAGGGAGCTGCTAAGGGCGCCGCTGGCTCTTCAGGGCAGGAGAAGGGGCAGGGCCCTTTGAGCCATGGCAACAGTCGAAGTCCCAGGGCGCCAAAACGCTGGGGACCATGCTCCCGCTCTGCATCACCCTCAACTCGGCCTGCACCTCCGCTCTTCGCAGAGCCAGCGACTCGGGCCTGCCGGCCTCCTGGGAGCTCACCCTAACCCTAGGACAGCCCCTGAAGGTCCCTTCCTAAGGGGCCTGGCGCCGCAACGCCGGGGATTGGGGGCCCCCAAGCCCCAGCGCCGGATGCATGCTACCACCCCAACCCACACAGGCCGCTAGGGGCGCCGCCATTCATTCAGGGTGGGAGAACTGGCAGGGCCCTCCGAACCCCTGCCGACCTTCGAAGGCGCACCGAACCAAAACGCTTGGGCCCAGGCTCATGTTCACCAGCACCCTCACCTCGGCCCAACTCTCCCCTCGATGCACAGGTGGTGTATCGGGCCTGCGGGGCTCCTGGAGGCTAACCCTAAAGATAGGTCGGCCACCGAGGGGCACTTCCCAAGGGGCCTGGCGTCGCAACGCTGGGGATGGGGACCCCGAGCTCATGTGCCGCACTCACCCTGCTGCCCTTCAGCCACCGGAGCCGCTAGAGGCCCCGCCGGTCAATCAGGGCAAGAGATCGGGCAGGGCCCTCCGAGCCCACGCTGACCTTTGAAGGCTCCCCGCGCAAAAACGTTAGCTCCCAGGATCCTACTCGCCAGCGCCCTCACCTAGGCCCACCCCACCGCTTGCTTCAGAGCTGGTGGAGAGGGCCTGCCGGGCTCCTGGCAGCTAACCAAAACCCTAGGTCGGCCCTGAGGGGACATCCCAAGCGGCCTGGCTCTGCAATGCTGGGGATTGGTGACTCAGAGCCCCAGAGCCGGACTCACCCTGCCGCACTGTCCCCACCTGGGCCGCTAGGGGCGCCGCGGGTCATAGAGGGCGAGAGAAGGGCAGGGCCTTCTGAGTCCCCGGTGACCTTCAAAGGCTCCCCGTGCCAAAACGCTGGTGCCCACACTCCCGCTCCCCAGCGCCTTCACCTCGGGCCGCACCTCAGCTCGCCGCACAGTGTGCGGTTGGGCCTGACGGTCTCCTGGGGGCTAACCCTAACCCTAGGTCGGCCCCCCAGGGGCCCCCCCAAGGCTTTTGGTGCCACTACACCAGGGATCTGGAACCCCAAGCCCCAAAGCCAGACTCACCCTCCCACAACGCTGCCACCCGGGCCGCGAGGGGCGCCGCCGGTCATTCAGGGCGGGAGAACTGACAGGGCCCTGGAGAAATCGGCGACATTTGAAGCCTCCCGCGCCAAATTGCAGGGGCCCACAATCCCACTCCCCAGCGCCTTTACCTCAGCCCGCCCACCTCTCGCCGCCCATCCAGAGGATCGGGCCTGCCGGCCTCACGGGGGCTAACTCTAACCCTAGGTCGGCCCATGAGGAGCCCCTCCCAAGGTGCCTGGCACCGCAACGCTGGAGATTGGGGATCCCCGAGCCGCAGCGTGGGATTCACCCTGCCACCCCACCGCCAACGGAGCCGCTTGGGGCGTTGCTGGTTATTCAGGGCAGGAGAACGGGCACGGCCCTCCGACCCATGGCAACATTCGAAGGCCCAGGACACCAAAACGCTGGGGACCATGCTCCCGCTTGCCATTGGCCTCAACTGGGCCCACATCTCCACTCCTCGCACAGCTGGCGGATGGGGCCTGCCGGCCTCCTGGGCGCTAATCCTAACCCTAGGACGGCCCCTGAGGGTCCTTTCCTAAGGGGCCTGGCACCGTAACGCCAAGGATTGGGAACCCCCAAGCCCCAGCGCTGGATGCACCCTGCCGCCCCGCCCCACACGGGGCGCTAGGGGCACCGCCATTCATTCAGGGTGGGAGAACGGGCAGGGCCCTTCGAACGCCCACCCACCTGCGAAGGCGCCCTGAATCAAAACGCTTGGGCTCAGGCTCATGTTCACCAGCACCCTCACCTCGCCCACCTCTCCCCTCGACGCACAGGTGGTGTATCGGGCCTGCTGGCCTCCTGAGGGCTAACCCTAACTGTAGGTCGGCCACGGAGGGGCCCTTCCCAAGTGGCCTGGCGCCACAACGCCGGGAATGGAGACCCCAACCCAAGTGCCGGTCTCAACCTGCTGCCCTTCAGGCCCCGGAGCCTCTAGGGGCCCCACCGGTCATTCAGAGCGGGAGAACGGGCAGGTCCTTCCGAGCCCCCACCTACTTTCGAAGGCGCCCCGCACCAAAACACTTGGGCTCATGCTCAGTCTCGCCAGCGCCCTCACCTCGGCCCAACCCTCCGCGTGCTGCACAGCCGCTGATCGGGTCCACCGGCTTCCTGGGGGCTAACCGTAACCCTAGATCGACCCCCGAGGGCCCCTCCCAAGGGTCCTGGCACCGCAACACCGGGGATTGTGGATCCCTGAGCCCCAGCGCCGGACTCACCCTGCCACCCTGCCGCCACCCAGGCCACGAGGGGTGCCGCCGGTCATTCAGGGCGGGAGAACGGGTAGGGCCCTCCGAGCCCCCACCTACATTTGAAGGCACCCCGAATCAAAACGCTTGGGCCCAGGCTCATGTTCACCAGCACCCTCAACTCGGCCCGCACCTCCGCTCCTTGCACAGCCGGCGACTCGGGCCTGCCGGCCTCCTGGGCGCTAACTAGAACCCTAGGACGGCCCCTGAGGGTCCCTTCCTAAGGGGCCTGGCACCGCAACGCCGGGCATTGGGTACCCCCAAGCCCCAGCGCCAGATGCACGCTGCCGCCCCGCCCCACAAGGGCCGCTAGTGGCGCCGCCATTCATTCGGGGAGGGAGAACTGGCAGGGCCCTCCGAACCCCCGCTGACCTTCGAAGGCGCCCAGAACCAAAACGCTTGGGTCCAGGCTCATGTTCACCAGCACCCTCACTTCGGCCCAACTGTCCTCTCGATGCACAGGTGGTGTATCTGGCCTGCGTGGCTCCTGGGGGCTAACCCTAACCATAGGTCGGCCCCCGAGGGGCCCTTCCCCAGGGGCCTGGCGTCGCAACGCTGGGGATGGGGACCCCGTGCCCAAGTGCCGGACTCACCCTGCTGCCCTTCAGCCACCCAAGCCGCTAGGGGACCACGGGTCAATCAGGACAAGAGAACGGGCAGGGACCTCCGAGCCCGCGCTGACCTTCAAAGGCCCCACGTGCAAAAACCTTGGCTCCCATGCTCCTGCTCCCAGCGCCCTCACCTCGGCCCGCCCCTCCACATGATTCAGAGCCGGTGGATAGGGCCTGCCAGGCCCCTGGGGGCTAACCAAAACCCTAGGTCGGCCCCGTGGGGCACATCCCTAGGGGCCTGGCTCTGCAACGCTGGGGACTGGTGACTCAGAGCCCCAGAGCCCGACTCACCCTGCCGCACTATCACCACCTGGGCCGCTAGGGGCGCCGCCGGTCATTCAGGGAGAGAGAAGGGGCAGGGACTTCTGAGCCCATGGTGACCTTCAAAGGCTCCCCGCACCAAAACGCTAGTGCCCACGCTCCCACTCCCCAGCGCCCTCACCTCGGCCCGCCCTTCTACTCGCCACACAGCGGGCAGATAGGGCCTGCTGGCCTCCTGGGGGCTAATCCGAACCCTAGGTCGGCCCCCCAGGGGCCCCTCCCAAGGGTCCTGGTGCCGCTACACCAGGGATCCGGCACCCCAAGCACCAGAGCCAGACACACCCTGCCGCAACCCCTCCACCCACGCCACAAGGGGCGCCGCCAGTCATTCACGGCGGGAGAAGGGACAGGGCCCTGGAGAAACCGGAGACATCTGAAGCCTCCCGCGCCAAAATGCAGGGGCCCAGGCTCCCGCTCGCCAGCGCCTTTACCTATGCCCACCAACCTCTCGCTGCCCAGCCAGAGGATTGGGCCTGCCGGCCTCCTGGGTGCTAACTCTACCCTAGGTCGGCCCACGAGGAGCCCCTCCCAAGGGGCCTGGGCCCGCAACGCTGGGGATTGGGGATCCCCGAGCCGCAGCGCGGGACTCACCCTGCCGCCCCACTGCCAACGGAGCCGCTAGGGGCGTCGCTGGTTATTCAGGGCAGGAGAAAGGGCAGGGCCCTCCGAGCCATGGCAACATTCGAAGGCCCAGGGCGCCAAAATGCTGGGGACCACCCTCCTGCTGGCCATCGCCCTCAACCTGGTCCACACCTCCGCTCCTTGCACAGCCGGCGACTCGGGCCTGCCGGCCTCCTGGGCGCTAACCCTAACCCTAGGACAGCCCCTGAAGCTCCCTTCCTAAGGGGCCTGGAGCCGCAACGCCGGGGATTGGGGACCCCCAGGCCCCAGCGCCGGATGCACGGTGCCGCCCCGCCCCACACGGGCCGCTAGGGGCCCCGCCATTCATTCAGGGTGGGAGAACTGGAGGGCCCTCCGAACCCCTGCCGACATTCGAAGGCGCACCGAACCAAAACCCTCGGGCCCAGGCTCATGTTCACCAGCACCCTCACCTCGGCCCAGCTCTCCCCTCGACGCACAGGTGGTGTATCGGGCCTGCGGGGCTCCAGGAGGCTAACCCTAACCATAGATCGGTCCCCGAGGGGCCCTTCCCAAGGGGCCTGGCGTCGCAACGCTGGGGATGGGGACCCCGAGCCCATGTGCCGGACTCACCCTGCTGCCCTTCAGCCACCCGAGCCGCTAGAGGCCCCGCCGGTCAATCAGGGCAGGAGATCGGGCAGGGCCCTCCGAGCCCACGCTGACCTTTGAAGGCTCCCCGCGCAAAAACGTTGGCTCCCAGGATCCTGCTCGCCAGCGCCCTCACCTCGGCCCGCCCCTCCGCTTGCTTCAGAGCCGGTGGATAGAGCCTGCCGGGCTCCTGGCAGCTAACCAAAACCCTAGGTCGGCCCTGTGAGGACATCCCAAGCAGCCTGGCTCTGCAACGCTGGGGATTGGTGACTCAGAGCCCCAGAGCCAGACTCACCCTGCCGCACTCTCCCCACCCAGGCCGCTAGGGGCGCCGCCGGTCATAGAGGGCGAGAGAAGGGCAGGGCCTTCCAAGCCACCAGTGACCTCCAAAGGCTCCCCGCGCCAAAACGCTGGTGCCCACGCTCCCGCTCCCCAGTGCCCTCACCTCGGCCCACACCTCTGCTCGCCTCACAGCGTGCGGATTGGGCCTCACGGTCTCCTTGGGGCTAACCCTAACCCGAGGTCGGCCCCCCAGGGGCCCCTCCCAAGTGTCCTGGTGCCACTACGCCGGGGATCTGGGACCCCAAGCCCCAGAGCCAGACTCACCCTCCCACAACGCTGCCACCCGAAAGCTAGGGGCGCCGCCAGTCATTCAGGGCGGGAGAACTGACAGGGCCCTGGAGAAACTGGCGACATTTGAAGCCTCCCGCGCCAAATTGCAGGGGCCCACAATCCCACTCCCCAGCGCCTTTACCTCAGCCCGCCCACCTCTCGCCGCCCATCCAGAGGATCGGGCCTGCCGGCCTCACGGGGGCTAACTCTAACCCTAGGTCGGCCCATGAGGAGCCCCTCCCAAGGTGCCTGGCACCGCAACGCTGGAGATTGGGGATCCTCGAGCCGCAGCGTGGGATTCACCCTGCCACCCCACCGCCAACGGAGCCGCTAGGGGCGTCGCTGGTTATTCAGGGCAGGAGAACGGGCACGGCCCTCCGACCCATGGCAACATTCGAAGGCCCAGGACACCAAAACGCTGGGGACCATGCTCCCGCTTGCCATTGGCCTCAACTGGGCCCGCATCTCCACTCCTCGCACAGCTGGCGGATGGGGCCTGCCGGCCTCCTGGGCGCTAATCCTAACCCTAGGACGGCCCCTGAGGGTCCTTTCCTAAGGGGCCTGGCACCGCAACGCCAAGGATTGGGAACCCCCAAGCCCCAGCGCTGGATGCACCCTGCCGCCCCGCCCCACACGGGGCGCTAGGGGCGCCGCCATTCATTCAGGGTGGGAGAACGGGCAGGGCCCTTCGAACGCCCACCCACCTGCGAAGGCGCCCTGAACCAAAACGCTTGGGCCCAGGCTCATGTTCACCAGCACCCTCAGCTCACCCAACTCTCCCCTCGACGCACAGGTGGTGTATCGGGCCTGCTGGCCTCCTGAGGGCTAACCCTAACTGTAGGTCGGCCACGGAGGGGCCCTTCCCAAGTGGCCTGGCGCCACAACGCCGGGAATGGAGACCCCAACCCAAGTGCCGGTCTCAACCTGCTGCCCTTCAGGCCCCGGAGCCTCTAGGGGCCCCACCGGTCATTCAGAGCGGGAGAACGGGCAGGTCCTTCCGAGCCCCCACCTACTTTCGAAGGCGCCCCGCACCAAAACACTTGGGCTCATGCTCAGTCTCGCCAGCGCCCTCACCTCGGCCCAACCCTCCGCGTGCTGCACAGCCGCTGATCGGGTCCACCGGCTTCCTGGGGGCTAACCGTAACCCTAGATCGACCCCCGAGGGCCCCTCCCAAGGGTCCTGGCACCGCAACACCGGGGATTGTGGACCCCTGAGCCCCAGCGCCGGACTCACCCTGCCACCCTGTCGCCACCCAGGCCGCGAGGGGTGCCGCCGGTCATTCAGGGCTGGAGAACGGGTAGGGCCCTCCGAGCCCCCACCTACATTTGAAGGCACCCCGAATCAAAACGCTTGGGCCCAGGCTCATGTTCACCAGCACCCTCATCTCGGCCCGCACCTCCGCTCCTTGCACAGCTGGCGACTCGGGCCTCCCGGCCTCCTGGGCGCTAACTAGAACCCTAGGACGGCCCCTGAGGGTCCCTTCCTAAGGGGCCTGGCACCGCAACGCCGGGCATTGGGTACCCTCAAGCCCCAGCGCCGGATGCACGCTGCCGCCCCGCCCCACACGGGCCACTAGTGGCGCCGCCATTCATTCGGGGAGGGAGAACTGGCAGGGCCCTCCGAACCCCCGCTGACCTTCGAAGGCGCCCAGAACCAAAACGCTTGGGTCCAGGCTCATGTTCACCAGCACCCTCACTTCGGCCCAACTGTCCTCTCGATGCACAGGTGGTGTATCGGGCCTGCGTGGCTCCTGGGGGCTAACCCTAACCATAGGTCGGCCCCCGAGGGGCCCTTCCCCAGGGGCCTGGCGTCGCAACGCTGGGGATGGGGACCCCGTGCCCAAGTGCCGGACTCACCCTGCTGCCCTTCAGCCACCCAAGCCGCTAGGGGACCACGGGTCAATCAGGACAAGAGAACGGGCAGGGACCTCCGAGCCCGCGCTGACCTTCAAAGGCCCCACGTGCAAAAACCTTGGCTCCCATGCTCCTGCTCCCAGCGCCCTCACCTCGGCCCGCCCCTCCACATGATTCAGAGCCGGTGGATAGGGCCTGCCAGGCCCCTGGGGGCTAACCAAAACCCTAGGTCGGCCCCGTGGGGCACATCCCTAGGGGCCTGGCTCTGCAACACTGGGGATTGGTGACTCAGAGCCCCAGAGCCCGACTCACCCTGCCGCACTATCGCCACCTGGGCCGCTAGGGGCGCCGCCGGTCATTCAGGGAGAGAGAAGGGGCAGGGACTTCTGAGCCCATGGTGACCTTCAAAGGCTCCCCGCACCAAAACGCTGGTGCCCACGCTCCCACTCCCCAGCGCCCTCACCTCGGCCCGCCCTTCTACTCGCCACACAGCGGGCAGATAGGGCCTGCTGGCCTCCTGGGGGCTAATCCGAACCCTAGGTCGGCCCCCCAGGGGCCCCTCCCAAGGGTCCTGGTGCCGCTACACCAGGGATCGGGGACCCCAAGCCCCAGAGCCAGACTCACCCTGCCGCAACCCCGCCACCCACGCCACAAGGGGCGCCGCCAGTCATTCACGGCGGGAGAAGGGACAGGGCCCTGGAGAAACCGGAGACATCTGAAGCCTCCCGCGCCAAAATGCAGGGGCCCAGGCTCCCGCTCGCCAGCGCCTTTACCTATGCCCACCCACCTCTCGCCGCCCAGCCAGAGGATTGGGCCTGCCGGCCTCCTGGGTGCTAACTCTAACCCTAGGTCGGCCCACGAGGAGCCCCTCCCAAGGGGCCTGGCCCAGCAACGCTGGGGATTGGGGATCCCCGAGCCGCAGCGCGGGACTCACCCTGCCGCCCCACTGCCAACGGAGCCGCTAGGGGCGTCGCTGGTTATTCAGGGCAGGAGAAAGGGCAGGGCCCTCCGAGCCATGGCAACATTCGAAGGCCCAGGGCGCCAAAATGCTGGGGACCACCCTCCTGCTGGGCATCGCCCTCAACCTGGCCCGCACCTCCGCTCCTTGCACAGCCGGCGACTCGGGCCTGCCGGCCTCCTGGGCGCTAACCCTAACCCTAGGACAGCCCCTGAAGCTCCCTTCCTAAGGGGCCTGGAGCCTCAACGCCGGGGATTGGGGATCCCCAGGCCCCAGCGCTGGATGCACGCTGCCGCCCCGCCCCACACGGGCCGCTAGGGGCGCCGCCATTCATTCAGGGTGGGAGAACTGGAGGGCCCTCCGAACCCCTGCCGACATTCGAAGGCGCACCGAACCAAAACCCTCGGGCCCAGGCTCATGTTCACCAGCACCCTCACCTCGGCCCAGCTCTCCCCTCGACGCACAGGTGGTGTATCGGGCCTGCGGGGCTCCAGGAGGCTAACCCTAACCATAGATCGGTCCCCGAGGGGCCCTTCCCAAGGGGCCTGGCGTCGCAACGCTGGGGATGGGGACCCCGAGCCCATGTGCCGGACTCACCCTGCTGCCCTTCAGCCACCCGAGCCGCTAGAGGCCCCGCCGGTCAATCAGGGCAGGAGATCGGGCAGGGCCCTCCGACCCCACGCTGACCTTTGAAGGCTCCCCGCGCAAAAACGTTGGCTCCCAGGATCCTGCTCGCCAGCGCCCTCACCTCGGCCCGCCCCTCCGCTTGCTTCAGAGCCGGTGGATAGGGCCTGCCGGGCTCCTGGCAGCTAACCAAAACCCTAGGTCGGCCCTGAGGGGACATCCCAAGTGGACTGGCTCTGCTACGCTGGGGATTGGTGAGTCAGAGCCCCAGAGCCAGACTCACCCTGCCGCACTGTCCCCACCCAGGCCGCTAGGGGCACCGCTGGTCATAGAGGGTGAGAGAAAGTCAGGGCCTTCCAAGCCACCAAGTGACCTCCAAAGGCTCCCCGCGCCAAAACGCTGGTGCCCACGCTCCCACTCCCCAGTGCCCTCACCTCGGCCCACACCTCTGCTCGCCTCACAGCGTGCGGATTGGGCCTCACGGTCTCCTTGGGGCTAACCCTAACCCTAGGTCGGCCCCCCAGGGGCCCCTCCCAAGGGTCCTGGTGCCCGTACGCCTGGGATCTGGGACCCGAAGCCCCGGAGCCAGACTCACCCTCCCACAACGCTGCCACCCGGGCCGCGAGGGGCGCCGGTCATTCAGGGCGGGAGAACTGACAGGGCCCTAAGGAAACCAGCAACATTTGAAGACTCCCGCGCCAAAATGCAGGGACCCATGCTTCTGCTCGCCAGAGCCTTTACCTGGGCCCGCGCACCTCTCACCGCCCAGGCATAGGATTGGGCCTGCCGGCCTCCTGGGTGCTAACTCTAACCCTAGGTCGGCCCAGGAGGAGCCCCTCTCAAGGGGCCTGGCGCCGCAACAGTGGGGATTGGGGACCTCAAGGCTCAGCACAGGACTCACCCTGGCGCCCAGCCACCACCCGGGGGCTTGGGATGCTGCCATTCATTCAGGGTGGGAGAATGGGCAGGGCTCTCTGAGACAGGGCGACCTTCAAAGGCCCACCGCGCCAAAACGCCTGGGTCCACGCTTCCGCTCGCCAGCGCCCTCACCTCGGACCGCGTCTCCGCACACCGCACAGCCAGCGGATCAGGCCTGCTGGCCTCCTGGGGGCTAACCCTAAGCATAGGTCGGCCCCCGAGGGGCCCTTCCCAAGGGGCCTGGCATCGCAACGCCGGGGATTGGGGACCCACAAGCCCCAGCACCGGATGCACCCTGCCGCCCCGCCTCAGACGGGCCGCTAGGGGCGCCGCCATTCACTCATGGTGGGAGAACTGGCAGGGCCTTCCGAACCCCCGCCCACCTTCGAAGTCGCCAGGAACCAAAACGCTTGGGCCCAGGCTCATGTTCACCAGCACTCTCACCTCGGCCCAGCTCTCCCCTCGACGCACAGGTGGTGTATTGGGCCTGCGGGGCTCCAGGAGGCTAACCCTAACCATAGGTCGGCCCCCGAGGGGCCCTTCCCAAAGGGGCCTGGCGTCGCAACGCTCGGTATGGGGACCCCGAGCCCATGTGCCGGACTCACCCTGTTGCCCTTCAGCCACCCGAGCCGCTAGAAGCCCCGCCAGTCAATCAGGGCAGGAGATCGGGCAGGGCCCTCCGAGCCCACGCTGACCTTTGAAGGCTCCCCGCGCAAAAACGTTGGCTCCCAGAATACTGCTCACCAGCGCCCTCACCTTGGCCCGCCCCTCCGCTTGCTTCAGAGCCGGTGGATAGGGCCTGCCGGGCTCCTGGCAGCTAACCAAAACCCTAGGTCAGCCCTGTGGGGACATCCCAAGAGTCCTAGCTCTGCAACGCTGGGGATTGGTGAGTCAGAGCCCCAGAGCCAGACTCACCCTGCCGCATTGTCCCCACCCAGGCCGCTAGGGGCACCGCTGGTCATAGAGGGTGAGAGAAGGGCAGGGCCTTCCAAGCCACCAGTGACCTTCAAAGGCTGCCCGCGCCAAAACGCTGGTGCCCACGCTCCCACTCCCCAGTGCCCTCACCTCAGCCCACACCTCTGCTCACCTCACAGCGTGCCGATTAGGCCTCACGGTCTCCTTGGGGTAACCCTAACCCTACGTCGGCCCCCCAGGGGCCCCTCCCAAGGGTCCTGGTGCCACTACACCGGGGATCTGGGACCCCAAGCCCCAGAGCCAGACTCACCCTCCCACAACGCTGCCACCCGGGCCACTAGGGGCACCGCCAGTCATTTAGGGCGGGAGAACTGACAGGGCCCTGGAGAAACCAGCAACATTTGAAGCCTCCTGCGCCAAAATACAGGGACCCATGCTTCTGCTCGCCAGAGCCTTTACCTGGGCCCACGCACCTCTCGCCGCCCAGCCAGAGGATTGGGCCTGCCGGCCTCCTGGGTGCTAACTCTAACCCTAGGTCGGCCCAGGAGGAGCCCCTCCCAAGGGGCCTGACTCCGCAACAGTGGGGATTGGGGACCCCAAGGCTCAGCACAGGACTCACCCTGGCGCCCAGCCACCACCCGGGGGCTTGGGGTGCTGCCGTTCATTCAGGGTGGGAGAATGGGCAGGGCGCTCTGAGATACGGCGACCTTCAAAGGCCCACCGCGCCAAAACGCCCGGGCCCACGCTCACGCTCGCCAGTGCCCTCACCTCGGACCACGTCTCCGCACACCGCACAGCCAGCCGATCAGGCCTGCTGGCCTCCTGGGGGCTAACCCTAAGCATAGGTCGGCCCCCGACGGGCCCTTCCCAAGGGGCCTGGCATCGCAACGCCAGGGATTGGGGACCCACAAGCCCCAGCACTGGATGCACCCTGCCGCCCCGCCTCAGACGGGCCGCCAGGGGCGCCGCCATTCACTCATGGTGGGAGAACTGCCAGGGCCCTCCGAACCCCCGCCCACCTTCGAAGGCGCCCCGAACCAAAACGCTTGGGCCCAGGCTCATGTTCACCAGCACCCTCACCTTAACCCAACTCTCCGCTCGACGCCCAGGTGGTGTACCGGGACTGCTGGCCTCCTGGGGGCTAAACCTAACTGTAGGTCGGCCCCCGAGGGGCCCTTCCCAAGTGGCCTTGTGCCGCAACGCCGGGGATGGGGACCCCAAGCCCAAGTGTGGACTCACCCTGCTGCCCTTCATCCACCCCTGCCGCTAGGGCCCCCACCGGTCATTCTGAGCGGGAGAACGGGCAGGTCCTCGGAGCCCCCGCAGACACTAACTCTTTGCTCATGCTCAGTCTCGCCAGCTGATCAGGTCCACCGGCCTCCTGGGGTTAACCATAACCCTACATGATCCCCAAGGGTCCCCTCCCAAGGGGCTTGGCGATGCAACGCCGGGGATTGGGGACCCCAAACCTCAGCACCTGACTCACCCTGCTGCCCAGCCGCCACCCGGGGGCCTGGGGTGTTGCCGTTCATTCAGGTCGGGAGAACAGGCAGGGCCCTTGGAGACACAGCGACCTTCGAAGGCCCCCCCCGCGCAAAAACACCCAGGCCCACCCTCCCACTCACCAGCGCCCTCTCCTCGGTCCGCCACTCCACTCTCCACACAGCTGGCGAATAGGGCCTGCTGGCCTCCTGGGGGCTAAACCTAACCCTAGGTTGCACCAGAGGGGCCTCTCCCAAGGGGCCTGGCGCCACAACGCCGGGGATTGGGGACCCCCAAGCCCCAGCGCCAGATGCACGCTGCTGCTCCGCCCCACACGGGCCACTAGGGGCGCCACCGTTCATTCAGGGTGGGAGAAGGGGCAGGGATCTCCGAGCCCCCACCTATGTTCCAAGTCTCCCCGAATCAAAACACTTGGGCCCAGGCTCATGTTCACCAGCACCCTCAACTCGGCCCGCACCTCCGCTCCTCGCACAGCCAGCGACTCGGGCCTGCCGGCCTCCTGGGCGCTAACCCTAACCCTAGGACGGCCCCTGAGGGTCTCATCCTAAGAGGCCTGGAGCCACAACGCCTGGGATTGGGGACCCCCAAGCCCCAGTGCCGGATGCACGCTGCCGCTCCACCCCACACGGGCCGCTAGGGGCGCCGCCATTCATTCAAAGTGGGAGAACTGGCAGGGCCCTCTGAACCCCCGCCGACCTTCAAAGGCGCCCAGAACAAAAACGCTTGGGCCCAGGCTCATGTTCACCAGCACCCTCACCTCGGCCCAACTCTCCGCTCGATGCACAGGTGGTGTATCCGGCCTGCGTGGCTCCTGGGGGCTAACCCTAACCATAGGTCGGCCCCCGAGGGGCCCTTCCCAAGGGGCCTGGCGTCACAACGCTGGGGATGGGGACCCCGTGTTCAAGTGCCGGACTCACCCTGCTGCCCTTCAGGCACCCAAGCCACTAGGGGACCACCGGTCAATCAGGACAGGAGAACGGGCAGGGACCTCCGAGCCCCCGCTGACCTTCGAAGGCCCCCCACGCAAAAACGTGGGCTCCCAAGCTCCCGCTCCCCAGCACCCTCACCTTGGCCCGCCCCTCCACTCCATGCACAGCGGGCGGATCGGGCCTGCCGGCCTCCTGGGGGCTAACGCTAACCCTAGGTCGGACCCCATGGGGCCCCTCCCAAGGGTCCTCGTGCCGCAACGCTTGGGATTGGGGACCCCCGAGCCCCAGCCAGGACTCACTTTGCCGACCCGCCGCCACCCGGGCTGCTAGGGGCGCCGCCGTTCATTCAGGGTGGGAGAACTGGCAAGGCCCTCCTAGCCCCCAGAGACCTTCAGAGGCCCCCCGCGCCAAAATTCTTGGGCTCACATTCCAGCACGCCGGCGCCTTCACCTTGATCCAGGCCTCCGCTACCACACAGATGGTGGATCATGCCTGCTGGACTCCTGGTTGCTAACACTAACCCTAGGACGGCCCAGAGGGGCCACTCCCAAAGGGCCTTGCGCTACAACACACGGCATTGGGGACCCCCAAACCGCAGTGCCAGACTCACACTGCCACCCCGCCACCACCCGGGCTGCTAGGGGCTCCACTGGTCATTCAGGGCGGGAGAAAGGGCAGGGCCCTCCGAGCCTCTAGCGACGTTAAAAGGCCCCCGGCGCCAAAACACTGGATACCATACTCCCACTCGCCAGCACCCTCACCTCGGCCCACTCCTCCGCTCACCACACAGCCGGCGCATCAGTCCTGCTGGCCTACTGGGGTCTAACCCTAACCCTAAACCCTAACGCCTAACCTTAAACCCTAAACCTTAACCCCTAACCTAAACCTAACCCTAACCCCTAATCCTTACCCTAACCCTAACCTAACCCTAAACCTAACACTAACCCGGACCCTAACCCATACTCTAACCCTAACTCTAACCCGTACCCTAACCCTAACCCTAACCTGTACCCTAACCCTAACCATAACCCTAACACGTACTCTAACCCGTACCCTTAACCCGTACCCTAACCTTAACCATAAACTGTACCCTAACCTGTAACTTAAACCATACCCTAAACCTAACCGTAACCCTAACAAGTACCCTAACCCGAACCCTAACCTTAACCCTAAATCCTGACCTTAACCCATACCCTAACTCGTACCATAACCCGTACCCTAACCCTACCCGAAACCTAACCCTAACCCATACCCTAACTGTAACCCTAAACCCTAAACCGTAACCCGTACCCTAACCCTAACCAGTACCTTTACCTTAACCTTAACCCATACCCTAACCCGTCCCTTATCCCTAACTCAGACACTAACCCATACCCTAACCCTAACCCGTACCCTATACCTATCCCTAACACGTTCCCTAACCCGTACCCTAACCCTAAACCTACACCGTAACCTAACCTGTACCATAACCCTAAACTGTACCCTAACCCTAATCCGTACCCTAAACCATACACAAATCGGTACGCCAACACTTACCCTAAACCGTACCCTAACCTGTACCCTAAACTGTACCCTAATGCGCACCCTAACCCGTACCCTAACCCTAACCCGTACCCTAAACCTAACCCGTACTCCAACCCTAACCCTAACCCTAAACCCAAACCCTAAACCCTAACCCATACCCTAAACCCTAATTTGTACCCTAACCCATAACCTCCAACCTGTAACCCCTAAACCCAACCCTAATCAGTACCCTCTCCTTACCCTATCCCTAACCCCTACCCTCACCCATACCCTAACCGTAACCCATACCCTAACCTTAACCCATACCCTAATCCGTACCCTAACCCCAGGGATTGGGTACACCTGAGCCCCACCACGGGACTCAGCCTGCCACCCCTCAGGAAACCATGCCCCTTGGGGCGCCACAGAGCATCCCCTGCATGAGAACTGGTAGGGCCCCCCTGAGCCCTCAGTGATCCTCGGCAACCCCCTACACCCCAACCCTGAGGCCCACGCTCATCCCGCCCCACGCCTTCCCTTCAGCTTGCCACTGAGCTCGTCGCAGAGCCGGCAGATCAGGCCTGCCGGGTTCCTGGGACCTAGACCTGACCCTAGTTCGGCTGGGTAGGGCCCCTCCCCTGGGGCCCGGTGCCACAGCCCCAGGGACTGGGGACACCTGACTCCCATTGCAGGACAAAGCCTGCCAGCCCGCAGGAAACCGTGCCCCTTGGGAGGCTGTGGAGCATTCAGGGTGAGAGAACCAGGAGGGCCCCCAGAGCCCCCGGCGAACTTCGGCGATCCCTAAACTCAACCTTGAAGCCCATGCTCACCCCACCCCGCACCCTCACCTCAGCCCGCGGCAGAGCTCACCACATAGTGGGCAGATCTGGCCTGCGGGGTTCCTGGGCCCCAACCATAACCCTAGTTCATCTGTGGAGGGGCCCCTCCCCAGGAGCCTGGAGCCACAGTTGCGGGGACTCAGTACACCTGAGCCCCACAGCAGGACTCAGTCTGCCACCCTCCAGGAAACCGTGCACCTTGGGAGGCCATAGAACATTCAGGGCGGGAGAACCAGGAGGGCCCTCCTGAGCCACCAGCGAACATCGGCGGCCACCCGCACCCCAACCCTGAGGCCCACGCTCACCCTCCCCACACCCTCACCTAAGCCTGTGTAGCTCGACATACAGCCAGCAGATTGGGCCTGAGGGGCTCCTGGGGCCTAACGCTAGCCCTAGCCTGGCCGCAGGTTTGGGGGTCTCCCCAGGAGCCTTACACCGCAGACCTGGGGAATTGGGATATCTGTGCCCCACCGCAGGACTCAGCTTGCCACCCGACAGGAAAACGTGCCCCTTGGGGCTCTACGGAGCCTACAGGGCACGAGAACTTGGGGAGGCCCCCGGAGCCCATCCCTACCTTTGGCAGCCCCCCCCCGTTCCCCAACCCTGAGGCCCATTCCCACCCTCGCCCATGGCCTCCTCTCAGCCCTCCACAGAGCTCGCCGCACAGCTTGCAGATTGTCCCTGCTGGGCTCCTGGACCCTAACCCTTACCCTAGGTTGGCCACAGAGGGGTCCCTCCCTAGGGTCCTGGCACCACACTCCGGGGGATTGGGGACACCCAAGCCCCACCGTAGGACTCAGCCTGCAGCCCACAGTTAACTCCACCATTTTGGGGAACAACAGAGCATTCAGGGCAAGAGAATTGGGGCACCCGCTGAGAGCCCCTTCAGGTGTACCCCGAACTTTGTGGGCCCTTCCAGATGAAACCCCAAGGCTCACACTCACCGGCCATTGTGCCGTCATGTCACTCGGCCGGGGAGTTCTCTGAGCACTGGGCAGTTCGGACCTGCTGTCTCTTGAGGCCTAACCTAACCCTGGGTCCTCAGCTGAGGGTCCCTCCCTGTTTGCCTGCCTCCAAGGCACCAGGCATTGGGCTCACCTCTGCACGACTAGAGGAATCAGCCTGCCCCATGGCAGGAAACTGTCCATTTGGGGCTGTAGAAAGGATTCATTGGAAAATCGGAGGGCCCCCCTCAGCCCATCCCAGGCAACCCCCACTTTCAGAGATCTCCCCGGATCCAATTAGTAGCTTCACACTGACCTTTAAACTTGCTCTCCATGGAGATCTTTTGAAATTCTCCACACTTCCAACCAATGGCATCATCCAGCTTCAGAGACTTACCCAGCTTTAGGTCTTGAGATGGATTAAAATGGGAAGTCCCTTCACTGATGACGACGTACTGGTGACCAAAAGATACATGCAGAAATGCTTCATATCACTTGGCTTTAGGGAAATGCAAATCTAAACCCCTATAAATGCCATATAACACGAGGCTGAATATCTAAAAATAAGAAGACATGAAACTATACATGTTGGAGAGGATGTGGAGAAATGGGAACCCTCTTACACCCCTATACGAATGCAGTCCGGTACAACCACTATTGAAAATGGTACAGAGTTTCCTCAAGAAGTTATAAATATAGCTACCCTATGTCCCAGGAATTGCACTACTGGGTATTTACCCCAAAGAGACAGAGGTAGTGAAGAAGGGACACATGCACCCCAGTGTTCATAGCAGCAATATCCATAATAGACAAACTGTGGAAGGAGTGCAGATGAGCATGGATAGATGAATGGATAAAGAAGATGTGGATCATATATATAATGGAATATTACTCAGCCATCAGAAAGGATGAATACTTACCATCACACCGACCTGGGTGGAGCTGGAGGGTATTATGCTGAGTGGAATAAGTCAATGAAAGAAAGACAATGATCATATGCTTTCACTCCTATGTGGAATATCAGAAACAAGGAAGAAGACCATAGGGGAAGGAAGGGAAAATAGAATGGGAAGTCATCAGAGAGGGAGAAAACCCATGATAGACTCATAACTATCGCAAGAAACTGATGAATGTGGGAGGAGAAGTTGGGGGGGATGTAACTGGGTGAGTAGCATTAAGGAGGTCACACGATACAATGAGCACTGGGTGTTACACACAACTGAAAATTTATTGAAGACTACATTTGAAACTGTAAGTTGGCTAACTGAATTTAAATTAAAGAACAAAAGACTTCGAATAAACAATCCTAAACATTTGTATGGAACCACTAAAGATTCCGAACAGCCAGTGCAATGTGGAAAAGAAAAACAAAGCTGGAGGACTCACAATTTCAGATTTCACGTTATACTACAAAGCTGCAGTCATCCTAACAAGACAGTACGGCACAAAAATAGACACAGCGACCAAAGGAACAGGATACAAGTTCAGACAGAAACCCACAATTATGTGGTCCATGAATCTTCCACAAAGCAAGCAACGATATCAAAAGGGAAAAGGACATTCTCTACAACTAATGGTGTTGGGAAAACTAGACAGCTACGCACAAAAGAATGAAATTAGACTGCTTTCTTACACAATAAAGACAAACACAAAACAGTTTCAAGACCTCAATATGAGACCTGAATCCATAAAAATCCTACAGGAGGGAAGACAGTAACTTCTTGACATGGACCATACCAACGTTTTTCTAGACTGTGACCTGAGGCAAAGGAAATGAAAGCAAAAATAAACTATTGGGAATACAGCAAAATAAAAAGTTTCCACACGGCAGAAGAACAATGAAAACGTAAAAATAATAAGACAACCTACTCAAATGGAGAAGATATTTGCAAAGATCATATGCAATAAAGGGATAGTGTCCAAAACATATACAACTGATACTACTCGACCCCCCAAAAAACAAATAATCCAGTTAAAAAATAGGCAGAGGACATGGACAGACATTTCTCCAAAGAAGAAATACAAATGGCCAACAGTCCCGTGAAAAGATGTTCACCATCACCCATCATCAGGAAAATGTAAATCCAAAGGACAATGAGGTAATATCTCAAACCTGTCAGAATGGCTAACATCAAAAGCACAACAAAGAGCAGGTGTTGGGAGGATGTGGATAAAGGGGAATCCTCGCAAACTGTGGGTGGGAATGCAAACTGTGGTGGCCACCGTGGAAAACAGTATGAAGGTTCCTCAAAAAATTAAATATAGAACTACCCTACGATCCAACAATCACACTACTCGTATTTACCCAAAGAATAGGAAAAGAGTAACTTAAAAGGATACGTGCACCCCTATGTTTCTTGCACCATTATTTACAATATCACAATATGGAAGCAACCCAAGTGTCTGTAGAAAAATTGACAAATGAGAGGATAGATGTGAGTATTCACACACACACACACACACACACACACACACACTGGAGTATTACTCGGCTTGAAAAAGAATGAAACCTTGCCATTTGCAGACACATGGATGGAGCTAGAGAGTATTATCCTAACTAAAATCAGTCAGTCAGAGAAAGACAAATCCCATACGATGTCACTCTAATGGGGAATTTAAGAAACAAACAAAAATAAATAACTAAAAGAGAAAAAGGAGACACACCAAAATACAAACTCTTAACAATAGAGAAGAAACGGATGGTTACCAGAGAGGAGGTGGATAGAGGGATGAGTGAAATAGATGAAGGGGATTAAGAGGACGCTTTTCTTGATGACCACTGAGTAATATATAGAATTACTGAATCACTCTATTGTACACCTGAAACGAATGTAACACTGTATGTTAGCTCTACTGGAATTAAAATAAATTTTAAACAAGATTTTTCTTTCAGGAACCTCTTTGAAAAAGCTTTTCCTGTGCAATGTGCATAAGCCCTACTTGGGAGGATTCACTCTACAATAATTATTCACTCCATGCCTCAAATTCAGATTTCACTGAGTTCTTACCATGGATTCCAGCCCACGGAAGCCATGGTCCTTTTCAGTCCAGGCTCAGCACCTATGCATTCAAGATTGGAAGTAGAGACACATGTCACTTCACAGTCCAGAAAGCTATTATTGTTTCTGTTTCAGTGTGAGAGAGTCACAGACTTTGGGACAGGTTTCCGAGCAGGTTTATTATGGATCCTGGATCTCTACTTCAATGTTCATTGCCTGGATCCATTTGGGTAATAGGTTCCCTATGGATGGGCTTGCTTCCAAGCACATACATGGAAGATGCAAATGTGAATGGGCTTGGTGCGGGACAGGAAGAAGACCAAAAACAGACAAGGGTCCGACCTCTCCCCTGATCCAGGAACTGCTACGGGAGAGGGTACGGGAGGTAGAATCCATGCAAAACTCCAAGGTCACCAGCTGAACACAGGAGGCATAAGTCAAGGGATCTGGAGATGCAGGGGTTGAAGGCTGCTCTGAGCTACCTCTGGGAGGAAGGGAGGGAAGGAATGAGAAGGAGACACTGCCTACCCCTGGCCCATGCCACCTGCCCACCAACATGCATCAGTCTATGAGCTGCCACAGCCTGGGCTCAGGATGGGCTGGCTCGGGTTCCACAATCCTCACTGGGACAGCTGGCCCCAGGGCTCAGAGACATGCTGAGGGAGATGAGAGGGAAAGCTGCCCCACCCAGGTCATCCCCTCCTTGACCAGACAGCACTTCAGAACTGCTAAAAAAGAAAAAACCCACTAACGGGGTTGAAAGACATGCCATGGATGAATTAAGGCATAGAGATATGTAAAATAACATTCATTTTTAAGTTCAGAGCTGTCATCTCAGGAAGTGGGGAGAGCTTCCCTGAAGAAGACTGAGGGGAGGGCAGGCCATGCTGAAGAGGGAGACATGGCTCTACTGATTGGGGACCAGCAGCCCCCTTCCAGGGCAGGGCATCATCCTCGCATCACAGGAGATCCATGGAAGTGTTCCATCAGGGCCAGATATTTGTCTCAAGAAGGCTACCCTGGCATCGGACTGCACAGGGCACGAGGGACAAGGGCCAGATGGAGGACGGACAATACGCCGGAGGCCATGGGGCAAGAGCAGAGGCACATGACCTTGAAGATGATGATGAAAAGCAGGAGGTGGCTGCATTGAGCTGGCCCGAAAGTACCATGGGAGCAGTGCCCACAGCTACACTGACTGGGTGCCTTCTGTGCCCGCTGTGGCTGACTTTTTGTGCTCCAGACTAGTCCTGACCACAACTCTAGGAAGTGTGCACCACCCCCGGCAGCCTCTCCCCTTGCAGCTGTTAGGAATCATGGTCACAGACCCTGGTCAGCTTTCCTGGAAACCAAGCAGTGGCTCCCCCTCACGCTGCACCACTGGTGGTGGTCCAGTGCAACCCTCGTGCCTGGCCAGACACTGATGTCTACCTGTCTCCACACAAATCCACAGACAGGAGGGTGTCCCTGAATTCCACAGCACCTGATGAGACAGATCCATAGAACCCAACACCAAGTGGGACACTCGGGACCTCACCTATGGTCATGGAGCTCACCATACCTTATTTCTGTCACTTCCCACAGAAAGCCTGGTTCTGATCCCCCACAATACCATACATCCTGGTTGCTGACCTGGGGTCATGCCATGAACCCACATGGCACCTTTCTTTAAGTGAAGGCTATGCCTACACCTCCTAGAAAATATTTCTAATGAAGTACAAGTCCATCAGGACTATGGTGTGAACGGTAGCACACAGCCTGCATGGTAGTAGTCAGTAATTCTAACAAGGGTTATCCCCACCCCCCATCTCATAAAACCTTCCTCCTGCCCACTGAACTCATGGTCTGCCCACAGAAAACCCTCCAGGAAACAAACCTTTCATCTGAATGCTCTCTTCACCTTCTGCTTCAAATCTTGTCCAACCACAATGATATGAAACTAGAAATCAGTCTCAAGAAAAAAATGGGACAGTCAAAAATAGGTGGAGATTTTTGGGGCCTGGGTGGCTCAGTCGTTAAGGATGTGCTTTCAGCTCAGGTCGTGATCCCAGGATCCTGGGATCTAGCCCCGAATCAGGCTCCTTGCTCAGTGGGAAGCCCGCTTCTCCCTCTCCCACCCCGCTGCTTGCGTTCCCTCTCTCGCTGTCTCACTCTCTGTCAGATACTTAAATAATCTTAAAAAAATATGTGGAGATTTAACAACATGCTACTGAACCAACAGTCAAAGAAGAAATCAAAAAAATTTTAGAAGTACCTTGACACTGATGAAAAAGACAACCTATAAAAACTTATGGGATGCAGCAAAAGTAGCTTTATGGGGGATATTCATAGAAATTCAAGTCTTCATCAATCCATGAGAATGCTCTCCAATAAACAACCTGATTTATGTGGTAAAGAATTAAAAAAAAAAAAACAACCAACAAAGCCCCAAATTAGTAGAAATAAGGAAATAACAAAAAGGAAGGCATAAATAAATCCAACAGAGATGAAAAAGACAAAAAAAAAAAAACAATGAAAATGAGAGCTGCCTTTTTTGGAAAGAAAAACAAACTGACAAACTTAGCTAGACTCACCAAGAAAGACAGAGGACTCGAATACAATCAGGAAAGAAAGATAATGGATTCCTGTATCATATCAAAATCAAAAGAACTCTTCAACTTTGGACACAATAACTTCTTGCAAGCCACATCTCTAAAGGCAAAGGAAATAAAAGCAAAAATGAATTATTGGCACTTCATCAGGATAAAAACTTCTGCTCGGCAAAGCAAACGATCAACAAAACAAAAAGGCAACCTATGGAATTGAAGAAGATATCTGCAAATGATATTACAGATAAAGGGCTGGTATCCAAGATCTATAAAGAACTCCTCAAACTCGACACCCAAAAAATGGGCAGAAGACACAAAGAGATTCTTCTCCAGAGAAGACATACAAATGGCCAACAGACACATGAAAAAATGCTCCACATCACTTGCCATCAGGCAAATACAAATCAAAACGACAATGAGATACCACCTTACACCAGTTAGAATGGTTAAAATTAACAAGGCAGGGGGCACCTGGGTGGAACACCGGTTAAGCGTCTGCCTTCAGCTCAGGGCATGATCCTGGCGTTATGGGATCGAGTCCCACAACAGGCTCTCTGCTGTGAGCCTGCTTCTTCCTCTCCCACTCCCCCTACTTTGGTTCCCTCTCTCGCTGGCTGTCTCTATCTCTGTTGAATAAATAAATAAAATCTTAAAAAAAAAGGAGGGCACTTGTCATAATGAGCACTAGGTGTTATATGCAAACAATGAATCATGGAACACTACATCAAAAACAAATGAAGTACTGTAGGGTGAATAACAATTTTAAAAAAAGAGAAAGATATGAAATCCATACAGAAAAACTGGCACAATTTGCAAATGACATGAAATCTCGAAAGATTCCACAAAAAAAACCTGTTAGAATAAAAAAATTCAAGAAAGCTGCAGGATATAAAGTCAATATGCAGAGACCTGTTGTCATTATTTTTTTCAAATTTTATTTATTTATTTGACAGGAAGAGAAAAAGCACGAACAGGGGGAGTGTCAGAAAGAGGGAAAAGCAGACCCTTGCTAAGCAGGGAGCCCAACACGGGGCTCGATCCCAGAACTCTGGGATCATGACCTGAGCTGAAGGTAGACGCTTCCATTATGGAGCCACCCAGATGACCCAACTTCTTGCATTTCTGTATACTGATGACACACTTTCGCAAAGAGAAATTAAAAAAGCAACGCCATTTACAATTCCATAAAAAAAATCTAGGAATAAAAGTAACCAAGAATGAGAAAGACATAGTACACTCAACACATGGCAGAAAAGAAATGAAAAATATGTGTGTCGAGGGGGGCAGAATGTATGGGTCAAAGATTTGGAAGGCAACACAAACAAATGGTAGCATACGCCATGCTCCTTAACTGGAAGAGTTAATTATGTGAACATGTCCATCGTACCCAAAGCAATCGACAGATGTGATGAAATGCCTATCTGAATTCCTGTGTCATTATTCAAGGAAATAGAAAACAGTCCTCAAACTTATATGGAATCACAAAAGACACCAAATCCACAAAGCAACCTGGAGAAAGAGGTGCAGTCAACACACTCCTGGATTTCAAGCAGGATTATAAAGCTGTTGTCATCAAAACAGGATGGTACTAGCATAAACACAGACACCAGGTCAGTGGAACAGTACAGAAAGCTCAGAAACTTACCCACATGTAGATGATCCTAACTTACGACACAGCAGCAGAAGATATGCCATGAGGGAAGGACTGTCTCTTCAGTGAGCGGTAACAGGCAAATGGACACTAAATGCAGAAGAATATAACTGGGTCACTTTCTTACACCACACACAAAATTTTTAATGGATGAATGATTTGAACATAAGACCTGAATCCATAAACCTCCAAGAAGACACAGGTACTAAGTCTCTCGACATTGGTTTTGGCAAAGAGTCTTCAGATCGGACACCAAATGCAAAGGCAACAAAAGCAAAAATAAACAAGTGGAACAACATTAAACTGAAATCTTCCACACAGCAACAGAAACCAGCAAAAACTTAAAAGGCCACTGACCCAATAAGAAAAAAATATCTGCGAATCATATGTGTGAGAAGAGGCTAATATCCAAAATACACACAACACTCATGCAAATCAAAACAAAAAAAAAACTATATAAAAAATGGGAGGAATATGTGAATAGATACTTTCCAAAGATGGCACACAGGTGCCAACAGACAGAAAAAGTTGTTCGACATCACTAATCATCGTCAGAGAAACATCAGTCAAACCCACAATCGGCTATCCTCTCACAACTGTTGGAACAGCAATTGTCCCAGAGACAGACACCAGGTGGGGTCAAGGGTGTGCAGACGAGGAGACACTGTGCACTGTTGGTGGGAATGGAAATTGGTGCAGCCACTGTAACAAACGGTATGGAGGTTCCTGAAAAAATAAATACAACTACCCCATGACTCAGTAATGGCTCTATTGAGTATTGATTTGAAGAACACAAAAATGCTGCCTCAAAAAGACAGATGCACTCCCACGTTCACTGCAGCATTATTCACAAGAACCAGACATGGAAACACAGACCTTGGGGGCCTTATGCCAAGTAACTCAGACACAGAAAGACCAATACCAGATTCTCTCATGTACATTCCACGTGGAATAAACAAATACTGAACGCATAGATACTGAGAGCAGGTTGGTAGGTGCCAGATTTGGGGATGGGGTGGTAGAAACGGGTGAAGGTGGTCAAAGTCTCAATGTTTGAGTGAGAAAATCCTACAGTCATGAAATGTTCTGTCAGGCATGGAGACTAAAACTAATCCCGCAGCATGGGGTATAGGTTTCCCTGCTCTTTGAAAGTACAGGGCTTCTGAGAAACCTTGCACAGCAGAAATGGTGTCAAGAAGGAATGACCATTAATTTAAACGAACAATTAGACAGTGTGCTCAGACTCCAAAATTCCTTCTCTTTGGCTTTTCATAGGCCTCAGCACACAAGTTTCTAACAGAGGCCCAGCATAAATGAAGATGAAGCACAGCAGAAGCTTACAGACACAATTCAAAGTGCTGGTGGCTGGATGCGGAGAGCGGTTCCCAGAGGAAGGAGCTGGTTGGGGTGCACGCCGCCTCTGTTGTGCTTCTCCCCAAAACAGATGCTGAACACGATTCTCACTGTTCACCTTTTTCATAAGAGGGAAATCCTCTTCAGGTCTCTTCCTCTTACTGAAGCTGGGTAATAACATAGTTCTTTCAAGAAAGCCCAGTGTCTTACTGTGAACGTTTAAAAAGTGGGGTATACTTGTACTTGAGCATTGCTGAGGGAGGAGATGTGAAAGGTTCTCCCAGACACAAACCTCAGCAGATCCACCTGGAAAGGCACCTTCCTCAGCATGCAGAACACGGACTACCTCCTACCCCCTGAGAAACCCTCTCCTTCCTCTCGATCAGGACAACCCACAACACCTGAGAGTTACCCCAATTCCTCTGTTCTCCTGCTCCTAATAGTTATCCCATCAGCAAATCCTGTGAGCTCCATCTTCAAAATGGACCCAGAATAGTTCTAACCACTCCATCCAAGGCCACCTGTCTGGTCCCAATTGCCTGAGTTCCTGGAAAAGCTTCGTCATTGACCTGCCTTGCCATCTTCAACCCTCTGTCATCTGTTCTCAACACTGTAGCCAGGATGGCCCAGTGAAACAGCATCTCAAGGGGTTATAACCCTGGAATAGCTTTCTGTCACACTCTTTCACCTCTCTGAGCTCATGTCCTAAGCTGTCTCCTGTGGCCACAGGGTCTTCTTGTTGCTCCTGGACATAACAGGAATTCTCCTGCCCCAGAGACTTTGCACATGCTTTCCCTTCTCTTCAGAATGCTCTTCATGTGTTCTCACTCACCTTTCGAGAAGTGTGAATTGGAGTGACAGGGACAGAAGATGAGGCTGTGTGTTGGGTGAGGCTGGTGGCCCAGAAGAAGGTTCTCTGCCAGCTCTCCGCCTGTGCCTCACTTGTCCTCAACCAGGAACTTGCACACAGCCCTCACCTGCCACAACTCTCATCCAGGAGACCAACATCCACCCCTGGAGCCCACCCTGCCCACACCCTGCTGCAGAATGCATTCAGCTCTCCTCTGAGACCCCTGTCAGCTTTACCCAGACCTGGAACTCCCCTGTCTCCTGCAAAGCTCCCGGATTCCTCCTCTTCTTCCAAAATAACACTGGCGCAAGGCTTTCATGAGAAAGCTATAATGCTAACTAATGAAAGGTTCACACCTACTTTCCCCTTCTGTTGCCTTTCTCTCCACCTTCTTTCCTACCTGTGCAAACTGTAACATACCAGTGGAACATGAACATGCTCTGAGATCTGAATCTTTCATTGCAGCTTTCTGAGGACTCCTTATGTGATAAGAAACTAGTGTATCCTACAACAGGGTGTTTTCCATCTATCCTCTATAGAATAGTACAGCCCAAATCACTACAATTTTACCTCACTCTTCATGAAGCAGAACACTTTTTTGCTTTCTTCTCTTACTTATATTCCAGTTAGTTCACATGCCATGGAATATTCGCTTCAGGGGTAGGATTTAGTGATTCCTCATCTGCATACAGTACCCAGTGCTCATCACAAGTGCCCTCCTTAATACCCCTCACCCATTTAACTCTTCCTCCAATGTCCCTGTCCTGCAGCAACACTCAGTTTCTTCTCCAAGGTTGAGTCTATTTCCTTGTTTGCCTCTCTCATCACCCCTCAACTCTGTTCATCTATTTTCTGTCTGAAATTCCACAAGTGTGAGAGATAGGATATTTGTCTTTCCTCACTGATTTTGCTTAGCTTAATATACTCTAGATCCATCCACATCCTTGCAAATGGTAAGATTTCATTCTTTTTGAAGCTGGGTCATAATCCATTATATATATATGTATCCCACATCTGCTTTATCCAATCATCAGTGCATGGACTTTGGGTTTCTCTCCATAGTTTGGCTACTGTGGACATTGGTGCTATAAACATCATAGTGCATGTTCCCCCTTTGAATCTGCATTTCTGTATCCTTTGGGTAAATACCTAGGAGAGCAATTGCTGGATCATGTGGTTGTTCAATGTTTAACTTTTTGAGGAACCCCCACACTGTTTCCCAGACTGGCTGCACAACTTTGCATTCCCACCAATAGGATGGGAGGGTTCCCCTTTAAGCAGAACATTATCTGCCGGCAATTTCATAAGAGGAAACAAAACCTCTGGGAGATGCACCCAGGGTCAGGCAAGCAGTTGCAGACTTCACCCCAAGGCTCCTGACGCCAAGCCCCTTGAAGCCACCAGCATGCCACTATTCAAAAGAATTCCCAGACTCTCCTTCTGACTCCACCGCCAAAGAAACTACAGAGAGAATATGGCACCTCAAAATATTGAGATAATACATTTAGTAAAACTAGAAAGTCAAGCTCAACTTTTAAACAGGAATAGGCCGCCTTGGATAATTTTCAATTTTCCCACCACCCTAATTTTAACTCTTCTGATGAATAAACTAATCAATGATGAAACATCACCTTTGTCAAATGACATCATCCAAGTCTGTATCAGATGAAAAAAAGCCACCTAACCCTAGATGCTGGCCACTCAACCATATCTTAGGCCCAACTGAATAAACACTGTTAGATGAAGGAAGAAATTAGATGTTACAAACAGGCACAGAGTGAATCTCACCTCCCCTTTCTAATAAAAGAGGGTTCTTAGGAAACAGATGGTCAAAATACATTTGTAAGCAATAAATGGACAGAGAAATTGTGATTCCCTGCAAAGTTCTACCAGCACGGAAACTAAGTAATTCTTGCACCAAACCCAGAATGCTGACAGCTACTTCAATTTTACTTTGTGGCTCCACTAGAGAAAAGAGAAAAGCCCAGGAGGTTTTGGGATAATGAGAGGTTTTACCTCCAGCCCTGACATAGTTAGGACATTTTGCTAAACATACCTGTGCTTTCTCTAAACACTGGCGTCCTGTGACAAGCTGCCTCGCTGACTCTGATGCTGACCTTCAAAACCTCGGGTGTCTTGGAGCCAGAGCAAGAAGTGCTGTCAGCTGGGAGAAGAAGGCACCTCTGACCTAAAGCCTGCACACCTGCTTTGGTTTCTGGGCGAAGGGGCAACACATACTTGTTGTTTAGCAGTAATTATCTTCATTCTCAATAGACCAATGAGCTTGCCTTTTCTGGAAGGCAGACTTACTCTTCTAAAGAAACCCTCAATTCGTCTATTCCCAATGCAACTAGAGTGAAACATTTATTTCTCACTTAAATAGAAAACACTGTTATTGTCGACACTGCGTGAATGAACTTTTAAAAACATTTTAGAGAGAAAGGAAGAGACCTTTATTCAAACCCAAGTCAGGACAACTGTCTGGGAGACACAATCTTCACCAAGAAGGGAGTGCTCCGGGGAAGGAACATTTGGGGCAGGCTTATATATTTTTTTCTGTTTTGTTTTACATACAGAGTTACACACCACAATGAGGATCTTCTTAGATCCAGAAAGTGACAGATTCTTTCTTATGTTTTCAGTATGTACATGTCAGTATGACCTTAATCTTATGGGAGCCAAAGAGGTTCTTTATTTTTTCTTATATTTATGTTGGCATTTTTTGGTTATTGTTTTCTCCTCGAAGCAGATGTACAACATGTGCTTGGGGTAGAAATAGGGCCCATGCTTTGAGGTTTTTGCCCAGCCATTTTGAGCTGGTAAAATGTTGAAGGATAGCTTCCCTGGGAGCCCAGGATCAGGGCCCAAAGATGATATAAGATAAAAATTCCTTTTATCATTGTAATTACTCCTAAATGGAGGAATTTGAGACAAAAACACCTTTCACAAGAGTACCAAGAAATCAAAATGATACCCACAAAAGCCTGCCTGCTCCATGGTCAGCACAGGTAACAGAAATGTTCACAGTCTCTGGACTCCTGCCCTTCTCCTGCCCAAATCGCTGAAGCACACAGACCACTTAAAATCAGAATTGTAGAACTGCTAGAACTCCTTAGAGATGTCTGGCACCATTCCCTTGGACTGCAGAATAAAACACAGTAGCTCGTTGTCACAAACTAATTTCAACATGAAGTGCCCCCTGGATGCCCTAAGTTCTTTCTCTGCAAATGTTGACTAATGTAAGTCACAGTCATACCATATAAACACTACGATGGCTGTGAAGTCATCATAGATAAGACAATATTTTAGCCATGTTTATAAGCATTGGTTCCTGTTGTAAAGAGGCTGAGCTGAGTGTTTTTAAACACTATTTCAGACCAGTTTTACAGCACCCTCTGAACATACCAGAGCCTGAATCGACTAAAAAAGATAGTTGTTTTCAGTAACTTTAATACCAGAAAAATATTATACTGTCTCTATCCCTAAGGATCTTTGAGTATCTTACCCACAGGTCCTCCACTGAGATAATGATCTTAATGATCACCATGGGCAGAGGTGAAAAGGCCCGCTGAATTTGTTCCAGTTGTCCACATGACAAGAAAATCCTGATACTTGATAGGTTTCCAGATCGAGAAGACCAGAGATAAGAGGGAAATAGTACCCTGTATGGAACAACAAGAGATTTGGAGTCAATTTGGGGATCCCACTTAGGTTTCTGACACTAAAATCCTCTGTGACTCATATCATCCGAGTCCCTGTCTAACCACCTGAAAATGTGCCTAAAAATATCTATACCTAGTTTGAAGTTTAAGAGGCAGAATGCTACAAAGAGCCAGTATGATGTCTCTCAAGATCAGGTGCTCAGGAAGCCAAAATTGCTATTGGGTCTATTTCTTTTCCAGAAGAAAGAACACATGTTGAATCCACATTCCTAATAGATGACTCACCAGATGATTTTCAAACCTGAAGGAAGGACAAGAAGTCACTCTTGTGTCATAGTTCACTCAGAAATCATGTTGGACTGGTGAGTATGATACGATAGCAACGTCATCACTAAGAGTGGGGAGCTTCTAATTTCCATACGGCCATGTTGACCCCCTTAGCTCAGAGCCACCAAAAAAGGGCAGCTGGGAAGGGGGCACCGTCATCACTATGAGTGGGGAGCTTCCCATTTCCATATGGCCATGTTGACCCCCTTAGCTCAGGGCCACCAGAAAGGACAGCTGAGGGGGACCACAGGCCAATGCGGCCAGGTGTGGCTGGGGCAGGCAGAACTCTGACTTAAGGCTCAACTCCTATCTAGATTATTATAATGCTCTTCACAAATAAAGTATCATTGTGTGTGAGCCCTCATGTAGAAAAGGTTCAGAATTTCCATTGAGATTCCCTCTCTGACATTTAGGATATGTAGAAAAGTTCCATTTAATTTTAAACATTGAAGGACTTCTTGGTTTTCTTTTCTCTATGACTGTGGCTCAATTCCCCTGTGGTCTAAGAATAGAATCTAGTTAATTTCAGGGTTTAACATTTGTAGACTTGATTCGTGGCCCCACCTATCATCTATTTGGGTAAAGAGTCTATGACCACTTGAAAATAATGTATTCTGCACTTATTATGGAATGTTCCCTATATGTCAATTAGGTCACATTTTTTACCAATGTTTTGTCTGCTTTTTCTGTCAGATATTGAGAAAGGTATATTAAAATCTTCAAACAATGCTGCTCTATTCAACGGTGCATCGGAGAATTTACCAGTGTTAGAAGGCAAGAAAAACAAAAAGTATAAGAATTGAGGGGATAATTGTGATTATTCACAGATAATACGATTGTGTACATAGAAAATCCAAAACAGTCTATAAATACCCTATTAGAATTAAAAATGCAATTTATAAATTTGAGATGGATTGTAGCTTCCCATTGGACAGTTTCTGAAAGAAAACGTAGAACCTGTCAATCTTTGGGTAGGACATAGGGTGCACTAACCATTTAAAAGAATTCAGTGGGACTTCATAAAAATGTGACATTTCTCCTTATCTTATGACCATAAGAAAATGAAAAAGTGAACCGCATTCTGGGAAGTAAAGATTTGCAATACACACACTGACAAAGACTTGTCAATAAAGAATTCCTGCTCATCAACCATAGAAAGTCTATTTATAAACGAATATTTCACAAAAGATTGACTGATGGCCAATAAGAACAGGAAAGGGTGCTCTGCAGTATTATTTTCAGGAACAGCAAGGCCTTTCCTAAAATGAAAACATACACACAAACCAGTATTCCCTAGATGGATGACGTCCTTATTTCTGAGGAAGCTTGAAGAACAGACTAGCATCAAAGTAAAGTGATGGAATTCCTGACACTCAGAGGATGGACAATTGACCTCAAACTACAGTACAATTTCTAGGCATCATTCGGTTCTCTGAAGGCAGACAACTACCACACCCCTTCCTACACCACACAGGTTGCTTCCCAACCCCTACCATAAAAGAAGAAGATGAGAAACAGATAGGACTAGTAGGAAATAGCAAAACTCACATGTGGGGATTATCCTGAAACACACTGATCACATAACTAGTGTAAGGAAGTGTAGGGAACTGACAAGGACAGAGACTCAAGAGGTACTTCTTTGGGAAATGCTGTCTGACATCGTCACACCGTGGTACCAGCTAATGAGGGCTCTGAGCATACCCTAGGGTTTGCTCACAAGGGTCTGCAACACCATCGCTGAGGACTGAAACTCTTCAAGACCTCAAAGCTTGCCTGATTGACTATTGGACTAAGAGATTCCCATGTTCTGAAAACAGATACCAACCCATTGAAAGGTTCACCTGGGCTCTCTCGGAGGTCCTACAAGAAGCTGAACCATTCACTGAAAATCAATTACACACACACACACACACACACACACACACACACACACACACACCTGTCATTTCACCAATTACTTAAACATTCAAGGTTCTTCCTACCTTTTCTTTTACACATTGATATTTATACTCCCATGAAATGTCATCATTTCTAATGAACACTGATGTCAAAATAGAGATCCATTGACACAATATTCACAAAATTGAACTTCCCTGCTGTAATTTTCAATATAGCATTTTTTAAAGTTCATACATATTTTAGGTTTTTGGTAACTTTTACAGGAGAAGATCAGCATTGAAAAACTCTGAATACTGACAATGAGGTTTAGGCCTAGAGAACAAAAATTGTCCAATTTCATAGATAATAAGGAACCAAAGGGAAAGCATGGAAGCTGTAGTCGAATAATTTTACACATGTGCATCCTCTATTATTCTACTACTGAGGGGCGTGTTTTATTACCACTCTACATGCATCAATTGTCTTCCACGTGCACCTGCACAGGTATAATGAATTACTACAGTAGAATGAAATATCTGGGAACTACTTGGCGGCATCTATAATGAACAATGAAATGTCGATCTTATATTTGGTGAACTTCCACTGTCTGTCCCTTTAGACAATGGACCCTAAACAGAAGGGGGAATGAACCACGAGAGACTATGGACTCTGGGAAACAAACTGAGGGCTTCAGAGGGGAGAGGGGTGGGGGATTGGGATGGGCCAGTGATGGGTATTAAGGAAGGTACATATTGCATGGAGCACTGGGTGTTATATGCAAATAATGAATCAGGGAACACTACATCAAAAACTAAGGAAATACTGTATAGTGACTAACATATCAAAATAAAAAATTATTATTAGAAAAAAATTAAAGGTAAAAAAAAAAACCAATACAGCTTTTCAGTTTCAAGAACAATCACAATTGAGAAAAAACTAACTTCCAATCCCTAAAGCAAAACACAGACCAAGTTCCATCTCACTCCCGTTTATTCACATTCTCTGTGGGTTTTAAGCTATTTCCCTACCTCCTTTCCTGATGAGCAGGGAGCCCGGGTTCGATCCCAGAACCCTGGGATCATAACCTGAGCCAAAGGCACATGCTTAACTGGCTGAGTCAGCCAGGAGCCCCAGTCATGTTTTCCTTAAGCAAAAGGACACTTTCTCACAATGCCTTCACATGACTTCACATGGTACCAGAGACCTGCATTTGCTTCTAGGAGGTTGCAGATGAAGGCCATTGCAAACTCTCACAGTGGTTTATCAAATACAATGACCTGCCTGGTGACAGTGAAACTCTTATGAGCCCACGAGAGGGTGCTGTGACACTCAGCTGTGGCTGGGCTGGCACAGAGAACCAAATCCATTTCCCTGCCTGATGTCTGTGAGGAACAGATGCCCCCACTGTGAATGAGACCCTGCCACTGAGCTGTCCAGAGATGGCCATCCTCACGGAGGATGAGGATAAAGGACAATGCCTGAGGAGACCTCATCTGTCTCTTTTATCTTTTCATATTTTTGACAGTGGACAAATCACTGCCTAGGAGTCCCCAACTACCTTAGTCTCATCTGTGAATGACCAAGAGGTTTTACAAAACACTTAAGATTTTGACCTCACAAATGCCCACAACCACTTACCATAGGGATTCCACATTAAGCAAAGATACTGTTCGTTGGAAGAGAGGTCCTGCCCACTGTTGTTTCTCACTTATATGCTCATCTTCCTTACCTCATGGTAACATAACCACCTTGATTCCTGCTTCCGTCTTCAGGAAGGCTGAGGTGACTTGAAGGGCATTACCCTGACATCGTTTTTCTTAGCAATAAGATGTGGACATTTCCCTAGTCCTACACACCCAAAGTTGAATCGGAATCAGGATTGAGGAGGCTGATGAGAGTTGAAGGTGTTTTCCTGTACACGATGGTTTATTACCAATAAGGATGGGTCAGAGTCCTCAAAATTCCAGAACGTTTTCATTAATGCTTCCTACTCGTGAAAGATGATGTACATTGGTCTTTCCCTGTACAGTGTGGTAACTCAGAGAAAAGTGCTTAGCCCTTTCGTCAGACTTCCACGAGCACTTTGGGGTTGGCTTCCATATTCACAAAGGATGATGTTAGGGCTAAGAGGGTTCCTGTACACTGTTATTTCTTTCAGATAAGTGTATGGCATTTTTGTTACATTGTCAGAGCCTCTTAGCGCCGGGCTTGCCGGCCTCCTGTGGAAGAACCCTAACCCTAGGTCGGCCCCCGAGGGGCCCCTCCCAAGGAGCCTGGCACCACAATGCCAGGGATTTGGGACCCCCGAGCCCCAGTGCTGGACTCACTCTGCCACCCCGCAAGCACCCAGGGCGCTACGGGTGTTGCCAGTCATTCAAGAAGGGAGAACGGGCAAGGCCCTCCGAACCCCCTGTGACCTTCAAAGGCCCCTGTGCAAAAACTCTGGCTCCTTCGCTCCTGCTCCCCAGCGCCCTAACCTCGGCCCACCCCTCCTCTCGCTGCAGAGCTGGCGGACCGGGCCTGCGGGCTTCCTGGGGGCTAACCCTATGCCAAGTTGCCCCCGAAGGGCCCCTCCCAAGTGGCCTGGCGCTGCATGCCAGGGATTGGGGACCCCCAAGTCCCACCGCCGGATGCACCGTGCCACCCTGCCGCCACATGGGGCACTAGGGGCGTCACCAGTCCTTCAGGGCGACAGAACGGGCAGGACCCTCCAAGCATCCTGCGACCTTCGAAGGCACCCCAAGCCAAAGCGTAAATGCTCTGGCCCATGCCCCCACTCGCCAGCTACCTCACCTCAACCCACACCTCCATTCACCGCACATGGGCGGAACGAGCCTGGCAGCCTCCTGGGGGCTAACCCTAACCCTAGGTCTGCCACCGAGGGGCCCGTCCCAAGGGGCCTGAGGCTGCAACGCCGGGTATTAGGGAGCCCCGATCCCCAGCGCCGGAGTCTCCCTGCCGCCCCATCACCACCCGGGCCGCTAGGGGTGCCGCTGGTCATTCAGGGCGGTAGAACGGGCAGGGCCTCTGAACCCGTGGCGAACTTCGAAGGCCCCCCCATCCAAAACGCTCGAGCCCACGCTCCTGCTCCTCAGCGCCCTCACCTCGGCCCACCCCTCCGCTCGCCACAGAGCCGGCGGATGAGGCCTGCACTCCTCCTGGTGGCTGCACAGAACCCTAGGTTGTCCCCTTAGGTGCCCCTCCGAAGGGGCCTGGCACCGCAATGCCTGGGATTGGGGACCCCCGAGCCCCAGCGCCGGACTCACCATGTCGCCCCCCCCGCCACCCGGGCCGCTAGGAGCACCGTCGGTCATTCAGGGAGGGAGAACGGGCAGATTCCTCCGAGCCCCTGGTGACATTCGAAGGCCCCCCGTGCCAAAATGCTTGGGCCCATGCTCCCGCTCGCCTGCGCCCTCACCTCGGTCCGCCCCTCCACTCGCTGTAGAGCCAGTGGATCTGGACTGCAGCCCTCCTGGGTGTTACCCTAACCATTGGTGGGCCCCCGAGGGGCCCATCCAGGTTCCTATTGCCGCAACACCAGGGATTGGGGAATCCCGAGCCCAAGCGCCGGACTCACCCTCCCGCCCTACCGCCACCTGGGCCGCTAGGGGCGCCGCCGTTCATTCAGGGAGGGAGAACAGGCAGGGCCCTCCTAGCGACCTGCGACCTTCGAAGGCCCCCCGCACCAAAACGCTTGGCCCCACGCTCCCGCTGGCCAGCGCCCTTACCTCGGCCCTCCCCTCCGCTCGCCGCACAGCTGGCGGATCGGGCCTGTGGGCCTTCTGGGGGCTCACCCTAAACCTATGTCGGCCCCCTAGTGGCCCCTCCCAAGGGGCCTGGTGCCGCAACGACGGGGAAAGGGGACTCCTGAGCCCCAGCGCCGGACTCACCATGCCCCCCGCTGCCACCCGGGTCACTATGGGCACCGCCGGTCATTCAGGGCGGGAGAATGGGCAGGGCCATCTGAGCCACCGGTGACATTTGAAGGCCCCCCGTGCCAAAATGCTTCGGCCCACGCTTCTGCTCACCAGTGCCCTCACCTCGGCCAGCCCCTCCGCAAGCCGCACAACCAGCAGATCGGGCCTGGCGGCCTCCTGGGGTCTAACCCTAACCCTAGGTTGGCTGTCAAGGGGCCCCTCCGAAGGGGTCTGGCACCAACACGCTGGGGATTGGGGACCCCCGAACACCAACGCCGGACTCACCCTGCTGCCCTGCCGAGACCCGGCCCGCTAGGGTCACCATCCTCATTCAGATTGGGAGAACTTGCAGGGCCCTCCGTGCCCCCTGCGACCTTCGAAGGCAACCCACGCCAAAATGCTAGGGCCCATGCTCCCGCTCACCATTGCCCTCACCTGGGACCCACCCTCCGCTCGCCACACAGCCGTCAGATCGGGCCTGCCAGCCTCCTGGGGGCTAACCCTAACCCTAGTTCAGCCCCTGAGGAGCCCCTCCCAAGGGGACTGGCGCCATCACGCCGGGGATTGGGGACAATCCAGCCCCAGTGCTGGACTTTCACTGCCACCCCGCCGCCACCCGGGTTGCTAGGGGCGCTGCCGGTCCTTCGGGGCAGGAGAAGGGGTAGGGCCCTCTGAGCCCCCCGTGACCTTCGAAGGCCCCCTGTGCCAAAAGGCTTGGGCCCACGCTCCCGCTCACCATTGCCCTCACCTCAGCCCGCCCCTCCGCTCGAACACACAGCTGGCGGATAGGGCCTGCTGGGCTCCTGGGGGCTAACCCTAAACCTAGGTCGGCCCCCGAGGGGCCCTTTCCAAGGGTCCTGGCTCCACCACGCCGGGGATTGGGGACCCACGAGCATGAGCACCAGACTCACCCAGCCGCCCCGCCGCCACCCGGGCTGCTAGGGGCACCGCCACTCATTCAGGGCGGGAGAAGGGGCATGGATCTCTGAGCCCCCGGCGACTTTCGAAGGCCCCCCACGCCAAAACGCTTGGGCCCACGCTCCCGCTCGCCAGCACCCTCACCTCTGCCCACCACTCCTCTCGCCGCACAGCCAGCAGAATGGGCCTGCCGGCCTCCTTTGGGCTAACCCTAACCCTAGGTAGGCCCCCAAGGTACCACTCCCAAGTGCCTGGCGACACCACGCTGGGGATTGGGGACCCATGAGCCCTAGCTCCAGACTCACCCTGCCACCCCGCCATGACCCGGCCCGGTAGGGGCAACGTCCTCACAGGGCGAGAGAATAGGCAGGGCCCTCTGAGCCCCCGGTGACCTTCGAAGGCTCCCCGCGCCAAAACGCTTGGGCCCACACTCCCGCTCGCCAGCGCATTCACGTCGGCCCGCCCCTCCGCTCAATGCACAGCCAGCGGATCAGGCCGCCGGACTCCTGGGGGTAACCCTAAAGCTAGGCAGGAACCAGAGGGGCCCCTCCCAAGGGGCCTGGTGCCACCAAGCCTGGGACTAGGACCATAGGCCCCATCGCCAGACTCACCCTGCCTCCCTGCTGCCACTCGGGCCACTAGGGGCGCCGCTGGTCATTCAGGGCGCAAGAATGGACAGGGTCCTCCGAGCCACTGGCGACCTTCGAAGGCTCTCCGCGCCAAAACCCTGGTGCCCACGCTCCCGCTCCCCAGCGCCCTCACCTTGGCCCGCCCCTCTGCTCCCTGCACAGAGGGCGGATCCGGCCTGCCGGCCTTGTGTGGGCTAACCCTAACCATAGGTCGGCCCTCCAGGGTCCCTCCCAAGGATTCTGGTGCCTATACGCCAGGGATGTGGGACCCCAAGCCCCAGAACCAGACTCACGCTGCCGCAACGCCGCCACCCAGGCCGCTAGGGGCGTGGCCGCTCATTCAGGGCGGGAGAACGGACAGGGCCCTGGAGAAACCGGCGACATTTGAAGCCTCCCGCGCCAAAATGCAGGGGCCCATGCTCCCACTCACCAGCGCCTTTACCTCGGCCCGCCCACCTCTTGCCGCCCAGCCAGAGGATTGGGCCTGCTGGCCTCCTGGGTGCTAACTCTGACCCTAGGTCGGCCCATGAGAAGCCCCTCCCAAGAGGCCTGGCCCTACAATGCTGGGGATTGGGGATCCCTGAGCCGCAGCTCAGGACTCACCCTGCAGCCCCACTGCCAATGGAGCCGCTAGGGGCGCCGCTGGTTATTCAGGGCAGGAGAATGGGCAGGGCCCTTCGAGACATGGCAACATTCGAAGGCCCAGGGTGCCAAAACGCTGGGGCCCACGCTCCCGCTCTGCATCCCCCTCAACTCAGCCCACACCTCCACTCCTCGCACAGCCGGCGGATCGGGCCTGCCAGCCTCCTGGGCACTAACCCTAACCCTAGGACGGCCCCTGAGGGTCCCTTCCTAAGGAGTCTTGCAGCGCAATGCCGGGGATTGGCGACCCCCAAGCCCCAGGGCCGAGTGCACCCTGCCACCCTGCCCCACAGGGCCCGCTAGGGGCGCCGCCATTCATTCTGGGTGGGAGAACTGGCAGGGGCCTCCGAACCCCCGCCCACCTTCGATGGCGCCCAGAACCAAAATGCTTGTGCCCAGGCTCATGTTCACCAGCGTCCTCACCTCGGCCCAACTCTCCGCTCCACGCACAGGCGGTGTATAGGGCCTGCCAGCCTCCTGGGTGCTAACCGTAACTGTAGGTCGGCCCCCGAGGGGCCCTTCTCAAGTGGCCTGGCGCCCCAACGCCGGGGATGGGGCAACTGAGCCCAAGTGCTGGACTCACCCTGCTGCCCTTCAGCCACCTGAGCCACTAGGGGCCCCGCTGGTCATTCAGAGCGGGTGAATGGGCAGGTCCCTCCAAGCCACCACCGACCTTCGAAGGCCCCCCACGCTAAAACGCTTGGGCTCATGCTCAGGCTCGCCAGCGCCCTCACCTCGGCCCACCCTGCCGTGTGCCGCACAGACGCTGATCGGGTCCACCGGTCTCCGGGGGGCTAACTGTAACCCTAGATCGACCCCCGAGGGGCCCATCCCAAGGGGCCTGGCGTTGCAACGCCGGGGATTGGGGACCCTGAGCCTCAGCACCCGACTCACCCTGCCACCCAGCCGCCACCCAGGGGCTTGGGGTGCTGCCATTCAATCAGGGCGGGAGAACGGGCAGGGCCCTCCGAGACACGGTGAACTTCGAATCCCCCCCGCTCAAAACGCCCGAGCCCACGCTCCCAAACACCAGTGCCCTCACCTGGGTCCGCCACTCCACTCTCCACACAGCTGGCGAATAGGACCTGCCGAGATCCTAGGGGGTAAACCTAAACCTAAGTTGTCATCCAAGGGGCCCCTCCCAAGGGGCTTGGCGCCGCATCGCTGGGGATTGGAGATACCTGAGCCGCAGGGCCTGACTCACCCTGCCACCCCTCACGACCCGGGCTGCTAGGGGCGCCGCCGTTCGTGCAGGGTGGGAGAACGGGCAGAGCCCTTTGAACCCCCGCCGACCTTTGAAGGTGTTCTGAACCAAAACGCTTGGGCCCAGGCTCATGATCACCAGCATCCTCACCTTGGCCCAACTCTCCCCTTGATTCAGACCCATTGGATAGGGCCTGCCGGGCTCTTGGTTCTAATGAAAACCCTAGGTCGGCCCCGTGGGGCACATCCCAAGGGGCCTGGCTCTGCAACGCTGGGGATTGGTGACTCAGACCCCAGAGCCAGACTCACCCTGCCGCACTGTCGCCACCCGGGCCTCTAGGGGCACCGCCGGTCATTCAGGGCGAGAGAAGGGAAGGGCCTTCGGAGTCCCCGGTGACCTTCAAAGGCTCACCTCGCCAAAATGCTGGTGCCCACGCTCCCGCTCCCCAGCGCCCTCACCTCGGCCCGCCCCTCCGTTTGCTGCAGAGCCAGTGGATAGTGCCTGCCGGGCTCCTGGGGGCTAACTGAAAACCTAGGTCAGCCCTGTGGGGCACATCCCAAGGGTTCTGGCTCTGCAATGCTTGGGATTGGTGACTCAGAGCCCCAGAGCCGGACTCACCCTTCCACACTGTCGCCGCCTGGGCAGCTAGGGGTGCCGCCGGTCATTCAGAGTGAGAGAAGTGGCAGGTCCTTCCGAGTTCCCGGTGACCTTCAAAGGCTCCTGGAGCCAAAACACTGGTGCCCATGCTTCCACTCCCCAGCGCCCTCACCTCGGCCCGCCCCTCCGCTCCCCGCACAGCAGGCGGATCGGGCCTGCCAGCCACCTGGGGGCTAACCCTAACCCTAGGTCGGACCCGAGGGGCCCCTCCCAAGGGGCCTGACGCCACAATGCCGGGGATTGGGGACCCCAAGCCTCAGCACCTGACTCACCTGCCGCCCAGCCGACAATCGGGGGCTTGGGGTACTGCCGTTCATTCAGGGCAGGAGAACGGGCAGGGCCCTCCGAGACATGGGGACCTTCAAAGGCCCCCCAGGCCAAAACGCCCAGGCCCACCCTCCCACTCACCAGCGCCCTCACCTAGGTCTGCCACTCTGCTCTCCACACAGCTGGCGAATAGGGCCTGTTTGCCTCCTAGGGGCTAAACCTAACTCTAGGTTGGCCCCCGAAGGGCCCCTCCCAAGGGGCCTGGTGCCGCAACGCCAGGGATTGGGGACCCCCAAGCCCCAGCGCACGATGCACCCTGCGCCCCTCCCCACCTGGGCCGCTAGGGGCGCCGCTGTTCATTCACCTTGGAAGGATGGACAGGGCCCTCCGAATCCCCGCCAATTTTCAAAGGCGCCCCAAATCAAAACACTTGGGCCCAGGCTCATATTCACCAGCACCCTCACCTCAGCCCAACTCTCTTCTCGATGCCCAGGTGGTGTATCGGGCTTGCCAGCCTCCTGGGGGCTAACCCTAACCATAGTTCGGCCCCCGAGGGGCACTTCCCGGGGGCCTGGTGTCACAACGCTGCGGATGGGGACCCCGAGCCCAAGTGCCGGTCTCACCCTGCTGCCCTTCAGCCACCCGAGCCGCTAGAGACCACTGGTCAATCAGGGTGGGAGAATGGGCAGGGCCCCCGGAATCCCCGCTGACCTTCAAAGACCCCCCGCGCAAAAAAATTGGCTCCATTCCTCCTGCTCCCCAGCGCCCTCAGCCCGGCCAGCCCCTCCGCTTGCTGCAGAGCCAGTGGATAGTGCCTGCCAGGCTCCTGGGGGCTAACTGAAATCCTAGGTAGGACCCGTGGGGCACAACCCAAGGGGCCTGGCTCTGCAACGCTGGGGATTGGTGACTCAGAGCCACAGAGCCAGACTCACCCTGCAGCACCATCACCACCCGGGCCGCTTGGGGCGCCGCCGCTCATTCAGGGCGGGAGAAGGGACAGGGACCTGGAGAAACTGGCGATATTTGAAGCCTCCTGCGCCAAAATGCAGGGGCCCAAGCTCCCGATCGCCAGCGCCTTTACCTCGGGCCGCCCACCTCTCGCCGCCCAGCCAGAGGATTGGGCCTGCTGGCCTCCTGGGTGCTAACTCTAAACCTAGGTCCGCCCACGAGGAGCCCCTCCCAAGAGGCCTGGCCCCGCAACACTGGGGATTGGGGATCCCCGAGCCGCAGCATGGACTCACCCTGCCGCTCCACCGCCAAGGGAGCTGCTAAGGGCGCCGCTGCTTATTCAGGGAAGGAGAACGGGCAGGGCCCTTTGAGCCATGGCATCAGTCAAACGCCCAGGGCGCCAAAACGCTGGGGCCCACGCTCCCGCTCGCCATCGCCCTCAACTCGGCCTGCATCTCCACTCCTCGCACAGCCGGCAGATAGGGCCTGCAGGCCTCCTGGGCGCTAACCCTAACCCTAGGACGGCCCCGAGGGTCGCTTCCTAAGGGGCCTGGTGCCCCAACGCCGGGGATTGGGAACCCCCAAGCCCCAGCGCTGGATGCACCCTGCCGCCCCGCCCCACACGTGCCGCTAGGGGCGCCGCCATTCATTCAGGGTGGGAGAACGGGCAGGGTCCTTCGAACCCCCGCTGACCTTCGAAGGCGCCCCGAACCAAAAGGCTTGGGCCCGGGCTCATGTTCACCAGCACACTCACCTCGGCCCAACTCTCCGCTCGATGCACAGGCGGTGTATCGGGCCTGCTGGCCTCCTGGGGGCTAACCCTAACTGTAGGTCGGCCACAGAGGGGCCCTTCCCAAGTGGCCTGGCGCCACAACGCCGGGAATACGGACCCGAACCCAAGTGCCGGACTCACCCTGCTGCCCTTCAGGCACCGGAGCCTCTAGGGGCCCCACCGGTCACTCAGAGCGGGAGAACGGACAGGTCCCTCCGAGCCCCCATCGACCTTCGAAGGCCCCCCACACTAAAACGCTTGGGCTCACGCTCACTCTCGCCACGACCTCACCTCGGCCTAACCCTCCACGTGCCACACAGCCGCAGATCGGGTCCACCGGCCTCCTGGGGGCTAACCGTAACCCTAGATAGACCCCCGAGGGGCCCCTCCCAAGGGATCTGGCGCCGCAACGCTGGGGATTGGGGACCCCCGAGCCTCAGCACTGGACTCACCCTGCCACCCAGCCGCCACCCGGGGGCTGGGGTGGTGCCGTTCATTCAGGGCGGGAGCACGGGCAGGGCCCTCCAAGACACAGCGACCTTCAAAGGCCCCCCGCGCCAAAACACCCGGGCCCACGCTCCCGCTCACCAGTGCCCTCACCTCGGTCCGCCACTCCAGTCTCCACACAGCTGGCAAATAGGGCCTGCCGGCATCCTAGGGGCTAAACCTAACCCTACGTCAGCCTCCGAGGGGCCCCTCCCAAGGGGCCTGGCGCCGCAACGCGGTGGACTGGGGACCCCCGAGCCCTATGCCCGGACTTACATGCCGCCCCGCCGCCACCTGGGCTGCTAGGGGCGCCGCCGGTCATTCAGGGAGGAGAATGGGCAGGGCCCGCCGAGTCCCCGGAGACATTCGAAGGCCCCCGGTGCCAAAACGCTTGGGCCCAGGCTCTTGCTCGCCAGCGCCCTCACCTTGGCCTGCCCCTCCGCTCCACGCACAGCAGGCGGATCCCGCCTGCCGGGCTCCCGGGTGCTAACCCTAACCCTAGGTCGGCCACCCAGGGGCCCTTCCAAGGATCCTGGTGCCGCTTCGCCGGGGATCGGGAACCTCAAGCCCCAGAGCCACACTCACCCTACCGCAACGCCGCCACCCAGGCAGCTAGGAGCACTGCGGGTCATTCAGGGCGAGAGAAGGGGCAGGGCCTTCCGAGCCCCCGGTGCCCTTCAAAGGCTCCCCGTGGCCAAACACTGGTGCCCACGCTCCCGCTCCCCAACGCCCTCACCTCGGACCCGCCCTCCGCTCCCCGGACAGTGGCCGGATCCCACCAACCGGCCTCCTGAGGGCTAACCCTAACCCTAGGTCAGCCACCCAGGGGCCCCTCCCAAGGGTCCTGGTGCCGCTACACTGGGGATCAGGGACCCCAAGACCCAGAGCCAGAATCACCCTGCCGCAACGTCGCCACCCGGGCGCTAGTGGCGCCGCCCGTCATTCAGGGCGGGAGAAGGGACAGGGCCCTTGAGAAACTGGCGATATTTGAAGCCTCCTGCACCAAAATGCAGGGGCCCACGCTCCCGATCGCCAGCGCCTTTACCTCGGGCCGCCCACCTCTCGCCGCCCAGCCAGAAGATTGGGCCTGCTGGCCTCCTGGGTGCTAACTCTAAACCTAGGTCCGCCCACGAGGAGCCCCTCCCAAGAGGCGTGGCCCCGCCACGCTGGGAATTGGGGATCCCCGAGCCGCAGCATGGACTCACCCTGCCGCTCCACCGCCAAGGGAGCTGCTAAGGGCGCCGCTGGTTATTCAGGGCAAGAGAACGGGCAGGGCCATTTGAGCCATGGCAACAGTCGAAGGCCCAGGGCGCCAAAACGCTGGGGACCACGCTCCCGCTCTGCATCACCCTCAACTCGGCCCGCACCTCCGCTCTTCGCAGAGCCAGCGACTCGGGCCTGCCAGCCTCCTGGGAGCTAAGCCTAACCCTAGGACAGCCCCTGAAGGTCCCTTCCTAAGGGGCCTGGCGCCGCAACGCCAGGGATGGGAACCCCCAAGCCCCAGCGCCGGATGCACGCTGCCACCCCAACCCATACAAGCCGCTAGGGGTGCCGCCATTTATTCAGGGTGGGAGGACGGGCAGGGCCCTTCGAACACCCGCCGACCTTCGAAGGCGCCCCGAACCAAAAGGCTTGGGCTCGGGCTCATGTTCACCAGAACCCTCACCTCGGCCCAACTCTCCGCTCGACGCACAGGCGGTGTATCGGGCCTGCGGGGCTCCTGGAGGCTAACCCTAACCATAGGTCGGCCACCGAGGGGCCCTTCCCAAGGGGCCTGGCGTCGCAACGCTGGGGATGGGGACCCCGAGCTCACGTGCCGCACTCACCCTGCTGCCCTTCAGCCACCCGAGCCACTAGAGGCCCCGCCGGTCAATCAGGGCAACAGATCGGGCAGGGCCCTCCGAGCCCACGCTGACCTTTGAAGGCTCCCCGCGCAAAAACGTTGGCTCCCAGGATCCTGCTCGCCAGCGCCCTCACCTCGGCCCGCCCCTCCGCTTGCTTCAGAGCCGGTGGATAGGGCCTGCCGGGCTCCTGGCAGCTAACCAAAACCCTAGGTCGGGCCTGAGGGGACATCGCAAGCAGCCTGGCTCTGCAATGCTGGGGATTGGTGACTCAGAGCCCCAGAGCCATACTCACCCTGCCGCACTGTCCCCCCTGGGCCGCTAGAGGCGCCGCGGGTCATAGAGGGCGAGAGAAGGGCAGGGCCTTCTGAGTCCCCGGTGACCTTCAAAGGCTCCCCGTGCCAACACGCTGGTGCCCACAGTCCGGCTCCCCAGCGCCTTCACCTCGGGCCGCACCTCAGCTCGCCGCACAGTGTGCGGTTGGGCCTGACGGTCTCCTGGGGGCTAACCCTAACCCTAGGTCAGCCACCCAGGGGCCACTCCCAAGGGTCCTGGTGCCGCTACACTGGGGATCAGGGACCCCAAGACCCAGAGCCAGACTCACCCTGCCGCAACGTTGCCACCCGGGCCGCTAGTGGCGCCGCCCGTCATTCAGGGCGGGAGAACTGACAGGGCCCTGGAGAAACCGGCGATATTTGAAGCCTCCTGCGCCAAAATGCAGGGGCCCACGCTCCCGATCGCCAGCGCCTTTACCTCGGGCCGCCCACCTCTCGCCGCCCAGCCAGAGGATTGGGCCTGCTGGCCTCCTGGGTGCTAACTCTAAACCTAGGTCCGCCCACGAGGAGCCCCTCCCAAGAGGCCTGGCCCCGCAACGCTGGGGATTGGGGATCCCCGAGCCGCAGCATGGACTCACCCTGCTGCTCCACCGCCAAGGGAGCTGCTAAGGGCGCCGCTGGTTCTTCAGGGCAGGAGAACGGGCAGGGCCCTTTGAGCCATGGCAACAGTCGAAGGCCCAGGGCGCCAAAACGCTGGGGACCACGCTCCCGCTCTGCATCACCCTCAACTCGGCCCGCACCTCCGCTCTTCGCAGAGCCAGCGACTCGGGCCTGCCGGCCTCCTGGGAGCTCACCCTAACCCTAGGACAGCCCCTGAAGGTCCCTTCCTAAGGCGCCTGGCGCCGCAACGCCAGGGATTGGGGGCCCCCAAGCCCCAGCGCCGGATGCACGCTGCCACCCCAACCCACACAGGCCGCTAGGGGCGCCGCCATTCACTCATGGTGGGAGAACTGGCAGGGCCCTCCGAACCCCCGCCCACCTTCGAAGGCGCCCGGAACCAAAACGCTTGGGCCCAGGCTCATGTTCACCAGCACTCTCACCTCGGCCCAGCTCTCCCGTCGACGCACAGGTGGTGTATCGGGCCTGCGGGGCTCCAGGAGGCTAACCCTAACCATAGGTCGGCCCCGAGGGGCCCTTCCCAAGGGGCCTGGCGTCGCAACGCTCGGTATGGGGACCCCGAGCGCATGTGCTGGACTCACCCTGCTGCCCTTCAGCCACCCGAGCCGCTAGAGGCCCCGCTGGTCAATCAGGGCAGGAGATCGGGCAGGGCCCTCCGAGCCCACGCTGACCTTTGAAGGCTCCCCGCGCAAAAACGTTGGCTCCCAGAATACTGCTCACCAGCGCCCTCACCTCGGCCCGCCCCTCCGCTTGCTTCAGAGCCGGTGGATAGGGCCTGCCGTGCTCCTGGCAGCTAACCAAAACCCTAGGTCAGCCTTGTGGGGACATCCCAAGCGTCCTAGCTCTGCAACGCTGGGGATTGGTGACTCAGAGCCCCAGAGCCAGACTCACCCTGCCGCACTGTCCCCACCCAGGCCGCTAGGGGCGCCGCCGGTCATAGAGGGTGAGAGAAGGGCAGGGCCTTCCAAGCCACCAGTGACCTTCAAAGGCTCCCCGCGCCAAAACGCTGCTGCCCACGCTCCCGCTCCCCAGTGCCCTCACCTCAGCCCACACCTCTGCTCACCTCACAGCGTGCCAATTAGGCCTCACGGTCTCCTTGGGGTAACCCTAACCCTACGTCGGCCCCCCAGGGGCCCCTCCCAAGGGTCCTGGTGCCACTACGCCGGGGATCTGGGACCCCAAGCCCCAGAGCCAGACTCACCCTCCCACAACGCTGCCACCCGGGCCACTAGGGGCGCCGCCAGTCATTTAGGGCGGGAGAACTGACAGGGCCCTGGAGAAACCAGCAACATTTGAAGCCTCCTGCGCCAAAATACAGGGACCCATGCTTCTGCTCGCCAGAGCCTTTACCTGGGCCCGCGCACCTCTCGCCGCCCAGCCAGAGGATTGGGCCTGCCGGCCTCCTGGGTGCTAACTCTAACCCTAGGTCGGCCCAGGAGGAGCCCCTCCCAAGGGGCCTGACTCCGCAACAGTGGGGATTGGGGACCCCAAGGCTCAGCACAGGACTCACCCTGGCACCCAGCCACCACCCGGGGGCTTGGGGTGCTGCCGTTCATTCAGGGTGGGAGAATGGGCAGGGCGCTCTGAGACACGGCGACCTTCAAAGGCCCACCGCGCCAAAACGCCCGGGCCCACGCTCCCGCTCGCCAGTGCCCTCACCTCGGACCACGTCTCCGCACACCGCACAGCCAGCCGATCAGGCCTTCTGGCCTCCTGGGGGCTAACCCTAAGCATAGGTCGGCCCCCGACGGGCCCTTCCCAAGGGGCCTGGCATCGCAACGCCAGGGATTGGGGACCCACAAGCCCCAGCACAGGATGCACCCTGCCGCCCCGCCTCAGACGGGCCGCCAGGGGCGCCGCCATTCACTCATGGTGGGAGAACTGCCAGGGCCCTCCGAACCCCCGCCCACCTTCGAAGGCGCCCCGAACCAAAACGCTTGGGCCCAGGCTCATGTTCACCAGCACCCTCACCTTAACCCAACTCTCCGCTCGACGCCCAGGTGGTGTACCGGGACTGCTGGCCTCCTGGGGGCTAAACCTAACTGTAGGTCGGCCCCCCGAGGGGCCCTTCCCAAGTGGCCTTGTGCCGCAACGCCGGGGATGGGGACCCCAAGCCCAAGTGTGGACTCACCCTGCTGCCCTTCATCCACCCCTGCCGCTAGGGGCCCCACCGGTCATTCTGAGTGGGAGAACGGGCAGGTCCTCGGAGCCCCTGCAGACACTAACTCTTTGCTCATGCTCAGTCTCGCCAGTGCCCTCACCTCGTCCCAAACCTCCGCGTGCCGCACAGCAGCTGATCAGGTCCACCGGCCTCCTGGGGTTAACCATAACCCTACATGATCCCCAAGGGTCCCCTCCCAAGGGGCTTGGCGACGCAACGCCGGGGATTGGGGACCCCGAACCTCAGCACCTGACTCACCCTGCTGCCCAGCCGCCACCCGGGGGCCTGGGGTGTTGCCGTTCATTCAGGTCGGGAGAACAGGCAGGGCCCTTGGAGACACAGCGACCTTCGAAGGCCCCCCCCGCGCAAAAACACCCAGGCCCACCCTCCCACTCACCAGCGCCCTCTCCTCGGTCCGCCACTCCACTCTCCACACAGCTGGCGAATAGGGCCTGCTGGCCTCCTGGGGGCTAAACCTAACCCTAGGTTGCACCAGAGGGGCCTCTCCCAAGGGGCCTGGCGCCACAACGCCGGGGATTGGGGACCCCCAAGCCCCAGCGCCAGATGCACGCTGCTGCTCCGCCCCACACGGGCCGCTAGGGGCGCCACCGTTCATTCAGGGTGGGAGAAGGGGCAGGGATCTCCGAGCCCCCACCTATGTTCCAAGTCTCCCCGAATCAAAACACTTGGGCCCAGGCTCATGTTCACCAGCACCCTCAACTCGGCCCGCACTTCCGCTCCTCGCACAGCCAGCGACTCGGGCCTGCCGGCCTCCTGGGCGCTAACCCTAACCCTAGGACGGCCCCTGAGGGTCTCATCCTAAGAGGCCTGGAGCCACAACGCCTGGGATTGGGGACCCCTAAGCCCCAGCGCCGGATGCACGCTGCCGCTCCACCCCACACGGGGCGCTAGGGGCGCCGCCATTCATTCAGACTGGGAGAACTGGCAGGGCCCTCTGAACCCCCGCCGACCTTCAAAGGCGCCCAGAACAAAAACGCTTGGGCCCAGGCTCATGTTCACCAGCACCCTCACCTCGGCCCAACTCTCCGCTCGATGCACAGGTGGTGTATCCGGCCTGCGTGGCTCCTGGGGGCTAACCCTAACCATAGGTCGGCCCCCGAGGGGCCCTTCCCAAGGGGCCTGGCGTCACAACGCTGGGGATGGGGACCCCGTGTTCAAGTGCCGGACTCACCCTGCTGCCCTTCAGGCACCCAAGCCACTAGGGGACCACCGGTCAATCAGGACAGGAGAACGGGCAGGGACCTCCGAGCCCCCGCTGACCTTCGAAGGCCCCCCACGCAAAAACGTGGGCTCCCAAGCTCCCGCTCCCCAGCACCCTCACCTTGGCCCGCCCCTCCACTCCATGCACAGCGGGCGGATCGGGCCTGCCGGCCTCCTGGGGGCTAACGCTAACCCTAGGTCGGACCCCATGGGGCCCCTCCCAAGGGTCCTCGTGCCGCAACACTTGGGATTGGGGACCCCCGAGCCCCAGCCAGGACTCACTTTGCCGACCCGCCGCCACCCGGGCTGCTAGGGGCGCCGCCGTTCATTCAGGGTGGGAGAACGGGCAAGGCCCTCCTAGCCCCCAGAGACCTTCAGAGGCCCCCCGCGCCAAAATTCTTGGGCTCACATTCCAGCACGCCGGCGCCTTCACCTTGATCCAGGCCTCCGCTACCACACAGATGGTGGATCATGCCTGCTGGACTCCTGGTTGCTAACACTAACCCTAGGACGGCCCAGAGGGGCCACTCCCAAAGGGCCTTGCGCTACAACACACGGCATTGGGAACCCCCAAACCGCAGTGCCAGACTCACACTGCCACCCCGCCACCACCCGGGCTGCTAGGGGCTCCACTGGTCATTCAGGGCGGGAGAAAGGGCAGGGCCCTCCGAGCCTCTAGCGACGTTAAAAGGCCCCCGGCGCCAAAACACTGGATACCATACTCCCACTCGCCAGCACCCTCACCTCGGCCCACTCCTCCGCTCGCCGCACAGCCGGCGCATCAGTCCTGCTGGCCTACTGGGGTCTAACCCTAACCCTAAACCCTAACGCCTAACCTTAAACCCTAAACCTTAACCCCTAACTTAAACCTAACCCTAACCCCTAATCCTTACCCTAACCCTAACCTAACCCTAAACCTAACACTAACCCGGACCCTAACCCATACTCTAACCCTAACTCTAACCCGTACCCTAACCCTAACCCTAACCTGTACCCTAACCCTAACCATAACCCTAACACGTACTCTAACCCGTACCCTTAACCCGTACCCTAACCTTAACCGTAAACTGTACCCTAACCTGTAACTTAAACCATACCCTAAACCTAACCGTAACCCTAACAAGTACCCTAACCCGAACCCTAACCTTAACCCTAAATCCTGACCTTAACCCATACCCTAACTCGTACCATAACCCGTACCCTAACCCTACGCGAAACCTAACCCTAACCCATACCCTAACTGTAACCCTAAACCCTAAACCGTAACCCGTACCCTAACCCTAACCAGTACCTTTACCTTAACCTTAACCCATACCCTAACCCATACCATAACCCATACCCTAACCCGTCCCTTATCCCTAACTCAGACACTAACCCATACCCTAACCCTAACCCGTACCCTATACCTATCCCTAACACGTTCCCTAACCCGTACCCTAACCCTAAACCTACACCGTAACCTAACCTGTACCATAACCCTAAACTGTACCCTAACCCTAATCCGTACCCTAAACCATACACAAATCGGTACGCCAACACTTACCCTAAACCGTACCCTAACCTGTACCCTAAACTGTACCCTAATGCGCACCCTAACCCGTACCCTAACCCTAACCCGTACCCTAAACCTAACCCGTACTCCAACCCTAACCCTAACCCTAAACCCAAACCCTAAACCCTAACCCATACCCTAAACCCTAATCTGTACCCTAACCCATAACCTCCAACCTGTAACCCCTAAACCCAACCCTAATCAGTACCCTCTCCTTACCCTATCCCTAACCCCTACCCTCACCCATACCCTAACCGTAACCCATACCCTAACCTTAACCCATACCCTAATCCGTACCCTAACCCCAGGGATTGGGTACACCTGAGCCCCACCACGGGACTCAGCCTGCCACCCCTCAGGAAACCATGCCCCTTGGGGCGCCACAGAGCATCCCCTGCATGAGAACTGGTAGGGCCCCCCTGAGCCCCCAGTGATCCTCGGCGACCCCCTACACCCCAACCCTGAGGCCCACGCTCATCCCGCCCCACGCCTTCCCTTCAGCTTGCCACTGAGCTCGTCGCAGAGCCGGCAGATCAGGCCTGCCGGGTTCCTGGGACCTAGACCTGACCCTAGTTCGGCTGGGTAGGGCCCCTCCCCTGGGGCCCGGTGCCGCAGCCCCAGGGACTGGGGACACCTGACTCCCATTGCAGGACAAAGCCTGCCAGCCCGCAGGAAACCGTGCCCCTTGGGAGGCTGTGGAGCATTCAGGGTGGGAGAACCAGGAGGGCCCCCAGAGCCCCCGGCGAACTTCGGCGATCCCTAAACTCAACCTTGAAGCCCATGCTCACCCCACCCCGCACCCTCACCTCAGCCCGCGGCAGAGCTCACCACATAGTGGGCAGATCTGGCCTGCGGGGTTCCTGGGCCCCAACCATAACCCTAGTTCATCTGTGGAGGGGCCCCTCCCCAGGAGCCTGGAGCCACAGTTGCGGGGACTCAGTACACCTGAGCCCCACAGCAGGACTCAGTCTGCCACCCTCCAGGAAACCGTGCACCTTGGGAGGCCATAGAACATTCAGGGCGGGAGAACCAGGAGGGCCCTCCTGAGCCACCAGCGAACATCGGCGGCCACCCGCACCCCAACCCTGAGGCCCACGCTCACCCTCCCCACACCCTCACCTAAGCCTGTGTAGCTCGACATACAGCCAGCAGATTGGGCCTGAGGGGCTCCTGGGGCCTAACGCTAGCCCTAGCCTGGCCGCAGGTTTGGGGGTCTCCCCAGGAGCCTTACACCGCAGACCTGGGGAATTGGGATATCTGTGCCCCACCGCAGGACTCAGCTTGCCACCCGACAGGAAAACGTGCCCCTTGGGGCTCTACGGAGCCTACAGGGCACGAGAACTTGGGGAGGCCCCCGGAGCCCATCCCTACCTTTGGCAGCCCCCCCCCGTTCCCCAACCCTGAGGCCCATTCTCACCCTCGCCCATGGCCTCCTCTCAGCCCTCCACAGAGCTCGCCGCACAGCTTGCAGATTGTCCCTGCCGGGCTCCTGGACCCTAACCCTTACCCTAGGTTGGCCACAGAGGGGTCCCTCCCTAGGGTCCTGGCACCACACTCCGGGGGATTGGGGACACCCAAGCCCCACCGTAGGACTCAGCCTGCAGCCCACAGTTAACTCCACCATTTTGGGGAACAACAGAGCATTCAGGGCAAGAGAATTGGGGCACCTGCTGAGAGCCCCTTCAGGTGTACCCCGAACTTTGTGGGCCCTTCCAGATGAAACCCCAAGGCTCACACTCACCGGCCATTGTGCCGTCATGTCACTCGGCCGGGGAGTTCTCTGAGCACTGGGCAGTTCGGACCTGCTGTCTCTTGAGGCCTAATCTAACCCTGGGTCCTCAGCTGAGGGTCCCTCCCCGTTTGCCTGCCTCCAAGGCACCAGGCATTGGGCTCACCTCTGCACGACTAGAGGAATCAGCCTGCCCCACGGCAGGAAACTGTCCATTTGGGGCTGTAGAAAGGATTCATTGGAAAATCGGAGGGCCCCCCTCAGCCCATCCCAGGCAACCCCCACTTTCAGAGATCTCCCCGGATCCAATTAGTAGCTTCACACTGACCTTTAAACTTGCTCTCCATGGAGATCTTTTGAAATTCTCCACACTTCCAACCAATGGCATCATCCAGCTTCAGAGCCTTACCCAGCTTTAGGTCTTGAGATGGATTAAAATGGGAAGTCCCTTCACTGATGACGACGTACTGGTGACCAAAAGATACATGCAGAAATGCTTCATATCACTTGGCTTTAGGGAAATGCAAATCTAAACCCCTATAAATGCCATATAACACGAGGCTGAATATCTAAAAATAAGAAGACATGAAACTATACATGTTGGAGAGGATGTGGAGAAATGGGAACCCTCTTACACCCCTATACGAATGCAGTCCGGTACAACCACTATTGAAAATGGTACAGAGTTTCCTCAAGAAGTTATAAATATAGCTACCCTATGTCCCAGGAATTGCACTACTGGGTATTTACCCCAAAGAGACAGAGGTAGTGAAGAAGGGACACATGCACCCCAGTGTTCATAGCAGCAATATCCATAATAGACAAGCTGTGGAAGGAGTGCAGATGAGCATGGATAGATGAATGGATAAAGAAGATGTGGATCATATATATAATGGAATATTACTCAGCCATCAGAAAGGATGAATACTTACCATCACACCGACCTGGGTGGAGCTGGAGGGTATTATGCTGAGTGGAATAAGTCAATGAAAGAAAGACAATGATCATATGCTTTCACTCCTATGTGGAATATCAGAAACAAGGAAGAAGACCATAGGGGAAGGAAGGGAAAATAGAATGGGAAGTCATCAGAGAGGGAGAAAACCCATGATAGACTCATAACTATCGCAAGAAACTGATGAATGTGGGAGGAGAAGTTGGGGGGGATGTAACTGGGTGAGTAGCATTAAGGAGGTCACACGATACAATGAGCACTGGGTGTTACACACAACTGAAAATTTATTGAAGACTACATTTGAAACTAATGATGTACTGTAAGTTGGCTAACTGAATTTAAATTAAAGAACAAAAGACTTCGAATAAACAATCCTAAACATTTGTATGGAACCACTAAAGATTCCGAACAGCCAGTGCAATGTGGAAAAGAAAAACAAAGCTGGAGGACTCACAATTTCAGATTTCACGTTATACTACAAAGCTGCAGTCATCCTAACAAGACAGTACGGCACAAAAATAGACACAGCGACCAAAGGAACAGGATACAAGTTCAGACAGAAACCCACAATTATGTGGTCCATGAATCTTCCACAAAGCAAGCAACGATATCAAAAGGGAAAAGGACATTCTCTACAACTAATGGTGTTGGGAAAACTAGACAGCTACACACAAAAGAATGAAATTAGACTGCTTTCTTACACAATAAAGACAAACACAAAACAGTTTCAAGACCTCAATATGAGACCTGAATCCATAAAAATCCTACAGGAGGGAAGACAGTAACTTCTTGACATGGACCATACCAACGTTTTTCTAGACTGTGACCTGAGGCAAAGGAAATGAAAGCAAAAATAAACTATTGGGAATACAGCAAAATAAAAAGTTTCCACACGGCAGAAGAACAATGAAAACGTAAAAATAATAAGACAACCTACTCAAATGGAGAAGATATTTGCAAAGATCATATGCAATAAAGGGATAGTGTCCAAAACATATACAACTGATACTACTCGACCCCCCAAAAAACAAATAATCCAGTTAAAAAATAGGCAGAGGACATGGACAGACATTTCTCCAAAGAAGAAATACAAATGGCCAACAGTCCCGTGAAAAGATGTTCACCATCACCCATCATCAGGAAAATGTAAATCCAAAGGACAATGAGGTAATATCTCAAACCTGTCAGAATGGCTAACATCAAAAGCACAACAAAGAGCAGGTGTTGGGAGGATGTGGATAAAGGGGAATCCTCGCAAACTGTGGGTGGGAATGCAAACTGTGGTGGCCACCGTGGAAAACAGTATGAAGGTTCCTCAAAAAATTAAATATAGAACTACCCTACGATCCAACAATCACACTACTCGTATTTACCCAAAGAATAGGAAAAGAGTAACTTAAAAGGATACGTGCACCCCTATGTTTCTTGCACCATTATTTACAATATCACAATATGGAAGCAACCCAAGTGTCTGTAGAAAAATTGACAAATGAGAGGATAGATGTGATTATTCACACACACACACACACACACACACACACACACACACACACACACACACTGGAGTATTACTCGGCTTGAAAAAGAATGAAACCTTGCCATTTGCAGACACATGGATGGAGCTAGAGAGTATTATCCTAACTAAAATCAGTCAGTCAGAGAAAGACAAATCCCATACGATGTCACTCTAATGGGGAATTTAAGAAACAAACAAAAATAAATAACTAAAAGAGAAAAAGGAGACACACCAAAATACAAACTCTTAACAATAGAGAAGAAACGGATGGTTACCAGAGAGGAGGTGGATAGAGGGATGAGTGAAATAGATGAAGGGGATTAAGAGGACGCTTTTCTTGATGACCACTGAGTAATATATAGAATTACTGAATCACTCTATTGTACACCTGAAACGAATGTAACACTGTATGTTAGCTCTACTGGAATTAAAATAAATTTTAACAAAAGATTTTTCTTTCAGGAACCTCTTTGAAAAAGCTTTTCCTGTGCAATGTGCATAAGCCCTACTTGGGAGGATTCACTCTACAATAATTATTCACTCCATGCCTCAAATTCAGATTTCACTGAGTTCTTACCATGGATTCCAGCCCACGGGAGCCATGGTCCTTTTCAGTCCAGGCTCAGCACCTATGCATTCAAGATTGGAAGTAGAGACACATGTCACTTCACAGTCCAGAAAGCTATTATTGTTTCTGTTTCAGTGTGAGAGAGTCACAGACTTTGGGACAGGTTTCCGAGCAGGTTTATTATGGATCCTGGATCTCTACTTCAATGTTCATTGCCTGGATCCATTTGGGTAATAGGTTCCCTATGGATGGGCTTGCTTCCAAGCACATACATGGAAGATGCAAATGTGAATGGGCTTGGTGCGGGACAGGAAGAAGACCAAAAACAGACAAGGGTCCGACCTCTCCCCTGATCCAGGAACTGCTATGGGAGAGGGTACGGGAGGTAGAATCCATGCAAAACTCGAAGGTCACCAGCTGAACACAGGAGGCATAAGTCAAGGGATCTGGAGATGCAGGGGTTGAAGGCTGCTCTGAGCTACCTCTGGGAGGAAGGGAGGGAAGGAATGAGAAGGAGACACTGCCTACCCCTGGCCCATGCCACCTGCCCACCAACATGCATCAGTCTATGAGCTGCCACAGCCTGGGCTCAGGATGGGCTGGCTCGGGTTCCACAATCCTCACTGGGACAGCTGGCCCCAGGGCTCAGAGACATGCTGAGGGAGATGAGAGGGAAAGCTGCCCCACCCAGGTCATCCCCTCCTTGACCAGACAGCACTTCAGAACTGCTAAAAAAGAAAAAACCCACTAACGGGGTTGAAAGACATGCCATGGATGAATTAAGGCACAGAGATATGTAAAATAACATTCATTTTTAAGTTCAGAGCTGTCATCTCAGGAAGTGGGGAGAGCTTCCCTGAAGAAGACTGAGGGGAGGGCAGGCCATGCTGAAGAGGGAGACATGGCTCTACTGATTGGGGACCTGCAGCCCCCTTCCAGGGCAGGGCATCATCCTCGCATCACAGGAGATCCATGGAAGTGTTCCATCAGGGCCAGATATTTGTCTCAAGAAGGCTACCCTGGCATCGGACTGCACAGGGCACGAGGGACAAGGGCCAGATGGAGGACGGACAATACGCCGGAGGCCATGGGGCAAGAGCAGAGGCACATGACCTTGAAGATGATGATGAAAAGCAGGAGGTGGCTGCATTGAGCTGGCCCGAAAGTACCATGGGAGCAGTGCCCACAGCTACACTGACTGGGTGCCTTCTGTGCCCGCTGTGGCTGACTTTTTGTGCTCCAGACTAGTCCTGACCACAACTCTAGGAAGTGTGCACCACCCCCGGCAGCCTCTCCCCTTGCAGCTGTTAGGAATCATGGTCACAGACCCTGGTCAGCTTTCCTGGAAACCAAGCAGTGGCTCCCCCTCACGCTGCACCACTGGTGGTGGTCCAGTGCAACCCTCGTGCCTGGCCAGACACTGATGTCTACCTGTCTCCACACAAATCCACAGACAGGAGGGTGTCCCTGAATTCCACAGCACCTGATGAGACAGATCCATAGAACCCAACACCAAATGGGACACTCGGGACCTCACCTATGGTCATGGAGCTCACCATACCTTATTTCTGTCACTTCCCACAGAAAGCCTGGTTCTGATCCCCCACAATACCATACATCCTGGTTGCTGACCTGGGGTCATGCCATGAACACACATGGCATCTTTCTTTAAGTGAAGGCTATGCCTACACCTCCTAGAAAATATTTCTAATGAAGTACAAGTCCATCAGGACTATGGTGTGAACGGTAGCACACAGCCTGCATGGTAGTAGTCAGTAATTCTAACAAGGGTTATCCCCACCCCCCATCTCATAAAACCTTCCTCCTGCCCACTGAACTCATGGTCTGCCCACAGAAAACCCTCCAGGAAACAAAACTTTCATCTGAATGCTCTCTTCACCTTCTGCTTCAAATCTTGTCCAACCACAATGATATGAAACTAGAAATCAGTCTCAAGAAAAAAATGGGACAGTCAAAAATAGGTGGAGATTTTTGGGGCCTGGGTGGCTCAGTCGTTAAGGATGTGCTTTCAGCTCAGGTCGTGAACCCAGGATCCTGGGATCTAGCCCCGAATCAGGCTCCTTGCTCAGTGGGAAGCCCGCTTCTCCCTCTCCCACCCCGCTGCTTGCGTTCCCTCTCTCGCTGTCTCACTCTCTGTCAGATACTTAAATAATCTTAAAAAAATATGTGGAGATTTAACAACATGCTACTGAACCAACAGTCAAAGAAGAAATCAAAAAAATTTTAGAAGTACCTTGACACTGATGAAAAAGACAACCTATAAAAACTTATGGGATGCAGCAAAAGTAGCTTTATGGGGGATATTCATAGAAATTCAAGTCTTCATCAATCCATGAGAATGCTCTCCAATAAACAACCTGATTTATGTGGTAAAGAATTAAAAAAAAAAACAACCAACAAAGCCCCAAATTAGTAGAAATAAGGACATAACAAAAAGGAAGGCATAAATAAATCCAACAGAGATGAAAAAGACAAAAAAAAAAAAACAATGAAAATGAGAGCTGCCTTTTTTGGAAAGAAAAACAAACTGACAAACTTAGCTAGACTCACCAAGAAAGACAGAGGACTCGAATACAATCAGGAAAGAAAGATAATGGATTCCTGTATCATATCAAAATCAAAAGAACTCTTCAACTTTGGACACAATAACTTCTTGCAAGCCACATCTCTAAAGGCAAAGGAAATAAAAGCAAAAATGAATTATTGGCACTTCATCAGGATAAAAACTTCTGCTCGGCAAAGCAAACAATCAACAAAACAAAAAGGCAACCTATGGAATTGAAGAAGATATCTGCAAATGATATTACAGATAAAGGGCTGGTATCCAAGATCTATAAAGAACTCCTCAAACTCGACACCCAAAAAATGGGCAGAAGACACAAAGAGATTCTTCTCCAGAGAAGACATACAAATGGCCAACAGACACATGAAAAAATGCTCCACATCACTTGCCATCAGGCAAATACAAATCAAAACGACAATGAGATACCACCTTACACCAGTTAGAATGGTTAAAATTAACAAGGCAGGGGGCACCTGGGTGGAACACCGGTTAAGCGTCTGCCTTCAGCTCAGGGCATGATCCTGGCGTTATGGGATCGAGTCCCACAACAGGCTCTCTGCTGTGAGCCTGCTTCTTCCTCTCCCACTCCCCCTACTTGGGTTCCCTCTCTCGCTGGCTGTCCCTATCTCTGTTGAATAAATAAATAAATTCTTAAAAAAAAAGGAGGGCACTTGTCATAATGAGCACTAGGTGTTATATGCAAACAATGAATCATGGAACACTACATCAAAAACAAATGAAGTTCTGTAGGGTGAATAACAATTTTAAAAAAAGAGAAAGATATGAAATCCATACAGAAAAACTGGCACAATTTGCAAATGACATGAAATCTCGAAAGATTCCACAAAAAAAACCTGTTAGAATAAAAAAAATCAAGAAAGCTGCAGGATATAAAGTCAATATGCAGAGACCTGTTGTCATTATTTTTTTCAAATTTTATTTATTTATTTGACAGGAAGAGAAAAAGCACGAACAGGGGGAGTGTCAGAAAGAGGGAAAAGCAGACCCTTGCTAAGCAGGGAGCCCAACACGGGGCTCGATCCCAGAACTCTGGGATCATGACCTGAGCTGAAGGTAGACGCTTCCATTATGGAGCCACCCAGATGACCCAACTTCTTGCATTTCTGTATACTGATGACACACTTTCGCAAAGAGAAATTAAAAAAGCAACGCCATTTACAATTCCATAAAAAAAATCTAGGAATAAAAGTAACCAAGAATGAGAAAGACATAGTACACTCAACACATGGCAGAAAAGAAATGAAAAATATGTGTGTCGAGGGGGGCAGAATGTATGGGTCAAAGATTTGGAAGGCAACACAAACAAATGGTAGCATACGCCATGCTCCTTAACTGGAAGAGTTAATTATGTGAACATGTCCATCGTACCCAAAGCAATCGACAGATGTGATGAAATGCCTATCTGAATTCCTGTGTCATTATTCAAGGAAATAGAAAACAGTCCTCAAACTTATATGGAATCACAAAAGACACCAAATCCACAAAGCAACCTGGAGAAAGAGGTGCAGTCAACACACTCCTGGATTTCAAGCAGGATTATAAAGCTGTTGTCATCAAAACAGGATGGTACTGGCATAAACACAGACACCAGGTCAGTGGAACAGTACAGAAAGCTCAGAAACTTACCCACATGTAGATGATCCTAACTTACGACACAGCAGCAGAAGATATGCCATGAGGGAAGGACTGTCTCTTCAGTGAGCGGTAACAGGCAAATGGACACTAAATGCAGAAGAATATAACTGGGTCACTTTCTTACACCACACACAAAATTTTTAATGGATGAATGATTTGAACATAAGACCTGAATCCATAAACCTCCAAGAAGACACAGGTACTAAGTCTCTCGACATTGGTTTTGGCAAAGAGTCTTCAGATCGGACACCAAATGCAAAGGCAACAAAAGCAAAAATAAACAAGTGGAACAACATTAAACTGAAATCTTCCACACAGCAACAGAAACCAGCAAAAACTTAAAAGGCCACTGACCCAATAAGAAAAAAATATCTGCGAATCATATGTGTGAGAAGAGGCTAATATCCAAAATACACACAACACTCATGCAAATCAAAACAAAAAAAAACTATATAAAAAATGGGAGGAATATGTGAATAGATACTTTCCAAAGATGGCACACAGGTGCCAACAGACAGAAAAAGTTGTTCGACATCACTAATCATCGTCAGAGAAACATCAGTCAAACCCACAATCGGCTATCCTCTCACAACTGTTGGAACAGCAATTGTCCCAGAGACAGACACCAGGTGGGGTCAAGGGTGTGCAGACGAGGAGACACTGTGCACTGTTGGTGGGAATGGAAATTGGTGCAGCCACTGTGACAAACGGTATGGAGGTTCCTGAAAAAATAAATACAACTACCCCATGACTCAGTAATGGCTCTATTGAGTATTGATTTGAAGAACACAAAAATGCTGCCTCAAAAAGACAGATGCACTCCCACGTTCACTGCAGCATTATTCACAAGAACCAGACATGGAAACACAGACCTTGGGGGCCTTATGCCAAGTAACTCAGACACAGAAAGACCAATACCAGATGCTCTCATGTACATTCCACGTGGAATAAACAAATACTGAACGCATAGATACTGAGAGCAGGTTGGTAGGTGCCAGATTTGGGGATGGGGTGGTAGAAACGGGTGAAGGTGGTCAAAGTCTCAATGTTTGAGTGAGAAAATCCTACAGTCATGAAATGTTCTGTCAGGCATGGAGACTAAAACTAATCCCGCAGCATGGGGTATAGGTTTCCCTGCTCTTTGAAAGTACAGGGCTTCTGAGAAACCTTGCACAGCAGAAATGGTGTCAAGAAGGAATGACCATTAATTTAAACGAACAATTAGACAGTGTGCTCAGACTCCAAAATTCCTTCTCTTTGGCTTTTCATAGGCCTCAGCACACAAGTTTCTAACAGAGGCCCAGCATAAATGAAGATGAAGCACAGCAGAAGCTTACAGACACAATTCAAAGTGCTGGTGGCTGGATGCGGAGAGCGGTTCCCAGAGGAAGGAGCTGGTTGGGGTGCACGCCGCCTCTGTTGTGCTTCTCCCCAAAACAGATGCTGAACACGATTCTCACTGTTCACCTTTTTTCATAAGAGGGAAATCCTCTTCAGGTCTCTTCCTCTTACTGAAGCTGGGTAATAACATAGTTCTTTCAAGAAAGCCCAGTGTCTTACTGTGAACGTTTAAAAAGTGGGGTATACTTGTACTTGAGCATTGCTGAGGGAGGAGATGTGAAAGGTTCTCCCAGACACAAACCTCAGCAGATCCACCAGGAAAGGCACCTTCCTCAGCATGCAGAACACGGACTACCTCCTACCCCCTGAGAAACCCTCTCCTTCCTCTCGATCAGGACAACCCACAACACCTGAGAGTTACCCCAATTCCTCTGTTCTCCTGCTCCTAATAGTTATCCCATCAGCAAATCCTGTGAGCTCCATCTTCAAAATGGACCCAGAATAGTTCTAACCACTCCATCCAAGGCCACCTGTCTGGTCCCAAGTGCCTGAGTTCCTGGAAAAGCTTCGTCATTGACCTGCCTTGCCATCTTCAACCCTCTGTCATCTGTTCTCAACACTGTAGCCAGGATGGCCCAGTGAAACAGCATCTCAAGGGGTTATAGCCCTGGAATAGCTTTCTGTCACACTCTTTCACCTCTCTGAGCTCATGTCCTAAGCTGTCTCCTGTGGCCACAGGGTCTTCTTGTTGCTCCTGGACATAACAGGAATTCTCCTGCCCCAGAGACTTTGCACATGCTTTCCCTTCTCTTCAGAATGCTCTTCATGTGTTCTCACTCACCTTTCGAGAAGTGTGAATTGGAGTGACAGGGACAGAAGATGAGGCTGTGTGTTGGGTGAGGCTGGTGGCCCAGAAGAAGGTTCTCTGCCAGCTCTCCGCCTGTGCCTCACTTGTCCTCAACCAGGAACTTGCACACAGCCCTCACCTGCCACAACTCTCATCCAGGAGACCAACATCCACCCCTGGAGCCCACCCTGCCCACACCCTGCTGCAGAATGCATTCAGCTCTCCTCTGAGACCCCTGTCAGCTTTACCCAGACCTGGAACTCCCTTGTCTCCTGCAAAGCTCCCGGATTCCTCCTCTTCTTCCAAAATAACACTGGCGCAAGGCTTTCATGAGAAAGCTATAATGCTAACTAATGAAAGGTTCACACCTACTTTCCCCTTCTGTTGCCTTTCTCTCCACCTTCTTTCCTACCTGTGCAAACTGTAACATACCAGTGGAACATGAACATGCTCTGAGATCTGAATCTTTCATTGCAGCTTTCTGAGGACTCCTTATGTGATAAGAAACTAGTGTATCCTACAACAGGGTGTTTTCCATCTATCCTCTATAGAATAGTACAGCCCAAATCACTACAATTTTACCTCACTCTTCATGAAGCAGAACACTTTTTTGCTTTCTTCTCTTACTTATATTCCAGTTAGTTCACATGCCATGGAATATTCGCTTCAGGGGTAGGATTTAGTGATTCCTCATCTGCATACAGTACCCAGTGCTCATCACAAGTGCCCTCCTTAATACCCCTCACCCATTTAACTCTTCCTCCCATGTCCCTGTCCTGCAGCAACACTCAGTTTCTTCTCCAAGGTTGAGTCTATTTCCTTGTTTGCCTCTCTCATCACCCCTCAACTCTGTTCATCTATTTTCTGTCTGAAATTCCACAAGTGTGAGAGATAGGATATTTGTCTTTCCTCACTGATTTTGCTTAGCTTAATATACTCTAGATCCATCCACATCCTTGCAAATGGTAAGATTTCATTCTTTTTGAAGCTGGGTCATAATCCATTATATATATATGTATCCCACATCTGCTTTATCCAATCATCAGTGCATGGACTTTGGGTTTCTCTCCATAGTTTGGCTACTGTGGACATTGGTGCTATAAACATCATAGTGCATGTTCCCCCTTTGAATCTGCATTTCTGTATCCTTTGGGTAAATACCTAGGAGAGCAATTGCTGGATCATGTGGTTGTTCAATGTTTAACTTTTTGAGGAACCCCCACACTGTTTCCCAGACTGGCTGCACAACTTTGCATTCCCACCAACAGGATGGGAGGGTTCCCCTTTAAGCAGAACATTATCTGCCGGCAATTTCATAAGAGGAAACAAAACCTCTGGGAGATGCACCCAGGGTCAGGCAAGCAGTTGCAGACTTCACCCCAAGGCTCCTGACGCCAAGCCCCTTGAAGCCACCAGCATGCCACTATTCAAAAGAATTCCCAGACTCTCCTTCTGACTCCACCGCCAAAGAAACTACAGAGAGAATATGGCACCTCAAAATATTGAGATAATACATTTAGTAAAACTAGAAAGTCAAGCTCAACTTTTAAACAGGAATAGGCCGCCTTGGATAATTTTCAATTTTCCCACCACCCTAATTTTAACTCTTCTGATGAATAAACTAATCAATGATGAAACATCACCTTTGTCAAATGACATCATCCAAGTCTGTATCAGATGAAAAAAAGCCACCTAACCCTAGATGCTGGCCACTCAACCATATCTTAGGCCCAACTGAATAAACACTGTTAGATGAAGGAAGAAATTAGATGTTACAAACAGGCACAGAGTGAATCTCACCTCCCCTTTCTAATAAAAGAGGGTTCTTAGGAAACAGATGGTCAAAATACATTTGTAAGCAATAAATGGACAGAGAAATTGTGATTCCCTGCAAAGTTCTACCAGCACGGAAACTAAGTAATTCTTGCACCAAACCCAGAATGCTGACAGCTACTTCAATTTTACTTTGTGGCTCCACTAGAGAAAAGAGAAAAGCCCAGGAGGTTTTGGGATAATGAGAGGTTTTACCTCCAGCCCTGACATAGTTAGGACATTTTGCTAAACATACCTGTGCTTTCTCTAAACACTGGCGTCCTGTGACAAGCTGCCTCGCTGACTCTGATGCTGACCTTCAAAACCTCGGGTGTCTTGGAGCCAGAGCAAGAAGTGCTGTCAGCTGGGAGAAGAAGGCACCTCTGACCTAAAGCCTGCACACCTGCTTTGGTTTCTGGGCGAAGGGGCAACACATACTTGTTGTTTAGCAGTAATTATCTTCATTCTCAATAGACCAATGAGCTTGCCTTTTCTGGAAGGCAGACTTACTCTTCTAAAGAAACCCTCAATTCGTCTATTCCCAATGCAACTAGAGTGAAACATTTATTTCTCACTTAAATAGAAAACACTGTTATTGTCGACACTGCGTGAATGAACTTTTAAAAACATTTTAGAGAGAAAGGAAGAGACCTTTATTCAAACCCAAGTCAGGACAACTGTCTGGGAGACACAATCTTCACCAAGAAGGGAGTGCTCCGGGGAAGGAACATTTGGGGCAGGCTTATATATTTTTTTCTGTTTTGTTTTACATACAGAGTTACACACCACAATGAGGATCTTCTTAGATCCAGAAAGTGACAGATTCTTTCTTATGTTTTCAGTATGTACATGTCAGTATGACCTTAATCTTATGGGAGCCAAAGAGGTTCTTTATTTTTTCTTATATTTATGTTGGCATTTTTTGGTTATTGTTTTCTCCTCGAAGCAGATGTACAACATGTGCTTGGGGTAGAAATAGGGCCCATGCTTTGAGGTTTTTGCCCAGCCATTTTGAGCTGGTAAAATGTTGAAGGATAGCTTCCCTGGGAGCCCAGGATCAGGGCCCAAAGATGATATAAGATAAAAATTCCTTTTATCATTGTAATTACTCCTAAATGGAGGAATTTGAGACAAAAACACCTTTCACAAGAGTACCAAGAAATCAAAATGATACCCACAAAAGCCTGCCTGCTCCATGGTCAGCACAGGTAACAGAAATGTTCACAGTCTCTGGACTCCTGCCCTTCTCCTGCCCAAATCGCTGAAGCACACAGACCACTTAAAATCAGAATTGTAGAACTGCTAGACACCTTAGAGATGTCTGGCACCATTCCCTTGGACTGCAGAATAAAACACAGTAGCTCGTTGTCACAAACTAATTTCAACATGAAGTGCCCCCTGGATGCCCTAAGTTCTTTCTCTGCAAATGTTGACTAATGTAAGTCACAGTCATACCATATAAACACTACGATGGCTGTGAAGTCATCATAGATAAGACAATATTTTAGCCATGTTTATAAGCATTGGCTCCTGTTGTAAAGAGGCTGAGCTGAGTGTTTTTAAACACTATTTCAGACCAGTTTTACAGCACCCTCTGAACATACCAGAGCCTGAATCGACTAAAAAAGATAGTTGTTTTCAGTAACTTTAATACCAGAAAAATATTATACTGTCTCTATCCCTAAGGATCTTTGAGTATCTTACCCAGAGGTCCTCCACTGAGATAATGATCTTAATGATCACCATGGGCAGAGGTGAAAAGGCCCGCTGAATTTGTTCCAGTTGTCCACATGACAAGAAAATCCTGATACTTGATAGGTTTCCAGATCGAGAAGACCAGAGATAAGAGGGAAATAGTACCCTGTATGGAACAACAAGGGATTTGGAGTCAATTTGGGGATCCCACTTAGGTTTCTGACACTAAAATCCTCTGTGACTCATATCATCCGAGTCCCTGTCTAACCACCTGAAAATGTGCCTAAAAATATCTATACCTAGTTTGAAGTTTAAGAGGCAGAATGCTACAAAGAGCCAGTATGATGTCTCAAGATCAGGTGCTCAGGAAGCCAAAATTGCTATTGGGTCTATTTCTTTTCCAGAAGAAAGAACACATGTTGAATCCACATTCCTAATAGATGACTCACCAGATGATTTTCAAACCTGAAGGAAGGACAAGAAGTCACTCTTGTGTCATAGTTCACTCAGAAATCATGTTGGACTGGTGAGTATGATACGATAGCAACGTCATCACTAAGAGTGGGGAGCTTCTAATTTCCATACGGCCATGTTGACCCCCTTAGCTCAGAGCCACCAAAAAAGGGCAGCTGGGAAGGGGGCACCGTCATCACTATGAGTGGGGAGCTTCCCATTTCCATATGGCCATGTTGACCCCCTTAGCTCAGGGCCACCAGAAAGGACAGCTGAGGGGGACCACAGGCCAATGCGGCCAGGTGTGGCTGGGGCAGGCAGAACTCTGACTTAAGGCTCAACTCCTATCTAGATTATTATAATGCTCTTCACAAATAAAGTATCATTGTGTGTGAGCCCTCATGTAGAAAAGGTTCAGAATTTCCATTGAGATTCCCTCTCTGACATTTAGGATATGTAGAAAAGTTCCATTTAATTTTAAACATTGAAGGACTTCTTGGTTTTCTTTTCTCTATGACTGTGGCTCAATTCCCCTGTGGTCTAAGAATAGAATCTAGTTAATTTCAGGGTTTAACATTTGTAGACTTGATTCGTGGCCCCACCTATCATCTATTTGGGTAAAGAGTCTATGACCACTTGAAAATAATGTATTCTGCACTTATTATGGAATGTTCCCTATATGTCAATTAGGTCACATTTTTTACCAATGTTTTGTCTGCTTTTTCTGTCAGATATTGAGAAAGGTATATTAAAATCTTCAAACAATGCTGCTCTATTCAACGGTGCATCGGAGAATTTACCAGTGTTAGAAGGCAAGAAAAACAAAAAGTATAAGAATTGAGGGGATAATTGTGACTATTCACAGATAATACGATTGTGTACATAGAAAATCCAAAACAGTCTATAAATACCCTATTAGAATTAAAAATGCAATTTATAAATTTGAGATGGATTGTAGCTTCCCATTGGACAGTTTCTGAAAGAAAACGTAGAACCTGTCAATCTTTGGGTAGGACATAGGGTGCACTAACCATTTAAAAGAATTCAGTGGGACTTCATAAAAATGTGACATTTCTCCTTATCTTATGACCATAAGAAAATGAAAAAGTGAACCGCATTCTGGGAAGTAAAGATTTGCAATACACACACTGACAAAGACTTGTCAATAAAGAATTCCTGCTCATCAACCATAGAAAGTCTATTTATAAACGAATATTTCACAAAAGATTGACTGATGGCCAATAAGAACAGGAAAGGGTGCTCTGCAGTATTATTTTCAGGAACAGCAAGGCCTTTCCTAAAATGAAAACATACACACAAACCAGTATTCCCTAGATGGATGACGTCCTTATTTCTGAGGAAGCTTGAAGAACAGACTAGCATCAAAGTAAAGTGATGGAATTCCTGACACTCAGAGGATGGACAATTGACCTCAAACTACAGTACAATTTCTAGGCATCATTCGGTTCTCTGAAGGCAGACAACTACCACACCCCTTCCTACACCACACAGGTTGCTTCCCAACCCCTACCATAAAAGAAGAAGATGAGAAACAGATAGGACTAGTAGGAAATAGCAAAACTCACATGTGGGGATTATCCTGAAACACACTGATCACATAACTAGTGTAAGGAAGTGTAGGGAACTGACAAGGACAGAGACTCAAGAGGTACTTCTTTGGGAAATGCTGTCTGACATCGTCACACCGTGGTACCAGCTAATGAGGGCTCTGAGCATACCCTAGGGTTTGCTCACAAGGGTCTGCAACACCATCGCTGAGGACTGAAACTCTTCAAGACCTCAAAGCTTGCCTGATTGACTATTGGACTAAGAGATTCCCATGTTCTGAAAACAGATACCAACCCATTGAAAGGTTCACCTGGGCTCTCTCGGAGGTCCTACAAGAAGCTGAACCATTCACTGAAAATCAATTACACACACACACACACACACACACACACACACACACACACACACCTGTCATTTCACCAATTACTTAAACATTCAAGGTTCTTCCTACCTTTTCTTTTACACATTGATATTTATACTCCCATGAAATGTCATCATTTCTAATGAACACTGATGTCAAAATAGAGATCCATTGACACAATATTCACAAAATTGAACTTCCCTGCTGTAATTTTCAATATAGCATTTTTTAAAGTTCATACATATTTTAGGTTTTTGGTAACTTTTACAGGAGAAGATCAGCATTGAAAAACTCTGAATACTGACAATGAGGTTTAGGCCTAGAGAACAAAAATTGTCCAATTTCATAGATAATAAGGAACCAAAGGGAAAGCATGGAAGCTGTAGTCGAATAATTTTACACATGTGCATCCTCTATTATTCTACTACTGAGGGGCGTGTTTTATTACCAGTATGCATGCATCAATTGTCTTCCACGTGCACCTGCACAGGTATAATGAATTACTACAGTAGAATGAAATGTCTGGGAACTACTTGGCGGCATCTATAATGAACAATGAAATTTCGATCTTATATTTGGTGAACTTCCACTGTCTGTCCCTTTAGACAATGGACCCTAAACAGAAGGGGGAATGAACCACGAGAGACTATGGACTCTGGGAAACAAACTGAGGGCTTCAGAGGGGAGAGGGGTGGGGGATTGGGATGGGCCAGTGATGGGTATTAAGGAAGGTACATATTGCATGGAGCACTGGGTGTTATATGCAAATAATGAATCAGGGAACACTACATCAAAAACTAAGGAAATACTGTATAGTGACTAACATATCAAAATAAAAAATTATTATTAGAAAAAAATTAAAGGTAAAAAAAAAAACCAATACAGCTTTTCAGTTTCAAGAACAATCACAATTGAGAAAAAACTAACTTCCAATCCCTAAAGCAAAACACAGACCAAGTTCCATCTCACTCCCGTTTATTCACATTCTCTGTGGGTTTTAAGCTATTTCCCTACCTCCTTTCCTGCTGAGCAGGGAGCCCGGGCTCGATCCCAGAACCCTGGGATCATAACCTGAGCCAAAGGCACATGCTTAACTGGCTGAGTCAGCCAGGAGCCCCAGTCATGTTTTCCTTAAGCAAAAGGACACTTTCTCACAATGCCTTCACATGACTTCACATGGTACCAGAGACCTGCATTTGCTTCTAGGAGGTTGCAGATGAAGGCCATTGCAAACTCTCACAGTGGTTTATCAAATACAATGACCTGCCTGGTGACAGTGAAACTCTTATGAGCCCACGAGAGGGTGCTGTGACACTCAGCTGTGGCTGGGCTGGCACAGAGAACCAAATCCATTTCCCTGCCTGATGTCTGTGAGGAACAGATGCCCCCACTGTGAATGAGACCCTGCCACTGAGCTGTCCAGAGATGGCCATCCTCACGGAGGATGAGGATAAAGGACAATGCCTGAGGAGACCTCATCTGTCTCTTTTATCTTTTCATATTTTTGACAGTGGACAAATCACTGCCTAGGAGTCCCCAACTACCTTAGTCTCATCTGTGAATGACCAAGAGGTTTTACAAAACACTTAAGATTTTGACCTCACAAATGCCCACAACCACTTACCATAGGGATTCAACATTAAGCAAAGATACTGTTCGTTGGAAGAGAGGTCCTGCCCACTGTTGTTTCTCACTTATATGCTCATCTTCCTTACCTCATGGTAACATAACCACCTTGATTCCTGCTTCCGTCTTCAGGAAGGCTGAGGTGACTTGAAGGGCATTACCCTGACATCGTTTTTCTTAGCAATAAGATGTGGACATTTCCCTAGTCCTACACACCCAAAGTTGAATCGGAATCAGGATTGAGGAGGCTGATGAGAGTTGAAGGTGTTTTCCTGTACACGATGGTTTATTACCAATAAGGATGGGTCAGAGTCCTCGAAATTCCAGAACGTTTTCATTAATGCTTCCTACTCGTGAAAGATGATGTACATTGGTCTTTCCCTGTACAGTGTGGTAACTCAGAGAAAAGTGCTTAGCCCTTTCGTCAGACTTCCACGAGCACTTTGGGGTTGGCTTCCATATTCACAAAGGATGATGTTAGGGCTAAGAGGGTTCCTGTACACTGTTATTTCTTTCAGATAAGTGTATGGCATTTTTGTTACATTGCCAGAGCCTCTTAGCGCCGGGCTTGCCGGCCTCCTGTGGAAGAACCCTAACCCGAGGTCGGCCCCCGAGGGGCCCCTCCCAAGGAGCCTGGCACCACAATGCCGGGGATTTGGGACCCCCGAGCCCCAGTGCTGGACTCACTCTGCCACCCCGCAAGCACCCAGGGCGCTACGGGTGTTGCCAGTCATTCAAGAAGGGAGAACGGGCAAGGCCCTCCGATCCCCCTGTGACCTTCAAAGGCCCCTGTGCAAAAACTCTGACTCCTTCGCTCCTGCTCCCCAGCGCCCTAACCTCGGCCCACCCGTCCTCTCGCGGCAGAGCTGGCGGATCGGGCCTGCGGGCTTCCTGGGGGCTAACCCTATGCCAAGTTGCCCCCGAAGGGCCCCTCCCAAGTGGCCTGGCGCTGCATGCCAGGGATTGGGGACCCCCAACTCCCACCGCCGGATGCACCGTGCCACCCTGCCGCCACATGGGGCACTAGGGGCGTCACCAGTCCTTCAGGGCGACAGAACGGGCAGGACCCTCCAAGCCTCCTGCGACCTTCGAAGGCACCCCAAGACAAAGCGTAAATGCTCTGGCCCATGCCCCCACTCGCCAGCTACCTCACCTCAACCCACACCTCCATTCACCGCACATGGGCGGAACGAGCCTGGCAGCCTCCTGGGGGCTAACCCTAACCCTAGGTCTGCCACCGAGGGGCCCGTCCCAAGGGGCCTGAGGCTGCAACGCCGGGTATTAGGGAGCCCTGATCCCCAGCGCCGGAGTCTCCCTGCCGTCCCATCACCACCCGGGCCGCTAGGGGTGCCGCTGGTCATTCAGGGCGGTAGAACGGGCAGGGCCCTCTGAACCCGTGGCGAACTTCGAAGGCCCCCCCATCCAAAACGCTCGAGCCCACGCTCCTGCTCCTCAGCGCCCTCACCTCGGCCCACCCCTCCGCTCGCCACAGAGCCGGCGGATGAGGCCTGCACTCCTCCTGGTGGCTACACAGAACCCTAGGTTGTCCCCTTAGGTGCCCCTCCGAAGGGGCCTGGCACCGCAATGCCTGGGATTGGGGACCCCCGAGCCCCAGCGCCGGACTCACCATGTCGCCCCCCCCGCCACCCGGGCCGCTAGGAGCACCGTCGGTCATTCAGGGAGGGAGAACGGGCAGATTCCTCCGAGCCCCTGGTGACATTCGAAGGCCCCCCGTGCCAAAATGCTTGGGCCCATGCTCCCGCTCGCCTGCGCCCTCACCTCGGTCCGCCCCTCCACTCGCTGTAGAGCCAGTGGATCTGGACTGAAGCCCTCCTGGGTGTTACCCTAACCATTGGTGGGCCCCCGAGGGGCCCATCCAGGTTCCTATTGCCGCAACACCAGGGATTGGGGAATCCCGAGCCCAAGCGCCGGACTCACCCTCCCGCTCTACCGCCACCTGGGCCGCTAGGGGCGCCGCCGTTCATTCAGGGAGGGAGAACAGGCAGGGCCCTCCTAGCGACCTGCGACCTTCGAAGGCCCCCCGCACCAAAACGCTTGGCCCCACGCTCCCGCTGGCCAGCGCCCTTACCTCGGCCCTCCCCTCCGCTCGCCGCACAGCTGGCGGATCGGGCCTGTGGGCCTTCTGGGGGCTAACCCTAAACCTATGTCGGCCCCCTAGTGGCCCCTCCCAAGGGGCCTGGTGCCGCAACGACGGGGAAAGGGGACTCCTGAGCCCCAGCGCCGGACTCACCATGCCCCCCGCTGCCACCCGGGTCACTATGGGCACCGCCGGTCATTCAGGGCGGGAGAATGGGCAGGGCCATCCGAGCCACCGGTGACATTTGAAGGCCCCCCGTGCCAAAATGCTTCGGCCCACGCTTCTGCTCACCAGTGCCCTCACCTCGGCCAGCCCCTCCGCAAGCTGCACAACCAGCAGATCGGGCCTGGCGGCCTCCTGGGGTCTAACCCTAACCCTAGGTTGGCTGTCAAGGGGCCCCTCCGAAGGGGTCTGGCACCAACACGCTGGGGATTGGGGACCCCCGAACACCAACGCCGGACTCACCCTGCTGCCCTGCCGAGACCCGGCCCGCTAGGGTCGCCATCCTCATTCAGAGTGGGAGAACTTGCAGGGCCCTCCGTGCCCCCTGCGACCTTCGAAGGCAACCCACGCCAAAATGCTAGGGCCCACGCTCCCGCTCACCATTGCCCTCACCTGGGACCCACCCTCCGCTCGCCACACAGCCGTCAGATCGGGCCTGCCAGCCTCCTGGGGGCTAACCCTAACCCTAGTTCAGCCCCTGAGGAGCCCCTCCCAAGGGGACTGGCGCCATCACGCCGGGGATTGGGGACAATCCAGCCCCAGTGCTGGACTTTCACTGCCACCCTGCCGCCACCCGGGTTGCTAGGGGCGCTGCCGGTCCTTCGGGGCAGGAGAAGGGGTAGGGCCCTCTGAGCCCCCCGTGACCTTCGAAGGCCCCCTGTGCCAAAAGGCTTGGGCCCACGCTCCCGCTCACCATTGCCCTCACCTCATCCCGCCCCTCCGCTCGAACACACAGCTGGCGGATAGGGCCTGCTGGGCTCCTGGGGGCTAACCCTAAACCTAGGTCGGCCCCCGAGGGGCCCTTTCCAAGGGTCCTGGCTCCGCCACGCCGGGGATTGGGGACCCACGAGCATGAGCACCAGACTCACCCAGCTGCCCCGCCGCCACCCGGGCTGCTAGGGGCACCGCCACTTATTCAGGGCAGGAGAAGGGGCATGGATCTCTGAGCCCCCGGCGACTTTCGAAGGCCCCCCACACCAAAACGCTTGGGCCCACGCTCCCGCTCGCCAACACCCTCACCTCTGCCCACCACTCCTCTCGCCGCACAGCTGGCAGAATGGGCCTGCCGGCCTCCTTTGGGCTAACCCTAACCCTAGGTAGGCCCCCAAGGTACCACTCCCAAGTGCCTGGCGACACCACGCTGGGGATTGGGGACCCACGAGCCCTAGCTCCAGACTCACCCTGCCACCCCGCCATGACCCGGCCCGGTAGGGGCAACGTCCTCACAGGGCGAGAGAATAGGCAGGGCCCTCTGAGCCCCCAGTGACCTTCGAAGGCTCCCCGCGCCAAAACGCTTGGGCCCACACTCCCGCTAGCCAGCGCATTCACGTCGGCCCGCCCCTCCGCTCAATGCACAGCCAGCGGATCAGGCCGCCGGACTCCTGGGGGTAACCCTAAAGCTAGGCAGGAACCAGAGGGGCCCCTCCCAAGGGGCCTGGAGCCACCAAGCCTGGGACTAGGACCATAGGCCCCATCGCCAGACTCACCCTGCCTCCCAGCTGCCACTCGGGCCACTAGGGGCGCCGCTGGTCATTCAGGGCGCAAGAATGGACAGGGTCCTCCGAGCCACTGGCGACCTTCGAAGGCTCTCCGCGCCAAAACCCTGGTGCCCACGCTCCCGCTCCCCAGCGCCCTCACCTTGGCCCGCCCCTCTGCTCCCTGCACAGAGGGCGGATCCGGCCTGCCGGCCTTGTGTGGGCTAACCCTAACCATAGGTCGGCCCTCCAGGGTCCCTCCCAAGGATTCTGGTGCCTATACGCCAGGGATGTGGGACCCCAAGCCCCAGAACCAGACTCACGCTGCCGCAACGCCGCCACCCGGGCCGCTAGGGGCGTGGCCGCTCATTCAGGGCGGGAGAATGGACAGGGCCCTGGAGAAACCGGCGACATTTGAAGCCTCCCGCGCCAAAATGCAGGGGCCCATGCTCCCACTCACCAGCGCCTTTACCTCGGCCCGCCCACCTCTTGCCGCCCAGCCAGAGGATTGGGCCTGCTGGCCTCCTGGGTGCTAACTCTGACCCTAGGTCGGCCCATGAGAAGCCCCTCCCAAGAGGCCTGGCCCTACAATGCTGGGGATTGGGGATCCCTGAGCCACAGCTCAGGACTCACCCTGCAGCCCCACTGCCAATGGAGCCGCTAGGGGCGCCGCTGGTTATTCAGGGCAGGAGAATGGGCAGGGCCCTTCGAGACATGGCAACATTCGAAGGCCCAGGGTGCCAAAACGCTGGGGCCCACGCTCCCGCTCTGCATCCCCCTCAACTCAGCCCACACCTCCACTCCTCGCACAGCCGGTGGATCGGGCCTGCCAGCCTCCTGGGCACTAACCCTAACCCTAGGACGGCCCCTGAGGGTCCCTTCCTAAGGAGTCTTGCAGCGCAATGCCGGGGATTGGCGACCCCCAAGCCCCAGGGCCGAGTGCACCCTGCCACCCTGCCCCACAGGGCCCGCTAGGGGCGCCGCCATTCATTCTGGGTGGGAGAACTGGCAGGGGCCTCCGAACCCCCGCCCACCTTCGATGGCGCCCAGAACCAAAATGCTTGTGCCCAGGCTCATGTTCACCAGCGTCCTCACCTCGGCCCAACTCTCCGCTCCACGCACAGGTGGTGTATAGGGCCTGCCAGCCTCCTGGGTGCTAACCGTAACTGTAGGTCGGCCCCCGAGGGGCCCTTCTCAAGTGGCCTGGCGCCCCAACGCCGGGGATGGGGCAACTGAGCCCAAGTGCTGGACTCACCCTGCTGCCCTTCAGCCACCTGAGCCACTAGGGGCCCCGCTGGTCATTCAGAGCGGGTGAATGGGCAGGTCCCTCCAAGCCACCACCGACCTTCGAAGGCCCCCCACGCTAAAACGCTTGGGCTCATGCTCAGGCTCGCCAGCGCCCTCACCTCGGCCCACCCTGCCGTGTGCCGCACAGACGCTGATCGGGTCCACCGGTCTCCGGGGGGCTAACTGTAACCCTAGATCGACCCCCGAGGGGCCCATCCCAAGGGGCCTGGCGTTGCAACGCCGGGGATTGGGGACCCTGAGCCTCAGCACCCGACTCACCCTGCCACCCAGCCGCCACCCAGGGGCTTGGGGTGCTGCCATTCAATCAGGGCGGGAGAACGGGCAGGGCCCTCCGAGACACGGTGAACTTCGAATCTCCCCCGCTCAAAACGCCCGAGCCCACGCTCCCAAACACCAGTGCCCTCACCTGGGTCCGCCACTCCACTCTCCACACAGCTGGCGAATAGGACCTGCCGAGATCCTAGGGGGTAAACCTAAACCTAAGTTGTCATCCAAGGGGCCCCTCCCAAGGGGCCTGGCGCCGCATCGCTGGGGATTGGAGATACCTGAGCCGCAGGGCCTGACTCAAACTGCCACCCCTCACGACCCGGGCTGCTAGGGGCGCCGCCGTTCGTGCAGGGTGGGAGAACGGGCAGAGCCCTTTGAACCCCCGCCGACCTTTGAAGGTGTTCTGAACCAAAACGCTTGGGCCCAGGCTCATGATCACCAGCATCCTCACCTTGGCCCAACTCTCCCCTTGATTCAGACCCATTGGATAGGGCCTGCCGGGCTCTTGGTTCTAATGAAAACCCTAGGTCAGCCCCGTGGGGCACATCCCAAGGGGCCTGGCTCTGCAACGCTGGGGATTGGTGACTCAGACCCCAGAGCCAGACTCACCCTGCCGCACTGTCGCCACCCGGGCCTCTAGGGGCACCGCCGGTCATTCAGGGCGAGAGAAGGGAAGGGCCTTCGGAGTCCCCGGTGACCTTCAAAGGCTCACCTCGCCAAAATGCTGGTGCCCACGCTCCCGCTCCCCAGCGCCCTCACCTCGGCCCGCCCCTCCGTTTGCTGCAGAGCCAGTGGATAGTGCCTGCCGGGCTCCTGGGGGCTAACTGAAAACCTAGGTCAGCCCTGTGGGGCACATCCCAAGGGTTCTGGCTCTGCAATGCTTGGGATTGGTGACTCAGAGCCCCAGAGCCGGACTCACCCTTCCACACTGTCGCCACCTGGGCAGCTAGGGGCGTCGCCGGTCATTCAGAGTGAGAGAAGTGGCAGGTCCTTCCGAGTTCCCGGTGACCTTCAAAGGCTCCTGGAGCCAAAACACTGGTGCCCATGCTTCCACTCCCCAGCGCCCTCACCTCGGCCCGCCCCTCCGCTCCCCGCACAGCAGGCGGATCGGGCCTGCCAGCCACCTGGGGGCTAACCCTAACCCTAGGTCGGACCCGAGGGGCCCCTCCCAAGGGGCCTGACGCCACAATGCCGGGGATTGGGGACCCCAAGCCTCAGCACCTGACTCACCTGCCGCCCAGCCGACAATCGGGGGCTTGGGGTACTGCCGTTCATTCAGGGCAGGAGAACGGGCAGGGCCCTCCGAGACATGGGGACCTTCAAAGGCCCCCCAGGCCAAAACGCCCAGGCCCACCCTCCCACTCACCAGCGCCCTCACCTAGGTCTGCCACTCTGCTCTCCACACAGCTGGCGAATAGGGCCTGTTTGCCTCCTAGGGGCTAAACCTAACTCTAGGTTGGCCCCCGAAGGGCCCCTCCCAAGGGGCCTGGTGCCGCAACGCCAGGGATTGGGGACCCCCAAGCCCCAGCGCCCGATGCACCCTGCCGCCCCTCCCCACCTGGGCCGCTAGGGGCGCCGCTGTTCATTCACCTTGGAAGGATGGACAGGGCCCTCCGAATCCCCGCCAATTTTCAAAGGCGCCCCAAATCAAAACACTTGGGCCCAGGCTCATATTCACCAGCACCCTCACCTCAGCCCAACTCTCTTCTCGATGCCCAGGTGGTGTATCGGGCTTGCCAGCCTCCTGGGGGCTAACCCTAACCATAGTTCGGCCCCCGAGGGGCACTTCCCAGGGGCCTGGTGTCACAACGCTGCGGATGGGGACCCCGAGCCCAAGTGCCGGTCTCACCCTGCTGCCCTTCAGCCACCCGAGCCGCTAGAGACCACTGGTCAATCAGGGTGGGAGAATGGGCAGGGCCCCCGGAATCCCCGCTGACCTTCAAAGACCCCCCGCGCAAAAAAATTGGCTCCATTCCTCCTGCTCCCCAGCGCCCTCAGCCCGGCCAGGCCCTCCGCTTGCTGCAGAGCCAGTGGATAGTGCCTGCCAGGCTCCTGGGGGCTAACTGAAATCCTAGGTAGGACCCGTGGGGCACAACCCAAGGGGCCTGGCTCTGCAACGCTGGGGATTGGTGACTCAGAGCCACAGAGCCAGACTCACCCTGCAGCACCATCACCACCCGGGCCGCTTGGGGAGCCACCGCTCATTCAGGGCGGGAGAAGGGACAGGGACCTGGAGAAACTGGCGATATTTGAAGCCTCCTGCGCCAAAATGCAGGGGCCCACGCTCCCGATCGCCAGCGCCTTTACCTCGGGCCGCCCACCTCTCGCCGCCCAGCCAGAGGATTGGGCCTGCTGGCCTCCTGGGTGCTAACTCTAAACCTAGGTCCGCCCACGAGGAGCCCCTCCCAAGAGGCCTGGCCCCGCAACGCTGGGGATTGGGGATCCCCGAGCCGCAGCATGGACTCATCCTGCTGCTCCACCGCCAAGGGAGCTGCTAAGGGCGCCGCTGCTTATTCAGGGAAGGAGAACGGGCAGGGCCCTTTGAGCCATGGCATCAGTCAAACGCCCAGGGCGCCAAAACGCTGGGGCCCACGCTCCCGCTCGCCATCGCCCTCAACTCGGCCTGCATCTCCACTCCTCGCACAGCCGGCAGATAGGGCCTGCAGGCCTCCTGGGCGCTAACCCTAACCCTAGGACGGCCCCGAGCGTCGCTTCCTAAGGGGCCTGGTGCCGCAACGCAGGGGATTGGGAACCCCCAAGCCCCAGCGCTGGATGCACCCTGCCGTCCCGCCCCACACGTGCCGCTAGGGGCGCCGCCATTCATTCAGGGTGGGAGAACGGGCAGGGTCCTTCGAACCCCCGCTGACCTTCGAAGGCGCCCCGAACCAAAAGGCTTGGGCCCGGGCTCATGTTCACCAGCACACTCACCTCGGCCCAACTCTCCGCTCGATGCACAGGCGGTGTATCGGGCCTGCTGGCCTCCTGGGGGCTAACCCTAACTGTAGGTCGGCCACAGAGGGGCCCTTCCCAAGTGGCCTGGCGCCACAACGCCGGGAATACGGACCCGAACCCAAGTGCCGGACTCACCCTGCTGCCCTTCAGGCACCGGAGCCTCTAGGGGCCCCACCGGTCACTCAGAGCGGGAGAACGGGCAGGTCCCTCCGAGCCCCCATCGACCTTCGAAGGCCCCCCACACTAAAACGCTTTGGCTCACGCTCAGTCTCGCCACGACCTCACCTCGGCCTAACCCTCCGCGTGCCACACAGCCGAAGATCGGGTCCACCGGCCTCCTGGGGGCTAACCGTAACCCTAGATAGACCCCCGAGGGGCCCCTCCCAAGGGATCTGGCGCCGCAACGCTGGGGATTGGGGACACCCGAGCCTCAGCACTGGACTCACCCTGCCACCCAGCCGCCACCCGGGGGCTGGGGTGGTGCCGTTCATTTAGGGCGGGAGCACGGGCAGGGCCCTCCAAGACACAGCGACCTTCAAAGGCCCCCCGCGCCAAAACACCCGGGCCCACGCTCCCGCTCACCAGTGCCCTCACCTCGGTCCGCCACTCCAGTCTCCACACAGCTGGCAAATAGGGCCTGCCGGCATCCTAGGGGCTAAACCTAACCCTAAGTCAGCCTCCGAGGGGCCCCTCCCAAGGGGCCTGGCGCCGCAACGCGGTGGACTGGGGACCCCCGAGCCCTATGCCCGGACTTACATGCCGCCCCGCCGCCACCTGGGCTGCTAGGGGCGCCGCCGGTCATTCAGGGAGGAGAATGGGCAGGGCCCGCCGAGTCCCCGGAGACATTCGAAGGCCCCCGGTGCCAAAACGCTTGGGCCCAGGCTCTTGCTCGCCAGCGCCCTCACCTTGGCCTGTCCCTCCGCTCCACGCACAGCAGGTGGATCCCGCCTGCCGGCCTCCCGGGTGCTAACCCTAACCCTAGGTCGGCCACCCAGGGGCCGTTCCAAGGATCCTGGTGACACTTCGCCGGGGATCGGGAACCTCAAGCCCCAGAGCCACACTCACCCTACCGCAACGCCGCCACCCAGGCAGCTAGGAGCACTGCGGGTCATTCAGGGCGAGAGAAGGGGCAGGGCCTTCCGAGCCCCCGGTGGCCTTCAAAGGCTCCCCGTGGCCAAACACTGGTGCCCACGCTCCCGCTCCCCAACGCCCTCACCTCGGACCCGCCCTCCGCTCCCTGGACAGTGGCCGGATCCCACCTGCCGGCCTCCTGAGGGCTAACCCTAACCCTAGGTCAGCCACCCAGGGGCCCCTCACAAGGGTCCTGATGCCGCTACACTGGGGATCAGGGACCCCAAGACCCAGAGCCAGAATCACCCTGCCGCAACGTCGCCACCCGGGCGCTAGTGGCGCCGCCCGTCATTCAGGGCGGGAGAAGGGACAGGGCCCTTGAGAAACTGGCGATATTTGAAGCCTCCTGCACCAAAATGCAGGGGCCCACGCTCCCGATCGCCAGCGCCTTTACCTCGGGCCGCCCACCTCTCGCCGCCCACCCAGAGGATTGGGCCTGCTGGCCTCCTGGGTGCTAACTCTAAACCTAGGTCCGCCCACGAGGAGCCCCTCCCAAGAGGCGTGGCCCCGCAACGCTGGGAATTGGGGATCCCCGAGCCGCAGCATGGACTCACCCTGCCGCTCCACCGCCAAGGGAGCTGCTAAGGGCGCCGCTGGTTATTCAGGGCAAGAGAACGGGCAGGGCCATTTGAGCCATGGCAACAGTCGAAGGCCCAGGGCGCCAAAACGCTGGGGACCACGCTCCCGCTCTGCATCACCCTCAACTCGGCCCGCACCTCCGCTCTTCGCAGAGCCAGCGACTCGGGCCTGCCAGCCTCCTGGGAGCTAAGCCTAACCCTAGGACAGTCCCTGAAGGTCCCTTCCTAAGGGGCCTGGCGCCGCAACGCCAGGGATGGGAACCCCCAAGCCCCAGCGCCGGATGCACGCTGCCACCCCAACCCATACAGGCCGCTAGGGGTGCCGCCATTCATTCAGGGTGGGAGGACGGGCAGGGCCCTTCGAACCCCCGCCGACCTTCGAAGGCGCCCCGAACCAAAAGGCTTGGACTCGGGCTCATGTTCACCAGCACCCTCACCTCGGCCCAACTCTCCGCTCGATGCACAGGTGGTGTATCGGCCCTGCTGGCCTCCTGGAGGCTAACCCTAACCATAGGTCGGCCACCGAGGGGCCCTTCCCAAGGGGCCTGGCGTCGCAACGCTGGGGATGGGGACCCCGAGCTCACGTGCCGCACTCACCCTGCTGCCCTTCAGCCACCCGAGCCACTAGAGGCCCCGCCGGTCAATCAGGGCAAGAGATCGGGCAGGGCCCTCCGAGCCCACGCTGACCTTTGAAGGCTCCCCGCGCAAAAACGTTGGCTCCCAGGATCCTGCTCGCCAGCGCCCTCACCTAGGCCCACCCCACCGCTTGCTTCAGAGCCGGTGGATAGGGCCTGCCGGGCTCCTGGAAGCTAACCAAAACCCTGGGTGGGCCCTGAGGGGACATCGCAAGCGGCCTGGCTCTGCAATGCTGGGGATTGGTGACTCAGAGCCCCAGAGCCATACTCACCCTGCCGCACTGTCCCCCCTGGGCCGCTAGAGGCGCCGCGGGTCATAGAGGGCGAGAGAAGGGCAGGGCCTTCTGAGTCCCCGGTGACCTTCAAAGGCTCCCCGTGCCAACACGCTGGTGCCCACAGTCCCGCTCCCCAGCGCCTTCACCTCGGGCCGCACCTCAGCTCGCCGCACAGTGTGCGGTTGGGCCTGACGGTCTCCTGGGGGCTAACCCTAACCCTAGGTCAGCCACCCAGGGGCCCCTCCCAAGGGTCCTGGTGCCGCTACACTGGGGATCAGGGACCCCAAGACCCAGAGCCAGACTCACCCTGCCGCAACGTTGCCACCCGGGCCGCTAGTGGCGCCGCCCGTCATTCAGGGCGGGAGAACTGACAGGGCCCTGGAGAAACCGGCGATATTTGAAGCCTCCTGCACCAAAATCCAGGGCCCCACGCTCCCGATCGCCAGCGCCTTTACCTCGGGCCGCCCACCTCTCGCCGCCCAGCCAGAGGATTGGGCCTCCTGGCCTCCTGGGTGCTAACTCTAAACCTAGGTCCGCCCACGAGGAGCCCCTCCCAAGAGGCCTGGCCCCGCAACGCTGGGGATTGGGGATCCCCGAGCCGCAGCATGGACTCACCCTGCCGCTCCACCGCCAAGGGAGCTGCTAAGGGCGCCGCTGGTTATTCAGGGCAGGAGAACGGGCAGGGCCTTTGAGCCATGGCAACAGTCGAAGGCCCAGGGCGCCAAAACGCTGGGGACCACGCTCCCGCTCTGCATCACCCTCAACTCGGCCCGCACCTCCGCTCTTCGCAGAGCCAGCGACTCGGGCCTGCCAGCCTCCTGGGAGCTTAGCCTAACCCTAGGACAGCCCCTGAAGGTCCCTTCCTAAGGTGCTTGGTGCCACAACGCCAGGGATTGGGAGCCCCCAAGCCCCAGCGCCGGATGCACGCTGCCACCCCAACCCATACAGGCCGCTAGGGGTGCCGCCATTCATTCAGGGTGGGAGGACGGGCAGGGCCCTTTGAACCCCCGCCGACCTTCGAAGGCGCCCCGAACCAAAAGGCTTGGGCCCGGGCTCATGTTCACCAGCACCCTCACTTCGGCCCAACTCTCCGCTCGACGCACAAGCAGTGTATCGGGCCTACTGGCCTCCTGGAGGCTAACCCTAACCATAGGTCGGCCACCGAGGGGCCCTTCCCAAGGGGCCTGGCGTCGCAACGCTGGGGATGGGGACCCCGAGCTCACGTGCCGCACTCACCCTGCTGCCCTTCAGCCACCCGAGCCGCTAGAGGCCCCGCCGGTCAATCAGGGCAAGAGATCGGGCAGGGCCTTCTGAGTCCCCGGTGACCTTCAAAGGCTCCCCGTGCCAAAACGCTGGTGCACAGGATCCCGCTCCCCAGCGCCTTCACCTCGGGCCGCACCTCAGCTCGCCGCACAGTGTGCGGTTGGGCCTGACGGTCTCCTGGGGGCTAACCCTAACCCTAGGTCGGCCCCCCAGGGGCCCCTCCGAAGGGTTTTGGTGCCACTACGCCAGGGTTCTGGAAGCCCAAGCCCCAAAGCCAGACTCACCCTCCCACAACGCTGCCACCCGGGCCGCGAGGGGCGCCTCCGGTCCTTCAGGGCGGGAGAACTGACAGGGCCCTGGAGAAACCGGCGACATTTGAAGCCTCCCACCCCAAAATGCAGGGGCCCACAATCCCGCACCCCAGCGCCTTTACCTCGGCCCGCCCACCTCTCACCGCCCAGCCAGAGGATCTGGCCTGCCGGCCTTATGGGGGCTAACTCTAACCCTGGGTCGGCCCACGAGGAGCCCCTCCCTAGGGGCCTGGCACCACAACGCCGGGGATTGGGGATCCCCGAGCCGCAGCCTGGGATTCACCCTGCCGCCCCACTGCCAACGGAGCCGCTAGGGTCGTTGCTGGGGATTCAGGGCAGGAGAAAGGGCAGGGCCCTCCGAGCCATGGCAACATTCAAAGGCCCAGGACGCCAAAACGCTGGGGCCCACGCTCCCGCTCGCCATCGCCCTCAACTCGGCCTGCATCTCCACTCCTCGCACAGCGGGCGGATCGGGCCTGCAGGCCTCCTGGGCGCTAACCCGAACCCTAGGACGGCCCCGAGCATCGCTTCCTAAGGGGCCTGGCGCCGCAACGCCGGGGATTGGGAACCCACAAGCCCCAGTGCTGGATGTACCCTGCCGCCCCACCCCACACGTGCCGCTAGGGGCGCCGCCATTCATTCAGGGTGGGAGAACGGGCAGGGCCCTTCGAACCCCCGCTGACATTCGAAGGCGCACCGAACCAAAAGTCTTGGGCCCAGGCTCATGTTCACCAGCACCCTCACCTCGGCCCAACTCTCCGCTCGACGCACAGGCGGTGTATCGGGCCTGCTGGACTCCTGGAGGCTAACCCTAACCATAGGTCGGCCACCGAGGGGCCCTTCCCAAGGGCCCTGGCGTCGCAACGCTGGGGATGGGGACCCGAGCTCACGTGCCGCACTCACCCTGCTGCCCTTCAGCCACCCGAGCCACTAGAGGCCCCGCCGGTCAATCAGGGCAAGAGATCGGGCAGGGCCCTCCGAGCCCACGCTGACCTTTGAAGGCTCCCCACAAAAAACGTTGGCTCCCAGGATCCTGCTCGCCAGCGCCCTCACCTCGGCCAACCCCACCGCTTGCTTCAGAGCCGGTGGATAGGGCCTGCCGTGCTCCTGGCAGCTAACCAAAACCCTAGGTCGGGCCTGAGGGGACATCCCAAGCGGCCTGGCTCTGCAATGCTGGGGATTGGTGACTCAGAGCCCCAGAGCCGGACTCACCCTGCCGCACTGTCCCCACCTGGGCCGCTAGGGGCGCCGCGGGTCATAGAGGGCGAGAGAAGGGCAGGGCCTTCTGAGTCACCGGTGACCTTCAAAGGCTCCCCGTGCCAAAACGCTGGTGCCCACGCTCCCGCTCCCCAGCGCCTTCACCTCGGGCCGCACCTCAGCTCGCCGCACAGTGTGCGCTTGGGCCTGACGGTCTCCTGGGGGCTAACCCTAACCCTAGGTCGGCCCCCCAGGGGCCCCTCCCAAGGCTTTTGGTGCCACTACGCCAGGGTTCTGGAAGCCCAAGCCCCAAAGCCAGACTCACCCTCCCACAACGCTGCCACCCGGGCCGCGAGGGGCGCCTCCGGTCCTTCAGGGCCGGAGAACTGACAGGGCCCTGGAGAAACCTGCGACATTTGAAGCCTCCCACCCCAAAATGCAGGGGCCCACAATCCCGCACCCCAGCGCCTTTACCTCGGCCCGCCCACCTCTCACCGCCCAGCCAGAGGATCTGGCCTGCCGGCCTTATGGGGGCTAACTCTAACCCTGGGTCGGCCCACGAGGAGCCCCTCCCAAGGGGCCTGGCACCACAACGCCGGGGATTGGGGATCCCCGAGCCGCAGCCTGGGATTCACCCTGCCGCCCCACCACCAACGGAGCCGCTAGGGGCGTTGCTGGGGATTCAGGGCAGGAGAAAGGGCAGGGCCCTCCGAGCCATGGCAACATTCAAAGGCCCAGGACGCCAAAACGCTGGGGCCCACGCTCCCGCTCCCCAGCGTCTTCACCTCGGGCCGCACCTCAGCTCGCCGCACAGTGTGCGGTTGGGCCTGACGGTCTCCTGGGGGCTAACCCTAACCCTAGGTCAGCCACCCAGGGGCCACTCCCAAGGGTCCTGGTGCCGCTACACTGGGGATCAGGGACCCCAAGACCCAGAGCCAGACTCACCCTGCCGCAACGTTGCCACCCGGGCCGCTAGTGGCGCCGCCCGTCATTCAGGGCGGGAGAACTGACAGGGCCCTGGAGAAACCGGCGATATTTGAAGCCTCCTGCGCCAAAATGCAGGGGCCCACGCTCCCGATCGCCAGCGCCTTTACCTCGGGCCGCCCACCTCTCGCCGCCCAGCCAGAGGATTGGGCCTGCTGGCCTCCTGGGTGCTAACTCTAAACCTAGGTCCGCCCACGAGGAGCCCCTCCCAAGAGGCCTGGCCCCGCAACGCTGGGGATTGGGGATCCCCGAGCCGCAGCATGGACTCACCCTGCCGCTCCACCGCCAAGGGAGCTGCTAAGGGCGCCGCTGGTTATTCAGGGCAGGAGAACGGGCAGGGCCCTTTGAGCCATGGCAACAGTCGAAGGCCCAGGGCGCCAAAACGCTGGGGACCACGCTCCCGCTCTGCATCACCCTCAACTCGGCCCGCACCTCCGCTCTTCGCAGAGCCAGCGACTCGGGCCTGCCAGCCTCCTGGGAGCTAAGCCTAACCCTAGGACAGCCCCTGAAGGTCCCTTCCTAAGGGGCCTGGCGCCGCAACGCCAGGGATTGGGAGCCCCCAAGCCCCAGCGCCGGATGCACGCTGCCACCCCAACCCATACAGGCCGCTAGGGGTGCCGCCATTCATTCAGGGTGGGAGGACGGGCAGGGCCCTTCGAACCCCCGCCGACCTTCGAAGGCGCCCCGAACCAAAAGGCTTGGGCCCGGGCTCATGTTCACCAGCACCCTCACCTCGGCCCAACTCTCCGCTCGACGCACAGGCGGTGTATCGGGCCTGCTGGCCTCCTGGAGGCTAACCCTAACCATAGGTCGGCCACCGAGGGGCCCTTCCCAAGGGGCCTGGCGTCGCAACGCTGGGGATGGGGACCCCGAGCTCACGTGCCGCACTCACCCTGCTGCCCTTCAGCCACCCGAGCCACTAGAGGCCCCGCCGGTCAATCAGGGCAAGAGATCGGGCAGGGCCCTCCGAGCCCACGCTGACCTTTGAAGGCTCCCCGCGCAAAAACGTTGGCTCCCAGGATCCTGCTCGCCAGCGCCCTCACCTAGGCCCACCCCACCGCTTGCTTCAGAGCCGGTGGATAGGGCCTGCCGGGCTCCTGGCAGCTAACCAAAACCCTGGGTGGGCCCTGAGGGGACATCGCAAGCGGCCTGGCTCTGCAATGCTGGGAATTGGTGACTCAGAGCCCCAGAGCCAGACTCACCCTGCCGCGCTGTCCCCACCTGGGCCGCTAGGGGCGCCGCGGGTCATAGAGGGCGAGAGAAGGGCAGGGCCTTCTGAGTCCCAGGTGACCTTCAAAGGCTCCCCGTGCCAAAACGCTGGTGCCCACGCTCCCGCTCCCCAGCGCCTTCACCTCGGGCCGCACCTCAGCTCGCCGCACAGTGTGCGGTTGGGCCTGACGGTCTCCTGGGGGCTAACCCTAACCCTAGGTCGGCCCCCCAGGGGCCCCTCCGAAGGGTTTTGGTGCCACTACGCCAGGGTTCTGGAAGCCCAAGCCCCAAAGCCAGACTCACCCTCCCACAACGCTGCCACCCGGGCCGCGAGGGGCGCCTCCGGTCCTTCAGGGCCGGAGAACTGACAGGGCCCTGGAGAAACCGGCGACATTTGAAGCCTCCCACCCCAAAATGCAGGGGCCCACAATCCCGCACCCCAGCGCCTTTACCTCGGCCCGCCCACCTCTCACCGCCCAGCCAGAGGATCTGGCCTGCCGGCCTTATGGGGGCTAACTCTAACCCTGGGTCGGCCCACGAGGAGCCCCTCCCAAGGGGCCTGGCACCACAACGCCGGGGATTGGGGATCCCCGAGCCGCAGCCTGGGATTCACCCTGCCGCCCCACCGCCAACGGAGCCGCTAGGGGCGTTGCTGGGGATTCAGGGCAGGAGAAAGGGCAGGGCCCTCCGAGCCATGGCAACATTCAAAGGCCCAGGACGCCAAAACGCTGGGGCCCACGCTCCCGCTCCCCAGCGCCTTCACCTCGGGCCGCACCTCAGCTCGCCGCACAGTGTGCGGTTGGGCCTGACGGTCTCCTGGGGGCTAACCCTAACCCTAGGTCAGCCACCCAGGGGCCACTCCCAAGGGTCCTGGTGCCGCTACACTGGGGATCAGGGACCCCAAGACCCAGAGCCAGACTCACCCTGCCGCAACGTTGCCACCCGGGCCGCTAGTGGCGCCGCCCGTCATTCAGGGCGGGAGAACTGACAGGGCCCTGGAGAAACCGGCGATATTTGAAGCCTCCTGCGCCAAAATGCAGGGGCCCACGCTCCCGATCGCCAGCGCCTTTACCTCGGGCCGCCCACCTCTCGCCGCCCAGCCAGAGGATTGGGCCTGCTGGCCTCCTGGGTGCTAACTCTAAACCTAGGTCCGCCCACGAGGAGCCCCTCCCAAGAGGCCTGGCCCCGCAACGCTGGGGATTGGGGATCCCCGAGCCGCAGCATGGACTCACCCTGCCGCTCCACCGCCAAGGGAGCTGCTAAGGGCGCCGCTGGTTATTCAGGGCAGGAGAACGGGCAGGGCCCTTTGAGCCATGGCAACAGTCGAAGGCCCAGGGCGCCAAAACGCTGGGGACCACGCTCCCGCTCTGCATCACCCTCAACTCGGCCCGCACCTCCGCTCTTCGCAGAGCCAGCGACTCGGGCCTGCCAGCCTCCTGGGAGCTAAGCCTAACCCTAGGACAGCCCCTGAAGGTCCCTTCCTAAGGGGCCTGGCGCCGCAACGCCAGGGATTGGGAGCCCCCAAGCCCCAGCGCCGGATGCACGCTGCCACCCCAACCCATACAGGCCGCTAGGGGTGCCGCCATTCATTCAGGGTGGGAGGACGGGCAGGGCCCTTCGAACCCCCGCCGACCTTCGAAGGCGCCCCGAACCAAAAGGCTTGGGCCCGGGCTCATGTTCACCAGCACCCTCACCTCGGCCCAACTCTCCGCTCGACGCACAGGCGGTGTATCGGGCCTGCTGGCCTCCTGGAGGCTAACCCTAACCATAGGTCGGCCACCGAGGGGCCCTTCCCAAGGGGCCTGGCGTCGCAACGCTGGGGATGGGGACCCCGAGCTCACGTGCCCCACTCACCCTGCTGCCCTTCAGCCACCCGAGCCACTAGAGGCCCCGCCGGTCAATCAGGGCAAGAGATCGGGCAGGGCCCTCCGAGCCCACGCTGACCTTTGAAGGCTCCCCGCGCAAAAACGTTGGCTCCCAGGATCCTGCTCGCCAGCGCCCTCACCTAGGCCCACCCCACCGCTTGCTTCAGAGCCGGTGGATAGGGCCTGCCGGGCTCCTGGCAGCTAACCAAAACCCTGGGTGGGCCCTGAGGGGACATCGCAAGCGGCCTGGCTCTGCAATGCTGGGAATTGGTGACTCAGAGCCCCAGAGCCAGACTCACCCTGCCGCGCTGTCCCCACCTGGGCCGCTAGGGGCGCCGCGGGTCATAGAGGGCGAGAGAAGGGCAGGGCCTTCTGAGTCCCCGGTGACCTTCAAAGGCTCCCCGTGCCAAAACGCTGGTGCCCACGCTCCCGCTCCCCAGCGCCTTCACCTCGGGCCGCACCTCAGCTCGCCGCACAGTGTGCGGTTGGGCCTGACGGTCTCCTGGGGGCTAACCCTAACCCTAGGTCGGCCCCCCAGGGGCCCCTCTGAAGGGTTTTGGTGCCACTACGCCAGGGTTCTGGAAGCCCAAGCCCCAAAGCCAGACTCACCCTCCCACAACGCTGCCACCCGGGCCGCGAGGGGCGCCTCCGGTCCTTCAGGGCCGGAGAACTGACAGGGCCCTGGAGAAACCGGCGACATTTGAAGCCTCCCACCCCAAAATGCAGGGGCCCACAATCCCGCACCCCAGCGCCTTTACCTCGGCCCGCCCACCTCTCACCGCCCAGCCAGAGGATCTGGCCTGCCGGCCTTATGGGGGCTAACTCTAACCCTGGGTCGGCCCACGAGGAGCCCCTCCCAAGGGGCCTGGCACCACAACGCCGGGGATTGGGGATCCCCGAGCCGCAGCCTGGGATTCACCCTGCCGCCCCACCGCCAACGGAGCCGCTAGGGGCGTTGCTGGGGATTCAGGGCAGGAGAAAGGGCAGGGCCCTCCGAGCCATGGCAACATTCAAAGGCCCAGGACGCCAAAACGCTGGGGCCCACACTCCCGCTCCCCAGCGCCTTCACCTCGGGCCGCACCTCAGCTCGCCGCACAGTGTGCGGTTGGGCCTGACGGTCTCCTGGGGGCTAACCCTAACCCTAGGTCAGCCACCCAGGGGCCACTCCCAAGGGTCCTGGTGCCGCTACACTGGGGATCAGGGACCCCAAGACCCAGAGCCAGACTCACCCTGCCGCAACGTTGCCACCCGGGCCGCTAGTGGCGCCGCCCGTCATTCAGGGCGGGAGAACTGACAGGGCCCTGGAGAAACCGGCGATATTTGAAGCCTCCTGCGCCAAAATGCAGGGGCCCACGCTCCCGATCGCCAGCGCCTTTACCTCGGGCCGCCCACCTCTCGCCGCCCAGCCAGAGGATTGGGCCTGCTGGCCTCCTGGGTGCTAACTCTAAACCTAGGTCCGCCCACGAGGAGCCCCTCCCAAGAGGCCTGGCCCCGCAACGCTGGGGATTGGGGATCCCCGAGCCGCAGCATGGACTCACCCTGCCGCTCCACCGCCAAGGGAGCTGCTAAGGGCGCCGCTGGTTATTCAGGGCAGGAGAACGGGCAGGGCCCTTTGAGCCATGGCAACAGTCGAAGGCCCAGGGCGCCAAAACGCTGGGGACCACGCTCCCGCTCTGCATCACCCTCAACTCGGCCCGCACCTCCGCTCTTCGCAGAGCCAGCGACTCGGGCCTGCCAGCCTCCTGGGAGCTAAGCCTAACCCTAGGACAGCCCCTGAAGGTCCCTTCCTAAGGGGCCTGGCGCCGCAACGCCAGGGATTGGGAGCCCCCAAGCCCCAGCGCCGGATGCACGCTGCCACCCCAACCCATACAGGCCGCTAGGGGTGCCGCCATTCATTCAGGGTGGGAGGACGGGCAGGGCCCTTCGAACCCCCGCCGACCTTCGAAGGCGCCCCGAACCAAAAGGCTTGGGCCCGGGCTCATGTTCACCAGCACCCTCACCTCGGCCCAACTCTCCGCTCGACGCACAGGCGGTGTATCGGGCCTGCTGGCCTCCTGGAGGCTAACCCTAACCATAGGTCGGCCACCGAGGGGCCCTTCCCAAGGGGCCTGGCGTCGCAACGCTGGGGATGGGGACCCCGAGCTCACGTGCCCCACTCACCCTGCTGCCCTTCAGCCACCCGAGCCACTAGAGGCCCCGCCGGTCAATCAGGGCAAGAGATCGGGCAGGGCCCTCCGAGCCCACGCTGACCTTTGAAGGCTCCCCGTGCAAAAACGTTGGCTCCCAGGATCCTGCTCGCCAGCGCCCTCACCTAGGCCCACCCCACCGCTTGCTTCAGAGCCGGTGGATAGGGCCTGCCGGGCTCCTGGCAGCTAACCAAAACCCTGGGTGGGCCCTGAGGGGACATCGCAAGCGGCCTGGCTCTGCAATGCTGGGAATTGGTGACTCAGAGCCCCAGAGCCAGACTCACCCTGCCGCGCTGTCCCCACCTGGGCCGCTAGGGGCGCCGCGGGTCATAGAGGGCGAGAGAAGGGCAGGGCCTTCTGAGTCCCCGGTGACCTTCAAAGGCTCCCCGTGCCAAAACGCTGGTGCCCACGCTCCCGCTCCCCAGCGCCTTCACCTCGGGCCGCACCTCAGCTCGCCGCACAGTGTGCGGTTGGGCCTGACGGTCTCCTGGGGGCTAACCCTAACCCTAGGTCGGCCCCCCAGGGGCCCCTCTGAAGGGTTTTGGTGCCACTACGCCAGGGTTCTGGAAGCCCAAGCCCCAAAGCCAGACTCACCCTCCCACAACGCTGCCACCCGGGCCGCGAGGGGCGCCTCCGGTCCTTCAGGGCCGGAGAACTGACAGGGCCCTGGAGAAACCGGCGACATTTGAAGCCTCCCACCCCAAAATGCAGGGGCCCACAATCCCGCACCCCAGCGCCTTTACCTCGGCCCGCCCACCTCTCACCGCCCAGCCAGAGGATCTGGCCTGCCGGCCTTATGGGGGCTAACTCTAACCCTAGGTCGGCCCCCGAGGGCCCCCTCCCAAGGAGCCTGGCACCACAATGCCGGGGATTTGGGAACCCGAGCCCCAGTGCTGGACTCACTCTGCCACCCCGCAAGCACCCATGGCGCTAGGGGCGTTGCCAGTCATTCAGGAAGGGAGAACGGGCAGGGCCCTCCGATCCCCCTGTGACCTTCGAAGGCCCCCTGCGCAAAAACTCTGGCTCCCTCGCTTCTGCTCGCCAGCGCCCTAACCTCGGCCCACCCCTACGCTCGGTGCAGAGCTGGCGGATCGGGCCTGCTGGCTTCCTGGGGTCTAACCCTAACCCTAGGTCACCACCGAGGGGCCCCTCCCAAGTGGCCTGGCGCCGCATGCCATTGATTGGGGACCCCCAAGTCCCAGCGCCGGATGCACCCTGCCGCCCCACCGCCACATGGGGAGCTAGGGGCGTTGCCAGTCCTTCAGGGCGACAGAACGGGCAGGACCCTCCGAGCCACCTGTGACTTTTGAAGGCACCCCAAGGCAAAGCCAAAATGCTCTGGCCCACGCTCCCGCTCGCCAGCTATCTCACCTTGACCCACACCTCCATTCACTGCACATGGGCTGATCGAGCCTGCCAGCCTCCTGGGGGCTAACCCTAACCCTAGGTTGGCCACCGAGGGGCCCGTCCCAAAGGGCCTGGTGGGGCAACGCCAGGTATTAGGGACCCCCGAGCCCCAGCGCCGGATTCACTCTGCCGCCACGCTGACAACCGGGCCGCTAAGGGTGCCGTTGGTCATTCAGGGCGGGAGAACGGGCAGGGCCCTCCGAGCCCGCGGCGACCTTCGAAGGCCGCCCCATTCAAAATGCTTGAGCTCACGCTCCTGCTCCTCAGCGCCCTCACCTCGGCCCGCCCCTCTGCTCGCCGCAGAGCCGGTGGACGAGGCCTGCCCTCCATCTGGGGACTACCCATAACCCTAGGTTGGCCCCTGAGGGGCCACTCCAAAGGGGCCTGGCACCGCAATGCCTGGGATTGGGGACCCCCGAGCCCCAGCGCCGGACTGAAGGTCTCGCCCCGCCGCCACCTGGGTCGCTAGGAGTACCGTCGGTCATTCAGGGAGGGAGAATGGGCAGATCCCTCCGAGCCCCTGGTGACCTTCGAAGGCCCCCCGCGCCAAAACGCTTGGGCCCTTGCTCCCGCTCGCCTGCGCCCTCACCTCGGTCCGCCCCTCCGCTCGCTGCAGAGCCAGTGGATCGGGACTGCCGGCCTCCTGGGTGTTACCCTAACCGTTGGTGGGCCCCCGAGTGGGCCATCCCAGGTTCCTATTGCTGCAACACCGGGGATTGGGGACCCCCGAGCCCCAGCGCCAGACTCACCCTGCAGCCCCGCCACCACCCGGGCCGCTACAGGTGCCGCCGGTCATTCAGGGAGGGAGAACAGGCAGGGACCTCCGAGGCCCCTGGGGCCTTCGTAGGCCCCCCGCGCCAAAACGCTTGGGCCCACGCTCCCGTTCGCCAGTGCCCTCACCTCGGCTCGCCCATCTGCTCGCCACACAGCTGGCGTTTTGGGCCTGCCGGCCTCCTGAGGTCTAACTCTAACCCTAGGTCAGCCCCCGAGGCGTACCTCCCAAGGCGCTTGGTGCCACAATGCCGGAGATTGGTGACCCCCGAGCCACAGCGCCGGACTCACATTGCCACCCCACCGCCACCCGGGCTTCTAGGGCCGCTGCCAGTCAGTCAGGACGGGAGAACGGGCAGGGCCCTCCGAGCCCACAGCGACCATCGAAGCCCCCCTGCGCCAAACGCCTGGGCCCATGTTCCTGCTCGCCAGCACCCTTGCCTCGGCCCACCCCTCCGCTCGCTGCACAGCCGGCATACAGGCCTGCCGACTCCTGGGAGCTAACCCTAACGCTAGGTCGGTGCCCGAGGGGCCCCTCCCAAGGGGCCTGGTGCCGCAAGCCAGGGATTCAGGACGCCCAAGCCTCAGCACTGGACTCACCCTGCTGACCCACCGCCACCCTGGCCGCTAGGAGCGCTGTCAGTCATTCAGGGCGGGAGAATGGGCAGGGCCCTCTGAGCCCCCTGCGACTTTCGAAGGCCCCCCTCGCCAAAACGCTTGGGCCCATGCTCCCGCTCGCCAGCACCCTCACCTCGCCCCCCCCCCCCCTCCGCTAGTCGCATAGCCAGCGGATTGGGCCTGCTGGCCTCCTGGGGACTATTGGTATCCCTAGTTCAGCCCACTAGGGGCCCTTCCCAAGGGGCCTGGCGCCGCAACGCTGGGGATTGGGAATCCACGATCCCCAGCGCTGGACTCACCCTACTGCCCCGCTGCCACCCGGGCTGGTAGGGGCGCCGCCGATCATTCAGGGCGGGAAAACGGGCAGGGCCCTCCGAGCCCCTGCCGACCATCGAAGTCCCCCCACGCCAAAACGCTTGGGCCCTCACTCCCGCTTGCCAGCTCCTTCACCTCGGCCCGCCACTCCACTCGACGCACACCTGGCGGATAGGGTCTGCCGGCCTCCCAGGGGCTAACCCTAACACTAGTTCGGTCCCCAAAGGGCCCCTCCAAAGGGGCCTGGCACCACAACGCCGGGGATTGGGGACCCCCATGCCCCAGCGCCGGACTCACCCTGCCGTCCTGCCGCCACCTGGGCCGCTAGGGGTGCGGCCGGATATTCAAGGCTGGAAAACGGGCAGGGCCCTTGGAGCCCCCGGCGACCTTCAAAGGGCCCCTGCGCCAAAACGCTTGAGCCCAGGCTCCCGCTCGCCAGCGCCCTCACCTTGGCCTGCCCCTCCGCTCACCGGATAGCTGGCGGATCGGGCCAGCCTGCCTTCTGGTGGCTAAACCTAACCGTAGGTCGGCCACCGAGGGGCCCCTCCGATGGATGGGGCCTGGCGCCACATCGCCTGGGATTGCTGACCCCGAGCCCCAGCGCGGGATTCACCTTGCCGCCCCACCGCCAACTGGGCTGCTAGGAGTGCCCTCAGTCATTCAGGGCGGGAAAATGGGCAGGGCCCTCCGAGCCCCTGGCGACCTTCGAAGACCCCCCGCGCCAAAACGATTGGGCCCAAGCTCCTGCTCACCTGCGCCCTCACCTCGGACCACCCCTCCGCTCACTGCACAGCCGGTGGATCGGGCCTGTGGGCCTCCTGGGGGCTAACCCTAACCCTAGGTCTGCCCCCAAATGGCCCTTCCCAAGGGGCCTGGCGCCACAAAGCCGGGCATTGGGGACCCCCGAGACCCAGCACCGGACTCAACCTGCCGCCCCGCTGCCACCAGTGCCGTGAGGAGCGCCATCGGTCATTCAGGACGGAAGAACGGGCAGGACCCTCTGAGTCCCTGGCAAAATTCGAAGGCCCCTCACGCCGAAACTTTGGGCCCATGTTCCCACTCGACAAATCGCTCATCTCAACCTGCCCCTCTGCTCGCCGCACAGCTGGAGGATCGGGCCTGCCGGCCTCCTTTGGGCTAACCCTACCCTAGGTCGGCCCCCGAGGGACCACTTCCAAGTGTCCGGTGCAGCCACGCCGGGGATTGGGGACCCCCCCCAGTGCTGGACTCACCTTGCCGTCCCGTCGCCAACCGGGCCGCTACGGGCACCGCCGGTCATTCAGGGCGGGAGAACGGGCAGCGCCCTCTGAGCCTCTGGCGACTACGAAGGCCATCCGCGCCAAAACGCTTGGGCCGACGCTCCCGGTCGCCAGCGACCTCACCTCAGCACACCACTCCAATCGCCGCAGAGCTGGCGGATCGCGCCTGCCACCCTCCTGGGGGCTAACCTTAACCCAAGCTGGGCCCCAGAGGGGCCCCTCCCAAGGGGACTGGCGCCGCAACGCCAGGGATCGGGGAACCCGAGCCCCGGCTGCGAACTAACCCTGCCCCCGTGCCATCACCCGGGCTGCTAGGGGCACCCTCGGTCATTCAGGGCGGCAGAACTGGCAGGCCCCTCCGAGCCCCCAGCGACCTTTGAAGGCCCCCCGCGCCAAAACGCTTGGGCTCACGCTCCTGTTTGTCAGCGCACTCACTTCGACCCACCCCTCCTCTCGCCACACAGCTGGCAGATCCCGCCTGCCAGGCTTCTGGGTGTAACCCTAACCCTAGGTCTGTCCCCATGGGGCCCCTCCTAATGGGCCTGGCATCGCAATGCCGGGGATTGGGGAACCCCAGGCCCAGCGCCGGACTCACCCTGCTGCCCCACCACCACCCAGGCCGCTAGGGGCGTTGCCAGAATTTCAGGGCGGAAGAAAGGGCAGGGCCCTCTGAGCCCCCGCTGACCTTAGAAGGCCTCCCGCACCAAAACATTTGGGCCCACGCTCCCGTTCGCCAGCGCCCTCTTCTCAGGTCGCCCTTCCGCTCACCGAACATCTAGCGGATCAGGCCAGCCTGCTTCCTGGGGGCTAACGCTAACCCTAGGTCGGACCCCGAGGGGCCCCTTCCAAAGGCCTGGTGCCACAACGTCGGGGATTGGGGACCCCTGAGCCACAGTGCCAGACGCACTCTACCGCCCCTCCCCTACTGGCCCCTAGGGGCGCCGCCGGTCATTCAGGGCGGGAGAATGGGCAGGGCCCTCCGAGCCATGGCAACATTCGAAGGCTCAGGGCACCAAAACACTGGGGCCCACGCTCCCGCTCGCCATCGCCCTCAACTCGACCCGCACCTCCGCCCATCGCACAGTGGGCAGATCGGGCCTGCCGGACTCCTGGGAGATAACCCCAAACCCTACTTCGGCCCCCGAGGGGCCCCACCAAGGGGCCTGGCACCGCCACGCCGGGGCTTGGGGAATCCTGAGCCCCAGCTCCGGACTCACGCTGCCTCCCCACCGCCACCCTGGCCGCTAGGGTGCCGCCGGTCATTAAGGGCGGGGGAACGGGCAGGGCCATCAGAGCTCACGGCGACCATCGAAGGCCCCCCGCGCCAAAACGCTTGGGCCCACGCTCCCGCTCCCCAGTGCCCTCACCTCAGCTTGCCCCTCCGCTTGCCGCAGAGCTGGCGGATCGGGCCTGCCGTCCTCCTGGGGAATCTCCCTAAGCCTAGGTCGGCCATCGACGGACCCCTCCCAAGGGCCCTGGTGCCGCAACGCCGGGGATGGGGGACCCCCGATCCCCAGCGCTGGACTTAACCTGCCCCCCTGCCACCACCCTGGCGACTAGGGGCGCTGTCGTTCATTAAGGGCAGGAAAACGGGCAGCGCCCTCCGAGGCCCCAGCGACCTTCGAAGCCCTCCGCGAAAAAACGCTTGGGCCCAAGCTCTTGCTCGCCAGCGCCCTCACCTCAGCCCGCCCCTCCGCTCGCCGCACAGCGGGTGGATCGGGCCTGCCGGCCTACTGGGGGCTAACCCTATCCCTAGGTCTGTCCCCGAGGGCCCCCACCCAAGGGGCCTGGCGCCGCAAACTGGGGATGGGGGACCCCCAAGCCCCAGCGCCGGACTCACCCTGCCACCCCTCCGACATCCGGGCAGCTAGGGGCGCCGCAGGTCATTGAGGGCGGGAGAATGGGCAGGGCCCTCGAGCCCCCGGCGAACTTCGAAGACCCCCTCGCCAAAACGCTTGGGCTCACGCACCCGCTCACCAGAGCCCTCACCTCGGTTTGCCCCTCCGCTCTCTGCACAGCCAGCAGATCGGCCTGCCGGCCTCCTTGGGGCTAACCGTAACCCTAGGTCGGCCCCTTAGGGGCCCCTCCCCAGGGGCCTAGCACCACAACGCCGGGGGTTGGGGATCCCTGAGCCCCAGCGCCAGATTCACCCTGCTGCCCCACCGCCAACCGGGCCGGTAGGGGTGCCGCTGGTCATTCAGTGCGGGAGGACATGTAGGGCCCTCCGAGCTATCGGTGACTTTTGAAGGCCCCCAGAGCCAAAACGCTTGGGCCCATGCTCCCGTTCGCCAGCACCCTCACTTCGGCCAGGCCCTCTGCTTGCCGCACAGGAGGCGGATAGTGCCTGTCAGCCACCTGGGGGCTAACCCTAAACATAGGTCGGCCCCCTAAGGTCCCCTCCTAAGTGGCCTGGACCCACAACGCCGGCGATAGGGTACCTCCCAGCCCCAGCGCCGGATTCACCCTGCCGCCCTTCTGCCAACTGGGTCGGTAGGGGCAACACCGGACATTAAGGGCGGGAGAACGGGCAGGGCCCTCTGAGCCCCCGGCGACCTTCGAAGGCCCCCCGCACCAAGGAACTTGGGTCCACGCTTCCGCTCGCAGCGCCCGTACCTCGACCCCCCGTCCGCTCACCACAAGCTGGCGGATCGGGTCGGCTGGCCTCCTGGGGGCTAACGCTAACCCTGGGTCGGCCCCCGAGGGGCCCCTCCCAAGGGACCTGGCACCGCAACACCAGGGATTGGGCCCCCACAGCCCCAGCTCCGGACTCACCCTGCTGCCCCGCCACCACCTGGGCCACTAGGGGCGTCGCCCATCATTCAGGGCTGGAGAACAGGCAGGGTCTTCCGAGGCCCCTGCGACCTTAGTAGGCCCCCCGTGCCAAAAAGCTTGGGCCCATGCTCCTGCTCGCTAGCGCCTTACCTCAGCCGCCCCTCCGCTCGCCGCGAGCTGGCGGATCGGGCCTGCCGGCCTTCTGGGGGCTAACCCAAACACCAGGTCGGCCCCCAAGGGGCCCCTCCCAAGGGGCCTATCGCTGCAATGCCTGGGATTGGTGACCCCCGAGTCCCAGCGCCGGACTCACCGTGCCGCCCCGCCGCCACCCGGGCCGGTAGGAGAGCCATCGGTCATTCAGGGCAGAACAACGGACAGGGCCCTCCGAGCCCCCGGCGCCATTTGAAGGCCCTCTGCACCAAAACCCTTGGGCCCACGCTCCCGCTCGCCAGCACCATCACTTCGGCCCACCCTCCGCTCGCTGCACAGCTGGTGGATTGGGCCTGACGGTCTCCTGGGGGCTAACCCTAACCCTAGGTCGGCCCTTGAGGGGCCCCTCCCAAGGGGCCTGGTGCCGCAACGCCAGGGATTTGGGACCCACAAGCCCCAGCGCCGGATTCACCCTCCCGCCCCGCTGCCACCTGGGCCTCTAGGGGCACTGCCGGTCATCCAGGGCGGGAGAACGGGCAGGGTCCTCCGAGCCCCTGGTGACCTTTGAAGGCCCCCACACCAAAACGCTTGGGCCCACGCTTCTTGCTAGTAAGCGCCCTCACCTCGGTCCGCCCCCCCTCTCGCCGCACAGACAGCGGATTGTGCCTGCCAGCCTCCTGGGAACTAACCCTAACTCTAGGTCTGCTCACGAGGGGTCCCTCCCAAGGGGCCTGGCAATGTCACGCCGGGGATTGGGGACCCTCAAGCCCAGTGCATTACTTACCCTGCTGCCCTGCCACCACCCAGGCTGCTAGGGGCGCCGCCGGTTATTTAGGGTGGGAGAACGGGCAGGGCTCTCCGAGCCCCGGCGACCTTCGAAGACCCCCGCTCCAAAACGCTTGGGCCTATGCTCCTGCTCGCCAGCACCCTCTCCTCAGCCCGCCCCTCCGCTCGCTGCACAGCCGGCAGATCGGGACTGCCGGCCTCCTGGGGCTAACCCTAACCCTAGGTCGGCTCCCGAGGGGCCCATCCCAAGGGGCCTGGTGCCGCCACGCGGGTGATTGGGGACCCCCGAGCACCAGGGCCGAAGTCACCCTGCCGCCCTGCTGCGACCCGGCTCACTAGGGGCACCGTCCTCATTCGGGGCTGGGGAACGTGTAGGGCCCTCCGAGCCCCCGGCGACTTTTGAAGGCCCACCGCGCCAAAACGCTTGGGCCCAAGCTCCCGTTCGCAAGCGCCCTCACCTCGGCCCGTCCCTCCACTTGCCACACAGCTGGCGGATCGGGCCTGCAGGCCTCCTGGGGGCTAACCCTAAACCTAGGTTGGCCCCCAAGGGCCCCTCCCAAGGTGCCTGGCGCCACCACACCTGGGATTGGGGTCCCCTGAGCCCCATCGACTGACTCACCCTGCCGCCCCGCCACCACCCGGGCTGCTAGGGGCGCCGCCGGTCATTCAGGGCGTTAGAACGGGCAGGGCTCTCCGAGCCCCTGGCAAGCTTCGAATGCCCGCTCGCCAAAATGCTTGGGCCCATGCTCCCACTCGCCAGTGCATTCACATCGACCCACCCTCCGCTCACAGTACAGCCGACGGATAGGTCCTGCCGGCCTCCTGGAGCTAACACAAACCCTACGTCGGCGCCCGAGGGGCCCCTCCCAAACGGCCTGGCTCCGCCACGCCGGGGCTTGGGGACCCCCGAGCACCAGCGGCAGTCTCACCCTGCCTCCGCGCTGTGACCCGGCCCGCTAGGGGCGCTGTCCTCATTCAGGGCGGGAGAACGGGCAGGGCCCTCAGAGCCCCGGGCGACATTTGAAGACCCCCGCGCCAAACCGCTTGGACCCACAGAACCGCTCGCCAGCGCCCTCACCTAGACTAGCCCCTCCGCATGGCACACAGCCAGCGGATCAGGCCTGCCAGCCTCCTGGGGGCTAAACCAAACCCTACGTCAGCCCCCGAGGGGCCCCTCCCAAGGGGCCTGGCTCCGCCACGCTGGGGCATGGGGACCCTCGAGCACCAGCGCTGGACTCACCCTGCCGCCCCACCACGACCCGGGGCGCTAGGGGCGCTGCTGGTCATTCAGGGCGGGAAAGCGGCCAGGGCCCTGTGAGCCCCTGGTGACCAGCGAAGGCCCCCTGCGCCAAAACGCTTGGGCCCACGGTCCCGCATGCCAGCGTGCTCACCTCATCCCACCCCCCCTCTTGCCGCACAGACAGCGGATCGGGCCTGCCAGCCTCCTGGGAACTGACCCTAACTCTAGGTCTGCTCACGAGGGGCCCCTCCCAAGGGGCCTGGCGATGCCACGCCGGGGATTGGGGACCCTCGAGCCCCAGCGCATTACTTACCCTGCCGCCCTGCCGCCACCCGGGCTGCTAGGGATGCTACCAGTTATTTAGGGCGGGAGAACGGGCAGGGCCCTCCAAGCCCCCAGTGACCTTCAAAGGCCCCCCGCGCCAAAACACTTGGGCCTACGCTCCTGCTCGCCAGCACCCTCTCCTCAGCCCGCCCCTCCGCTCACTGCACAGCTGGCAGATCGGGACTGCCGGCCTCCTGGGGCTAACCCTAACCCGAGGTCGGATCCCGAGGGGCCCATCCCAAGGGGCCTGGCACCGCCACGTGGGTGATTGGGGACCCCCAAGCACCAGGGCTGAACTCACCCTGCTGCCCCGCTGCGACCCGGCTCGCTAGGGGCACCGTCCTCATTCGGGGCTGGGGAACGGACAGGGACCTCTGAGCCCCCGGTGACATTCGAAGGCCCGACACGCCAAAACGCTTGGGCTCATGCTCCCGCTCGCCAGCGCCCTCACCTCGCCCCACCCGTCCGTTCTCTGCACAGCCGGCGGATCAGGCCCCGGCCTCCATTGGGCTAACCCTAACCCTAGGTCAGCCCCCGAGGGACCCCTCCCAAGGGGCCAGGCGCCACCACGCCGGGGCATTTGGATCCCTGAGCCCTACTCCAGACTCACCCTGCCGCCCCGCCGCCACCCGGGATGCTAGGGGCGCCACCGGTCATTCAGGGAGGGAGTACCAGCAGGGCCCTCTGAGCCCACGATGACCTTTGAAGGCCCCCCGCACCAAAACGCTTGGGCCTAAGCTCCTGCTCACCAGCGCCCTCACCTCGGCTCACCCCTCCCCTCGCCACACAGCGGGCGGATCGGCCCCGGCCTCCTTTGGGCTAACCCTAACCCTAGGTCGGCCCCCGAGGGGCCCCTCCATAGCGGCCTGGCGCCGCAACACCGGGGATTGAGGACCCCTGAGTCCCAGCGCCAGACTCACCCAGCTGCCCCGCCGCCTTGCGGGCCGCCTGGGACGCCGCAGATCATTCAGGGCGGGAGAAAGGGCAGGGCTCTATGAGCTCCTGGCGATCTTTAAAGGCCCCCCGCGCCAAACGCTTGGGCCCACGCTCCCGCTCGCCAGCGCCTTCACTTCGGCCCACCCCTCCGCTCGCCGCACCACTGGCGGATCGGGCCTGTCGGCCTCCTAGGAGCTAACACTAACCCTAGGTCGGCCCCAGAGGGGCCCGTCCGAGGGGCCTGGCGCTGCCACACCAAGGATTGGGGACTCCTGAGCCACAACGCCAGATGCAGCCTGCTGCCCTGCCACCACCCGGACCACTAGGGGCGCTGCTGGTCATTCTGGGCTGGAGAACGTACAGGGCCTTCTGAGCCACCCTGGATCTTTGAAGGCCCCCACGCCAAAACGCCTGGGCCCACGCTCCCGCTTGCCAGCACTCTCACCTCGGCCTGCCCCTCTGCACGCCGCAAAGCTGGCAGATCAGGCCTGCCGAAATCCTGGGGGCTAACACAAACCCTGTGTCAGCCCCCGAGGGGCCCCTCACAAGGGTCCTGGAGCCGCCACTCCTGTGCTTGGGCACGCTCAGCAGCAGCGCCAGACTCACCCTGCCACCATACCACCACCCGGGCTGCTAGGGGCAGCGCCGGTCATTCAGGGCGGGAGAACGGGCTGGGATCTCCGAGCCCCTGATGACATTGGAAGGCCCCCCGTGCAAAAACGCTTCAGCCAACGATCCCGCTCCCCAGAGCCCTCACCTTGGCCCACCACTCCGCTCTCCACACAGCCAGCGTATCGGGCCTGCTGGCCTCCTTTGAGCTAACACTAACCCTAGGTCAGCCCCCAAGGGACCCCTCCCAAGTGCCTGGCGCCATCACGCCAGTGATTGAGACCCCCAAGCCCCAGCTGTGGACTCACCCTGCCGCTGCGTCTCACCTTGGCCCGCCACTCCACTCTCCACACAGCTGGTGGATCGGGCCTGTCGGCCTCCTGGGAACTAACTCCAAACCCTACGTCGGCCCCCAAGGGGCCCCTCCCAAGGGGCCTGATGTCGCCACGCCAGGGATTGGGGATGCCCTAGCCCTAGCGCCAGACTCACCCTGCAGCCCCGCCTCCACCCTGGCCTCTAGGGGTGCCGCCGGTCATTCAGTGCGGGAGAACGTGCAGTGCCCTCCGAGCCCCCAGCAAACTTCGAAAGCCCCCTTGCCAAAACTCTTGGGCCCACGCTCCCACTCGCCAGTGCCCTCACCTCGGCCCACCCCTCCGCTCACCGCACAGCTGGCAGATCTGGCCTGCCAGCCCCCTTGGGGCTAACTCTACACCTAGGTCAGCCCCGGTGGGCCCCCTCCCAAGGTGCCTGGTGCCGCCTCGCTGGGGACTGGGGTCCCCGGAGCCCCTTCGCCACACTCACACTGCCACCCCACCGCCAACCGGGACACTAGGGGTGCCGCCGGTTATTCAGGTTGGGAGAACGGGTAGGGCCCTCCGAAACATCGGCGACATTCGAAGGCCCCCCGCACCAAAAGGCTTAGGCCCATGCTCTTGCTCCCCAGTGCCCTCACCTCGGCCCACCCCACTGCTTGCTGCACAGCTGGCGGATTGGGCCTGCCGGCCTCCTGAGGGCTAACCCTAACCCTAGGTCAACCCCTGAGGGGCCCCTCCCAAGGGGCCTGGCGTCACCACGCCACGGATTGGGGACCCCCGAGCCCCAGGTCTGGACTAACCCTGCCGCCCTGCGTCCATCTGGGCTGCTATCGGCACCACCGGTCATTCAGCGCGGGAGAATGAGCAGGGCTCTCAGAGACCCCGGCAACATTTGAAGTTACCCTGCGCCAAAACGCTTGGGCACACGCACCCGCTCCCCAGCACCCTCACCTTGGCCCACCGCTCCACACCCCGCTCAGCCAGGGGATCAGGCCTGCCTGCCTCCTGGGGGCTAAACCTATTCCAGGTCAGCCCCCGAGGGGCCCCTCCCACGGGGCCTGGCGTCGCCTCGCCAGGGATTGGGGACGCCCGAGCCCCAGCGCCGGATTCACCCTGCCGCCCCGGCACCACCCGGGCCGCTAGGGGCGCCGCCGGTCATTCACGGAGGGAGAACATGCAGGGCCTTCCAAGCCTCCGTCGACCTTTGAAGGACCCCGCGCCAAAACTCCTGGGCCAATGCTCCCGCTCGCCAGCGCCATCACCTCGGCCTGCACCTCTGCAAACTGCACAGCCGGCGGATTGCGCATGTCGGCCTCCTGGGGGCTCCTCCCAAGGGACCTGGCACTGCCACACTGGTGCTTGGGGACCCCCAGCACCAGCGCCAGACAAACCCTGCCGCCTTGCTGCCAACCCGGCCGCTAGGGACGCCGCCACTCATTCAGGTCGGTAGAATGGGCAGGGCCCTCTGAGCCCCCGGCGACCTTCGAAGGCCCCCCGTACCAAATCGCTTGGGCCCATGTTCCTGCTCGCCAGCTTGCTCACCTTGGCCCGCCCTCTGCTCAACACACAGCTGTCGGATCAGGCCTACCGGCCTCCTGGGGGCTAACCCTAACCCTAGGTTGGCCCCCAAAGGGCCCCTCCCAAGGGGCCTGTCGCCACAACACCGGGGATTGATGACCCCCAGCCCCAGCGCCGGACTCACCCTGCATCCCCGCCGGCACCCAGGCCGCTAGGGCACCACCGGTCATTCAGGGCGGGAGAATGGACAGGGCCCTCCCAGTCCCAGTGAACTTCTAAGGCCCCAGGAGCCAGAATGCTTGGGCCCATGCTCCCGCTGACCAGCGCCCTCACCTCAGCCAGCCCCTCTGCTGGCTGCACAGCCAGCGGATTGGGCCTGCCAGCCTCCTGGGGGCTAACCCTAACCCTAGGTTGGCCCCCGAGGGGAACCTCCCAAGGGGCCTGGCGCAGCAATGCCAGGGACTGGGGACCCCTGAGCTCCAGCGCCGGACTCACCCTGCTGCCCCGACGCCACCCGAGCTGCTAGGGGCGCTGCCGGTCATTCAGTGCGGGAGAACAGGCAGGGCCCTTCGAGCCCCTGGCGACCTTCGAAGGCCAACTTGCAAATACGCTTGGGCCCACACTCCTGCTCACTAGCACCCACATCTCAGCCCGCCCCTCCGCTTGCCGCACACCTGGCAGATCAGGCCTGCTGGCATCCTGGGGGCTAACTCTAACACTTGGTCGGCCCACGAGGGGCCCCTCCCAAGGGGCCTTGCACCACAACACCGGGGATTGGGGACACCCGAGCCCCAGTGCCAGACTCTCCCTGCCGCCCTGCCGCCAACTGGGCCAGTAGGGGCGCCGCTGATCATTCAAGGAGGGAGAAGGGGCAGGGCCCTCTGAGCCCCCGGCGACCTTCGAAGAACTCCTGCGCTAAAATGCTTGGGCCCACTTTTCCTCTCCCCAGCGCCCTCACCTCGGCCCGCACCTCCACTCGCCGCACAGTGTGCGGATTGGGCCTGACGGTCTTTTTGGGGCTAACCTTAACCCTAGGTCGTCGCCCCAGGGGCCCCTCCCAAGGGTCCTGGTGCCACTACGCCGGGGATGTGGTACCCCAAGCCCCAGAGCTGGACTCACCCTCCACAGTGCAGCCACCCGGGCCGCTAGGGGCACCACCGGTCATTCAGGGTGGGAGAACGGACAGGGCCGTGGAGAAACCGGCGACATTTGAAGCCTCCCACCCCAAAATGCTGGGGCCCACCATCACGCTCCCCAGCACCTCCACCTTGGCCCGCCCACCTCTAGCCGCCTAGCCAGAGGATCACGCCTGCTGGCCTCATGGGGGCTAAATCTAACCCTAGGTCGGCCCACAAGGAGCCCTTCCCAAGGGGCCTGGCACTGCAACGCCGGGGATTGGGGATCACCGAGCCGCAGCGTGGGACTCACCCTGCTGCCCAACCGTGAATGGAGCCGCTAGGGGCATCGCCGGTAATTCAGGGCGGGAGAACGGGCAGGGCCCTCCGAGCCTCTAGCGACGTTCAAAGGCCCCTACTCCAAAACGCTGGATACCATACTCCCGCTCGCCGGGACCCTCACCTAGGCCCACTCCTCTGCTTGCCGCACAGACGGTGCATCGGGCCTGCTGGCCTACTGAGGTCTAACCCTAACCCCTAACCTTAAACCCTAAACCTTAACCCCTAACCCTAACCCTAACCATAACCCCTAACCCTTGCCCTAACCCTAACCCTACCCTAAATCTAACCCTAAACCCTAATCCTTAAACCCTAAACCCTAACATTAACACTAAACCATAAACCTTAACCCTAATCCCGAAGCCCTAAACAATAAACCCTAACCTTAACCACTAACCCCAAACCCCAAACCCTAACCCTCCCCTTAACGCTACCCCTTCAGCTAACCCTACCCCTAACCTGTAAACTAACCCTAAACCTAAACCTAACCCGTACCCTAACCTGAACCCTAACCTTAACCCTAAACCCTAAACCCTGACCCTAACCCATACCTTAACTCATACCATAACCCGTACCCTAACCCAACCCGTAACCTAACCCTAACCCGTACCCTAACTATAACCCTAAACCCTAAACCGTAACCCGTACCCTAACCCTAACCAGTATCCTTCCCTTAACGTTAACCCATACCCTAACCCGTACACTAACCCATACCATAACCCGTACCCTATCCCAAACCCGGACCCTAACCCATACCCTAACCCATACCTAACCCTAACCTGTACCCTAACCCGTACCCTAACCCATACCCTAACCCTAAACCATACCCTATACCTATCCCTAACCCGTTCCCTAACCCGTACCCTAACCCCAACACTAAACCGTAACCCAACCTGTACCATAACCCTAAACTGTACCCTAACCCTAACCCATACCCTAACCCTAACCCGTACCCTAAACCGTACCCAAATCCGTACGCCAACACTTACCCTAAGCCGTACCCTAACACGTACCCTAAACCGTACCCTAATGCGTACCCTAACCCGTACCCTAACCCTAACCCATACCCTAAACGTAACCCATACTCCAACCCTAACCCCACCCTAACCCCAAACCCTAAACCCTAACCCGTACCCTAAACCCTTATCTGTACCCTAACGCATAACCTCTAACCTGTAACCCCTAAACCCAACCCTAACCCGTACCCTCTCCTTCCCCTAACTCTAACCCCTACCCTCACCCATACCCTAACCGTAACCCATACCCTAACCTTAACCCATACCCTAATCCGTACCCTAACCCCCGGGGTTGGGTACACCTGAGCCCCACCACGGGACTCAGCCTGCCACCCCTCAGGAAACCATGCCCCTTGCGGCGCCACAGAGCATCCCATGCAGGAGAATTGGTAGGGCCCCCCTGAGCCCCCAGCGATCCTCGGCGGCCCCCTATACCCCAACCCTGAGGCCCACGCTCATCCTGCCCCACACCTTCCGTTCAGCTTGCCACCGAGCTCATCGCAGAGCCGGCAGATCAGGCCTGCCGGGTTCCTGGGGCTTAGACCTGACCCTAGGTCGGCTGGGTACGGCCCCTCCCCTGGGGCCCGGTGCCGCAGCCCCAGGGACTGGGGACACCTGAGCCCCACTGCAGGACAAAGCCTGCCAGCCCGCAGGAAACCGTGCCCCTTGGGAGGCTGTAGAGCATTCAGGGCGGGAGAACCAGGAGGGCCCCCAGAGCCCCCAGGGAACTTCAGTGATCCCTAAACCCAACCTTGAAGCCCATGCTCACCCAACCCTGCACCCTCACCTCAGCCCGCGGCGGAGCTTGCCACATAGTGGGCAGATCTGGCCTGTGAGGTTCCTGGGCCCCAACCCTAACCCTAGTTCATCTGTGGAGGGGCCCCTCCCCAGGAGTCTGGAGCCACAGCCACGGGGATTCAGGACACCTGAGCCCCACAGCAGGACTCAGTCTGCCACCACACAGGAAACCGTGTGCCTTGGGAGGCCATAGAGCATTCAGGGCGGGAGAACCAGGAGGGCACTCCTGAGCCACCAGCGACCTTCGGCGGCCTCCCACACCCCAACCCTGAGGCCCATGCTCACCCTCCCCACACCGTCACCTCAGCCCGTGTAGCTCGACATACAGCCAGCAGATCGGGCCTGCGGGGCTCCTGGGGCCTAAACCTAGCCCTAGGTCGGCCGTGGGTGTGGGGGTCTCCCCAGGAGCCTTACACCACAGCCCCAGGGAATTGGGATACCTATACCCCACCGGGGGCTCAGCTTGCCACCCGATAGGAAACATTGCCCCTTGGGGCTCTATGGAGCCTACAGGGCACAAGAACTTGGGGAGGCCCTCGGAGCCCGTCCCCACCTTTGGCAGCCCCCCGTGCCCCAACCCTGAGGCCCATGCTCACCCACCCCCATGGCCTCCTCTCAGCCCTCCACAAAGCTCACCGCACAGCCTGCAGATTGTCCCTGCCGGGCTCCTGGACCCTAACCCTTACCCTAGGTTGGGCAGAGAGGGGCCCCTCCCCAGGGTCCTGGCACCACACTCCGGGGGATTGGGGACACCCAAGCCCCACCGTAGGACTCAGCCTGCAGCCCACAGTAAACTGTACCATTTTGGTGCACAAAGAGCAGTCAGGGCAAGAGAATTGGGGCACACCCTGAGAGCCCTTTCTGGTGAACCCCGACCTTTGTGGGCCCTTCCGGATGAAACCCAAGGCTCACACTCGCCCGCCCTTGTGCCCTCATCTCACTCGGCATGAGAGTTCTCTGAGCACTGGGCAGTTCAGACCTGCTGTCCTTGAGGCCTAACCTAACCCTGGGTCTTCTGCTGAGGGTCCCTCCCCGTTTGCCTGCCTCCAAGGCACCAGGCATTGGGCTCACCTCTGCACGACTAGAGGACTCAGCCTGCCCCACAGCAGGAAACTGTCATTTGGGGCTGCAGCAAGGATTCATAGTAAAATCAGAGGGTCCCCCTTCAGCCCATCCCAGGCAACCCCCACTTTCAGAGATGTCCCTGGATCCAATTAGTAGCTTCACACTGAACTTGGAACTTGCTCTCCACGGAGATCTTTTGAAATTCTCCACACTTCCAACTGATGGCATTATCCAGGTTCAGTGCCTTACCCAGCTTTAGCTCTTGAGATGGATTAAAATGTGAAGTCACTTCACTGATGACGAAGTACTGGTGACCAAAAGATACATGCATAAATGCTTCATATCACCTCGCTTAAGGGAAATGCAAATCTAAACCCCTATACATGCCATATCACACGAGGCCAAATATCTAAAAAAAAGGAGACATGAAACTATACATGTTGGAGAGGATGTGGAGAAACGGGAACCCTCTTACACCCCTGTACGAATGCAGTTCAGTGAAGCCACTCTTGAAAATGGTACGGAGTTTCCTCAAGAAGTTATAAATAAAGCTACCCTATATCCCAGCAATTGCACTAGTGGGTATTTACCCCAAAGAGACAGGTAGTGAAGACGGGACACATGCACCACAGAGTTCATAGCAGCAATATCCATAATAGACAAGCTGTGGAAGGAGTGCCGATGACCATGGATAGATGAATGGATAAAGAAGATGTGGATCATATATATAATGGAATATTACTCAGCCATCAGAAAGGATGAATACTTACCATCACACCGACCTGAGTGGAGCTGGAGGGTATTATGCTGAGTGGAATAAGCCAATGAAAGAAAGACAATGATCATATGCTTTCACTCCTATGTGGAATATCAGAAACAAGGAAGAAGACCATAGGGGAAGGAAGGGAAAATAGAATGGGAAGTCATCAGAGAGGGAGAAAACCCATGATGGACTCTTAACTATCATAAGAAACTGATGATTGTTGGAGGAGAAGTTGGGGGGGGTAACTGGGTGAGTAGCATTAAGGAGGTCACACGATACAATGAGCACTGGGTGTTACACACGACTGAAAATTTATTGAAGACTACATCTGAAACTAATGGTGTACTGTAAGTTGGCTAATTGAATTTAAATTAAAGAACAAAAGACCTCGAATAAACAATCCTAAACATTTATATGGAACCACTAAAGATTCCAAACAGCCAGTGCAATGTGGAAAAGAAAAACAAAACTGGAGGACTCACAATTTCAGATTTCAGGTTATACTACAAAGCTGCAGTCATCCTAACAAGAGAGTACAGCACAAAAATAGACACAGCGACCAAAGGAACAGGATACAAGTTCAGACAGAAACCCACAATTATATGGTCCATGAATCTTCCACAAAGCAAGCAACGATATCAAAAGGGAAAAGGACAGTCTCTACAACAAATGGTGTTGGGAAAACTACACAGCTACGCACAAAAGAATGAAATTAGACTGCTTTCTTACACAATAAAGACAAACACAAAACAGTTTCAAGACCTCAATATGAGACCTGAATCCATAAAAATCCTACAGGAGGGAAGACAGTAACTTCTTGACATGGACCATACCAACGTTTTTCTAGACTGTGTCCTGAGGCAAAGGAAATGAAAGCAAAAATAAACTATTGGGAATACAGCAAAATAAAAAGTTTCCACATGGCAGAAGAACAATGAAAATGTAAAAATAATAAGACAACCTACTCAAAGGGAGAAGATATTTGCAAAGATCATATGCAATGAAGGGATAGTGTCCAAAACATATACAACTGATACTACTCGACCCCCCAAAAAATAAATACTCCAGTTAAAAAATAGGCAGAAGACATGGACAGACATTTCTCCAAAGAAGAAATACAAATGGCCAACAGTCCCGTGAAAAGATGTTCACCATCACCCATCATCAGGAAAATGTAAATCCAAAGGAAAATGAGGTAATACCTCAAACCTGTCAGAATGGCTAACATCAAAAGCACAACAAAGAGCAGGTGTTGGGAGGATGTGGATAAAGGGGAATCCTAGCGAACTGTGGGTGGGAATGCAAACTGTGGTGGCCACCGTGGAAAACAGTATGAAGGTTCCTCAAAAAATTAAATATAGAACTACCCTACGATCCAACAATCACACTACTCGTATTTACCCAAAGAATAGGAAAACAGTAACGTAAAAGGATACGTGCACCCCTATGTTTCTTGCACCATTATTTACAATATCACAATATGGAAGCAACCCAAGTGTCTGTAGAAAAATAGACAAATGAGATGATAGATGTGTGTACTCACACACACACACACACACACACACACACACACACACACACACACAATGGAGTATTACTCGGCTTGAAAAAGAATGAAACCTTGCCATTTGCAGACACATGGATGGAGCTAGAGAGTATTATCCTAACTAAAATCAGTCAGTCAGAGAAAGACAAATCCCATACGATGTCACTCTTATGGGGAATTGAAGAAACAAACAAAAATGAATAACTAAAAGAGAAAAAGGAGACGCACCAAAATACAAACTCTTAACAATAGAGAACAAACGGATGGTTACCAGAGAGGAGGTGGATAGAGGGATGAGTGAAATAGATGAAGGGGATTAAGAGGACGCTTTTCTTGATGACCACTGAGTAATATATAGAATTACTGAATCACTCTATTGTACACCTGAAGCGAATGTAACCCTGTATGTTAGCTCTACTGGAATTAAAATAAATTTTTTAAAAATATTTCTCTTTCAGGAACCTCTTTGAAAAAACTTTTCCTGTGCAATGTGCATAAGCCCTACTTGGGAGGATTCACTCTACAATAATTATTCACTCCATGCCTCAAATTCATATTTAACTGAGCTCTTACCGTGGATCCCAGCCCACGGGAGCCATGGTCCTTTTCTGTCCAGGCTCACCACCTATGCATTCAAGATTGGAAGTAGAGACACATGTCACTTCACAGTCCAGAAAGCTATTATTGTTTCTGTTTCAGTGTGAGAGAGTCACAGACTTTGGGACAGGTTTCAGAGCAGGTTTATTATGGATCCTGGATCTCTACTTCAATGTTCATTGCCTGGATCCATTTGGCTAATAGGTTCCCTGTGGATGGGCGTGCTTCCAAGCACATACATGGAAGATGCAAAGGTGGGTGGGCTTGGTGCGGGACAGGAAGAAGATCAAAAACAGACAAGGGTCGGAACCCTCCCCTGATCCAGGAACTGCTACGGGAGAGGGTACGGGAGGTAGAATCCATGCGAAACTCCAAGGTCACCAGCTGAACACATGAGGCACAGGTCAAAGGATCTGGAGATGCAGGGGTTGAAGGCTGCTCTGAGCTACCTCTGGGAGGAAGGGAGGGAAGGAATGAGAAGGAGACACTGCCTACCCCTGGCCCATGCCATCTGCCCACCGCTCCGACACGCATCAGTCTATGAGCTGACACAGCCTGGGCTCAGGATGGGCTGTCTCGGGTCCCTCAATCCTCAGTGGGACAACTGTCCCCAGGGCTCAGAGACATGCTGAGGGAGATGAGAGAGAAAGCTGCCCCACCCAGGTTATCCCCTCCTTGAGCAGACAGCCCTTCAGAACTGCTAAAAAAAAAACCACTAACGGGGTTGAAAGACATGCCATAGATGAACTAAGGCATAGAGATATGTAAAATAACATTCATTTTTAAGTTCAGAGCTGTTGTCTCAGGAATTGGGAGAGTTTCCCTGAAGAAGACTGAGGGGAGGGGAGGCCATGCTGAAAAGCGAGACATGGCTCTCCTGATTGGGAAACTGCAGCCCTCTTCCAGGGCAGGGCATCAACCTCGCATCACACGAGATCCATGGAAGTATTCCATCAGGGCCAGATGTTTGTCTCGAGAAGGCTACCTGGCATCGGACTGCACAGGGCACCAGGGACGAGGGCCAGATGGAGGACGGACAATACCCCGGAGGCCATGGGGCAAGAGCAGAGGCACATGACCTTGAAGATGATGATGAAAAGCAGGAGGTGGCAGCATTGAGCCAGCCTGAAGTACCATCGGAGCAGTGCCCACAGCTACACTGACTGGGTGCCTTCTGTGCCAGGTGTGGCTGACTTCAGTCGGTTCCAGACTAGTCCTGACCACAACTCTAGGAAGTGTGCACCACCTCCGGCCTCCTCTCCCCTTGCAGCTGCTAGGAATCACAGTCACAGACCCTGGTCAGCTTTCGTGGAAACCAAGCAGTGGCTCCCCCGCACGCTGCGCCTCTGGTGGTGGTCCAGTGCGACCCTCGTGCCTGGCCAGACACTGATGCCTACCTGTCTCCATACAAATCCACAGACAGGAGGGTGTCCCTGAATTCCACAGCACCTGATGAGACAGATCCACAGAACCCAACACCCAGTGGGTCACTCGGGACCTCACCTATGGTCATGGAGCTCACCATACCCCATTTCTGTCACTTCCCACAGAAAGCCTGTTTCTGATCCCCCACAATACCATACATCCTGGTTGCTGACCTGGGGTCATTCCATAAACCCACATGGCACCTTTCTTTTAGAGAAGGCTATGCCTACACCTCCTAGAAAATATTTCTAATGAAGTACAAGTCCATCAGGACTATGGTGTGAACAGTAGCACACAGCCTGCATGGTAGTAGTCAGTAATTCTAACAAGGGTTAACCCCAACCCCCGTCTCACAAAACCATCCTCCATCCCCAGTGAACTCATGGTCTGCCCTCAGAAAACCCTCCAGGAAAGAAACCTTTCATCTGAATGCTCTCTTCACCTTCTGCTTCAAATCTTGTCCAACCGCAATGATATGAAACTAGACATCAGTCTCAAGAAAAAAATGGGACAGTCAAAAATAGGTGGAGATTGGGGGGCCTGGGTGGCTCGGTCGTTAAGGATCTGCTTTCAGCTCAGGTCGTGATTCCAGGATCCTGAGATCTAGCCCCGAAGCAGGCTCCTTGCTCGGTGGGAAGCCCGCTTCTCCCTCTCCCTACCCCCTGCTTGCGTTCCCTCTCGCTGTCTCACTCTCTGTCAGATACTCAAATAATCTTAAAAAAATATGTGGAGACTTAACAACATGCTACTGAACAACCAACAGTCAAAGAAGAAATCAAAAAAATTTTTAGAAGTACCTTGACACTGATGCAAAAGACAAACTACAAAAACTTATGGGATGCAGCAAAAGTAGCTTTATGGGGGACATTCATAGAAATTCAAGTCTTCATCAATCCATGAGAATGCTCTCCAATAAACAACCTGATTTATATGGTAAAGAAGTAGAAAAAAAAAACAACAAAGAAAGCCCCAAATTAGTAGAAATAAGGAAATAAGAAAAAGGAATGCATAAAGAAATCCAATGGAGACTAAAAAGACAAAAAAATAAACAATGAAAATGAAAGCTGCCTTTTTGGAAAGATAAAGAAAACTGACAAACTTAGCTAGACTCACCAACAAAGACAGAAGACTCAAATACAATCAGGAAAATAAGATACTGGATTCCTGTCTCATATCAAAATCAAAAGAACTCTTCAACCTTGGACACAACAACTTCTTGCAAGCCACGTCTCTAAAGGCAAAGGAAATAAAAGCAAAAATGAACTATTGGCACTTCATCAGGATAAAAAGCTTCTGCTCGGCAAAGCAAACGATCAACGAAACAAAAAGGCAACCTATGGAATCGAAGAAGATATCTGCAAATGATATTACAGAGAAAGGGCTGGTATCCAAGATCTATAAAGAACTTCTCTAACTCAACGCCCAAAAAATGGGCAGAAGACACAAAGAGATACTTCTCCAGAGAAGACATACAAATGGCCAACAGACACATGAAAAAATGCATCACATCACTTGCCATCAGGCAAATACAAATAAAACGACAATGAGATACCACCTTACACCAGTTAGAATGGTTAAAATTAACAAGGCAGGGGGCACCTGGGTGGCACAGCGGTTAAGTGTCTGCCTTCAGCTAAGGGCGTGATCCTGGCATTATGCGATCGAGCCCCACATCAGGCTCCTCCACTATGAGCCTGCTTCTTCCTCTCCCACTCCCCATGCTTGTGTTCCCTCTCTCGCTGGCTTTCTCTATCTCTGTGGAATAAATAAATAAAATCTTGAAAAAAAATTAACAAGACAGGAAATAAAAGAAAGTCAGAGGTGATGTGGAGAAAGGGGAACCCTCTTACACTACTCATGAGAATTCAAGCTGGTACAGCCACTTTTGAAAGCAATATGGAGGCTCCTCAAGACGTTAAACACAGAGCTATCCTACGACCCACAAATTGCACTACTGGGTATTTACCCCATAGACACACAGTAATGAAAAGAAGGGGCACCAGTATCCCAATGTTCATAGCAGCAATGTCCATAATATCCAAACTGTGGAAGGAGCCAAGATGTCCTTCAGCAGATGAATGGACAAAGATGATGTGGTTCATCTGTCCAATGGAATATTACCCAGTCATCAGAAAGGATGAATACCCACCATTTGCACCAACGTGGATGGATCAGGAGGGGATTATGCTAAGTGAAATTAAGTCAAGCAGAGAAAGACAATTATCATATGGTTTCACTCCTATGTGGAATGGAAGGAATAGCATGGAGGACATTAGGAGAAGGAGAGGAAAAGTGAAGAGGGGGAATGAGAGGGGGACATGAACCATGAGAGACTACTGACACTGGGAAACAAACTGAAGGTTGCAGAAAGGGAGGGTAGGGGAATGGGTTATCCTGGTGATGGGTATTAAGGAGGGCACGTGTCATAATGAGCACTAGGTGTTATATGCAAACAATGAATCATGGAACACTACATCAAAAACAAATGAAGTACTGTAGGGTGACTAACATCATTTTAAAGAAAGAGAAAGATATGAAATCCATACAGGAAAACTGTCACTATTTGCAAATGACATGAAATCCCGAAAGATTCCACACACACACACACACACACACACACACACAAAAACTGTTAGAATAAACAAATTCAAGAAAGCTGCAGGATATAATGTCAATATACAGAGACCTATTGTCTTTATTTCTTTTCAGATTTTATTTATTTATTTGACAGGAAGAGAAAAAGCACGAGCAGGGAGAGTGTCAGAAAGAGGGAGAAGCAGACCCTTGCTAAGCGGGGGCCCAACACGGGGCTCAATCCCATAACTCTGAGATCATGACCTGACCTGAAGGCAGACGCTTCACCTATGGGGCCACCGAGATGACCCAACTTCTTGCATTTCTGTATACTGATGACACACTATCGCAAAGAGAAATTTAAAAAGCAATGCCATTTACAATTGCATCAAAAATAATCTAGGAATAAAAGTAACCAGAAATGAGAAAGACATAGTACACTCAACACATGGCAGAAAAGAAACGAAAAACATGTGTGTCGAGGGGGGCGGAATGTATGGGTCAAAGATTTAGAAGGCAACACAAACAAATGGAAGCATACGCCATGCTCCTTAACTGGAAGAGTTAATTATGTGAACATGTCCATCGTACCCAAAGCAATCGACAGATGTGATGAAATCCCTATCTGAATTCCAGTGGCATTATTCGAGGAAATCGAAAATAGTCCTGAAAATTGTATGGAGTCACTAAAGACCCCAAGTATCCAATGCAACCTGGAGAAAGAAAGGTGCAGTCAACACACTCCTGGATTTCAAGCTAGATTACAAAGCTGTTGTCGTCAAAACAGGATGGTACTGGCATAAACACAGACACCAGGTCAGTGGAACAGAACAGAAAGCTCAGAAACTTACCCACACGTAGATGATCCTAACTTACAACACAGCAGCAGAAGATATGCCATGAGGGAAGGACTGTCCCTTCAGTGAGCGGTAACAGGCAAACTGGACACTAAATGCAGAAGAATATAACTGGGTCACTTTCTTACACCACACACAAAATTTTTAATGGATGAATGATTTGAACATAAGACCTGAATCCATAAACCTCCAAGAAGACACAGGTACTAAGTCTCTCGACATTAGTTTTGGCAAAGAGTCTTCAGATCAGACACCAAATGCAAAGGCAACAAAAGCAAAAATAAACAAGTGGAACAACATCAAACTGAAATCTTCCACACGGCAAAAGAAACCAGCAAAAACTTAAAAGGCCACTGACCCAATAAGAAAAAATATCTGTGAATCATGTGTGAGAAGACGCTAATATCCAAAATACACACAACACTCATACAAATCAAAACAATAAAAAAAAAAAACGGTATAAGAAATGGGGGGAATATGTGAATAGATACTTTCCAAAGATGGCACACAGGTGCCAACAGACAGAAAAAGTTGTTCGACATCACTAATCATCGTCAGGGAAACATCAGTCAAACCCAAAATAAGCTATCTCCTCACAACTGCTGGAACACCAATTGTCCCAGAGACAGACAAAAAGTGGGGTCATGGGTGTGCAGACGAAGAGACACTGTGCACTGTTGGTGGGAATAGAAATTGGTGCAGGCATTGTGACAAACGGTATGGAGGTTCCTGAAAAAATAAATACAACTACCCCATGACCCAGTAATGGCTCTACTGAGTATTGATTCAGAGAACACAAAAATACTGCCTCAAAAAGACAGATGCACTCCCACGTTCACTGCAGCATTATTCACAAGAACCAGACATGGAAACACAGATCTTGGGGGCCTTATGCCAAGTAACTCAGACACAGAAAGACCAATACCGGATGCTCTCATGTACATTCCACATGGAATAAACAAATACTGAACACATGGATACTGAGAGCAGATTTGTAGGTGCCAGATTCGGGGATGGGGTGGTAGAAACGGGTGAAGGCGGTCAAAGTCTCAATGTTTGAGTGAGAAAATCCGACAGTCATGAAATGTTCTGTCCAGCATGGAGACTAAAACTAACCCCACAGCATGGGGTATAGGTTTCCCTGCTCTTTGAAAGTACAGGGCTTCTGAGAAACCTTGCACAGCAGAAATGGTGTCAAGAAGGAATGGCCATTAATTTACACGGAACAATTAGACAGTGTCCTCAGACTCCAAAATTCCTTCTCTTTGGCTTTTCTTAGGCCTCACGACACAAGTTTCTAACGGAGGACCAGCATAAATGAAGATAAAGCACAGCAGAGGCTCACAGACACCATTCAAAGTGCTGGTGGCTGGATGCGGAGTGCGGTTCCAAGCGGAAGGAGCTGGTTAGGGTGCACGCCTCCTCTGTCCTGCTTCTCCCCCAAACAGATGCTGAACGCGATTCTCACTGTTCACCTTTTTTCATAAGAGGGAAATCCTCTTCAGGTATCTTCCTCTTACTGACGCTGGGTAATAAACGTAGTTCTTTCAAGAATGCCCAGTGTCTTACTGTAAACGTTTAAAAAGTGGGGGATACTTGTACTTAAGCATTGCTGAGGGAGGATATGTGAAAGGTTCTCCCAGACAAAAACCTCAGCAGACCCACCGGGAAAGGCACCTTCCTCAGCATGCGGAACACGGACTACCTCCTACCCCCAGAAACCCTCTCCTTCCCCTAGATCAGGACAACCCACAACAGCTGGGAGTTACCCCAATTCCTCCATTCTCCTGCTCCTAATAGCAAACCCATCAGCAAATCCTGTGAGCTGTATCTTCAAAATGGACCCAGAATATGTCTAACCACTCCATCCAAGGCCACCTGTCTGGTCCACAGTGCCTGAGTACCTGGAAAAGCTTCGTCATTGACCTGCCTTGCCATCTTCAACCCTCTGTCATCTGTTCTCAACACTGTCGCCAGGATGGCCCAGTGAAACAGGGTCTTATGGGGTTATAGCCCTGGAATGGCTTTCTGTCACCCTCTGTCACCTTTCTGAGCTCATGTCCTAAGCTGTCTCCTGTGGCCACAGGGCCTTCTTGCTGCTCCTGGACATACCTGGAATTCTCCTGCCCCAGAGCCTTTGCACATGCTTTCCCTTCTGTTCAGAATGCTCTTGATGTGTTCTCACTCACCTTCGGAGAAGTCTGAATTGGAGTGTCAGAGTCAGAAGTTGAGGCTGTGTGTGTTGGGTGAGGCTGGTGGCCCAGAAGAGGGTTCTCTGCCAGCTCTCCGCCTGTGCCTCACTTGTCCTCAGCCAGGAACTTGCACACAGCCCTCACCTGTCACAACTCTCACCCAGGAGACCCACAGCCACCCCTGGAGCCCACCCTGCCCACACCCTACTGTAGAATGCTTTCATCTCTCCTCTGGGACCCCTGTCAGCTTTACCCAGACCTGGAACTCCCCCGTCTCCTGCAAAGCTCCCGGATTACCTCTCTGCTTCCAAAATCACACTGGCGCAAGGCTTTCATGAGAAAGCTATAACGCTAAGTAATGAAAGGTTCACACCTCCTTTCCCCTTCTGTTGCCTTTCTCTCTACCTTCTTTCCTACCTGTGCAAACTGTAACATATCAGTGGAACATGAACATGCTCTGAGACGTGAATCTTTCATTGCAGCTTTCTGAGGACTCCTTATGTGATAAGCAACTAGTGTATCCTACAACAGGGTGTTTTACAACTATCATCTAGAGAAGACTACAGCCCAAATCACTACAATTTTACCTCACTCTTCATGAAGCAGAACACTTTTTCCTTTCTTCTTTTATTAAATTCCAGTTAGTTCACATGCGATGGAATATTCGCTTCAGGGGTAGGATTTAGTGATTCCTCACCTGCATCGAGTACCCAGTGCTCATCACAAGTGCCCTCCTTAATACCCCTCACCCATTTAACTCTTACCCTATGCCCCTGTCCTGCAGCAACACTCAGTTTGTTCTCCAAGGTTGAGTCTATTGCCTTGTTTGCCTCTCTCATCACGCTTCAACTCTGTTCCTCTGTTTTCTTTCTGAAATTCCACAAGCGTGAGAGCATAGGATATTTGTCTTTCCTCAGTGATTTTGCTTAGCTTAATACACTCTAGATCCATCCACATCCTTGCAAATTGTAAGATTTCATTCTTTTTGAAGCTGGGTCATATTCCATTATATATATATATATGTATCCCACATTTGCTTTATCCATTCATCAGTGCATGGACTTTGGGATTCTCTCCATAGTTTGGCTACTGTGGACATTGCTGCTATAAACATCATGGTGCATGTTCCCCCTTTGAATCTGCAATTTAGTATCCTTTGGGTAAATACCTAGGAGAGCAATTGCTGGATCATGGGGTTGTTCAATGTTTAACTTTTTGAGGAACCCCCAACTGGTTCCCAGACTGGCTGCACCACTTTGCATTGCCACCAACAGGATGGGAGGGTTCCCCTTCAAGCAGAACATTATCTGCCGGCAATTTCATAAAAGGAAACAAAACCTCTGGGAGATGCACCCAGGGTCAGGCAAGCAGTTGCAGACTTCACCCCAAGGCTCCTGACGCCAAGCCCCTTGAAGCCACCAGCATTTAACTATCCCAAAGAATTCCCAGACTCTTCTTCTGACTCCACCACCAAAGAAACTACAGAGAGAATATGGCACCTCAAAATATCGAGATAATACATTTAGTAAAACTAGAAAGACAAGCTCAACTTTTAAACAGGAACAGGCCGCTTTGGATAATTTTGAATTTTCCCTCCACCCTAACTTTAACTCTTCTGATGGATAAACTAATCAATGATGAAACATCACCTTTGTCAAATGACATCACCCAAGTCTGTATCAGATGAATAAAGCCACCTAAGTCTAGATGCTGGCCACTCAACCATATCGTAGGCCCAATTGAATAAACACTGTTAGATGAAGGAACAAATTAGATGTTACAAACAGGCACAGAGTGAATCTCACCTTCCCTTTCTAATAAAAGAGGGTTCCTAGGAAACAGATGGTCAAAATACATTTGTAAGCAATAAATGGACAGAGAAATTGTGATCCCCTGCAAAGTTCTACCTGCAGGGAAACTAAGTAATTCTTGCACCAAACCCAGAATGCTGACAGCTACTTCAATTTTACTTTGTGGCTCAACTAGAGAAAAGAGAAAAGCCCAGGAGGTTTTGGGATAATGAGAGGTTTTACCTCCAGCCCTGACATAGTTAGGACATTTTGCCAAACATACCTGCGCTTTCTCTGAACACTGGCGTCCTGTGACAAGCTGCCTCACTGACTCAGATGGTGATGTTCAAAACCTCGGGTTTCTTGGAGCCAGAGCAGAGAATTGCTGTCAGGTGGGGAGAAGAAGGCACCTCTGACCTAAAGCCTGCACATCTGCTTCGGTTTCTGGGCGAAGGGGTAACACATATATGTTGTTTAGCAGTAATTATCTTCATTCTCAATAGACCAATGACCTTGCCTTTTCTGGAAAGCAGACTTACTCTTCTAAAGAAACCCTCAATTCATCTATTCCCAATGCAACTAGAGTGGAACATTTATTTCTCACTTAAATAGAAAACACTGTTATTGTCGACATTGCGTGAATGAACTTTTAAAAACATTTTAGAGAGAAAGGAAGAGACCTTTATTCAAACCCAAGTCAGGACAGCTGCCTGGCAGACACAATCTTCACCAAGAAGGGAGTGCTCCGGGGAATGAACTTTTGGGGCAGGCGTATATATTTTTTTCTGTTTTGTTTTACATACAGAGTTACACACCACAATGAGGATCTTCTTAGATTCCAGAAAGTGACAGACTCTTTCTTATGTTTTCACTATGTACATGTCAGTATGACTTTAATCTTATGGGAGCCAGAGAGGTTCTTTATTTTTTCTTATCTTTATGTTGGCATTTTTGGTTATTGTTTTCTTCTCAAAGCAAATGTACAACGTGCTTGGGGCAGAAACAAGGCCCATGCTTTGAGGTGTTGCCTAGTCATTTTGAGCCAGGTAAAATGTTAAAGGATAGCTTCCCTGGGATCCCAGGATCAGGGCCCACAGATGATATAAGATAAAAATTACTTTCATCATTATAATTACTCCTAAAAAGGAGGAATTTGAGACAAAAGCACCTTTCACAAGAGTACCAAGAAATCAAAATGATGCCCACAGAAGGCTACCTGCTCCATGGTCAGCACAGGTAACAGAAGTGTTCACAGTTTCTGGACTCCTGCCCTTTTCCTGCCCAAATCTCTGAAGCACACAGACCACTTAAAATCGGAATTGTAGAACTGCTAGACACCTTAGAGATGTCTGGCACCATTCCCTTGGACTGCAGAAGAAAACACAGTAGCTCGTTGTCACAAACTAATTTCAACATGAAGTGCCCCCTGGATGCACTAAGTTCTTTCTCTGCAAATGTTGACTAATGTAAGTCACAGTCATACCATATAAACACTAGGATGGCTGGGAAGTCATCGTAGGTAAGGGAATATTTTAGCCATGTTTATAAGCATTGGCTCACGTTGTAGAAGAGGCTGAGCTGAGTGTTTTTAAATACTATTTCAGACCTGTTTTACAGCACCCTCTGAACATACCAGAGCTTGAACGGACTAAGAAAGATAGTTGGTTTCAGTAACTTTAATACCAGAAAAATATTATACTGTCTCTATTCCTAAGGATCTTTGAGTATCTTACCCAGAGGTCCTCCACTGAGATAATGATCTTAATGATCACCATGGGCAGAGGTGAAAAGGCCCGCTGAATTCGTTCCAGTTGTCCACATGACAAGAAAATCCTGATACTTGATAGGTTTCCAGATCGAGAAGACCAGAGATAAGAGGGAAATAGTACCCTGTATGGAACAACAAGGGATTTGGAGTCAATTTGGGGATCCCACTTAGGTTTCTGACACTAAAATCCTCTGTGACTCATATCATCCGAGTCCCTGTCTAACCACCTGAAAATGTGCCTACAAATATCTACACCCTAGTTGAGAAGTTTAAGAGGCAGAATGCTACAAAGAGCCAGTATGATGTCTCTCAAGAACAGGTGCTCAGGAAGCCATAATTGCTATTGGGTCTATTTCTTTTCCAGAAGAAAGAACACATGTTGAATCCATATTTCGAATAGATGACTCACCAGATGATTTTCAAACCTGAAGGAAGGCCAAGAAGTCGCTCTTGTGTCATAGTTCACTCAGAAATCATGTTGTTGGACTGGTGAGGACGATACAATAGCAACGTCATCACTAAGAGTGGGGAGCTTCTAATTTCCATACGGCCATGTTGACCCCCTTAGCTCAGAGCCACCAGAAAGGGCAGCTGGGGAGGGGGCACTGCCATCACTATGAGTGGGGAGCTTCCCATTTCCATATGGCCATGTTGACCCCCTTAGCTCAGGGCCACCAGAAAGGACAGCTGAGGGGGACCACAGGCCAAGGCTGCCAGGTGTGGCTGGGGCAGGCAGAACTCTGACTTAAGGCTCAACTCCTGTCCAGGTTATTATTATGCTCTTCACAAAGAAAGTGCCATTGTGTGTGAGCCCTCATGTAGAAAATGTTCAGAATTTCCATTGAGATTCCCTCTCTGACCTTTAGGATATGTAGCAAAGTTCCATTTAATTTTTAAACATTGAAAGACTTCCTGGTTTTCTTTTCGCTAAGACTGTGGCTCAATTCCCCTGTGGTCTAGGAATAGAACCTAGTTAATTTCAGGGTTTAACATTTGTAGCCTTGATTCATGGCCCCACCTATCATCTATTTGGGTAAAGAGTCTATGACCCCTTGAAAATAATATATTCTGCACTTATTATGGAATGTTCCCTATATGTCAATTAGGTCACATTTGTTACCAATGTTTTGTCTGCTTTTTCTGTCAGATATTGAGAAAGGTATATTAAAATCTTCAAACAATGCTGCTCTATTCATCGTGGCATCGGAGAGTCTACCAGTGTTAGAAGGCAAGAGAAACAAAAAGTATAAGAATTGAGGGGATAATTGTGACTATTCACAGATAATACGATTGTATACATAGAAAATCCAAAACAGTCTATATACCCTATTAGAATTAAAAATGCAATTTATAAATTTGAGATGGATTGTGCTTCCCATTGGACAGTTTCTGAAAGAAAATGTAGAAACTGTCAATCTTGGGGTAGGACATAGGGTGCACTAACCATTTAAAAGAATTCAGTGGGACTTCATAAAAATGTGACATTTCTCCTTATCTTATGACCACAAGAAAATGAAAAGGTGAACCGCAGGCTGGGAAGTACAGATTTGCAATACACACACTGACAAAGACTTGTCAATAAAGAATTCCTGCTCATCAAACATAAAAAGTCTATTTATTAACAAATACTTCACAAAAGATTGACTGATGGCCAATATGAACAGGAAAGGGTGCTCTACAGTATTATTTTCAGGAACAGCAAGGCCTTTCCTAAAATGAAAACATACACACAAACTAGTATTCCCTAGATGGATGACGTCCTTATTTCTGAGGACAGCTTGAAGAACAGACTAGCATCAAAGTAAAGTGATGGAATTCCTGACACTCAGAGGATGGATGGACAATTGACCTCAAACTACAGTACAATTTCTAGGCATCATTCGGTCCTCTGAAGGCAGACAACTACCACACCCCTTCCTCCACCACACAGGTTGCATCCCAACCCCTATCATAAAAGAAGAAGATGAGAAACAGATAGGACTAGTAGGAAATAGCAAAAATCACATGTGGGGATTATCCTGCAACACACTGATCACATAACTAGTGTAAGGAAGTGTAGGGAACTGACAAGAACAGAGACTCAAGAGGTACTTCTTTGGGAAATGCTGTCTGAAATCGTCACACGTTGGTACCAGCTAATGAGGGCTCTGAGCATATCCTAGGGTTTGCTCACAAGGGTCTGCAACACCATCGCTGAGGACTGAAACTCTTCAAGACCTCAAAGCTTGCCTGATTGACTATTGGACTAAGAGATTCCCATGTTCTGAAAACAGATACCAACTCATTGAAAGGTTCACCTGGGCTCCCTCGGAGGCCCTACAAGTAGCTGAACCATTCACTGAAAATCAATTACACACACACACACACACACACACACACACACACACACACACACCTGTCATTTCACCAATTACTTAAACATTCAAGGTTCTTCCTACCTTTTCTTTTTCACATTGATATTTATACTCACATGAAATGTCATCATTTCTAATGAACACTGATGTCAAAATAGAGATCCATTGACACAATATTCACAAAATGGAACTTCCCTGCTGTCATTTTCAATATAGCGTTTTTTAAAGTTCATACATATTTTAGGTTTTTGGTAACTTATACAGGAGAAGATCAGCATTGAAAAACTCTAAATACTGACAATGAGGTTTAAGCCTAGAGAACAAGAATTGTCCAATTTCATAGATAATAAGGAACCAAAGGGAAAGCATGGAAGCTGTAGTCGAATAATTTTACACATATGCATCCCCTATTATTCTACTACTGAGGGGCGTGTTTTATTACCACTCTGCATGCATCAATTGTCTTCCACGTGCACCTGCACAGGTATAATGAATTACTACAGTAGAATGAAATGTCTGGGAACTACGTGGTGGCATCTATAATGAACAATTCAATTTCAATCTTATATTTGGTGAACTTCCACTGTTTGTCCCTTTAGACAATGGACCCTAAACAGAAGGGGGAATGAACCACGAGAGACTATGGACTCTGGGAAACAAACTGAGGGCTTCAGAGGGGAGAGGGGTGGGGGATTGGGATGGGCCAGTGATGGGTATTAAGGAAGGTACATATTGCATGGAGAACTGGGTATTATATGCAAATAATGAATCACGGAACACTACATCAAAAACTAAGGAAATACTGTATAGTGACTAACATATCATAATAAAAAATTATTAGAAAAAAATTAAAGGTAAAAAAAAATACAGCTGTTCTGTTTCAAGAACAATCACAATTGAGAAAAAACTAACTTCCAATCCCTAAAGCCAAACACAGACCAAGTTCCATTTCACTCCCCTTTATTCCCATTCTCTGTGGGTTCTAAGCTATTTCCCAACCTCCTTTCCTGCTGAGCAGGGAGCCCGGGCTCGATCCCAGAACCCTGGGATCATAACCTGAGCCAAAGGCACATGTTTAACTGGTGAGACAGCCAGGAGTCCCAGCCATGTTTTTCTTAAGCAAAAGGACACTTTCTCACAATGCCTTCACATGACTTCACATGGTACCAGAGATCTGAATGTGCCTCTAGGAGGTTGCAGATGAAGGCAATTGCAAACTCTCACAGTGGTTTATCAAATACAATGACCTGCCTGGTGACAGTGAAACTCTTATGAGCCCACGAGAGGGTGCTGTGACACTCAGCTGTGGCTGGGCTGGCACAGAGAACCAAATCCATTTCCCTGCCTGATGTCTGTGAGGAACAGATGCCCCCACTGTGAATGAGACCCTGCCACTGAGCTGTCCAGAGATGGCCATCCTCACGGAGGATGAGGATAAAGGACAATGCCTGAGGAGACCTCATCTGTCTCTTTTATCTTTTCATATTTTTGACAGTGGACAAATCACTGCCTAGGAGTCCCCAACTACCTTATTCTTATCTGTGAATGGCCAAGAAGTTTTACAAAACACTTAAGATTTTGACCTCACAAATGCCCACAACCACTTACCATAGGGATTCAACATTAAGCAAAGATAATGTTCCTTGGAAGAGAGGTCCTGCCCACTGTTGTTTCTCACTTATATGCTCATCTTCTTTACCTCATGGTAACATAACCACCTTGATTCCTGCTTCCGTCTTCAGGAAGGCTGAGGTGACTTGAAGGGCATTACCCTGACATCGTTCTTTCTTAGCAATAAGATGTGGACATTTCCCTAGTCCTACACACCCAAAGTTGAATCGGAATCAGGATTGAGGAGGTGATGAGAGTTGAAGGTGTTTTCCTGTACACGGTGGTTTATTACCAATAAGGATGGGTCAGAGTCCTCGAAATTCCAGAACATTTTCATTAATGCTTCCTACTCGTGAAAGATGATGTACATTGGTCTTTCCCTGTATATTGTGGTCGGACTCAGAGAAAAGTGCTTAGCGCGTTCGTCAGACTTCCACGACCACTTTGGGGCTGGCTTCCATATTCACAAAGGATGATGTTAGGGCTATGAGGGTTCCTGTACACTGTTATTTCTTACAGATAAGTGTATGGCATTTTTGTTACATTGCCAGAACCACTTAGTGTTGGGCTTGCCGGCCTCCTGGGGACGAACCCTAACCCTAGTCAGCCCCCGAGGGGCCCCTCTAAGGGGCCTGGTGCCACAACGCCGGGGATTGGGGACCCCCGAGCCCAGCGCCGGAGTCACCCTGCCGCCCCGCAGCAACCCAGGCTGCTAGGGGCGCCGCCAGTCTTTCAGGGCGAGAGAATGGGCAGGGCCCTCCAAGCCCCCGGTGACCTTCGAAGGCCCCCCGCGCCAAAATGCTTGGGCCCGCACTCCCTCTCGCCAGTGCCCTCACCTCGGCCTGCCCCTCCGCCTGCCGCAGAGCTGGCAGAAGGGGCCTGCTGGACTCCTGGGGCCTAAAACTTAACCTAGGTCGGCCCCCGAAGGGCCCCTCCCAAGGATCCTGGCAGCGCAATGCCGGGGAATTTTGAACCTCCATGCCCCAGTGCTGGACTCACTCTGCCACCCCACAAGCACCCAGGGTGCTAGGGGTGTTGCCAGTCATTCAAGAAGGGAGAACAGGCAGGGCCCTCTGATTCCCCTGCTACCTTCAAAGGCCCCCCGCGCAAAAACTCTGGCTCCCACGCTCCTGCTCCCCAGCGCCCTAACCTCGGCCCACCCCTCCTCTCGCTGCAGAGCTGGTGGATCGGGCCTGCTGCCTTCCTGGGGGCTAAAACTATCCCTAGGTCGCCCCTAAGGGGACTCTCCCAAGTGGCCTGGCACCGCATGCCAGGGATTGGGGACCCCCAAGTCCCAGCACTGGAAGCACCCTGCCGCCCGGCCGCCACATGGGGCACTAGGGGCGTCACCAGTCCTTCAGGGTGACAGAACTGGCAGGACGCTCCAAGCCACCTGCGACCTTCAAATGCACCCTGAGCCAAAGCCAAAATATTCTGGCCCACGCCCCTGCTTGCCAGCTATCTCACCTCGACCCACACCTCCATTCACCGCACATGGGCGGCACGAGCCTGCCAGCCTACTGGGGGCTAACCCTAACCCTAAGTCGGCCCCCAAGGGGCCCGTCCCAACGGGCCTGAGGCCGCAACACCGGGTATTAGGGAGCCCCGATCCCCAGCGCCATACTCACCCTGCCGCCCCGCCGCCACCCGGGATGCTAGGGGTGCCACTGGTCATTCAGGGCGGGAAAACGGGCAGGGGCCTCCGAGCCCGCGGGACCTTCGAAGGCCCCCCCATCCAAAATGCTTGATCCCATGCTCCCGCTCCTCAGCACCCTCACCTCGGCCCGCCCCTCCACTCCCCGCAGAGCCTGCGGATGAGGCCTGCCCTCCTCCTGGGGGCTACCCAGAACCCTAGGTTGTCCCCTGAGGGGCCCCTCCGAAGGGGCCTGGCACTGCAATGCCTGGGATTGGGGACCCCCGAGCCCCAGCGCCGGACTCACCTTATCGCCCCACCGCCACCCGGGCCGCCAGGAGCACCGTCGGTCATTCAGGGAGGGAGAATGGGCAGATCCCTCCAAGCCCCTGGTGACCATCGAAGGCCCCCCGCGCCAAAACGCTTGGGCCCATGCTCCCGCTCACCTGTGCCCTCATCTCGGTCCGCCCCTCCGCTCACTGTAGAGCCAGTGGATCGGGACTGCAGGCTTCCTGGGTGTTACCCTAACTTTTGGTGGGCCCCCAAGGGGCCCATCCCAGGTTCCTATTGCCGCAACACTGGGGATTGGGGACTCCGGAGCCTCAGCGCCAGACTCATCCTCCCGCCCTACCGCCACCTGGGCCGCTAGGGGCACCGCCGTTCATTCAGGAAGGGAGAATGGGCAGGGCCCTCCCAGCGACCGGCGACTTCGAAGGCCCCCCGCACCAAAATGCTTGGGCCCATGCTCCCGCTGGCCAGCACCCTTACCTCGGCCCTCCCCTCCGCTCGCCGCACAGCTGACGGATCGGGCCTGGGGGCCTTCTGGGGGCTAACCCTAAAGCTAGGTTGGCCCCCTCGTGGCCCCTCCCAAGGGGCCTGGCGCTGCAACGACGGGGAAAGGGGACTCCTGAGCCCCAGCGCTGGACTCACCATGCCCCCCGCCGCCACCCGGGCCACTAGGGGCACCGCCGGTCATTCAGGGCGGGAGAACGCGCAAGACCCTCCCAGCGAACGGCAACCTTCGAAGGCCCCCTGCACCAAAGCACTAGGGCCCATGCTCCCGCTCCCATCGCCCTTACCTCGGCCTGCCCCTCCGCTCGCCACACAGCCGGCGAATCAGGCATCCTATCCTCCTTGTGGCTAACCCTAACCCTAGGTAGGCCCCCTAGGGGCCCATCCCAAAGGGCCTGGCGCTGCAACACCGGGGATTGGGGACCCCCGAGCCCCAACGCCAGACTCTCCCTGCCGCCCCGCTGCTAAACGGGCCGCGAGGGGCACTGTCGGTCATTCAGGGCAGGAGAACAGGCAGGGCTCTCCGAGCCCCTGGCAACCTTTGAAGGCCCCTTACGCCAAAATGCTTGGGCCCACCTTCCCGCTCGCCAGCGCCCTCATCTCATCCCACCCGTCCGCTCGTGCACAGCCGGAGGATCGGGCCTGCCGGCCTCCTGGGGGCTAACCCTAACCCTAGGTCAGACCCAAGGGGCCCCTGCCAAGGGGCCTGGCGCCGCAACGCGGGGTTTGGGGACACCCAAGCTGCAGTGCTGGACTCACCCTGCCGCCCCACCGCCATTCGGGCCGCTAGGGGTACAGCCTGTCATTCAGGGCGGGAGAATGGGCAGGGCCCTCCTAGCCCCCGGTGACATTCGAAGTCCCCCTGCACCAAAACATTTGGGCCCACACTCCCGGGCCTGCCGGCCTCCTGGGGGCTAACACTAACCCTATGTCGGCCCCCGTGGGGCCCCTACTAAGGGGCCTGGCCCCACAACGCCGGGGATTGGGGACCCCAGAGCCCCAGCGAGGACTCATTTTGTCGTCCCGTCGCCACCCGGGCTGCTAGGGGAGCCGCCCTTCATTCAGTGTGGGAGAACAGGCAGGGCCCTTCGAGCCCAAGGCGACATTCGAAAGTGCCCCGTCCCAAAATGCTCCCATGGTCCCCCTCGCCAGCGCCCTCACCTCAGAACACTGATCCGCTCGCCGCACAACTGACATTTCGGGATTGCCAGCCTCCTGAGGTCTAACCCTAACCCTAGGACAGCCCCCGAGGCGTACATCCCAAGGGGCCTGGCGCTGCACGCTGGAGATTGGTGACCCCCGAGCCGCAGCGCCGGACTCACCTTGCCGCCCCACTGCTACCCGGGCCGCTAGGGGCGCCGCCAGTCATTCAGTGTGGGAGAATGGGCAGGGCCCTCTGAGCCCCCGGAGACTTTTGAAGGCCCCCAGCGACAAAATGCTTCGGCCCACGCTCCCGCTTGCCAGTGCCCTTACCTCGGCCTGCCCCTCCACTCACCTCACAGCTGGCGGATCAGGCCTGCCAGCCTCCTGGGGGCTAACCCTAACCGTAGGTCGGCCCCCGAGGGGCCCGTCTGATGGGGCCTGGTGCCACAACGCCTGGGATTGCTGACACCCAAGCCCCAGCGCCGGACTCACCCTGCTGCCCCGCCGCCAACCCGGCCGCTGGGGGCGCCGCTGGTCATTCAGGGCGGGAGAATGGGCAGGGCCCTCCGAGCCCATGGCAATCTTCGAAGGCCCCCCATCCTAAACACTTGAGCCCTCGCTCCGGCTCCTCAGCGCCCTCACCTCGGCCCTCCCCTCCGCTCGCCGCAGAGCCGGCGGATGAGGCCTGCCCTCCTAGGGTGTCCCCTGAGGGGCCTAGGTTGTCCCCTGAGGGGCCCCTCCGAAGGGGCCTGGCACCGCAATGCCGGGGATTTGGGACCCCCGAGCCCCAGTGCTGGACTCACTCTGCCACCTCGCAAGCACCCAGGGCGCTAGGGGCGTTGCCAGTCATTCAGGAAGGGAGAACGGGCAGGGCCCTCCGATCCCCCTGCGACCTTCGAAGGCCCCCCGTGCAAAAACTATGGCTCCCATGCTCCTGCTCGCCAGCGCCCTAACCTCGGCCCATGCCTAAGCTTGCTGCAGAGCTGGCGGATCAGGCCTGCTGGCTTGCTGGGGGCTAACCCTATCCCTAGGTCGCCCCCGAGGGGCCCCTCCCAAGTGGCCTGGCGCGGCATGCCATTGATTGGGGACCCCCAAGTCCCAGCGCCAGACGCACCCTGCCACCCCGCCGCCACCTGGGGTGCTAGGGGCGTCGCCAGTCCTTCAGGGCGACAGAATGGGCAGGACCCTCTGAGCCACCTGCAATCTTCGAAGGCACCCCGAGCCAAAGCCAAATGCTATGGCCTACGCTCCCGATCACCAGCTACCTCACCTCGACCCACACCTCCATTCACTGCACATGGGCGGAACGAGCCTGCCAGTCTCCTGGGGGCTAACCCTACCCTAGGTCAGTCCCCGAGGGGCCCGTCCCAAGGGGCCTGGCGCCGCAGCGCTGGGTATCAGGGACTGCCGAGCCCCAGCGCCGGACTCACCGTGCTGCCCCACCACCACCCGGGCCGCTAGGGTGTCCCTGGTCATTCAGTGCGGGAGAACGGCAGGGCCCTCCGAGCCCACGGCGACCTTCGAAGGCCCCCACATCCAAAACGCTTGAGCCTATGCTCCCCATCCTCAGCACCCTCACCTTGGCCCACTCCTCCACTCCCTGCAGAGCTGGGGGATGAGGACTGCCCTCCTCCTGGGGCTACACATAACCCTAGGTTGGCCCCTGAGGGGCCCCTCCGAAGGGGCCTGGCACCGCAATGCCTGGGATTGGGGACCCTCGAGCCCCAGTGCCAGACTCACTATGTTGCCCCGCCACCACCCGGGCCCCTAGGAGCACCGTCGGTCATTCAGGGTTGGAGAATGGGCAGATCCCTCCGAGCCCCTGGCGACCTTCGAAGCCCCCCCCGTGCCAAAGCGCTTGGGCCCATGCTCCCGCTCGCCTGCACCCTCACCTCGGTCTGCCCCTCCGCTCGCTGCACAGCTGGTGGATCTGGACTGCCAGCCTCCTGGGTGTTACCCTAACCGTTGGTGGGCCCCCGAGGGGCCCATCCCAGGTTCCTATTGCCGCAACACCGGGGATTGGGGACTCCCGAGCCCCAGCGCCCAACTCACCCTCCTGCCCTACCGCCACCTGGGCCGCTAGGGGCGCCGCTTTCATTCAGGGAGGGAGAATGGCAAGGGCCCTCCAAGTCACCGGTGACTTTCGAAGGCCCCCCGCACCAAAACACTTGGGCCCACGCTCCCGCTGGCCAGCGCCCTTACCTCGGCCCTCCCCCCCGCTCGCCGCACAGCTGGCTGACTGGGCCTGCGGGCCTTCTGGGGGCTAACCCAAACCCTAGGTCGGCCCCCTAGTGGCCCCTCCCAAGGGGCCTGGAGCCTCAAGGACGGGGATTGGGGACTCCTGAGCCCCAGCGCCGGACTCACCATGCCCCCCACCGCCACCTGGGCCACAAGGGGCACCCCCGGTCATTCAGGGCGGGAGAACAGGCAGGACCCTCTGAGCCCCTGGTGACCTTCGATGGCCCCTCGCTCCAAAACTTTGGGCCCACTTTCCCGCTCGCCAATACCCTCATCTCAACCCGCCCCTCCGCTCACCGCACAGCCGGGAGATTGGGTCTCCTGGCCTCCTGGGGGTAACCCTAACCCTAGGTCAGCACCTGAGGGGGCCCTCCCAAGGGGCCTCGCGCCACAACGCCGGGGATTGGGGACCCCGAGCGCCAGCACCTGACTCACCTGCCGCCCAGCCGCCACTCGGAGGCTTGGGGTGCTGCCGTTCATTCAGGGCGGGAGAAGGGGCAGGGCCCTCCGAGACACGGTGAACTTCGAAGGCCTCCCGCGCCAAAATGCCCAGGCCCACCCTCCCACTCACCAGCGCCCTCACGTAGGTCTGCCACTCCTCTCTTCACACAGCTGGCGAATAGGGCCTGCTGGCCTCCTAGGGGCTAAACCTAACCCTAGGTTGGGCCCCGAAGGGCCCCTCCCAAGGGGCCTGGTGCCACAACGCCGGGGATTGGGGACCCCCAAGCCCCAGTGCCGGATGCACCCTGCCGCCCCTCCCCACCCAGGCCGCTAGGGGCGCCGCCATTCATTCACCATGGGAGGATGGACAGGGCCCTCCGAATCCCCACCAACTTTCGAAGGCACCCCGAACCAAAATGCTTGGGCCCAGGCTCATATTCACCAGAACCCTCACCTCAGCCCAACTCTCCGCTCAACGCCCAGGTGGTGTATCGGGCCTGCCGGCCTCCTGGGGGCTAACCCTAACCATAGTTCAGCCCCCTAGGGGCACTTCCCAGGGGCCTGGCATCACAACACTGGGGATGGGGACCCCGAGTCCAAGTGCCAGACTCACCCTGCTGCCCTTCAGCCACCTGAGCTGCTAGAGACCACTGGTCAATCAGGGTGGGAGAATGGGCAGGGCCCTCGGAGCCCCCGCTGACCTTCGAAGCCCCCCCGTGCAAAAACATTGGTTCCCATCCTCCTGCTCGCCAGCGCCCTCACCTCAGCCTGCCCCTCCGCTTGCTGCAGAGCCAGTGGATAGTGCCTGCCAGGATCCTGGGGGCTAACTGAAATCCTAGGTCGGCCCCGTGGGGCACAACCCAAGGGGCCTAGCTCTGCAACGCTGGGGATTGGTGACTCAGAGCCCCAGAGCCAGACTCACCCTGCCGCACTGTTCCCACCCAGGCCGCTAGGGGCGCCGCCGCTCATTCAGGGTGGGAGAACGGACAGGGCCCTGGAGAAACCATGGACATTTGAAGCCTCCTGCGCCAAAATGCAGGGGCCCACGCTCCTGCTCGCCAGAGTCTTTACCTCGGCCCGTGCACCTCTCGCCGTCCAGCCAGAGGATTGGGCCTGCCGGCCTCCTGGGTGCTAACTCTAACCCTAGGTCCGCCCATGAGGAGCCCCTCCCAAGGGGCCTGGCCCCTCAATGCTGGGGATTGGGGATCCCTGAGCCGCAGTGCGGAACTCACACTGCCGCCCCACCTCCAACGGAGCCGCACAGCGCGCCGCTGGTTATTCAGGGCAGGAGAATGGGCAGGGCCCTCTGAGACATGGCAACATTCAAAAGCCCAGGGTGCAAAAACGCTGGGGACCACGCTCCCACTCTGCATCACCCTCAACTTGGCCCGCACCTCCGCTCTTCGCAGAGCCAGCGACTCGGGCCTGCCGGCCTCCTGGGCGCTAACCCTAACCCTAGGACAGCCCTTGAAGGTCCCTTCCTAAGGGGCCTGGTGACGCAACACCAGGGATTGGGGACCCCCAAGCCCCAGCGCCAGATGCATGCTGCCGCCCGCCCCACACATGCTGCTAGGGGCGCCGCCATTCATTCAGGGTGGGAGAACTGGAGGTCCCTCCGAACCCCTGCCGACATTCGAAGGCGCACCGAACCAAAAAGCTTGGACCCAGGCTCATGTTCACCACCACCCTCACCTCGCCTCAATTCTCTGCTCGACGCACAGGTGGTGTATCGGGCCTGTGGGGCTCCTTGAGGCTAACCCTAACCATAGGTCGGCCCCCGAGGGGCTCTACCCAAGGGGCCTGGCATCACAACGCTGGGGATGGGGATCCTGAGCCCATGTGCCGGACTCACCCTGCTGCCCTTCAGCCACTGGAGCCGCTAGAGGCCCCGCCGGTCAATCAGGGCAGATCGGGCAGGGCCCTCCGAGCCCACGCTGACCTTTGAAGGCTCCCTGCGCAAAAACGTTGGCTCCCAGGATCCTGCTCACCAGCGCCCTCGCCTCGTCCCGCCCCTCTGCTTGCTTCAGAGCTGGTGGATAGGGCCTGCTGGGCTTCTGGCAGCTAACCAAAACCCTAGGTTGGCCCTGTGGGGACATCCCCAGAGGCCTGGCTCTGCAATGCTGGGGATTGGTGACTCAGAGCCCCAGAGCCAGACTCACCCTGCCACACTGTCCCCACCCGGGCCGCTAGGGGCGCCACAGGTCATAGAGGGCGAGAGAAGGGCAGGGCTTTCTGAGCCACCAGTGACATTCAAAGGCTCCCCGTGCCAAAACACTGGTGCCCACGCTCCCCCTCCCCAGCGCCCTCACCTGGGCCTGCACCTCCGCTCGCCGCACAGTGTGCGGATTGGGCCTGAAGGTCTCCTTGGGGCTAACCCTAACCCTAGGTCGGCGCCCCAGGGGCTCCTCCCAAGGGTCCTGGTGCCACTACACTGGGGATCTGGGACCCCAAGCCCCAGAGCCAGACTCACCCTCCCACAACGCTGCCACCCGGGCCGCGAGGGGCGCCGCCGGTCATTCAGGGCGGGAGAATGGACAGAGCCCTGGAGAAACCGGGACATTTGAAGCCTCCAGCGTCAAAATGCAGGGGCCCACAATCCCGCTCCCCAGCGCCTTTAGCTCGGCCCACCCACCTCTCGCCGCCCAGCCAGAGGATCGGGCCTGCCATCCTCATGGGGGCTAACTCTAACCCTAAGTCGGCCCAGGAGGAGCCCCTCCCAAGGGGCCTGGCACCGCAACACCAGGGATTGGGGATCCCTGAGCCACAGCGTGGGATTCACCCTGCCACCCCACTGCCAACAGAGCCGCTAGGGGTGTCACTGGTTATTCAGAACAGGAGAATGGGCAGGGCCCTCCGAGACATGGCACATTCGAAGGCCCAGGGCGCCAAAACGCTGGGGCCCACGCTCCCGCTCTGCATCCCCCTCAACTCAGCCCACACCTCCGCTACTCGCACAGCCGGCGACTCGGGCCTGCCGGCCTCCTGGGCGCTAACCCTAACCCTAGGACGGCCCCTGAGGGTCCCTTCCTAAGGAGCCTTGCGGTGCAACACCAGGGATTGGCGACCCCCAAGCCCCAGCGCCGGGTGCACCCTGCAATCCCGCCCCACACGGGCCGCTAGGGGCGCCGCCATTCATTCTCGGCGGGAGAACTGGCAGGGGCCTCCGAACCCCCACCCACCTTCAATGGCTCCCAGAACCAACATGCTTGTGCCCAGGCTCATGTTCACCAGCACCCTCACCTCGGCCCAACTCTCCGCTCCACGCACAGGCGGTGTATAGGGCCTGCCGGCCTCCTGGGGGCTAACCCTAACTGTAGGTCGGCCCCTGAGGGGCCCTTCTCAAGTGGCCTGGCGCCCCAACGCCGGGGATGGGGCAACCGAGCCCAAGTGCCAGACTCACCCTGCTGCCCTTCAGCCACCTGAGCCACTAGGGACCCCGCTGGTCATTCAGAGCGGGAGAACGGGCAGGTCCCTCCGAGCCCCCACTGACCTTCGAAAGCCCCCCACGCTAAAATGCTTGGGCTCATGCTCAGGCTCGCCAGCGCCCTCACCTCAGCCCACCCTGCTGCGTGCCGCACAGACGCTGATCGGGTCCACCGGCATCCGGGGGGCTAACCGTAACCCTAGATTGACCCCTGAGGGGCCCCTCCCAAGGGGCCTGGCGCTGCAACACAGGGGATTGGGGACCCTGAGCCTCAGCACCTGACTCACCCTGCCACCCAGCCACCACCCAGGGGCTTGGGGTGCTGCCGTTCATTCAGGGCGGGAGAACGGGCAGGGCCCTCCGATACACGGTGTCCTTCGAATCCCCCCCGCGCCAAAATGCCTGGGCCCACGCTCCCAAACACCAGCACCCTCACCTAGGTCCGCCACTCCACTCTCCACACAGCTGGCGAATAGGAACTGCCGAGTTCCTAGGGGCTAAACCTAACCCTAAGTTGTCATCCGAGGGGCCCCTCCCAAGGGGCCTGGCGCCGCATCGCTGGGGATTGGAGATACCTGAGCCTCAGGGCCTGACTCACCCTGCCACCCCTCACCACCCGGGCCGCTAGGGGCACCGCCGTTCATGCAGGGTGGGAGAACAGGCAGGGCCCTCGAGACCCCGGCGACCTTTGAAAGCCCCAAGTCAAAACGCTGGTGCCCAGGCTCCTGCTCGCCAGCACCTTTACTTTGGCCCGCCCCTCCTCTCACAGTCTAGCTGGCATATCGGGCCTGCCGGCCTCCTGGGGGCTAACCCTAACCCTAGGTTGGCCCAGAGGGGCCCCTCCCAAGGGGACTTGTGACCAAAGCCGGGGATTGGGGACAGCCGAGCCGCAGCGCCGGACTCACCCTGCCGTCCTGTCGACATCAGGCTCTCTGGGGCATCACTGGTCCTTCAGGGTGGGAGAATGGGCAGGGCCCTCGAGACTCCGGTCAATTTTGAAGGCCATCCGCGCCAAAATGCTGGGGCCCACGCTGGAGCTCGCCAGCGCCTTCACCTCAGCCTGCCCCTCCGCCCTCTGCACAGCTGGCAGATCAGGCCTGCCGGCCTCCTGGGGGCTAACTCTAATCCTAGGTTGGCCCCAGAGGGGCCCCTCTGAAGGGGCCTGCCGCCACAACGCCGGGGATTGGGGACCCTCGAGTCGTAATGCCGGACTCACCCTGCTGCCCCGCTGACACCAGTGGTGCTAGGGCGCCACAGATCGTTTTGGGCGGGAGAACGGGCAGGGCCCTCTGAGCCCCGGTGAACTTTGAAGGCCCCAGCACCAAAACGCTGGGGCCCACGCTCCGCTCGCCAGCGGCCTCACCTCGGACCGCGACTCCATTCACCTCAAGATGGTGGATCGAGCCTGACGGCCTCCTGAGGGCTAACTCTAACCCTACCTTGGCCCCAGAGGGGCCCTTCCCAAGGGGCCTCGCACTGCAACGTCGGGTATAGGGAAGCCCGAGCCTCAGCACTGGACTCACCCTGCCGCCCCGCCATCACCCGGGCCGCTAGGGGCGCCGCCGGTCATCCAGGTGAGGGAACGAGCAGGGCCCTCCGAGCCCCCAGTGACTTTCGAAGGCCCCCTGCTCCAAAACGCTTGGGACCACGCTCCCGCTCGCCAGCGCACTCACCTCGGCCCGCCCCACTGCTCGCCACTCAGCAGGTGGATCGGGCCTGCCGGGCTACTGGGGGCTAAACCTAACCCTAGGTTGGCCCCCAAGGGGCCCCTCCCAAGGGGCCTGTCGCCGCAACACCGGGGATTGATGACCCCTAAGCCCCAGCGCTGGACTCACCCTGCTGCCCCGCTGGCACCCAGGCCACTAGGGGCGCCACTGGTCATTCAGGGCGGGAGAATGGGCAGGGCCCTCTGAGTCCTGGTGAACTTCTAAGGGCCCATGTTCCAAAATGCTTGGGCCCATGCTCCCGCTAAGCAGCGCCCTCACTTCGACCCGCCCCTCTGCTCGACGCACAGCCAGCTGATCAGGTCTGCCAGCCTCCTGGGGGCTAACCCTAACCTTAGGTTGGCCCCCAAGGGGAACCTCCCAAGGGGCCTGGCGCAGCAACGCCAGGGATTGGGGACCCCCGAGCCCTAGCACCATACTCTCCGTGCCGCCCCGCTGACACCGGGCACGCTGGGGCATTACTGTTCATTCAGGGTGGGAGAACAGGCAGGGCCCTCGAGACCCCAGCGACCTTCCAAGGCCCCCCGTGACAAAATGCTTGGGCCCACGCTCCAGTTCGCCGGCGCCCTCACCTCGGCCTGGCCCTCCGCTACCGCACAGCTGGCAGATAATGTCTACTGGAATCCTGGGTGCTAACAGTAACCCTAGGATGGTCCCAGAGGGGCCCCTCCCAAGGGGCCTTGCGCTGCAATGCATGGCATTGGGGACCCCCAAACCGCAAAGCCAGACTCACACTGCCAACCTGCCACCACCCAGGCGCTAGGGGCGCCGCCGGTCATTCAGGGCGGGAGAACGGACAGGGCCCTCCGAGCCTCTAGCGACTTTCAAAGGCCCCCTGCGCCAAAACGCTAGATACCATACTCCTGCTCGGCAGCTCACTCACCTCATCCCACTCCTCCACTCCCCGCACAACTGGCACATGGGTCCTGCTGGCCTACTGGGGCTAACCCTAACCTTAAACCCTAACCCCTAACCTTAAACCCTAAACCTTAACCCCTAAACCTAACCCTAACTCTAACCTCTAACCCTTACCCTAACCACAACCCTACTCTAAACCTAACAATAAACCCTAATCCTTAAACCCTAAACCCTAACATTAACACTAAACCCTAAACCCTAACCCCTAACCCTAATCACGAAACCTTAAACTCTAAACCCTAACCTTAACCACTAACTCCAAACCCCAAACCCTAACCCTAAACCCTAACCCTACCCGGCCCTACCATACCCCTAACCCTACCCCTAAACCTACCCCTTCAGCTAACCCTACCCCTAACCCGTAACCTAACCCTAAACCTAACCCTAATCCTACCCTAACCTGTACCCTAACCCTAAACGTAACCCTAACACATACTCTAATCTGTACCTTAACCCGTACCCTAACCCTAACCCTAACCCGTACCCTAAGCCGTACCCAAATCCGTACACCAACACTTACCCTAAACCGTACCCTAACCCGTACCCTAAACTGTACCCTAATGTGTACACTAACCCATACCCTAACCCTAACCCGTATCCTAAACCTAACCCGTACTCCAACCCTAACCCTAACCCTAAACCCTAACCCTTACCCTAAACCCTAATCTGTACCCTAACTCGTAACCTCTAAACTGTAACCCCTAAACCCAACCCTAACCCGTACCCTCTCCTTACCCTAACCCTAACCCTTACCCTCAATCATACCCTAACCGTAACCCATACCCTAACCTTAACCCATACCCTAAACCGTACCCTAACCACGGGGATTAGTAAACCTGAGCCCCACCATGGGACTCAGCCTGCCACCCCTCAGGAAACCATGCCCCTTGGGGCGCCACAGAGCATCCCGTGCAGGAAAACTGGTAGGGCCCCCCTGAGCCCCCAGCGATCCTCGGCGGCCCCATACACCCCAACCCTGAGGCCCACGCTAATCCCGCCCCACACCTTCCCTTCAGCTTGCCACCGAGCTCGTCGCAGAGCCAGCAGATCAGGCCTGCCGGGTTCCTGGGGCCTAGAACTGACCCTAGGTCAGCTGGGTAGGGCCCCTCCCCTGGGGCCCGGTGCCGCAGCCCCAGGGACTGGGGACACCTGAGCCCCACTGCAGGACAAAGCCTGTCAGCCCGCAGGAAACCGTGCCCCTTGGGAGGCTGTAGAGCATTCAGGGCGGGAGAACCAGGAGGGCCCCCAGAGCCCCCAGCGAACATCGGCAATCCCTAAACCCAACCTTGAAGCCCATGCTCACCCCACCCCACACCCTCACCTCAGCCCATGGCGGAGCTCGCCACATAGTGGGCAGATCTGGCCTGCGGGGTTCCTGGGCGCCAACCCTAACCCTAGTTCATCTGTGGAGGGGCCCCTCCCCAGGAGCCTGGAGCCGCAGCTGCGGGCATTTGGGACACCTGAGCCCCACAGCAGCACTCAGTCTGCCACCCCGCAGGAAACCGTGCCCCTTGGGAGGCCATAGAGCATTCAGGGCGGGAGAACCAGGAGGGCCCTCCTGAGCCACCAGCGAACTTCGGCGGCCTCCCGCACCGGAACCCTGAGGCCCATGCTCACCCTCCCCACACCCTCACCTCAGCCCGTGTAGCTCGCCATACAGCCAGCAAATCGGGCCTGCGGGGCTCCTGGACCTAACCCTAGCCCTAGGTCGGCCGTGGGTATGGGGGCCTCCCCAGGAGCCTTACACCGCAGCCCCGGGGAATTGGGATACCTGTGCCCCACTGCAGGTCTCAGCTTGCCACCCGACAGGAAACATTGCCCCTTGGGGCTCTAAGGAGCCTACAGGGCACGAGAACTTGGGGAGGCCCCCGGAGCCCATCCCCATCCTTTGGCAGCCCCCCATGCCCCAACCCTGAGGCCCATGCTCACCCTCCCCCATGGCCTCCTCTCAGCCCTCCACAGAGCTCGCCTAACAGCCTGCAGATTGTCCCTGCTGGGCTCCGGGACCCTAACCCTTACCCTAGGTTGGGCAGAGAGGGGCCCCTCCCCAGGGTCCTGGCAACCAACTCCAGGGGATGGGGACACCAAAGCCCCACCGCAGGACTCAGCCTGCAACCCACAGTAAACTGTACCATTTTGGGACACAACAGAGCATTCAGGGAAAGAGATTTGGGGCACCCCCTGAGAGCCCCTTCTGGTGAACCCCGACCTTTGTGGGCCCTTCCAGATGAAACCCCAAGGCTCACACTCACCCGCCCTTGTGCCCTCATCTCACTCGGCATGAGAGTTCTCTGAGCACTGGGCAGTTCAGATCTGCTGTCTCTTGAGGCCTAACCTAACCCTGGGTCTTCTGCTGAGGGTCCCTCCCCGTTTGCCTGCCTCCAAGGCACCAGGCATTGGGCTCACCTCAGCACGACTAGAGGACTCAGCCTGCCCCACAGCAGGAAACTGTCCATTTTGGGCTGCAGCAAGAATTCATAGGAAAATCGGAGGGCCCCCTTCAGCCCATCCCAGGCAACCCCCAATTTCAGAGATCTCCCCGGATCCAATTAGTAGCTTCACACTGAACTTGGAACTTGCTCTCCACGGAGATCTTTTGAAATTCTCCACACGTCCAACCGATGGCATCATCCAGCTTCAGTGCCTTACCCAGCTTTAGGTCTTGAGATGGATTAAAATGGGAAGTCACTTCACTGATGACGACGTACTGGTGACCAAAAGATACATGCATAAATGCTTCATATCACTTGGCTTTAGGGAAATGCAAATCTAAACCCCTATAGATGCCATATCACACGAGGCTGAATATCTAAAAATAAGAAGACATGAAACTATACATGTTGGAGAGGATGTGGTGAAACAGGAACCCTCTTACACCCCTGTACGAATGCAGTCCGGTACAGCCACTCTTGAAAATGGTACGGAGTTTCCTCAAGAAGTTATAAATAAAGTTACCCTATGTCCCAGCAATTGCACTACTGGCTATTTACCCCCAAAGAGACAGAGGTAGTGAAGACGGGACACATGCATCCCAGTGTTCATAGAAGCAATAACCATAATAGACAAGCTGTGGAAGGAGTGCAGATGACCATGGATAGATGAATGGATAAAGAAGATGTGGATCATATATATAATGGAATATTACTCAGCCATCAGAAAGGATGAGTACTTACCATCACACCGACCTGGGTGGAGCTGGAGGGTATTATGCTGAGTGGAATAAGCCAATGAAAGAAAGACAATGATCATATGCTTTCACTCCTATGTGGAATATCAGAAACAAGGAAGAAGACCATAGGACAAGGAAGGGAAAATAGAATGGGAAGTCATCAGAGAGGGAGAAAACCCATAATGGACGCTTAACTATCGCAAGAAACTGATGATTGTTGGAGGAGAAGTTGGGGGGGGGTAACTGGGTGAGTAGCATTAAGGAGGTCAAACGATACAATGAGCACTGGGTGCTACACATGACTGAAAATTTATTGAAGACTACATCTGAAACGAATGATGTACTGTAAGTTGGCTAATTGAATTTAAATTAAAGAACAAAAGACCTCGAATAAACAATCCTACACATTTGTATGGAACCACTAAAGATTCCGAACAGCCAGTGCAATGTGGAAAAGAAAAACAAAGCTGGAGGACTGACAATTTCAGATTTCAGGTTATACTACAAAGCTGCAGTCATCCTAACAAGACAGTACGGCACAAAAATAGACACAGCGACCAAAGGAACAGGATACAAGTTCAGACAGAAACCCACAATTATGTGGTTCGTGAATCTTCCACAAAGCAAGCAACGATATCAAAAGGGAAAAGGACAGTCTCTACAACAAATGGTGTTGGGAAAACTAGACAGCTATGCACAAAAGAATGAAATTAGACTGCTTTCTTACACAATACAGACAAACAGAAAACAGTTTCAAGACCTCAATATGAGACCTGAATCCATAAAAATCCTACAGGAGGGAAGACAGTAACTTCTTGACATGGACCATACCAACGTTTTTCTAGACTGTGTCCTGAGGCAAAGGAAATGAAAGCAAAAATAAACTATTGGGAATACAGCAAAATAAAAAGTTTCCACATGGCAGAAGAACAATGAAAACGTAAAAATAATAAGACAACTTACTCAAAGGGAGAAGATATTTGCAAAGATCATATGCAATAAAGGGATAGTGTCCAAAACATATACAACTGATACTACTCGACCCCCCAAAAAACAAATACTCCAGTTAAAAAATAGGCAGAAGACATGGACAGACATTTCTCCAAAGAAGAAATACAAATGGCCAACAGTCCCGTGAAAAGATGTTCGCCATCACCCATCATCAGGAAAATGTAAATCCAAAGGACAATGAGGTAATACCTCAAACCTGTCAGAATGGCTAACATCAAAAGCACAACAAAGAGCAGGTTTTGGGAGGATGTGGATAAAGGGGAATCCTAGCGAACTGTGGGTGGGAATGCAAACTGTGTTGGCCACCGTGGAAAACAGTATGAAGGTTCCTCAAAAAATTAAATATAGAACTACCCTACGATCCAACAATCACACTACTCGTATTTACCCAAAGAATAGGAAAACAGTAACGTAAAAGGATACGTGCACCCCTATGTTTCTTGCACCATTATTTACAATATCACAATATGGAAGCAACCCAAGTGTCTGTAGAAAAATTGACAAATGAGATGATAGGTGTGTGTATTCACACACACACACACACACACACACACACACACACAGACACACACAATGGAGTATTACTCGGCTTGAAAAAGAATGAAACCTTGCTATTTGCAGACACATGGATGGAGCTAGAGAGTATTATCCTAACTAAAATCAGTCAGTCAGAGAAAGACAAATCCCATACGATGTCATTCTAATGGGGAATTTACAAAAAAAACAAAATAAGTAACTAAAAGAGAAAAAGGAGACACACCAAAATACAAACTCTTAACAATAGAGAACAAACGGATGGTTACCAGAGAGGAGGTGGATAGAGGGTTGAGTGAAATAGATGAAGGGGATTAAGAGGACGCTTTTCTTGATGACCACTGAGTAATATATAGAATTATTAATCACTCTCTTGTACACCTGAAATGAATGTAACACTGTATGTTAGCTCTACTGGGATTAAAATAAATTTTAAAAAAGATTTTTCTTTCAGGAACCTCTTTGAAAAAGCTTTTCCTGTGCACTGTGCATAAGCCCTACTTGGGAGGATTCACTCTACAGTAATTATTCACTCCATGCCTCAAATTCATATTTCACTGAGTTCTTACCGTGGATTCCAGCCCACGGGAGCCATGGTCCTTTTCTGTCAAGGCTCAGCACCTATGCATTCAAGATTGGAAGTAGAGACACATGTCACTTCACATTCCAGAAAGCTATTATTGTTTCTGTTTCAGTGTGAGAGTCACAGACTTTGGGACAGGTTTCAGAGCAGGTTTATTATGGATCCTGGATCTCTACTTCAATGTTCATTGCCTGGATCCATTTGGCTAATAGGTTCCCTGTGGATGGGCTTGCTTCCAAGCACTTACATGGAAGATGCAAAGGTGGGTGGGCTTGGTGCGGGACAGGAAGAAGACCAAAAACATACAAGGGTCCGACCCCTCCCCTGATCCAGGAACTGCTATGGGAGAGGGTACAGGTGGGAGAATTCATGCGAAACTCCAAGGTCACCAGCTGAACACAGGAGGCACAGGTCAAGGGATCTGGAGATGCAGCGGTGGAAGGCTGCTCTGAGCTACCTCTGGGAGGAAGGGAGGGATGGAATGAGAAGGAGACACTGCCTGCTCCTGGCCCATGCCAGCTGCCCACCGCTCCGACACGCATCAGTCGACACAGCTGACACAGCCTGGGCTCAGGATGGGCTGGCTCGCGTCCCTCAATCCTCAGTGGGACAGCTGTCCCCAGGGCTCAGAGACATGCTGAGGGAGATGAGAGGGAAAGCTGCCCCACCCTGGTCACCCCCTCTTTGAGCAAACAGCCCTTCAGAACTGCTAAAAAAACCCACTAACGGGGTTGAAAGACTTGCCATGGATGAACTAAAGCATAGAGATATGTAAAATAACATTCATTTTTAAGTTCAGAGCTGTCATCTCAGGAAGTGGGGAGAGCTTCCCTGAAGAAGACTGAGGGGAGGGCAGGCCATGCTGAAAAGGGAGACATGGCTCTCCTGATTGGGGACCTGCAGCCCCCTTCCAGGGCAGGGCATCATCCTCACATCAAAAGAGATCCATGGAAGTGTTCCATCAGGGCCAGATGTTTGTCTCGAGAAGGCTACCTTGGCATTGGACTGCACAGGGCACCAGGGACGAGGGCCAGATGGAGGACGGACAATACCCCGGAGGCCATGGGTAAGAGCAGAGGCACAGGACCTTGAAGATGATGATGAAAAGCAGGAGGTGGCAGCATGGAGCCGTCCCAAAAGTATCATGGGAGCAGCGCCCACAGCTTCACTGAATGGGTGTCTTCTGTGCCAGGTGTGGCTGACGTCAGTGGGCTCCAGAGTAGTCCTGACCACAACTCTAGGAAGTGTGCACCACCCCCAGCCTCCTCTCCCCTTGCAGCTGCTAGGAATCACGTTCACAGACCCTGGTCAGCTTTCGTGGAAAGCAAGCAGTGGCTCCCGCACACGCTGCACCTCTGGTGTTGGTCCAGTGCGACCCTTGTGCCTGGCAAGACACTGATGTCTACCTGTCTCCATACAAATCCACAGACAGGAGGGTGTCCCTGAATTCCACAGCACATGATGAGACAGATCCACAGAAACCAACACCCAGTGGATCACTCGGGACCTCACCTATGGTCATGGAGCTCACCATACCCTATTTCTGTCACTTACTACAGAAAGCCTGGTTATGATCCCCCACAATACCATACATCCTGGTTGCTGACCTGGGGTCATGCCATGAACCCACATAGCACCTTTCTTTAAGTGAAGGCTATGCCTACACCTCCTAGAAAATATTTCTAATGAAGTACAAGTCCATCAGGACTATGGTGTGAACGGTAGCACACAGCTTTTATGGTAGTAGTCAGTAATTCTAACAAGGGTTAACCCCACTCCCTGTCTCACAAAAACTTCCTCCATCCCCACTTAACTCATGGTCTGCCCTCAGAAAGCCCTCCAGGAAACAAACCATTCATCTGAATGCTCTCTTCACCTTCTGCTTCAAACCTTGTCCAACCACAAAGATATGAAACTAGAAATCAGTCTAAAGAAAAAAATGGGACAGTCAAAAATAGGTGGAGATTTTTGGGGCCTGGGTGGCTCAGTCGTTAAGGAACTGCTTTCATCTCTGGTCTTGATCCCAGGATCCTGGGATCTAGCCCCATATCAGGCTCCTTGCTCAGTGGGAAGCCCACTTTTCCCTCTCCCACCCCCTTGCTTGTGTTCACTCTCTCGCTGTCTCACTCTCTGTCAGATACTTAAATAATCTTAAAAAAATATGTGGAGATTTAACAACATGCTACTGAACAACCAACAGTCAAAGAAGAAATCAAAAAAATTTTAGAAGTACCTTGACACTGATGAAAAAGACAACCTACAAAAACTTATGGGATGCAGCAAAAGTAGCTTTATGGGGGACATTCATAGCAATTCAAGTCTTCATCATTCCATGAGAATGGTCTCCAATAAACAACCTGATTTATGTGGTAAAGAAGTAGAAAAAAAAACAACAAACAAAGCCCCAAATTAGTAGAAATAAGGAAATAACAAAAAGGAATGCATAAATAAATCCAATGGATACTAAAAAGACAAAAAAAAAAACAATGAAAATGAGAGCGGCCTTTTTTGGAAAGATAAACAAAACCGACAAACTTAGCTAGACTCACCAAGAAAGACAGAGGACTCGAATATAATCAGGAAAATAAGATAATGGATTCCTGTCTCATATCAAAATCAAAAGAACTCTTCAACCTTGGACACAACAACTTCTTGCAAGCCACGTCTCTAAAGGCAAAGGAAATAAAACCAAAAATGAACTATTGGCACTTCATCAGGATAAAAAGCTTCTGCTTGGCAAAGCAAATGATCAAAAAACAAAAAGGCAACCTATGGAATCGAAGAAGATATCTGCAAATGATATTACAGATAAAGGGCTGGTTTCCAAGATCTATAAAGAACTCCTCAAACTCGACACCCAAAAAATGGGCAGAAGGCACAAAGAGATACTTCTCCAGAGAAGACATACAAATGGCCAACAGACACATGAAAAAATGCTCCACATCACTTGCCATCAGGCAAATACAAATCAAAACGACAATGAGATACCACCTTACACTAGATAGAATGGTTAAAATTAACCAGGCAGGGGGCACCTGGGTGGCACAGCGGTTAAGCGTCTGACTTCGGCTCAGGGCATGATCCTGGCATTATGGGATCGAGCCCCACATCAGGCTCCTCCGTTATGATGCTGCTTCTCCCTCTCCCACTCCCCCTGCTTGTGTTCCCTCTCTCGCTGGCTGTCTCTATCTCTGTGGAATAAATAAATAAAATCTTGAAAAAAAATTAACAAGACAGAAAAAAAAATGTCAGAGAGGATGTGGAGAAAGGGGAGCCCTCTTACACTACTCGTGAGAATTCAAGCTGGTACAGCCACTTTTGAAAACAATATGGATGTTCCTCACGACGTTAACCACAGAGATATCCTACGACCCACCAATTGCACTACTGGGTATTTACCCCATAGACACAGAGTAATGAAAAGAAGCGGCACCTGTATCCCAATGTTCATAGCTGCAATGTCCATAATAGCCAAACTGTGGAAGGAGCCAAGATGTCCTTCAGCAGATGAATGGACAAAGAAGATGTGGTTCATCTATACAATGGACTATTACTCAGTCGTCAGAAGGATGAATACCCACCACTTGCACAAACGTGCATGGACCAGGAGGGGATTATGCTAAGTGAAATTAAAGCAAGCAGAGAAAGACAATTATCATATGGTTTCACTCCTATGTGGAATGGAAGGAATAGCATGGAGGACATTAGAAGAAGGAAGGGAAAAGTGAAGTGAGGTAATGAGAGGGGAAATGAAACATGAGAGACTACTGACACTGGGAAACAAACTGAAGGTTGCAGAAAGGGAGGGTAGGGGAATGGGTTATCCTGGTGATGGGTATTAAGGAGGGCACGTGTTGGGGCACCTGGGTGGCACAGCGGTTAAGCATCTGCCTTCGGCTCAGGGCGTGATCCCGGCATTAGGGGATCGAACTCCACAACAGGCTCCTCCGCTGTGAGCCTGCTTCTTCCTCTCCCACTCCCCCTGCTTGAGTTCCCTCTCTCGCTGGCTGTCTCTATCTATCGAATAAATAAATAAATTCTTTAAAAAGAAGGAGGGCACGTGTCATAATGAGCACTAGGTGTTATATGCAAACAATGAATCATGGAACACTTCATCAAAAACAAATGAAGTACTGTAGGGTGATTAACATCATTTTAAAAAAATAGAAGGATATGAAATTCATACAGGAAAAATGTCACTATTTGCAAATGACATGAAATCCCAAAAGATTACACACACACACACACACACAAAACTGTTAGAATAAACAAATTCTAGAAAGCTGCAGGATATAAAGTCAATATACAGAGACCTGCTCTCTTTTTTTTTCATATTTTATTTATTTATTTGAGAGGAAGAGAAAAAGCAAGGGTAGGGGGAGTGTCCAAAAGAGGGAGAAGCAGACCCTCGCTAAACGGGGAGCCCAACACAGGGCTCAATGTCAGAACTCTGAGTTCATGACCTGAGATGAAGGCAGAAGCTTCACCTATGGGGCCACCCAGGTGACCCAACTTCTTGCATTTCTGCATACTGATGACGCACTTTTGCAAAGAGAAATTCAAAAAGCAATGCCATTTATAATTGCATCAAAAAAAAAATCTAGGAATAAAAGTAACCAAAAATGAGAAAGACATAGTACACTCAACACATGGCAGAAAAGAAATGAAAAACATGTGTGTCGAGGGGGGCAGGGTGTATGGGTCAAAGATTTGGAAGGCAACACAAACAAATGGAAGCTTACGCCATGCTCCTTAACTGGAAGATTTAATTATGTGAACATGTCCATCGTACCCAAAGCAATCGACAGATATGATGAAATCCCTATCTGAATTCCAGCGGCATTATTCGAGCAAATAGAAAACAGTCCTCAAACTTGTATGGAATCACAAAAGACCCCAAATACCCAAAGCAACCTGGAGAAAGAAATGTGCAGTCAACACACTCCTGGATTTCAAGCTAGATTACAAAGCTGTTGTCATCAAAACAGGATGGTACTGGCAGAAACACAGACACCAGGTCAGTGGAACAGAACAGAAAGCTCAGAAACTTACCCACACGTAGATGATACTAACTTACGACACAGCAGCAGAAGATATGCCATGAAGGAAGGACTGTTTCTTCAGTGAGCGGTAACAGGCAAACTGGACACTAAATGCAGAAGAATATAACTGGTCCACTTTCTTACACCACACACAAAATTTTTAATGGATGAATTATTTGAACATAAGACCTGAATCCATAAACCTCCAAGAAGACACAGGTACTAAGTCTCTCGACATTAGTTTTGGCAAAGTGTCTTCAGATCGGACACCAAATGCAAAGGCAACAAAAGCAAAAATAAACAAGTGGAACAACATCAAACTGAAATCTTCCACACGGCAAAAGAAACCAGCAAAAACTTAAAAGGCCACTGACCCAATAAGAAAAAAAATATCTGCGAATCATATGTGTGAGAAGAGGCTAATATCCAAAATACACACAACACTCATACAAATCAAAACAAAAAAATTGTATAAAAAAACGTGGGGAATATGTGAATAGATACTTTCTAAAGATGGCACACAGGTGCCAACAGACAGAGAAAGTTGTTAGACATCACTCATCATAATCAGGGAAACATCAGTCAAACCCACAATCGGCTATCCACTCACAACAGTTGGAACAGCAATTGTCCCAGAGACAGACACCAGGTGGGGTCAAGGGTGTGCAGAGGAGGAGACACTGTGCACTGTTGGTGGGAATGGAAATTGGTGCAGCCACTGTGACAAACGGTATGGAGGTTCCTGAAAAAATAAATGCGACTACCACATGACCCATTAATGGCTCTACTGAGTATTGATTTGGAGAACACAAAAATACTGCCTAAAAAAGACAGATGCACTTCCACGTTCACTGCAGCATTATTCACAAGAACCAGACATGGAAACACAGACCTTGGGGGCCTTATTCCAAGTAACTCAGACACAGAAAGACCAATCCCAGATGCTCTCATGTACATTCCACGTGGAATAAACAATTACTGAATGCATAGATACTGATAGCAGATTGGTAGGTGCCAGATTCGGGGATGGGGTGTTAGAAATGGGTGAAGGTGGTCAAAGTCTCAATGTTTGAGTGAGAAAATCCGACAGTCATGAAATGTTCCGTCCAGTATGGAGACTAAAACTAACCCCGCAGCATGGGGTATAGGTTTCTCTGCTCTTTGAAAGTACAGGGCTTCTGAGAAACCTTGCACAGCAGAAATGGTGTTCAAGAAGGAATGGCCATTAATTTACACGGCACAATTAGATAGTGTCCTCAGACTCCAAAATTCCTTCTCTTTGGCTTTTCTTAGGCCTCAGGACACAAGTTTCTAATGGAGGCCCAGCATAAATGAAGACAAAGCAGAGCAGAGGCTCACAGACACCATTCAAAGTGCTGGTGGCTGGATGCGGAGAGCAGTTCCCAGCGGAAGGAGCAGGTTGGGGTGCACGACGCCTCTGTCGTGCTTCTCCCCAAAACAGATGCTGAACGCGATTCTCACTGTTCACCTTTTTTCATGAGGGAAATCCTCTTCAGGTCTCTTCCTCTTACTGAAGCTGGGTAATAACGTAGTTCTTTCAAGAAAGCCCAGTGTCTTACTGTGAACGTTTAAAAAGTGGGGGATACTTGTACTTGAGCATTGCTGAGGGAGGAGATGTGAAAGGTTCTCCCAGACACAAACCTCAGCAGATCCACTGGGAAAGGCACCTTCCTCAGCATGCAGAACACGGACTACCTCCTACCACCCGAGAAACCCTCTCCTTCCCCTCGATCAGGACAACCCACAACAGCTGGGAGTTACCCCAATTCCTCTGTTCTCCTGCTCCTAATAGCTAACCCATCAGCAAATCCTGTGAGCTCCATCTTCAAAATGGACCCAGAATAGGTCTAACCACTCCATCCAAGGCCACCTGTCTGGACCACAGTGCCTGAGTTCCTGGAAAAGCTTCGTCATTGACCTGCCTTGCCATCTTCAACCCTCTGTCATCTGTTCTCAACACTGTAGCCACGATGGCCCAGTGAAACAGGGTCTCATGGGGTTATAGCCCTGGAATGGCTTTCTGTCACCTCTCTGAGGTCATGTCCTAAGCTGTCTCCTGTGGCCACAGGGCCATCTTGCTACTCCAGGACATAGCTGGAATTTTCCTGCCCCAGAGCTATGCACATGCTTTCCCTTCTGTTCAGAATGCTCCTGATGTGTTCTCACTCACCTTCGGAGAAGTCTGAATTGGAGTGACAGGGACAGAAGATGAGGCTGTGTGTGTTAGGTGAGGCTGGTGGCCCAGAAGAAGGTTCTCTGCCAGCTCTCCACCTGTGCCTCACTTGTCCTCAGCCAGGAACTTGCACACAGCCCTCACCTGTCACAACTCTCACCCAGGAGACCCACAGCCACCCCTGGAGCCCACCCTGCCCAAACCCTGCTGCAGAATGCATTCAGCTCTCCTCTGGAACCCCTGTCAGCTTTACCCAGTCCTGGAACTCCCCCATCTCCTGCAAAGCTCCCGGATTACCTCTCTGCTTCCAAAATCACACTGGCGCAAGGCTTTCATGAGAAAGCTATAACGCTAACTAATGAAAGGTTCACACCTACTTTCCCCTTCTGTTGCCTTTCTCTCCACCTTCTTTCCTACCTGTGCAAACTGTAACATATCAGTGGAACATGAACATGCTCTGAGACCTGAATCTTTCATTGCAGCTTTCTGAGGACTCCTTATGTGATAAGCAACTAGTGTATCCTACAACAGGGTGATTTACAACTCTCATCTATAGAATAGTACAGCCCAAATCACTACAATTTTACCTCACTCTTCATGAAGCAGAACACTTTTACCTTTCTCCTCTTACTTAAATTCCAGTTAGTTCACATGCCATGGAATATTCGCTTCAGGGGTAGGATTTAGTGATTCCTCACCTGCATACAGAACTCGGTGCTCATCACAAGTGCCCTCCTTAATACCCCTCACCCATTTAACTCTTCCCCCCATGCCCCTGTCCTGCAGCAACACTCAGTTTGTTCTCCAAGGTTGAGTCTATTTCCTTGTTTGCCTCTCTCATCAGTCCTCAACTCTGTTCATCTGTTTTCTTTCTGAAGTTCCACAGGCATGAGAGCATAGGATATTTGTCTTTCCTCAATGATGTTGCTTAGCTTAATACACTCTAGGTCCATCCACATCCTTGCAAATGGTAAGTTTTCATTCTTTTTGAATCTGGGTCATATTCCAGTGTATATATATGTATCCCACATCTGTTTTACCCATTCATCAGTGCATGGACGTTGGGATTCTCTCTATAGTTTGGCTACTGTGGACATTTCTGCTATAAACATCATGGTGCATGTACCCATTTCGAATCCACATTTTTGTATCCTTTGGGTAAATACCTAGAAGAGCAATTGCTGGATCATGGGGTTGTTCAATTTTTAACTTTTTGAGGAACCCCCACACTGTTTCCCAGACTGGCTGCACCACTTTGCATTCCCACCAACAGGATGGGAGGCTTCCCCTTTAAGCAGAACATTATCTGCCAGCAATTTCATAAGAGGAAACAAAACCTCTAGGAGATGCACCTAGGGTCAGACAAGCAGTTGCAGACTTCACCCCAAGGCTCCTGACGCCAAGCCCCTTGAAGCCACCAGCATGCCACTATCCAAAAGAATTCCCAGACTCTCCTTCTGACTCCACCACCAAAGAAACTACAGAGAGAATATGGCACCTCAAAATATCGAGATAATACATTTAGTAAAACTAGAAAGTCAAGCTCAACTTTTAAACAGGAACAGGCCGCTTTGGAAAATTTTCAATTTTCCCTCCACCCTAATTTTAACTCTTCTGATGAATAAATTAATCAATGATGAAACATCAACTTTGTCAAATGACATCATCCAAGTCTGTATCAGATGAAAAAAGTCACCTAACTCTAGATGTTGGCCACTCAACCATATCTTAGGCCCAATTGAATAAACACTGTTAGATGAAGGAACAAATTAGATGTTACAAACAGGCACAGAGTGAATCTCACCTTCCATTTCTAATAAAAGAGGGTTCCTAGGAAACAGATGGTCAAAATACATTTGTAAGCAATAAATGGACAGAGAAATTGTGATCCCCTGCAACGTTCTACCTCCAGGGAAACTAAGTAATTCCTGCACCAAACCCAGAATGCTGACAGCTACTTCAATTTTACTTTGTGGCTCAACTAGAGAAAAGAGAAAAGCCCAGGAGGTTTTGGGATAATGAGAGGTTTTACCTCCAGCCCTGACATAGATAGGACATTTTGCCAAACATACCTGTGCTTTCTCTGAACACTGGCGTCCTGTGACAAGCTGCCTCGCTGACTCTGATGCTGACGTTCAAAACCTCGGGTTTCTTGGAGCCAGAGCAGAGAATTGCTGTCAGGTGGGGAGAAGAAGGCACCTCTGACCTAAAGCCTGCACACCTGCTTCGGTTTCTGGGCAAAGGGGCAACACATACTTGTTGTTTATCAGTAATTATCTTCATTCTCAATAGACCAATGACCTTGCCTTTTCTGGAAAGCAGACTTACTCTTCTAAAGAAACCCTCAATTCGTCTATTCCCAATGCAACTAGAGTGGGGTCTGGTTTACGCACGCCTCCAGGCCCCCACCTGGAGGATATTCCTGCATGATTCTAATAGCCAATTACCACTACCCAGGTGCACACGGGGCATAATGCTGAAGTTGGGGGATGGCCCTGGGGCTTGCTACTGCCACATCTGTGCCTGGGGGACCAGGACACACCCTGCTGAACTCAGGGTACTGCTCAAGATGCATCACCTGCACTGTGTCAGAGAACTGAAAGTGGGGATTGTGTGAGGTCGTTACCCGCACTCTTCCAGGGGAACAGGGGAAACGCTGAAATTCTGCAACCCATCCCACAAAAGCTCAGGTGAGTGGGTGCCCTGGAGCTCCCGGGTATGGGGAATAAGGTCAGTTGAGGACATGGGGCAGAAGAGACTTTAAAGGGAAAAAGAAAACTCACCTGAGTACCCACAATGAACCCTCTCCACGTGCCCTTCCAAAACCTTGCCTCCCACCTGGGCACACCCTACCCCCAGACCCCCACCCCAGTGCAAGCTGCTCACTCACCAGCAGGGATCTCCACAGGGCAACTCTCTCTCTCTCAGTGCCCCTTCTTCTGCCCCAATTCTGCAACCCACTGCAAATCTGGGACTGCCCACAGAGACATCTCCACCCCCAAGCAGTGAATGGTTGGGGAGGTTGGTGCCTGAGCCCCTTGGATGCTGGGCAACCCGCCCTCAAGCCCTTGGAACCCTGAAAGTGCAGGGGCCCCAAGAGGCGCCTCCTCTACCCAACACCCGGCACAGGAATGGGTGGGGTCGTGGGCCAGGGCACCCACACACACCTGGCCCCTTCTAGGGACCCCTCTAGCTGCAGACCACCCTCAGAGTCCTGCCCCTTCCCTTTCTGCACCAGCCCTCCCTGCTGGGGTGTGCCTGGTTCTGGGCAAGGTCAGTGGCTCTCAGACCCTCCAAGGCTTTGGCTTTAGGAAATGCAATGGTTTCATGCATTTTCAGTATGTACATGTCAGTATGACTTTAATCTTATGGGAGCCAAAGAGGTTCTTTATTTTTTCTTATCTTCATGTTGGCATTTTTGGTTGTTTTCTTCTCAAAGCAGATGTACAACATGTGTTTGGGGCAGAAATAGGGCCCATGCTTTGAGTTTTTGCCCAATCATTTTGAACCAGTTAAAATGTTAAAGGATAGCTTCCCTGGGAGCCCAGGATCAGGGCCCACAGATGATATAAGATAAAAATTACTTTCATCATTATAATGACTACTAAATGGAGGAATTTGAGACAAAAGCACCTTTCACAAGAGTACCAAGAAATGACAATGATGCCCACAGAAGGCTACCTGCTCCATGGTCAGCACAGGTAACAGAAGTGTTCACAGTCTCTGGACTCCTGCCCTTCTCCTGCCCAAATCGCTGAAGCACACAGACCACTTAAAATCAGAATTGTAGAACTGCTAGACACCTTAGAGATGTCTGGCACCATTCCCTTGGACTGCAGAATAAAACACAGTAGCTCGTTGTCACAAACTAATTTCAACATGAAGTGCCCCCTGGATGCACTAAGTTCTTTCTCTGCAAATGTTGACTAATGTAAGTCACAGTCACACCATTTAAACACTAGGATGGCTGGGAAGTCAACGTAGGTAAGGCAATATTTTAGCCAGGTTTATAAGCATTGGCTCACTTTGTAGAAGAGGCTGAGCTGAGTGTTTTTAAATACTATTTCAGGTACAAGAGAGGAGTTAAGATGGTGGAGGAGTAGGGGACTCCTTTTTCCGCAGATCCCCTGAGTCCTGCTGGATAGGTAGCAGGCCAGCCTAAACAACCACGGAATCAGCCTGAGAGGCAGGAAGATATATCTGGATCTCTACAAATGAACATCTCCAGCGCTGCGTATTGAGGTAGGAAGCGGGGAGTCCTGAAACCTGGCACAGATACTGGAAGATAAAAGGAAGGGGGAGGGAGCCACCGCATTTGGGCGCCAGGAAGTAGCAGCCACCTGCACAGGGGAGCTGGCAGATTCACAGAAGGCACCCCTAGAGAGAGGACTGAGACTGGTGAGCCCAGAGAGCACACCACTAGGCATCTCCCAGAACACAGGAATCCCAGTGTGCTCATGGGATCCAGAATGAGAATGAGAGCTCCTGGAGCGCGTGTGGGTCCACTGGAGGCTGGCAGGCCACCTGCACAGGGGAGAGGGCAGATTCATGGTCAGAACCCAGGAAACAGCAGACTGAGACCCTGAACCAGGTGCGCCCACCACCAGGCTTCTCACGGAACTCCGGAATCCCAGTGTGCTCACCGGGAATAGACAGACCCAGAGACCCGGGAGCACGCGGGGCGGCTGGCGGCTGGTGGGCCACCTGAATGGGGCAGCGGGCGAACTCGTGGTTGGCACCCAGGAAACAGCAGACTGAGACCCTGAAGGAGGTGGTATGCCACCAGGCTTCTCAGGAAACTCCGTAATCCTGGTGTGCTCACAGGATCCAGACTGAGACCTGGAGATCTGGGAGCTCCAGGGGGCGGCTGGTGGCTGGTGGCCTTAGAAACACAAAGGACAGAGATGCACCTGCCCTGGAAGTGAGGGCAGGGACACCAGGTGTGGAGCACACATCCAGGGACGCTATGGGGTTGAGCAGCACCAACAGTAACGGAGTTAAAGTGGCCAGAACATCCGTGAAGAACATGCCGCAATCCCTCTGTTCTGTGACAATTCAGCCTCTGCTGCTCTGACTCTCAGAAGAGGCACAGCAGACCGCCAGAGAAAGATGCCAGGGAACAAAAGCCTGGAAATACTGGCTCACAGCGTTCCCACACCAATCCCCCCTCGCAGGGGACAGGGCAACTCTACCCAAACAGGGTTGCCTGAGTATGGGTGTGGCAAAATACAAACTCTTAACAATAGAGAACAAACGGATGGATACCAGAGAGGAGGTGGATAGAGGGATGAGTCAAATAGATGAAGCGGATTAAGAGGACACTTTTCTTGATGACCACTGAGTAATATATAGAATTACTGAATCACTCTATTGTACACCTGAAACGAATGTAACACTGTAGGTTAGCTCTACTGGAATTAAAATAAATTTTTAAAAAAGATTTTTCTTTCAGAAACCTCTTTGAAAAAGCTTTTCCTGTGCATTGTTCATAAGCCCTACTTGGGAGGATTCACTCTACAATAATTATTCACTCTATGCCTTGAATTCAGATTTCACTGAGTTCTTACTGTGGATCCCAGCCCACGGGAGCCATGGTCCTTTTCAGTCCAGGCTCAGCACCTATGCATTTAAGATTAGAAGTAGAGACACATGTCACTTCACACTCCAGAAAGCTATTATTGTTTCTGTTTCAGTGTGAGAGAGTCACAGACTTTGGGACAAGTTTCCGAGCAGGTTTATTATGGATCCTGGATCTCTACTTCAATGTTCTTTGCCTGGATCCATTTGGCTAATAGGTTCCCTGTGGATGGGCTTGCTTCCAAGCACTTACATGGAAGATGCAAAGGTGGGTGGGCTTGGTGTGGGACAGGAAGAAGATCAAAAGCAGACAAGAGGCCCACCACTCCCCTGATCCAGGAACTGCTACAGGAGAGGGTATGGGAGGTAGAATCAATGCAAAACTCCAAGGTCACCAGCTGAACACAGGAGGCACAGGTCAAAGTTCTGGAGATGCAGGGGTTGAAGGCTGCTCTGAGCTATATCTGCGAGGAAGGGAGGGAAGGAATGAGGAGACACTGCCTGCCCCTGGCCCATGCCGCTGCCCACCACTCTGACATGCATCCGTCTACACAGCTGACAGAGCCTGGGCTCAGGATGAGCTGGCTCGGGTCCCTCAATCCTCAGTGGCACAGTTGGCCCCAGGGCTCAGAGACATGCTGAGGGAGATGAGAGGGAAAGCTGCCCCACCTGGGTCATCCCCTCCTTGAGCAGACAGCCCTTCAGAACTGCTAAAGAAAAACCCCACTAACGGGGTTGAAAGACATGCCATGGATGAACTAAGGCATAGAGATATGTAAAATAACATTCATTTTTAAGTTCAGAGCTGTCATCTCAGGAAGTGGGGAGAGCTTCCCTGAAGAAGACTGAGGGGAGGGCAGGCCATGCTGAAAAGGGAGACATGGCTCTCCTGATTGGGGACCTGCAGCCCCCTTCCAGGGCAGGGCTTCATCCTTGCATCACACGAGATCCATGGAAGTGTTCCATCAGGGCCAGATGATTGTCTCGAGAAGGCTATCCTGGCATCGGACTGCACAGGGCAACAGGGACGAGGGCCAGATGGAGGACGGACAATACCCCGGAGGCCATGGGGCAAGAGCAGAGGCACATGACTTTGAAGATGATGATGAAAAGCAGGAGGTGGCAGCATGGAGCCGGCCCGAAAGTACCATGGGAGCAGTGCCCACAGCTACACTGACTGGGGGCCTTCTGTGCCCAGTGTGGCTGACTTCAGTGGGTTCCAGACTAGTCCTGACCACAACTCTAGGAAGTGTGCACCACCCCCGGCCTCCTCTCCCCTTGCAGCTGCTAGAAATCACGGTCAAAGACCCTGGTCAGCTTTCGTGGAAAGCAAGCAGTGGCTCCTGCACACGCTGCACCTCTGGTGGTGGTCCAGTGCGACCCTTGTGCCTGGCCAAACACTGATGTCTACCTGTCTCCACACAAATCCACAGACAGGAGGGTGTCCCTGAATTCCACAGCACCTGATGAGACAGATCCACAGAACCCAACACCCAGTGGGTCACTCGGGACCTCACCTATGGTCATGGAGCTCACCATAAACTATTTCTGTCACTTCCCACAGAAAGCCTGTTTCTCATCCCCCACAATACCATACATCCTGGTTGCTGACCTGGGGTCATGCCATGAACCCACATGGCACCTTTCTTTAAGAGAAGGCTATGCCTAAACCTCCTAGAAAATATTCCTAATGAAGTACAAGTCCATCAGGACTACGGTGTGAACAGTAGCACACAGCCTGCATGGTAGTAGTCAGTAATTCTAACAAGGGTTAACCCCACCCCCGTCTCACAAAACCTTCCTCCGTCCCCACAGAACTCATGGTCTGCCCTCAGAAATCCCTCCAGGAAACAAACTTTTAATCTGAATGCTCTTCACCTTATGCTTCAAATCTTGTCCAACCACAAAGATATGAAACTAGAAATCAGTCTCAAGAAAAAAATGGGACAGTCAAAAATAGGTGGAGATTGGGGAGCCTGGGTGGATCAGTTGTTAAGGATCTGCCTTCAGCTCAGGTCCCGATCCCAGGATCCTGGGATTTAGGTTGGAATCAGGCTCCTTGCTCAGTGGGAAGCCCGCTTCTCCCTCTCTCACCCCCCCTGCTTGCGTTCCCTCTCTCACTGTCTCACTCTCTGTCAGATACTTAAATAATCTCAAAAAAATATGTGGAGAATTAAAAACATGCTACCGAACAACCAACAGTCAAAGAAGAAATCAAAAAAGATTTTAGAAGTACCTTGACACTGATGAAAAAGACAACTTACAAAAACTTATGGGATGCAGCAAAAGTAGCTCTATGGGGGACATTCATAGAAACTCAAGTCTTCATCAATCCATGAGAAGGGTCTCCAATAAACAACCTGATTTATGTGGTAAAGAAGTAAAAAATAAAACAACAAAGACCCAATATAGTAGAAATAAGGAAATAACAAAAAGGAATGCATAAATAAATCCAACAGAGACTAAAAAGACCAAAAAAAAAAAAAAAAACAAAAACAACGAAATTGAAAGGTGCCTTTTTTGGAAAGATAAATAAAACTGACAAACTTAGCTAGACTCACCAAGAAAGACAGAGGAATCAAATACATTCAGGAAAGAAAGATAATGGATTCCTGTATCATATCCAAATCAAAAGATCTCTTCAACCTTGGACACAACAACTTCTTGCAAGCCATGTCTCTAAAGGCAAAGGAAATAAAAGCAAAAATGAACTATTGGCACTTCATCAAGATAAAAACCTTCTGCACAGCAAAGCAAACGATCAACAAAACACAAAGGCAACCTATGGAAAAGAAGAAGATATCTGCAAATGATATTACAGATAAAGGGCTGGTATCCAAGATCTATAAAGAACTCCTCAAACTCGACACCCAAAAAATGGGCAGAAGACACAAAGAGATACTTCTAGAGAAGACATACAAATGGCCAACAGACACATGAAAAAATGCTCCACATCACTTGCCATCAGGCAAATACAAATCAAAACGACAATGAGATACCACCTTACACCAGTTAGAATGGTTAAAATTAACAAGGCAGGGGGCACCTGGGTGGCACAGAGGTTAAGGATCTGCCTTCGGCTAAGGGCGTGATCCTGGCATTATGGGATCGAGCCCCACATCAGGCTCCTCCGCTATGAGCCTGCTTCTTCCTCTCCCACTCCCCCTGCTTGTGTTCCCTCTCTCGCTGGCTGTCTCTATCTCTATCAAATAAATAAATAAAATCTTGAGAAAAAAATTAACAAGACAGGAAATTACAAAAAGTCAGAGATGATGTGGAGAAAGGGGAGCCCTCTTACACTACTCGTGAGAATTCAACTGGTATAACCACTTTTGAACAATATGGATGTTCCGCAAGACATTAAACACAGAGCTATCCTATGACCCAACAATTGCACTACTGGGTATTTACCCCATAGACACAGAGTAATGAAAAGAAGGGGCACCTGTATCTCAATGTTCATAGCAGCAATGTCCATAATAGCCAAACTGTGGAAGGAGCCAAGATGTCCTTCAGCAGATGAATGGACAAAGAAGATGTGGTTCATCTATACAATGGAATATTACTCAGTCATCAGAAAGGATGAATACCCACCATTTGCACCAAGGTGAATTGACCAGGAGGGGATTATGCTAAGTGAAATTAAGGCAAGCACAGAAAGAGAATTATCATAAGGTTTGACTCCTATGTGGAATGGAAGGAATAGCATGGAGGACATTAGAAGAAGGAAGGGAAAAGTGAAGGGGGGGAATGAGAGGGGGAGAGGAACCATGAGAGACTGTTGACACTGGGAAACAAACTGAAGGTTGCAGTAAGGGAGGGGTAGGGGAATGGGTTATCCTGGTGATGGGTATTAAGGAGGGCACGTGTCATAAGGAGCACTAGGTGTTATATACAAACAATGAATCATGGAACACTTCATCAAAAACAAATGAAGTACTGTAGGGTGACTAACATCATTTTAAAAAAAGAGAAAGATATGAAATCCATACAGGAAAACTGTCACTATTTGCAAATGACATGAAATCCCGAAAGATTACACACACACACACACAAAAAAACAGTTAGTTTAAACAAATGCAAGAAAGCTGCAGGATATAAAGTCAATATACAGAGACCTGTTGTCTTTATTTTTTTTCAGATTTTATTTATTTATTTGAGAGGAAGAGAAAAAGCACATGCAGGGGGAGTGTAGGAAAGAGGGAGAAGCAGACCTTCGCTAAGCGGGGAGCCCAAAATGGGGCTCGATCCAGGACTCTGGGATCATGACCTGAGCTGAAGGCACACGCTTCACCTATGGGGCCACCCAGATGACCCAACTTCTTGCATTTCTGTATACTGATGACACACGTTCGCAAAGAGAAATTAAAAAAGCAATGCCATTTACAATTGCATCAAAAAAAATCTAGGAATAAAAGTAACCAAAAATGCGAAAGACATAGTACACTCAACACATGGCAGAAAAGAAATGAAAAACATGTGTGTCGAGGGGGGCAGAATGTATGGGTCAAAGATTTGGAAGGCAACACAAACAAATGGAAGCATACGCCATGCTCCTTAACTGGAAGATTTAATTATGTGAACATGTCCATCGTACCCAAAGCAATCGACAGATGTGATGAAATCCCTATCTGAATTCCACTGGCATTATTCGAGCAAATAGAAAACAGTCCTCAAACTTGTATGGAATCACAAAAGACCCCAAATACCCAAAGCAACCTGGAGAAAGAAAGGTGCAGTCAACACACTCCTGGATTTCAAGCTAGATTATAGAGCTGTTGTCATCAAAACAGGATGGTACTGGCATAAACACAGACACCAGTTCAGTGGAACAGAACAGAAAGCTCAGAAACTTACCCACACGTAGATGATCCTAACTTACGACAGAGCAGCAGAAGATATGCCATGAGGGAAGGATTGTCTCTTCAGTGAGCGGTAACATGCAAACTGGACAGTAAATGCAGAAGAATATAACTGGGCCACTTTCTTACACCACACACAAAATTTTTAATGGATGAATGATTTGAACATAAGACCTGAATCCATAAACCTCCAAGAAGACACAGGTACTAAGTCTCTCGACATTGGTTTTGGCAAAGAGTCTTCAGATCGGACACCAAATGCAAAGGCAACAAAAGCAAAAATAAACAAGTGGAACAATATCAAACTGAAATCGTCCACACGGCAAAAGAAACCAGCAAAAACTTAAAAGGCCACTGACCCAATAAGAAAAAAATATCTGCGAATCATATGTGTGAGAAGAGGCTAATATAAAAAATACACACAACACTCATACAAATCAAAAGAAACAAAAAAAAAACTGTATAAAAAAACGTGGGGAATATGTGAATAGATACTTTCCAAAGATGGCACACAGGTGCCAACAGACAGAGAAAGTTGTTAGACATCACTAAAAATCGTCAGGGAAACATCAGTCAAACCCACAATCGGCTATCCCCTCACAACAGTTGGATCACCAATTGTCCAGAGACAGACACCAGTTGGGGTCAAGGGTTTGCAGAGGAGACACTGTGCACTGTTGGTGGGAATGGAAATTGGTGCAGCCACTGTGACAAATGGTATGGAGGTTCCTGAAAAAATAAATGCAACTACCACATGGCACAGTAATGGCTCTACTCAGTATTTATTCGGAGAACACAAAAATACTGCCTCAAAAAGACAGATGCACTCCCACGTTCACTGCAGCATTATTCACAAGAATCAGACCTGGAAACACAGACCTTGGGGACCTTATTCCAAGTAACTCAGACACAGAAAGACCAATCCCAGATGCTCTCATGTACATTCCACGTGGAATAAACAAATACTGAATGCATAGATACTGATAGCAGATTGGTAGGTGCCAGATTCGGGGATGGGGTGGTAGAAATGGGTGAAGGTGGTCAAAGTCTCAATGTTTGAGTGAGAAAATCTGACAGTCATGAAATGTTCTGTCCAGCATGGAGACTAAAACTAACCCCGCAGCATGGGGTATAGGTTTCCCTGCTCTTTGAAAGTGCAGGGCTTCTGAGAAACCTTGCACAGCAGAAATGGTGTCAAGAAGGAATGGCCATTAATTTACACGGAACAATTAGACAGTGTGCTCAGACCCCAAAATTCCTTCTTTTGGCTTTTCTTAGGCCTCAGGACACAAGTACCTAACGGAGGCCCAGCATAAATGAAGATAAAGCACAATAGAGGCTCACAGACACCATTCAAAGTGCTGGTGGCTGGATGCGGAGAGCGGTTCCCAACGGAAGGAGCTTCTCCCCAAAACAGATGATGAACGCGATTCTCACAGTTCACCTTTTTTCATAAGAGGAAAATCCTCTTCAGGTCTCTTCCTCTTACTGAAGATGGGTAATTACGTAGTTATTTCAAGAAAACCAAGTGACTTACTGTGAACGTTTAAAAAGTGGGGGATACTTGTACTTGAGCATTGCTGAGGGAGGAGAAGTGAAAGGTTCTCCCAGACACAAACCTCAGCAGATCCACTGGGAAAGGCACCTTCCTCAGCATGCAGAACACGGACTACCTCCTACCACCCGAAAAACCCACTCCTTCCCCTCGATCAGGACAACCCACAACAGCTGGGAGTTACCCCAATTCCTCTGTTCTCCTGCTCCTAATAGCTAACCCATCAGCAAATCCTGTGAGCTCCATCTTCAAAATGGACCCAGAATAGGTCTAACCACTCCATCCAAGGCCACCTGTCTGGACCACAGTGCCTGAGTTCCTGGAAAAGCTTCGTCATTGACCTGCCTTGCCATCTTCAACCCTCTGTCATCTGTTCTCAACACTGTAGCCACGATGGCCCAGTGAAACAGGGTCTCATGGGGTTATAGCCCTGGAATGGCTTTCTGTCACCCTCTGTCACCTCTCTGAGCTCATGTCCTAAGCTGTCTCCTGTGGCCACAGGGCCTTCTTGCTGCTCCTGGACATACCTGGAATTCTCCTGCCCCAGAGCCTTTCCACATGCTTTCCCTTCTGTTTCGAATGCTCTTGATGTGTTCTCACTCACCTTCGGAGAAGTCTGAATTGGAGTGAAAGGGACAGAAGATGAAGCTGTGTGTTGGGTGAGGCTGGTGGCCCAGAAGAAAGTTCTCTGCCAGCTCTCCACCTGTGCCTCACTTGTCCTCAGCCAGGAACTTGCACACAGCCCTCACCTGTTACAACTCTCACCCAGGAGACCCACAGCCACCCCTGGAGCCCACCCCGCCCACACCCTGCTGCAGAATGCATTCAGCTCTCCTCTGGGACCCTTGTCAGCTTTACCCAGATCTGGAACTCCCCCGTCTCCTGCAAATTTCCCGGATTCCCCTCTGCTTCCATAATCACATTGGCGCAAGGCTTTCATGAGAAAGCTATAACGCTAACTAATGAAAGGTTCACACCTACTTTCCCCTTCTGTTGCCTTTCTCTCCACCTTCTTTCCTACCTGTGCAAACTGTAACATATCAGTGGAACATGAACATACTCTGACACCTGAATCTTTCATTGCAGCTTTCTGAAGACTCCTTATGTGATAAGCAACTAGTGTATCCTACAACAGGGTGTTTAACAACTCTCATCTATAGAATAGTACAGCCCAAATTACTACAAGTTTACCTCACTCTTCATGAAGCAGAACACTTTTTCCTTTCTTCTCTTACTTAAATTCCAGTTAGTCACATGCCATGGAACATTTGCTTCAGGGGTAGGATTTAGCGATTCCTCACCTGCATTTAGTACCCGATGCTCATCACAAACACCCTCCTTAATACCTCTCACCCATTTAACTCTTCCCCCCATGCCCCTGTCCTGCAGTAACACTCAGTTTGTTCTCCAAGGTTGAGTCTATTTCCTTGTTTGCCTCTCTCATCGCCCCTCCACTCTGTTCATCTGTTTTCTTTCCGAAGTTCCACAAGCGTATGAGCATAGGATATTTGTCTTTCCTCACTGATTTTGCTTAGCTTAATACACTCTAGATCCATCCGCATCTTTGCAAATGGTAAGATTTCATTCTTTTTGAAGCTGGGTCATATTCCATTATATATATGTATCCCACATCTGCTTTATCCATTCATCAGTGCATGGATGTTGGGATTCTCTCCATAGTTTGGCTACTGTGGACATTTCTGCTATAAACATCATGGTTCAGGTTCCCCCTTTAAATCTGCATTTTTGTATCCTTTGGGTAAATACCTAGGAGAGCAATTGCTAGATCATGGGGTTGTTCAATGTTTAACTTTTTGAGGAACCCCCACACTGTTTCCCAGACTGGCTGCACCACTTTGCATTCCCACCAACAGGATGGGAGGGTTCCCCTTTAATCAGAACATTATCTGCCGGCAATTTCATAAGAGGAAACAAAACCTCTGGGAGATGCTCCTAGGGTCAGACAAGCAGTTGCAGACTTCACCCAAGGCTCCTGACGCCAAGCCCCTTGAAGCCACCAGCATGCCACTATCCAAAAGAATTCCCAGACTCTCCTTCTGATTCCACCACCAAAGAAACTACAGAGAGAATATGGCACCTCAAAATATCGAGATAATACATTTAGTAAAACTAGAAAGTCAAGCTCAACTTTTAAACAGGAACAGGCCGCTTTGGAAAATTTTCAATTTTCCCTCCACCCTAATTTTAACTCTTTTGATGAATAAACTAATCAATGATGAAACATCACCTTTGTCAAATGACATCATCCAAGTCTGTATCAGATGAAAAAAGCCACCTAACTCTAGATGCTGGCCACTCAAACATGTCTTAGGCCCAATTGAATAAACATTGTTAGATGAAGGAACAAATTAGATGTTACAAACAGGCACAGAGTGAATCTCACCTTCCCTTTCTAATAAAAGAGGGTTCCTAGGAAACAGATGGTCAAAATACATTTGTAAGCAATAAATGGACAGAGAAATTGTGATCCCCTGCAATGTTCTACCAGCAGGGAAAATTATAATTCTTGCACCAAACCCAGAATGCTGACAGTTACTTCAATTTTACTTTGTGGCTCAACTAGAGAAAAGAGAAAAGCCCAGGAGGTTTTGGGATAATGAGAGGTTTTACCTAAAGCCCTGACATAGTTAGGACATTTTGCCAAACATACCTGTGCTTTCTCTGAACACTGGCGTCCAGTGACAAGCTGCCTCGCTGACTCCGATACTGACGTTCAAAACCTCGGGTGTCTTGGAGTCAGAGCAGAGAAGTGCTGTCAGCTGTGGAGAAGAAGGCACCTCTGACCTAAAGCCTGCACACCTGCTTCGGTTTCTGGGCAAAGGGGCAACACATACTTCTTGTTTAGCAGTAATTATCTTCATTCTCAATAGACCAATGACCTTGCCTTTTCTGGAAAGCAGACTTACTCTTCTAAGGAAACCCTCAATTTGTCTATTCCCAGTGCAACTAGAGTGGGGTCTGGTTTACACCCGCTTCCAGGCCCCCACCTGGAGAATTTTCCTGCATGATTCCAACAGCCAATGACCACTAACCTGGGGGCACACGGGGCATAATGCTGAAGTTGGGTATGGCTCTGGGGCTTGCTACTGCCACACCTGTGCCTGGGGGACCAGGGCACACCCTGCTGAACTCGGGGTACTGCTCAAGATGCATCACCTGCACTGTGTCAGAGAACAGGGGGACACATCACTGAAGGTGGGGACTCTGTGAGGTCCTTACCCACACTTTTCCAGGGAACAGGGGAAACCCTGAAATTCTGCAACCCATCCCACAACAGCTCAGGTGATTGGGCGCCCTGGAGTTCACGGGTATGGGGAATAAGGCCAGTTGAGGACATGGGGCAGAAGAGACTTTAAAGAGGAAAAGAAAACTCACCTGAGTCCCCACAATGAACCCTCTCCAAGTGCCCTTCGAGAACCCTGCCTCCCACCTGGGTTGCACCCTACCCCCGAACTCCCCCGCCCCTGGTGCATTCTGCTCACTCAGCAGCTGGGACCTCCACAGGGCAACTCTCTCTCTCCCAGTGCCCCTTCTTCTGCCCCAGGTCTGCACCCCACTGCAACTCTGGAACAGCCCACAGAGACGTAGCTCCACCCCCAAGGGGTGATTGGTCAGGGAGGGTGGTGCCCCAGCCCCTGGGATGCCAGGCAACCCGCCCTCAAGCCCCTGGAACCCTGAAAGTGCAGGGAGTCCAAGAGGCGCCTCCTCTACCCAACACCCAGCACAGGCATGGTTGGGGTCCTGGGCCGGGCTCCCCACACACACCTGGCCCCTTCCAGGGACCCCTCTAGCTGCAGACCTCCCTCAGAGTCCTGCCCCTTCCCTTTCTGCACCACCCCTCCCTGCTGGGGTGTGCCTGGTTCTGGGCAATGTCAGTGGTTCTCAGACCCTCCAAGGCTTGGGCTTTAGGAAATGCAATGATTTCATGCATTTTCAGTATGTACATGTCAGTATGACTTTAATCTTATGGGAGCCAAAGAGGTTCTTTATTTTTTCTTATTTTCATGTTGTCATTTTTGGTTATTGTTTTATTCTTGAAGCAGATGTACAACATGTACTTGGGGCAGAAATAGGGCTCATGCTTTGAGTTTTTGCCCAATCATTTTGAGCCAGTTAAAATGTTAAAGGATAGCTTCCCTGGGAGCCCAGGATCAGGGCCCACAGATGATATAAGATAAAAATTACTTTCATCATTATAATTACTCCTAAAAAGGAGGAATTTGAGACAAAAGCACCTTTCACAAGAGTACCAAGAAATCAAAATGATGCCCACAGAAGGCTACCTGCTCCATGGTCAGCACAGGTAACAGAACTGTTCACAGTCTCTGGACTCCTGCCCTTCTCCTGCCCAAATCGCTGAAGCACACAGACCACTTAAAATCAGAATTGTAGAACTGCTAGACACCTTAGAGATGTCTGGCACCATTCCCTTGGACTGCAGAATAAAACACAGTAGCTCGTTGTCACAAACTAATTTCAACATGAAGTGCCCCCTGGATGCACTAAGTTCTTTCTCTGCAAATGTTGACTAATGTAAGTCACAGTCATACCATATAAACACTATGATGGCTGGGAGGTCATCGTAGGTAAGGCAATATTTTAGCCATGTTTATAAGCATTGGCTCACTTTGTAGAAGAGGCTGAGCTGAGTGTTTTTAAATACTATTTCAGACCTGTTTTACAGCACCCTCTGAACATACCAGAGCCTGAATCGACTAAAAAAGATAGTTGGTTTCAGGAACTTTAATACCAGAAAAATATTATACTGTCTGTATCCCTAAGGATCTTTGAATATCTTACCCAGAGGTCCTCCACTGAGATAATGATCTTAATGATCACCATGGGCAGAGGTGAAAAGGCCCGCTGAATTCGTTCCAGTTGTCCACATGACAAGAAAATCCTGATACTTGATTGGTTTCCAGATCGAGAAGACCAGAGATAAGAGGGAAATAGTACCCTCTATGGAACAACAAGGGATTTGGAGTCAATTTGGGGATCCCACTTAGGTTTCTGACACTAAAATCCTCTGTGACTCATATCATCCGAGTCCCTGTCTAACCACCTGAAAATGTGCCTACAAATATCTACACCCTAGTTGAGAAGTTTAAGAGGCAGAATGCTACAAAGAGCCAGTATGATGTCTCTCAAGAACAGGTGCTCAGGAAGCCATAATTGCTATTGGGTCTATTTCTTTTCCAGAAGAAAGAACACATGTTGAATCCTATTTCTAATAGATGACTCACCAGATGATTTTCAAACCTGAAGGAAGGCCAAGAAGTCGCTCTTGTGTCATAGTTCACTCAGAAATCATGTTGTTGGACTGGTGAGGATGATAAGATAGCAACGTCATCACTAAGAGTGGGGAGCTTCTAATTTCCATACGGCCATGTTGACTCCCTTAGCTCAGAGCCACCAGAAAGGGCAGCTGGGGAGGGGGCACTGCCATCACTATGAGTGGGGAGCTTCCCATTTCCATATGGCCATGTTGACCCCCTTAGCTCAGGGCCACCAGAAAGGACAGCTGAGGGGGACCACAGGCCAAGGCTGCCAGGTGTGGCTGGGGCAGGCAGAACTCTGACTTAAGGCTCAACTCCTGTCTAGGTTATTATTATGCTCTTCACAAAGAAAGTGCCATTGTGTGTGAGCCCTCATGTATAAAAGGTTCAGAATTTCCAATGAGATTCCTTCTCTGACCTTTAGGATATGTAGCAAAGTTCCATTTAATTTTTAAACATTGAAGGACTTCCTGGTTTTCTTTTCGCTATGACTGTGACTCAATTCCCCTCTGGTCTAAGAATAGAATCCAGTTAATTTCAGGGTTTAACATTTGTAGCCTTGATTCGTGGCCCCACCTATCATCTATTTGGGTAAAGAGTCTATGATCACTTGAAAATAATGTATTCTGCACTTATTATGGAATGTTCCCTATATGTCAATTTGGTCACATTTGTTACCAATGTTTTGTCTGCTTTTTCTGTCAGATATTGAGAAAGGTATATGAAAATCTTTAAACAATGCTGCTCTATTCAACGTGGCATCGGAGAATCTACCAGTGTTTTAAGGCAAGAGAAACAAAAAGGATAAGAATTGAGGGGATAATAGTGACTATTCACAGATAACACGATTGTGTACATAGAAAATTCAAAACAGTCTATAAATACCCTTTTAGAATTAAAAATGCAATTTAAATAATAATAATAATAATAATAATAATAATAATAATAATAATAATAATAATAACAAAAGAGGTTTCCTAGGAAACAGATGGTCAAAATACATTTGTAAGCAATAAATGGACAGAGAAATTGGATTGTAGCTTCCCATTGGACAGTTTCTGAAAGAAAACGTAGAACCTGTCAATCTTGGGGTAGGACATAGGGTGCACTAACCATTTAAAAGAATTCAGTGGGACTTCATAAAAATGTGAAATTTGTAAGCAATAAATGGACAGAGAAAATGGATTGTAGCTTCCCATTGGACAGTTTCTGAACGAAAACGTAGAACCTGTCAGTCTTGGGGTAAGACATAGGGTGCACAAACCATTTAAAAGAATTCAGTGGGACTTCATAAAAATGTGACATTTCTCCTTATCTTATGACCATAAGAAAATGAAAAAGTGAACCGCAGGCTGGGAAGTAAAGATTTGCAATACACACACTGACAAAGACTTGTCAATAAAGAATTCCTGCTCATCAACCATAGAAAGTCTATTTATAAACGAATACTTCACAAAAGATTGACTGATGGCCAATAAGAACAGGAAAGGGTGCTCTACAGTATTATTTTCAGGCACAGCAAGGCCTTTCCTAAAATGAAAACATACACACAAACCAGTATTCCCTAGATGGATGACGTCCTTATTTCTGAGGACAGCTTGAAGAACAGACTAGCATCAAAGTAAAGTGATGGAATTCCTGACACTCAGAGGATGGACAATTGACCTCAAACTACAGTACAATTTCTAGGCATCATTTGGTCCTCTGAAGGCAGACAACTACCACACCCCTTCCTACACCACACAGGTTGCTTCCCAACCCCTACCATAAAAGAACAAGATGAGAAACAGATAGGACTAGTAGGAAATAGCAAAAATCACATGTGGGGATTATCCTGAAACACACTGATCACATAACTAGTGTAAGGAAGTGTAGGGAACTGACAAGGACAGAGACTCAAGAGGTACTTCTTTGGGAAATGCTGTCTGAAATCGTCACACGTTGGTACCAGCTAATGAGGGCTCTGAGCATATCCTAGGGTTTGCTCACAAGGGTCTGCAACACCATCGCTGAGGACTGAAACTCTTCAAGACCTCAAAGCTTGCCTGATTGACTATTGGACTAAGAGATTCCCATGTTCTGAAAACAGATACCAACTCATTGAAAGGTTCACCTGGGCTCTCTCGGAGGCCCTGCAAGTAGCTGAACCATTCACTGAAAATCAATTACACACACACACACACACACACACACACACACACACACACACACCTGTCATTTCAGCAATTACTTAAACATTCAAGGTTCTTCCTACCTTTTCTTTTTCACATTGATATTTATACTCACATGAAATGTCATCATTTCTAATGAACACTGATGGCAAAATAGAGATCCATTGACACAATATTCACAAAATGGAACTTCCCTGCTATAATTTTCAATATAGCATTTTTTAAAGTTCATACATATTTTAGGTTTTTAGTAACTTATACAGGAGAAGATCAGCATTGAAAAACTCTAAATACTGACAATGAGTTTTAAGCCTAGAGAACAAAAATTGTCCAATTTCATAGATAACAAGGAACCAAAGGGAAAGCATGGAAGCCGTAGTCGAATAATTTTACACATGTGCATTCTCTATTATTCTACTACTGTGGGGCGTGTTTTATTACCAGTATACATTCATCAGTTATCTTTCACGTGCACCTGCACAGGTATAATCAATTACTAGAGTAGAATGAAATGTCTGGGAACTACTTGGCGGCATCTATAATGAACAATGAAATTTCGATCTTATATTTGGTGAACTTCCACTGTCTGTCCCTTTAGACAATGGACCCTAAACAGAAGGGGGAATGAGCCACGAGAGACTATGGACTCTGGGAAACAAACTGAGGGCTTCAGAGGGGAGAGGGGTGGGGGATTGGGATGGGCCAGTGATGGGTATTAAGGAAGGTACATATTGCATGGAGCACTGGGTGTTATATGCAAATAATGAATCACGGAACACTACATCAAAAACTAAGGAAATACTGTATAGTGACTAACATATAATAATAAAAAATTGTTACTAGAAAAAAAGGTAAAAAAAAAACAATACAGCTGTTCTGTTTCAAGAACAATCACAATTGAGAAAAAACTAACTTCCAATCCCTAAAGCAAAACACAGACCAAGTTCCATTTCACTCCCCTTTATTCACATTCTCTGTGGGTTCTAAGCTATTTCCCTACTCCTTTCCTGCTGAGCAGGGACCCTCGGCTCGATTCCAGAACCCTGGGATCATAACCTGAGCCAAAGGCACATGCTTAACTGGCTGAGCCAGCCAGGAGCCCCAGCCATGTTTTTCTTAAGCAAAAGGACACTTTCTCACAAAGCCTTCACATGACTTCACATGGTACCAGAGATCTGCATTTGCCTCTGGAGGTTGCAGGTGAAGGCAATTGCAAACTCTCACAGTGGTTTATCAAATACAATGACCTGCCTGGTGACAGTGAAACTCTTATGAGCCCACGAGAGGGTGCTGTGACACTCAGCTGTGGCTGGGCTGGCACAGAGAACCAAATCCATTTCCCTGCCTGATGTCTGTGAGGAACAGATGCCCCCAATGTGAATGAGACTCTGACACTGAGCTGTCCAGAGATGGCCATCCTCACGGAGGATGAGGATAAAGGACAATGCCTGAGGAGACCTCATCTGTCTCTTTTATCTTTTCATATTTTTGACAGTGGACAAATCACTGCCTAGGAGTCCCCAACTACCTTAGTCTCATCTGTGAATGACCAAGAGGTTTTACAAAACACTTCAGATTTTGACCTCACAAATGCCCACAACCACTTACCATAGGGATTCAACATTAAGCAAAGATAATGTTCGTTGGAAGAGAGGTCCTGCCCACTGTTGTTTCTCACTTATATGCTCATCTTCCTTACCTCATGGTAACATAACCAGCTTGATTCCTGCTTCCGTCTTCAGGAAGGCTGAGGTGACTTGAAGGGCATTACCCTGACATCGTTCTTTCTTAGCAATAAGATGTGTACATTTCCCTAGTCCTACACACCAAAAGTTGAATCGGAATCAGGATTGAGGAGGCTGATGAGAGTTGAAGGTGTTTTCCCGTACACGGTGGTTTATTACCAATAAGGATGGGTCAGAGTCCTCGAAATTCCAGAACCTTCCATTCATGCTTCCTACTCGTGAATGATGATGTACATTGCTCTTTCCCTGTACAGTGTGGTGACTCAGAGAAAAGTGCTTAGCCCTTTCGTCAGACTTCCACGACCACTTTGGGGCTGGCTTCCATATTCACAAAGGATGATGTTAGGGCTAAGAGGGTTCCTGTACACTGTTATTTCTTTCAGATAAGTGTATGGCATTTTTGTTACATTGTCAGAGCCACTTAGCGCCGGGCTTGCCGGCCTCCTGTGGAAGAACCCTAACCCTAGCTCGGCCCCCGAGGGGTCCCTCCCAAGGAGCCTGGCACCACAATGCTGGGGATTTGGGACCCCCGAGCCCCAGTGCTGGACTCACTATGCCACCCCGCAAGCACCCAGGGCGCTACGGGCGTTGCCAGTCATTCAAGAAGGGAGAACGGGCAAGGCCCTCCGATCCCCCTTCGACCTTCAAAGGCCCCCCGCGCAAAAACTCTGGCTCCCTCGCTCCTGCTCCCCAGCGCCCTAACCTCGGCCCACCCCTCCTCTCGCTGCAGAGCTGGCGGATCGGGCCTGCTGGCTTCCTGGGGGCTAACCCTATGCCTAGGTCGCACCCGAGGGGCCCCTCCCAAGTGGCCTGGCGCCGCATGCCAGGGATTGGGGACCCCCGAGTCCCACCACCGGATGCACCCTGCCGCCCTGCCGCCACATGGGGCACTAGGGGCATCACCAGTCCTTCAGGGCGACAGAACGGGCAGGACCCTCTAAGCCTCCTGCAACCTTCGAAGGCACCCCAAGCCAAAGCCTAAATGCTCTGGCCCACGCCCCCACTCGCCAGCTACCTCACCTCAACCCACACCTCCATTCACCGCACATGGGCGGAACGAGCCTGCCAGCCTCCTGGGGGCTAACCCTAACCCTAGGTCGGCCTCCGAGGGTCCCATCCCAAGGGACCTGAGGCCACAACGCCGGGTATTAAGGAGCCCCGATCCCCAGCGCCGGAGTCTCCCTGCCACCCCATCACCACCCGGGCCGCTAGGGGTGCCGCTGGTCATTCAGGGCGGGAGAATGGGCAGGGCCCTCCGAGCCCCTGGCGAACTTCGAAGGCCCCCGCATCCAAAACACTTGAGACCACGCTCCTGCTCCTCAGTGCCCTCACTTCGGCCCGCCCCTCCGCTCGCCACAGAGCCAGCAGATGAGGCCTGCACTCCTCCAGAACCCTAGGTTGTCCCCTGAGATGCCCCTCTGAAGGGGCCTGGCACCGCAATGCCTGGGATTGGGGACTCCCGAGCCCCAGTGCCGGACTCACCCTCCTGCCCTACCGCCACCTGGGCCGCTAGGGGCGCCGCCATTCATTCAGGGAGGGAGAACGGGCAGGGCCCTCCGAGCGACCGGTGACCTTCGAAGGCCCCCCGCACCAAAACGCTTGGCCCCACGCTCCCGCTGGCCAGCGCCCTTACCTCGGCCCTCTCCTCCGCTCGCCTCACAGCTGGCGGATCGGGCCTGTGGGCCTTCTGGGGGCTAACCCTAAACCTAGGTCGGCCCTAGTGGCCCCTCCCAAGGGGCCTGGTGCCACAACGACGGGGAAAGGGGACTCCCGAGCCCCAGCGCCGGACTCACCATGCCCCCCGCCGCCACCCGGGCCACTAGGGGCACTGCCGGTCATTCAGTGCAGGAGAATGGGCAGGGCCCTCTGAGCCCCCAACGACCTTCGAAGGCCCCCTGCACCAAAGCACTAGGGCCCATGGTCCCGCTTGCCATCGCCCTTACCTCAGCCTGCCCCTCCGCTCGCCGCACAGCCGGCAGATCAGGCATCCTAGCCTCCTGGCGGCTAACCCTACCCTAGGTAGGCCCCCTAGGGGCCCATCCCAAAGGGCCTGGTGCTGCAACGCCGGGGATTGGGGACCCCCGAGCCCCAGCACCAGACTCTCCCTGCCGCCCCGCTGCTAAACGGGCCACGAAGGGCGCCGTCAGTCATTCAGGTCAGGAGAACAGGCAGGGCCCTCCGAGCCCCTGGCAACCTTTGAAGGCCCCTCGCGCCAAAATGCTTGGCCCCACCTTCCCGCTCGCCAGTGCCCTCATCTCATCCCACCCCTCTGCTCCTGCACAGCTGGAGGATTGGGCCTGCCGGCCTCCTGGGGGCTAACCCTAACCCTAGGTCAGACCCGAGGGGCCCCTGCCAAGGGGCCTGGCGCTGCAACGCCGGGGATTGGGGACCAAGCTGCAGCGCCGGAGTCACCCTGCCGCCCCGCTGCCATTCGGGCCGCTAGGGGTGCAGCCGGTCATTCAGGGCGGGAGAACAGGCAGGGCCCTCCTAGCCCCCGGCGACATCAAAGGCCCCCTGCGCCAAAACGTTTGGGCCCAGGCTCCCGGGCCTGCCGGCCTCCTGGGGGCTGACCCTAACCCTAGGTCAGCCCCCGAGGGGCCCCTTCCAAGGGGCCTGGTGGCACAATGCTGGGGATTGGGAACCCCCGACCCCCAGCACCGGACTCAACCTGTAGCCCCGCCGCCACCAGGGCCGCTGCAGGTGACGCCGGTCATTCAGGGAGGGAGAACAGGCAGGGACCTCCCAGGCCCCTGCGGCCTTCGTAGCCCTCCCGTGCCAAAACGCGTGGGCCCACGCTCCCGCTCACCAGCGCCCTCACCTCGGCCCGCCCATCTGCTTTACGCACAGCTGGCGTTTCAGGCCTGCCGGCCTTCTGAGGTCTAACCCTAACCCTAGGTCAGCCCCCGAGTCATTCCTGCCAAGGGGCTTGGCGCTGCAACGTCGGAAATTGGTGACCCCTGAGCCGCAGCGCCAGACTCACATTGCCACCCCAACGCCACCCGGGCCTCTAGGGCCGCTTCCGGTCAGTCAGGGCAGGAGAACGGGGAGGGCCCTCCGAGCCACGGCGACCATTAGAGGCCCCCTGCGCCAAAATGCTTGGGCCCATGTTCCTGCTCACCAGCGCCCTCGCCAAGTCCCGCCCCTCCGCTCGCTGCACAGCCGGCATATGGGCCTGCCGGATTCCTAGGAGCTAACCCTAACCCTAGGTCGGCCCCCGAGGGGCCTCTCCCAAGGGGCCTGGCGCCACAAGCCAGGGATTCTGGACCCGCAAGCCTCAGCGCCAGACTCACACTTCCGCTCCGCCACCACCCGTGCCGCTAGGAGCGCTGTAGGTCATTCAGGCCGGAACAAAGGACAGGGCCCTCTGAGCCACTGGCGACCTTCGAAGGCCCCCTGCGCCACAATGCTTGCGCCCACGCTCCCACTAGTCAGCGCCCTCACCTCGGCCGGCCCCTCCGCTCCTCACACAGCTGGCAGATCGGGCCTCCCGGCCTCCAGGGGGCTAACCCTAACCCTAGGTCGGCCGCTGAGGGGCCCCTCCCAAGGGGCCTGGGACCGCAACGCCGGGTTGGGGACCCCCGAGCCCCAGCGCCGGACTCACCCTGCTGCCCCTCCACCACCCGGGCCGCTAGGGGTGTCGCTGGTCATTCAGTGTGGGAGAACAGGCAGGGCCCTCCGAGCCCACGGCGACCTTCCAAGGCCCCCCCATCCAAAACGCTTGAGCCCATGCTCCTGCTCCTCAGTGCCCTCACCTCGGCCCGTCCCTCCGCTTGCTGCAGAGCTGGTGGATGAGGCCTGCCCGACTCCTAGGGCTACCCATAACCCTAGGTTGGCCCCTGAGGGGCCCTTCCAAAGGGGCCTGGCACCGCAATGCCTGGGATTGGGGACCCCCGAACCCCAGCGCCGGACTCACCGTGTTGCTCCGCCACCACCCAGGCCACTAGGAACACCGTCGGTCATTCAGGGAGGGAGTACGGGCAGATCCCTCCAAGCCCCTGGCGACCTTCAAAGGCCCCCTGTGCCAAAATGCTTTGGCCCATGCTCCCACTCGCCTGCGCCCTCACCTCGTTCCGCCCCTCTGCTCGCTGCACACCCGGTGGATCAGGACTGCCAGCCTCCTGGGTGTTAACCTAACCTTTGGTGGGCCCCCGAGGGGCCCATCCCAGGTTCCTATTGCCTCAACACTGGGGACTGGGGACTCCTGAGCCCCAGCGCCCAGCTGACCCTCCCGCCCTACCGCCACCTGGGCCGCTAGGGGCGCCGCAGTTCATTCAGGGAGGGAGAATGGCCAGGGCCCTCCAAGCCACCGGCGACCTTCGAAGGCCCCCTGCACCAAAACGCTTGGGCCCATGCTACTGCTCGCCAGCGCCCTTACCTCGGCCCTCCCCTCCGCTCGCCGCACAGATGGTGAATCGGGCCTGTGGGCCTTCTGGAGGCTAACCCAAACCCTAGGTCGGCCCCCTAGTGGCCCCTCCCAAGGGGCCTGGCGCCGCAACGACGGGGATTGGGGACTCCTGAGCCCCAGCACCAGACTCACCATGCTCCCCCGCCGGCAACTGAGCCGCTAGGGGCACCGCCGGACATTCAGTGCGGGAGAACGGGCAGGGCTTCTTGAGCGCCGGCGACCTTCGAAGGCCCCCCACGCCAAAACTCATGGGCCTACGCTACCGCTCGCCAGCGCCCTCACCTCGGCCCTCCCCTCTGCTCACCGCACAGCCGGTGGATTGGGCCTGCGGCCTCCTGGGGGCTAACCATAACCCTAGGTCAGCCTCCGAGGGGCCCCTGCAAAGGGGCCTGGTGCCGCAACACCGGGGACTGGGAACCCCCAACCCCAGCGATGGACTCACCCTGTTGCCCTGCTGCCACCCGGGCCCCAGGGGCGCCGCAGGTCATTCAGGGCGGGAAAACGGGCAGGGTCCTCCGATCCCCCGGCGACCATCGAAGGCTTCCCGCGCCAAAACGCTTCAGCCAAGCTCCCGCTCGCCCGCACCCTCACCTCGGCCCTCCCCTCCGCTCGCCGCACAGCTGGCACATCGGGCCTGCCGGCCTCCTGGGGGCTAACTGTAACCTTAGGTCGGCCCCCGAGGGGCCACTACCAAGGGTCTGCCCCCGCAACGCCGGGGATTGGGGACCCCCAAGCCCCAGTGCTGGGCTCACCCTGCCGCTCCGCCCCCCCGGGCCGCTAGTAGCGCCGCTGGTCATTCAGGGCAGGAGGACGGGTTGGGCCCTCCGAACCCCCGATGACCTTCGAAGGCCCCCCGTGCCAAAACGCTTGGGTCCACATTCTTGCTCTCAAGCGCCCTCACCTGGGTCCACCCCTCCGCTCGCCTCACAGCCGGCGGATCTGGCCTGCTGGCCCCCTGGGGGCTAACAATAACCCTTGGTCGGCCCCCTAGAGCCCTTCCAAAGGGGCCTGGCGCCCCAACGCCGAGGATTGGGGACCCCCAAGCCCCAGCGCCCAAGTCACCCTAACACCCCTCCTCCACCCGGGCCGCTAGGGGAGCCGCCGGTCATTCAGGGCAGAAGAACGTACAGGGCCCTCCAAGCCCCCAGCGACTTTCGAAGGACCCCCGCGCCAAAACGCCTGAGCCCACGCTCCCGCTCGCCAGCGGCCTCACCTCCGCCGGCCTCTCCGCTTGCCGCAGAGTTGGCGGATCGGGCTTCCGGCCTCCTGGGGGCTAAATCTAACCATAGGTCGGTCCCCTAGGGGCCCCAGCAAGGGGCCTAGAGCCGCAACACCGGGGATTGGAGAACCCCGAGCTCCAGCGCTGGACACAACCGGCTGCCCCGCTGCCACATGGGCCACTAGGGGCGCTGCCGGTCATTCAGGGCGGGACAAGGGGCAGGGCCCTCAGAGCCTCTGGCGACATTCGAAGGCCCCCCGCGCCAAAACGCTTGGGCTCACGCTCCCGCTCGCCAGCGCCCTCACCTCGCCCCGCCCCTCCGTTCTCTGCACAGCCGGCGGATCGGGCCCCGGCCTCCTTTGGGCTAACCTCAACCCTAGGTCGGCCCCCGAGGGACCCCTCCCAAGGGGCCAGGCGCCGCCTCGCCGGGGCATTTGGACCCCTGAGCCCTACTCCAGACTCACCCTGCCGCCCCGCCGCCACCCGGGACGCTAGGGGCGCCACCGGTCATTCAGGGAGGGAGTACTGGCAGGGCCCTCCGAGCCCCCGATGACCTTCGAAGGCCCCCCGCACCAAAACGCTTGGGCCTAAGCTCCCGCTCGCCAGCGCCCTCACCTCGGCTCACCCCTCCCCTCGCCGCACAGCCGGCCAATCGGGCCTGCTGGCCTCCTTTGGGCTAACGATAACCCTAGCTCGGCCCCCGAGGGACCCCTCCCAAGCGGCCTGGCAATGCCATGCCGGGTATTGGGGACCCCCGAGCCCGAGCTCCGGACTCACCCTGCCTCCCCGCCGCCACCCTGGCCGCTAGGGAGCCGCCGGGCATTCAGGGCGGGAGAACTTGCTGGGCCCTCCGAGCCCCCGGTGAGCTTCGAAGGCCCCCCATGCCAAAACGCTTGGGCCCACGCTCCCATTTGCCAGCGCATTAACGTCGGCCCACCCCTCCGCTCGCTGCACAGCCGGCGGATTGGGCCCGCCGGCCTCCTTTGGGCTAACACTCACCATATGTCGGCCCCCGAGGGACCCCTCCCAAGTGCCTGGAGCCACCGCGCCGGGGATCGGGGACCACTGAGCCCCAGCTCCAGACTCATCCTGCCGACACGCCGCCACCCTGGCCGACAGGGGCGCCACCGGTCATTTAGTGTGTGAGAATGGGCAGGGCCCTCCAAGCTCCCAGTGACAATCCAAGGCCCCCTGTGCCAAAACCCTGGGCCCACGCTCCCCCTCGCCAGCGCCCTCACCTCGGCCCGCCCCTCTGCTCGCCGCACAGCCGGCGGTTCGGGCCTGCCGGCCTCCTTTGGGCTAACCTTAAACCTAGGTCGGCCCCAGAGGAGCCCCTCCCAAGGGGCCTGGCGCCGCCACGCTGGGGATTGGGGACACCCGAACCCCACCACCAGACGCACTCTGCCGCTCCTCACCACCCGGCCCGCTAGGGGCGCCGTCCTCATTCAGGGCGTTAGAACGGGCAGGGCCCCCCGGGCCCCCGGCGACCTTCGAAGGTCCCCCGCGACAAAACGCTTGGGGCCATGCTCCCGCTCGCCAGCGCCCTCACCTCGGCTAGCCCCTCCGCATGTGGCAGAGCCGGCGGATAGGGCCTGCCAGCCTCCTGGGGGCTAACCCGAACCCTAGGTCGGCCCCCAAGGGGCCCCTCCCAAGGGGCCTATCGCTGCAATGCCTGGGATTGGTGACCCCCGAGTCCCAGCGCCGGACGCACTGTGCCGCCCCGCCGCCACCCGGGCCGGTAGGAGAGCTGTCGGTCATTCAGGGCAGAACAACGGACAGGGCCCTCGGAGCCCCCAGCGCCGTTTGAAGGCCCTCCGCGCCAAAACCCTTGGGCACACGCTCCCGCTCGCCAGCACCATCACTTCAGCCCACCCTCCGCTCCCTGCACAACCGGCGGATTGGGCCTGACGGTCCCCTGGGGGCTAAACCTAACCCTAGCTCGATCCCTCGAGGGGCCCCTCCCAAGGGGCCTGGTGCCGCAATGCCCGGGATTCCGGACCCACAAGCCCCAGCGCCAGACTCACCCTCCCGCCCCGCTGCCACCCGGGCCTCTAGGGGCACCGCCGGTCATCCAGGGCGGGAGAACGGGCAGGGTCCTCCGAGGCCCTGGTGACCTTCAAAGGCCCCCCGCGCCAAAACTCATGGGCCTACGCTACCGCTCGCCAGCGCCCTCACCTCGGCCCTCCCCTCTGCTCACCGCACAGCCGGTGGATTGGGCCTGCGGCCTCCTGGGGGCTAACCATAACCCTAGGTCAGCCTCCGAGGGGCCCCTGCAAAGGGGCCTGGTGCCGCAACACCGGGGATTGGGAACCCCCCAACCCCAGCGACGGACTCACCCTGTCGCCCTGCCGCCACCCAGGCCCCAGGGGCGCCGCAGGTCATTCAGGGCGGGAGAACGGGCAGGGTCCTCCGAGCCCCTGGTGACCTTCAAAGGCCCCCGCACCAAAACGCTTGGGCCCACGCTCCTGCTCTTCAGCGCCCTCACCTCGGCCTGCCCCTCCGCTCGCCACACAGCTGGCAGATTGGGCCTGCCGGCCTCCTGGGGGCTAACCCTAACCCTAGCTCACCCTCGGAGGGGCTCATCCCAAGGTGCCTGGAGCGGCAATGCCGGGCATTGGAGACCCACGAGCCACAGTGCTGGACTCACCGTGCTGCCCCGCCGCCACACAGGCCGCTAGTGGCACCACCGGTCATTCAGGGCGGGAGAACGGGAAGGGCCCTTGGAGCCCCCGGCCTCTTTCGAACGCCCCCCGCGCCAGAAAGCTTGCGCCCACTCTCCCGGTAGCCAGTGCCCTCACCTCGGCCCGCCCCTCCGCTCGCCGCACAGCCGGCGGATAGGGCCCGCCAGCCTCCTGGGGGCTAACCCTATCCCTTCGTCGGCCCCCGAGAGGCCCCTCCCAACGGGCCTGGCACCGCAACACCTGGGTTTGTGGACCGCTAGCCCCAGCATCCGACTCACCATGCTCCCCCGCCGGCAACTGAGCCGCTAGGGGCACCGCCGGACATTCAGTGCGGGAGAACGGGCAGGGCTTCTTGAGCCCCGGCGACCTTCGAAGGCCCCCCGCGCCAAAACTCATGGGCCTACGCTACCGCTCGCCACCGCCCTCACCTCGGCCCTCCCCTCTGCTCACCGCACAGCCGGTGGATTGGGCCTGCGGCCTCCTGGGGGCTAACCATAACCCTAGGTCAGCCTCCGAGGGGCCCCTGCAAAGGGGCCTGGTGCCGCAACACCGGGGATTGGGAACCCCCCAACCCCAGCGACGGACTCACCCTGTCGCCCTGCCGCCACCCGGGCCCCAGGGGCGCCGCAGGTCATTCAGGGCGGGAGAACGGGCAGGGTCCTCCGATCCCCCGGCGACCTTCGAAGGCTTCCCGCGCCAAAACGCTTCGGCCTAGCTCCCGCTCGCCCGCGCCCTCACCTCGGCCCTCCCCTCCGCTCGCCGCACAGCTGGCACATCGGGCCTGCCGGCCTCCTGGGGGCTAACTGTAACCTTAGGTCGGCCCCCGAGGGGCCACTACCAAGGGTCTGCCCCCGCAACGCCGGGGATTGGGGACCCCCAAGCCCCAGTGCTGGGCTCACCCTGCCGCTCCGCCCCCCCCGGGCCGCTAGTAGCGCCGCTGGTCATTCAGGGCAGGAGGACGGGTTGGGCCCTCCGAACCCCCGATGACCTTCGAAGGCCCCCCGTGCCAAAACGCTTGGGTCCACATTCTTGCTCTCAAGCGCCCTCACCTGGGTCCACCCCTCCGCTCGCCTCACAGCCGGCGGATCTGGCCTGCTGGCCCCCTGGGGGCTAACAATAACCCTTGGTCGGCCCCCTAGAGCCCTTCCAAAGGGGCCTGGCGCCCCAACGCCGAGGATTGGGGACCCCCAAGCCCCAGCGCCCAAGTCACCCTAACACCCCTCCTCCACCCGGGCCGCTAGGGGAGCCGCCGGTCATTCAGGGCAGAAGAACGTACAGGGCCCTCCAAGCCCCCAGCGACTTTCGAAGGACCCCCGCGCCAAAACGCCTGAGCCCACGCTCCCGCTCGCCAGCGGCCTCACCTCCGCCGGCCTCTCCGCTTGCCGCAGAGTTGGCGGATCGGGCTTCCGGCCTCCTGGGGGCTAAATCTAACCATAGGTCGGTCCCCTAGGGGCCCCAGCAAGGGGCCTAGAGCCGCAACACCGGGGATTGGAGAACCCCGAGCTCCAGCGCTGGACACAACCGGCTGCCCCGCTGCCACATGGGCCACTAGGGGCGCTGCCGGTCATTCAGGGCGGGACAAGGGGCAGGGCCCTCAGAGCCTCTGGCGACATTCGAAGGCCCCCCGCGCCAAAACGCTTGGGCTCACGCTCCCGCTCGCCAGCGCCCTCACCTCGCCCCGCCCCTCCGTTCTCTGCACAGCTGGCGGATCGGGCCCCGGCCTCCTTTGGGCTAACCTCAACCCTAGGTCGGCCCCCGAGGGACCCCTCCCAAGGGGCCAGGCGCCGCCTTGCCGGGGCATTTGGACCCCTGAGCCCTACTCCAGACTCACCCTGCCGCCCCGCCGCCACCCGGGACGCTAGGGGCGCCACCGGTCATTCAGGGAGGGAGTACTGGCAGGGCCCTCCGAGCCCCCGATGACCTTCGAAGGCCCCCCGCACCAAAACGCTTGGGCCTAAGCTCCCGCTCGCCAGCGCCCTCACCTCGGCTCACCCCTCCCCTCGCCGCACAGCCGGCCAATCGGGCCTGCTGGCCTCCTTTGGGCTAACGATAACCCTAGCTCGGCCCCCGAGGGACCCCTCCCAAGCGGCCTGGCAATGCCATGCCGGGTATTGGGGACCCCCGAGCCCGAGCTCCGGACTCACCCTGCCTCCCCGCCGCCACCCTGGCCGCTAGGGAGCCGCCGGGCATTCAGGGCGGGAGAACTTGCTGGGCCCTCCGAGCCCCCGGTGAGCTTCGAAGGCCCCCCATGCCAAAACGCTTGGGCCCACGCTCCCATTTGCCAGCGCATTAACGTCGGCCCACCCCTCCGCTCGCTGCACAGCCAGCGGATTGGGCCCGCCGGCCTCCTTTGGGCTAACACTCACCATATGTCGGCCCCCGAGGGACCCCTCCCAAGTGCCTGGAGCCACCGCGCCGGGGATCGGGGACCACTGAGCCCCAGCTCCAGACTCATCCTGCCGACACGCCGCCACCCTGGCCGACAGGGGCGCCACCGGTCATTTAGTGTGTGAGAATGGGCAGGGCCCTCCAAGCCCCCAGTGACAATCCAAGGCCCCCTGTGCCAAAACCCTGGGCCCACGCTCCCCCTCGCCAGCGCCCTCACCTCGGCCCGCCCCTCTGCTCGCCGCACAGCCGGCGGTTCGGGCCTGCCGGCCTCCTTTGGGCTAACCCTAAACCTAGGTCGGCCCCAGAGGAGCCCCTCCCAAGGGGCCTGGCGCCGCCACGCTGGGGATTGGGGACACCCGAACCCCACCGCCGGACGCACTCTGCCGCTCCTCACCACCCGGCCCGCTAGGGGCGCCGTCCTCATTCAGGGCGTTAGAACGGGCAGGGCCCCCCGGGCCCCCGGCGACCTTCGAAGGTCCCCCGCGACAAAACCCTTGGGGCCATGCTCCCGCTCGCCAGCGCCCTCACCTCGGCTAGCCCCTCCGCATGTGGCAGAGCCGGCGGATAGGGCCTGCCAGCCTCCTGGGGGCTAACCCGAACCCTAGGTCGGCCCCCAAGGGGCCCCTCCCAAGGGGCCTATCGCTGCAATGCCTGGGATTGGTGACCCCCGAGTCCCAGCGCCGGACGCACTGTGCCGCCCCGCCGCCACCCGGGCCGGTAGGAGAGCTGTCGGTCATTCAGGGCAGAACAACGGACAGGGCCCTCGGAGCCCCCAGCGCCGTTTGAAGGCCCTCCGCGCCAAAACCCTTGGGCACACGCTCCCGCTCGCCAGCACCATCACTTCAGCCCACCCTCCGCTCCCTGCACAACCGGCGGATTGGGCCTGACGGTCCCCTGGGGGCTAAACCTAACCCTAGCTCGATCCCTCGAGGGGCCCCTCCCAAGGGGCCTGGTGCCGCAATGCCGGGGATTCCGGACCCACAAGCCCCAGCGCCAGACTCACCCTCCCGCCCCGCTGCCACCCGGGCCTCTAGGGGCACCGCCGGTCATCCAGGGCGGGAGAACGGGCAGGGTCCTCCGAGCCCCTGGTGACCTTCAAAGGCCCCCCGCGCCAAAACTCATGGGCCTACGCTACCGCTCGCCAGCGCCCTCACCTCGGCCCTCCCCTCTGCTCACCGCACAGCCGGTGGATTGGGCCTGCGGCCTCCTGGGGGCTAACCATAACCCTAGGTCAGCCTCCGAGGGGCCCCTGCAAAGGGGCCTGGTGCCGCAACACCGGGGATTGGGAACCCCCCAACCCCAGCGACGGACTCACCCTGTCGCCCTGCCGCCACCCAGGCCCCAGGGGCGCCGCAGGTCATTCAGGGCGGGAGAACGGGCAGGGTCCTCCGAGCCCCTGGTGACCTTCAAAGGCCCCCGCACCAAAACGCTTGGGCCCACGCTCCTGCTCTTCAGCGCCCTCACCTCGGCCTGCCCCTCCGCTCGCCACACAGCTGGCAGATTGGGCCTGCCGGCCTCCTGGGGGCTAACCCTAACCCTAGCTCACCCTCGGAGGGGCTCATCCCAAGGTGCCTGGAGTGGCAATGCCGGGCATTGGAGACCCACGAGCCACAGTGCTGGACTCACCGTGCTGCCCCGCCGCCACACAGGCCGCTAGTGGCACCACCGGTCATTCAGGGCGGGAGAACGGGAAGGGCCCTTGGAGCCCCTGGCCTCTTTCGAACGCCCCCCGCGCCAGAAAGCTTGCGCCCACTCTCCCGGTAGCCAGTGCCCTCACCTCGGCCCGCCCCTCCGCTCGCCGCACAGCCGGCGGATAGGGCCCGCCAGCCTCCTGGGGGCTAACCCTATCCCTTCGTCGGCCCCCGAGAGGCCCCTCCCAACGAGCCTGGCACCGCAACACCTGGGTTAGCGGACCGCTAGCCCCAGCATCCTACTCACCATGCTCCCCCGCCGGCAACTGAGCCACTAGGGGCACCGCCGGACAGTCAGTGCGGGAGAACGGGCAGGGCTTCTTGAGCCCCGGCGACCTTCGAAGGCCCCCCGCGCCAAAACTCATGGGCCTACGCTACCGCTCGCCAGCGCCCTCACCTCGGCCCTCCCCTCTGCTCACCGCACAGCCGGTGGATTGGGCCTGCGGCCTCCTGGGGGCTAACCATAACCCTAGGTCAGCCTCCGAGGGGCCCCTGCAAAGGGGCCTGGTGCCGCAACACCGGGGATTGGGAACCCCCCAACCCCAGCGACGGACTCACCCTGTCGCCCTGCCGCCACCCAGGCCCCAGGGGCACCGCAGGTCATTCAGGGCGTTAAAACGGGCAGGGTCCTCCGATCCCCCGGCGACCTTCGAAGGCTTCCCGCGCCAAAACGCTTCGGCCTAGCTCCCGCTCGCCCGCGCCCTCACCTCGGCCCTCCCCTCCGCTCGCCGCACAGCTGGCACATCGGGCCTGCCGGCCTCCTGGGGGCTAACTGTAACCTTAGGTCGGCCCCCGAGGGGCCACTACCAAGGGTCTGCCCCCGCAACGCCGGGAATTGGGGACCCCCAAGCCCCAGTGCCGGGCTCACCCTGCCGCCCCGCCCCCCCGGGCCGCTAGTAGCGCCGCTGGTCATTCAGGGCAGGAGGACGGGTTGGGCCCTCCGAACCCCTGATGACCTTCGAAGGCCCCCCGTGCCAAAACGCTTGGGTCCACATTCTTGCTCTCAAGCGCCCTCACCTGGGTCCACCCCTCCGCTCGCCTCACAGCCGGCGGATCTGGCCTGCTGGCCCCCTGGGGGCTAACAATAACCCTTGGTCGGCCCCCTAGAGCCCTTCCAAAGGGGCCTGGCGCCCCAACGCCGAGAATTGGGGACCCCCAAGCCCCAGCGCCCAAGTCACCCTAACACCCCTCCTCCACCCGGGCCGCTAGGGGAGCCGCCGGTCATTCAGGGCAGAAGAACGTACAGGGCCCTCCAAGCCTCCAGCGACTTTCGAAGGACCACCGCCCCAAAACGCCTGAGCCCACGCTCCCGCTCGCCAGCGGCCTCACCTCCGCCCGCCTCTCCGCTTGCCGCAGAGCTGGCGGATCGGGCTTCCGGCCTCCTGGGGGCTAAATCTAACCATAGGTCGGTCCCCTAGGGGCCCCAGCAAGGGGCCTAGAGCCGCAACACCGGGGATTGGAGAACCCCGAGCTCCAGCGCTGGACACAACCGGCTGCCCCGCTGCCACATGGGCCACTAGGGGCGCTGCCGGTCATTCAGGGCGGGACAAGGGGCAGGGCCCTCAGAGCCTCTGGCGACATTCGAAGGCCCCCCGCGCCAAAACGCTTGGGCCTACGCTCCTGCTCACAAGCGCCCTCACCTCGGCCTGCCCCTCTGCTCACCACACAGCCGGCGGATCGAGCCTGCCGGCCTCCTCGGAGCTAACCCTAACCCTAGGTGGGTCCCCGAGGGGCCCCTCCCAAGGGTCCTGGTGCCACTACGCCGGGGATCTGGTACCCCAAGCCCCAGAGCCAGTCTCAACCTCCCACATCGCTGCCACCTGGGCCGCTAGGGGCGCCGCCGGTCATTCAGGGTGGGAGAACAGACAGGGCCCTGGAGAAACTGGCGACATTTGAAGCCTCCCGCGCCAAAATGCAGGGGCCCACCATCCCGCTCCCCAGCACCTTTACCTCGGCCCACCCACCTCTAGCCGCCTAGCCAGAGGATCATGCCTGCCGGCCTAATGGGGTCTAAATCTAACCCTAGGTTGGCTCACGAGGAGCCCTTCCCAAGGGGCCTGGCACTGCAACCGGGGATTGGGATTACCCGAGCCGCAGCGTGGGACTCACTCTGCTGCCCCACCGCCAACGGAGCCGCTAGGGGCACACCGGTTATTCAGGGTGTTAGAACGGGCAGGGCCTTCTGAGCCTCTAGCGACGTTCAAAGGCCCCTGCGCCAAAACGCTGGATACCATACTCCCGCTAGCCAGCGCCCTCACCTCGGCCCACTCCTCTGCTCGCCGCACAGCCGGCACATTGGTCCTGCTGGCCTACTGAGGTCTAACCCTAACTCTAAACCCTAACCCCTAACCTTAAACCCTAAACCTTAACCCCTAACCCTACCCAAAATCTAACCATAACCCCTAATCCTTAAACCCTAAACCCTAACATTAACACTAAACCCTAAACCCTAACCCTAATCCCGAAGCCCTAAACAATAAACCCTAACCTTAACCACTAACCCAAACCCTAACCCTACCCTTAATGCTACCCCTTCAGCTAACCCTACCCCTAACCCGTAAACTAACCCTAAACCTAATCCTAACCCGTACCCTAACCTGTACCCTAACCTTAACCCTAAACCCTAAACCCTGACCCTAACCCATACCCTAAATCGTACCATAACCTGTACCCTAACCCAACCCATAACCTAACCCTAACCCGTACCCTAACTGTAACCCTAAACCCTAAACCGTAACCCGTACCCTACCCTAACCAGTACCCTACCTTAACCTTAACCCATACCCTAACCCGTACACTAACCCATACCCTAACCCGTACACTATCCCAAACCCGGACCCTAAACCATACCCTAACCCATACCTAACCCTAACCTGTACCCTAACCCTAACCCTAACCCGTACCCTAACCCTAACCCATACCCTAAACCGTACCCAAATCCGTACGACAACACTTACCCTAAACCGTACCCTAACACGTACCCTAAACTATACCCTAATGCGTACCCTAACTCGTACCCTAACCCTAACCCATACCCTAAACCTAACCCGTACTCCAACCCTAACCCCAACCCTAACCCCAAACCCTAAACCCTAACCCGTACCCTAAACCCTAATCTGTACCCTAACCCATAACCTCTAACCTGTAACCCCTAAACCCAACCCTAACCTGTACCCTCTCCTTCCCCTAACTCTAACCTCTACCCTCACCCATACCCTAACCGTAACCCATACCCTAACCTGAACCCATACCCTAATCCATACCCTAACCCCGGGGATTGGGTACACCTGAGCACCACCACGGGACTCAACCTGCCAGCCCTCAGGAAACCATGCCCCTTGGGGCGCCACAGAGCATCCCATGCAGGAGAACTGGTAGTGCCCCCCTGAGCCCCCAGCGATCCTCGGCGGCCCCATACACCCCAACCCTGAGGCCCACGCTCATCCCACCCCATGCCTTCCCTTCAGCTTGCCACCGAGCTCATCGCAGAGCCGGCAGATCAGGCCTGCCGGGTTCCTGGGGCCTACACCTGACCCTAGGTCAGCTGGGTAGGGCCCCTCCCCTGGGGCCCGGTGCCGTAGCCCCAGGGACTGGGGACACCTGAGCCCCACTGCAGGACAAAGCCTGCCAGCCCACAGGAAACCGTGCCCCTTGGGAGGCTATAGAGCATTCAGGGCGGGAGAACCAGGAGGGCCCCCAGAGCCCCCGGCGAACTTTGGTGATCCCTAAACCCAACCTTGAAGTCCATGCTCACCCCAGCCCGCACCCTCACCTCAGCCCATGGCAGAGATCGCCACATAGTGGGCAGATCTGGCCTGCGGGGTTCCTGGGCGCCAACCCTAACCCTAGTTCATCTGTGGAGGGGCCCCTCCCCAGGAGCCTGGAGCCACAGCCACGGGGATTCGGGACACCTGAGCCCCACAGCAGGACTCAGTCTGCCACCCCACAGGAAACCATGCGCCTTGGGAGGCCATAGAGCATTCAGGGCGGGAGAACCAGGAGGGCACTCCTGAGCCACCAGCGAACTTTGGCGGCCTCCCACACCCCAACCCTGAGTCCCACGCTCACCCTCCCCACACCCTCACCTCAGCCCGTGTAGCTAGCCATACAGCCAGCAGATCGGGCCTGCGGGGCTCCTGGGGCCTAACCCTAGCCCTAGGTCGGCCACAGGTGTGGGGGCCTCCCCAGGAGCCTTACACCGCAGCCCCGGGGAATTGGGATACCTGTACCCCACCAGAGGACTCAGCTTGCCACCTGACAGGAAACATTGCCCCTTGGGGCTCTATGGAGCCTACAGGGCATGAGAACTTGGGGAGGCCCTCAGAGCCCGTCCCCACATTTGGCAGCCCCCCGTGCCCCAACCTTGAGGCCCATGCTCACCCTCCCCCATGGCCTCCTCTCAGCCCTCCACAAAGCTCACCTCATAGCCTGCAGATTGTCCCTGCTGGGCTCCGGGACCCTAACCCTTACCCTAGGTTGGCCACAGAGGGGCCCCTCCCCAGGGTCCTGGCACCACAGTCCGGGGGATTGGGGACACCCAAGCCCCACCGTAGGACTCAGCCTGCAGCCCACAGTAAACTGTACCATTTTGGTGCACAACAGAGCAGTCAGGGCAAGAGAATTGGGGCACCCCCTGAGAGCCCCTTCTGGTGAACCCCGACCTTTGTGGGCCCTTCCGGATGAAACCCCAAGGCTCACACTCACCTGCCCTTGTGCCCTCATCTCACTCGGCCTGGGAGCTCTCTGAGCACTGGGCAGTTCAGACCTGCTGTCCTTGAGGCCTAACCTAACTCTGGGTCTTCTGCTGAGGGTCCCTCCCCGTTTGCCTGCCTCCAAGGCACCAGGCATTGGGCTCACCTCTGCACGACTAGAAGACTCAGCCTGCCCCACAGCAGGAAACTGTCCATTTGGGGCTGCAGCAAGAATTCATAGGAAAATCAGAGGGTCCCCCTCAGCCCATCCCAGGCAACCCCACTTTCAGAGATCTCCCCAGATCCAATTAGTAGCTTCACACTGAACTTGCTCTCCACGGAGATCTTTTGAAATTCTCCAAAATTCCAACTGATGGCATTATCCAGCTTCAGTGCTTTACCCAGCTTTAGCTCTTGAGATGGATTAAAATGGGAAGTCACTTCACTGATGACGACGTACTGGTGACCAAAAGATACATGCATAAATGCTTCATATCACTTGGCTTCAGGGAAATGCAAATCTAAACCCCTATACATGCCATATCACACGAGGCCAAATATCTAAAAATAAGAAGACATGAAACTATACATGTTGGAGAGGATGTGGAGAAACGGGAAACCTCTTACACTCCTATACGAATGCAGTCCGGTACAGCCACTCCTGAAAATGGTACAGAGTTTCCTCAAGAAGTTATAAATAAAGCTACCCTATGTCCCAGCAATTGCACTACTGGGTATTTACCCCAAAGCGACAGGTACTGAAGATGGGACACATGCACCACAGTGTTCATAGCAGCAATATCCATAATAGACAAGCTGTGGAAGGAGTGCAGATGACCATGGATAGATGAATGGATAAAGAAGATGTGGATCATATATATAATGGAATATTACTCAGCCATCAGAAAGGATGAATACTTACCATCACACTGACCTGGGTGGAGCTGGAGGGTATTATGCTGAGTGGAATAAGTCAATGAAAGAAAGACAATGATCATATGCTTTCACTCCTATGTGGAATATCAGAAACAAGGAAGAAGACCATAGGGGGAGGAAGGGAAAATAGAATGGGAAGTCATCAGAGTGGGGGAAAACCCATGATGGACTCTTAACTATCACAAGAAACTGATGATTGTTGGAGGAGAAGTTGGGGGGGGTAACTGGGTGAGTAGCATTAAGGAGGTCACACGATACAATGAGCACTGGGTGTTACACACAACTGAAAATTGATTGAAGACTACATCTGAAACTAATGATGTACTGTAAGTTGGCTAATTGAATTTAAATTAAAGAACAAAAGACCTTGAATAAACAATCCTACACATTTGTATGGAACCACTAAAGATTCCGAACAGCCAGTGCAATGTGGAAAAGAAAAACAAAGCTGGAGGACTCACAATTTCAGATTTCAGGTTATACTACAAAGCTGCAGTCATCCTAACAAGACAGTATGGCACAGAAATAGACACAGCGACCAAAGGAACAGGATACAAGTTCAGACAGAAACCCACAATTATGTGGTCCATGAATCTTCCACAAAGCAAGCAACGATATCAAAAGGGAAAAGGACAGTCTCTACAACAAATGGTGTTGGGAAAACTAGACAGCTACGCACAAAAGAATGAAATTAAACTGCTTTCTTACACAATACAGACAAACACAAAACAGTTTCAAGACCTCAATATGAGACCTGAATCCATAAAAATCCTACAGGAGGGAAGACAGTAACTTCTTGACATGGACCATACCAACGTTTTTCTGGACTGTGTCCTGACAAAGGAAATGAAAGCAAAAATAAACTATTGGGAATACAGTAAAATAAAAAGTTTCCACACGGCAGAAGAACAATGAAAACGTAAAAATAATAAGACAACCTACTCAAAGGGAGAAGATATTTGCAAAGATCATATGCAATGAAGGGATAGTGTCCAAAACATATAGAACTGATCCTACTCGACCCCCAAAAAAACAAATAATCCAGTTAAAAAATAGGCAGAAGACATGGACAGACATTTCTCCAAAGAAGAAATACAAATGGCCAACAGTCCCGTGAAAAGATGTTCACCATCACCCATCATCAGGAAAATGTAAATCCAAAGGACAATGAGGTAATACCTCAAACCTGTCAGAATGGCTAACATCAAAAGCACAACAAAGAGCAGGTGTTGGGAGGATGTGGATAAAGGGGAATCCTCGCGAACTGTGGGTGGGAATGCAAACTGTGGTGGCCACCATGGAAAACAGTACGAAGGTTCCTCAAAAAATTAAATATAGAACTACCCTATGATCCAACAATCACACTACTCCTATTTACACAAAAATAGGAAAACAGTAACGTAAAAGGATACGTGCACCCCTATGTTTCTTGCACCATTATTTACAATATCACAATATGGAAGCAACCCAAGTGTCTGTAGAAAAATTGACAAATGAGATGATAGATGTGTGTATTCACACACACACACACACACACGGACACACACACACACACACACACACACACATACACACACACAATGGAGTATTACTCGGCTTGAAAAAGAATGAAACCTTGCCATTTGCAGACACATGGATGGAGCTAGAGAGTATTATCCTAACTAAAATCAGGCAGAGAAAGAAAAATCCCATACGATGTCACTCTAATGGGGAACTTAAGAAACAAACAAAAATAAATAACTAAAAGAGAAAAAGGAGATACACCAAAATACAAACTCTTAACAATAGAGAACAAACGGATGGTTACCAGAGAGGAGGTGGATAGAGGGATGAGTGAAATAGATGAAGGGGATTAAGAGGACGCTTTTCTTGATGACCACTAGTAATATATAATTACTGAATCATTCTATTGTACACCTGAAACAAATGTAACACTGTATGTTAGCTCTACTGGAATTAAAATAAATTTTTGTAAAAGATTTTTCTTTCAGGAACCTCTTTGAAAAATCTTTTCCTGTGCAATGTGCATAAGCCCTACTTGGGAGGATTCACTCTACATGCCTCAAATTCAGATTTCACTGAGTTCTTATCGTGGATCCCAGCCCGCGGGAGCCATGGTCCTTTTCAGTCCAGGCTCAGCACCTATGCATTCAAGATTGGAAGTAGAGACACATGTCACTTCACAGTCCAGAAAGCTATTATTGTTTCTGTTTCAGTGTGAGAGAGTCACAGACTTTGGGACAGGTTTCAGAGCAGGTTTATCATGGATCCTGGATCTCTACTTCAATGTTCATTGCCTGGATCCCTTTGGCTAATAGGTTTCCTGTGGATGGGCTTGCTTCCAAGCACATACATGGAAGATGCAAAGGTGGGTGGGCTTGCTGCGGGACAGGAAGAAGACCAAAATCAGACAAGGGTCAGACCCCTTCCCTGATCCAGGAACTGCTACGGGAAAGGGTACAGGTGGGAGAATTCATGCGAAACTCCAAGGTCACCAGCTGAACACAGGAGGCACAGGTCAAGGGATCTGGAGATGCAGCGGTTGAAGGCTGCTCTGAGCTACCTCTGGGAGGAAGGGAGGGATGGAATGAGAAGGAGACACTGCCTGCTCCTGGCCCATGCCAGCTGCCCACCGCTCCGACACGCATCAGTCTACACAGCTGACACAGCTTGGGCTCAGGATGGGCTGTCTCGGGTCCCTCAATCCTCAGTGGGACAGCTGGCCCCAGGGCTCAGAGACATGCTGAGGGAGATGAGAGGGAAAGCTGCCCCACCCAGGTCATCCCCTCCTTGAGCAGACTGCCCTTCAGAACTGCTAAAAAAAAAACCACTAACGGGGTTGAAAGACATGCCATGGATGAACTAAGGCATAGAGATATGTAAAATAACATTCATTTTTAAGTTCAGAGCTGTCATCTCAGGAAGTGGGGAGAGTTTCCCTGAAGAAGACTGAGGGGAGGGGACGCCATGCTGAAAAGGGAGACATGGCTCTCCTGATTGGGGACCTGCAGCCCCCTTCCAGGGCAGGGTATCAACCTCGCATCACACGAGATCCATGGAAGTGTTCCATCAGGGCCAGATGTTTGTCTCGAGAAGGCTACCCTGTCATCGGACTGCACAGGGCACCAGGGACGAGGGCCAGATGGAGGACGGACAATACTCCAGAGGCCATGGGGCAAGAACAGAGGCACATGACCTTGAAGATGATGATGAAAAGCAGGAGGTGGCAGCACGGAGCCAGCCTGAAAGTAACATGGGAGCAGTGCCCACAGCTACACTAACTGGGTGCCTTCTGTGTAAGGTGTGGCTGACTTCAGTGGGCTCCAGACTAGTCCTGACCACAAGTCTAGGAAGTGTGCACCACCCCGGCCTCCTCTCCCCTTGCAGCTGCTAGGAATCACGGTCACAGACCCTGGTCAGCTTTCATGGAAACCAAGCAGTGGCTCCCCCGCACGCTGCACCTCTGGTGGCGGTCCAGTGCGACCCTCATGCCAGGCCAGACACTGATGTCTACCTGTTTCCACACAAATCCACAGACAGGAGGGTGTCCCTGAATTCCACAGCACCTGATGAGACAGATCCACAGAACCCAACACCCAGTGGGTCACTCGGGACCTCACCTATGGTCATGGAGCTCACCATACCCCATTTCTGTCACTTCCCACAGAAAGCCTGGTTCTGATCCCCCACAATACCATACATCCTGGTTGCTGACCTGGGGTCATGCCATAAACCCACATGGCACCTTTCTTTTAGAGAAGGCTATGCCTACACCTCCTAGAAAATATTTCTAATGAAGTACAAGTCCATCAGGACTATGGTGTGAACAGTAGCACACAGCCTGCATGGTAGTAGTCAGTAATTCTAACAAGGGTTAACCCCAACCCCCGTCTCACAAAACCTTCCTCCATCCCCACTGAACTCATGGTATGCCTCAAAAAACCCTCCAGGAAACAAACCTTTCATCTGAATGCGCTCTTCACCTTCTGCTTCAAATCTTGTCCAACCACAATGATATGAAACTAGAAATCAGTCTCAAGAAAAAAATGGGACAGTCAAAAATAGGTGGAGATTGGGGGGCCTGGGTGGCTCAGTCGTTAAGGATCTGCTTTCAGCTCAGGTCGTGATCCCAGGATCCTGGGATCTAGCCACAATCAGGCTCCTTGCTCAGTGGGAAGCCCGCTTCTCCCTCTCCCACCCCCCTGCTTGCGTTCCCTCTCTCGCAGTCTCACTCTCTGTCAGATACTCAAATAATCTTAAAAAAATATGTGGAGACTTAACAACATGCTACTGAACAACCAACAGTCAACGAAGAAAACAAAAAAATTTTAGAAGTACCTTGACACTGATGCAAAAGACAACCTACAAAAACTTATGGGATGCAGCAAAAGTAGCTTTATGGGGGACATTCGTAGAAATTCAAGTCTTCATCAATCCATGAGAATGCTCTCCAATAAACAACCTGATTTATGTGGTAAAGAAGTAGAAAAAAAAACAACAAACAAAGCCCCAAATTAGTAGAAATAAGGAAATAACAAAAAGGAATGCATAAATAAATCCAAAGGAGACTAAAAAGACAAAAAAAAAAAAAACAACGAAAATGAGAGCTGCCTTTTTTGGAAAGATAAACAAAACTGACAAACTTAGCTAGACTCACCAAGAAAGACAGAGGACTCCAATACAATCAGGAAAGGAAGATAATGGATTCCTGTCTCATATCAAAATCAAAAGAACTCTTCAACCTTGGACACAACAACTTCTTGCAAGCCACATCTCTAAAGGCAAAGGAAATAAAAGCAAAAATGAACTATTGGCACTTCATCAGGATACAAAGCTTCTGCTCGGCAAAGCAAACGATCAACAAAACAAAAAGGCAATCTATGGAATCGAAGAAGATATCTGCAAATGATATTACAGATAAAGGGCTGGTATTCAAGATCTATAAAGAACTCCTCTAACTCGACACCCAAAAAATGGGCAGAAGACACAAAGAGATACTTCTCCAGAGGGGAAACACAAATGGCCAACAGACACATGAAAAAATGCTCCACATCACTTGCCATCAGGCAAATACAAATCAAAACGACAATGAGATACCACCTTACACCAGATAGAACGGTTAAAATTAACAAGGCAGGGGGCACCTGGGTGGCACAGCAGTTAAGTGTCTGCCTTCGGCTAGGGGCGTGATCCTGGCATTATGGGATCGAGCCCCACATCAGGCTCCTCCATTATGAGCCTGCTTCTTCCTTTCCCACTCCCCCTGCTTGTGTTCCCTCTCTCGCTGGCTGTCTCTATCTCTGTGGAATAAATAAATAAAATCTTGAAAAAAATTAACAAGACAGGAAATAAAAAAAAGTCAGAGAGGATGTGGAGAAAGGGGAACCCTCTTACACTACTCGTGAGAATTCAAGCTGGTACAGCCACTTTTGAAAACAATATGGAGGCTCCTCAAGACGTTAAACACAGAGATATCCTACGACCCACCAATTGTACTACTGGGTATTTACCCCATAGACACAGAGTAATGAAAAGAAGGGGCACCAGTATCCCAATGTTCATAGCAGCAATGTCCATAACAGCCAAACTGTGGAAGGAGCCATGATGTCCTTCAGCAGATGAATGGACAAAGATGATGTGGTCATCTGTACAATGGAATATTACTCAGTCATCAGAAAGGATGAATACCCACCATTTGCACCAACGTGGATGGACCAGGAGGGGATTATGCTAAGTGAAATTAAGTCAAGCAGAGAAAGACAATTATCATATGGTTTCACTCCTATGTGGAATGGAAGGAATAGCATGGAGGACATTAGGAGAAGGAAGGGAAAAGTGAAGAGGGGGAATGAGAGGGGGAGATGAACCATGAGAGACTATTGACACTGGGAAACAAACTGAAGGTTGCAGAAAGGGAGGGGTAGGGGAATGGGTTATCCTGGTGATGGGTATTAAGGAGGGCACGTGTCATAATGAGCACTAGGTGTTATATGCAAACAATGAATCATGGAACACTACATCAAAAACAAATGAAGTACTGTAGGGTGACTAACATCATTTTAAAAAAAGAGAAAGATATGAAATCCATACAGGAAAACTGTCACTATTTGCAAATGACATGAAATCCCGAAAGATTCCACAAAAAAAAAAAACTGTTAGAATAAAAAAATTCAAGAAAGCTGCAGGATATAATGTCAATATACAGAGACCTGTTGTCTTTATTTTTTTTCAGATTTTATTTATTTATTTGACAGGAAGAGAAAAACCACGAGCAGGGGGAGTGTCAGAAAGAGGGAGAAGCAGACCCTTGCTAAGCGGGGGCCCAGCACGGGGCTCAATCCCAGAACTCTGGGATCATGACCTGAGCTGAAGGCAGATGCCTCACCTATGGGGCCACCCAGATGACCCAACTTCTTGCATTTCTGTATACTGATGACACATATCGTAAAGAGAAATTAAAAAAGCAATGCCATTTACAATTGCATCAAAAAAATCTAGGAATAAAAGTAACCAAAAATGAGAAAGACATAGTACACTCAACACATGGCAGAAAAGAAATGAAAAACATATCTGTCGAGGGGGGCGGAATGTATGGGTCAAAGATTTGGAAGGCAACACAAACAAATGGAAGCATACGCCATGCTCCTTAACTGGAAGAGTTAATTATGTGAACATGTCCATCGTACCCAAAGCAATCGACAGATGTGATGAAATCCCTATCTGAATTCCAGTGGCATTATTCGAGGAAATAGAAAACAGTCCTCAAACTTGGATGGAGTCACTAAAGACCCCAAATACCCAAAGGAACCTGGAGAAAGAAAGGTGCAGTCAACACACTCCTGGATTTCAAGGTAGATTACAAAGCTGTTGTCATCAAAACAGGATGGTGCTGGCAGAAACACAGACACCAGGTCAGTGGAACAGAACAGAAAGCTCAGAAACTTACCCACACGTAGATGATCCTAACTTATGACACAGCAGCAGAAGATATGCCATGAGGGAAGGACTGTTTCTTCAGTGAGCGGTAACAGGCAAACTGGACACTAAATGCAGAAGAATATAGCTGGGTCACTTTCTTACACCACACACAAAATTTTTAATGGATGAATGATTTGAACATAAGATCTGAATCCATAAACCTCCAAGAAGACACAGGTACTAAGTCTCTCGACATTGGTTTTGGCAAAGAGTCTTCAGATCGGACACCAAATGCAAAGACAACAAAAGCAAAAATAAACCAGTGGAACAACATCAAACTGAAATCTTCCACACGGCAAAAGAAACCAGCAAAAACTTAAAAGGCCACTGACCGAATAAGAAAAAAATATCTGTGAATCATATGTGTGAGAAGAGGCTAATATCCAAAATACACACAACACTCATACAAATCAAAACAAACAAACAAAAAAAGGTATAAAAATGGGGGGTATATGTGAATACATACTTTCCAAAGATGGCACACAGGTGCCAACAGACAGAAAAAGTTGTTCGACATCACTAATCATCGTCAGGGAAACATCAGTCAAACCCACAATCGGCTATCCCCTCACAACTGTTGGAACAGCAATTGTCCCAGAGACAGACAAAAAGTGGGGTCATGGGTGTGCAGACGAGGAGACACTGTGCACTGTTGGTGGGAATGGAAATTGGTGCAGCCACTGTGACAAACGGTATGGAGGTTCCTGAAAAAATAAATACAACTACCCCATGACCCAGTAATGGCTCTAATGAGTATTGATTCAGAGAACACAAAAATACTGCCTCAAAAAGACAGATGCACTCCCACATTCACTGCAGCATTATTCACAAGAACCAGACATGGAAACACAGACCTTGGGGGCCTTATGCCAAGTAACTCAGACACAGGAAGACCAATACCAGATGCTCTCATGTACATTCCACGTGGAATAAACAAATACTGAACGCATAGATACTGAGAGCAGATTGGTAGGTGCCAGATTCGGAGATGGGGTGCTAGAAACGGGTGAAGGTGGTCCAAGTCTCAATGTTTGAGTGAGAAAATCCGACAGTCATGAAATGTTCTGTCCAGCATGGAGACTAAAACTAACCCCACAGCATGGGGTATAGGTTTCCCTGCTCTTCAAAAGTACAGGACTTCTGAGAAACCTTGCACAGCAGAAATGGTGTCAAGAAGGAATGGCCATTAATTTACATGGAACATTTAGTGTGCTCAGACTCCAAAATTCCTTCTCTTTGATTTTCTTAGGCCTCAGGACACAAGTTTCTAACGGAGGCCCAGCATAAATGAAGATAAAGCACAGCAGAGGCTCACAGACACCATTCAAAGTGCTGGTGGCTGGATGCGGAGAGCGGTTCCCAGCAGAAGGAGCTGGTTAGGGTGCATGCCACCTCTGTTGTGCTTTTCCCCAAAACAGATGCTGAACGCGATTCTCACTGTTCACCTTTTTTCATAAGAGGAAAATCCTCTTCAGGTATCTTCCTCTTACTGAAGCTGGGTAATAAACGTAGTTCTTTCAAGAATGCCCAGTGTCTTACTGTGAACGTTCAAAAAGTGGGGGATAATTGTACTTAAGCAATGCTGAGGGAGGAGATGTGAAAGGTTCTTCCAGACACAAACCTCAGCAGATCCACTGGGAAAGGCACCTTCCTCAGCATGCAGAACACGGACTACCTCCTACCCCCAGAAACCCTCTCCTTCCCCTCAATCAGGACAACCCACAACAGCTGGGAGTTACCCCAATTCCTCCATTCTCCTGCTTCTAATAGCTAACCCATCAGCAAATCCTGTGAGCTCCATCTTCAAAATAGACCCAGAATAGGTCTAACCACTCCATCCAAGGACACTTGTCTGGTCCACAGTGGCTGAGTAACTGGAAAAGCTTCGTCATTGACCTGCCTTGCCATCTTCAACCCTCTGTCATCTGTTCTCAACACTGTAGCCACGATGGCCCAGTGAAACAGGGTCTCATGGGGTTATAGCCCTGGAATGGCTTTCTGTCACCCTCTGTCACCTCTATGAGCTCATGTCCTAAGCTGTCTCCTGTGGCCACAGGGCCTTCTTGCTGCTCCTGGACATACCTGGAATTCTCCTGCCCCAGAGCCATTGCACATGCTTTCCCTTTTGTTCAGAATGCTCTTGATGTGTTCTCACTCACCTTCGGAGAAGTCTGAATTGGAGTGACAGGGACAGAAGATGAGGCTGTGTGTGTTGGGTGAGGCTGGTGGCCCAGAAGAAGGTTCTCTGCCAGCTCTCCGCCTGTGCCTCCCTTGTCCTCAGCCAGGAACTTGCACACAGCCCTCACCTGTCACAACTCTCACTCAGGAGACCCACAGCCACCCCTGGAGCCCACCCTGAACACACCCTGCTGCAGAATGCATTCATCTCTCCTCTGGGACCCCTGACAGCTTTACCCAGACCTGCAACTCCCCCATCTCCTGCAAAGCTCCCGGATTACCTCTCTGCTTCCAAAATCACACTGGCGCAAGGCTTTAATGAGAAAGCTATAACGCTAACTAATGAAAGGTTCACACCTACTTTCCCCTTCTGTTGCCTTTCTCTCCACCTTCTTTCCTACCTGTGCAAACTGTAACATATCAGTGGAACATGAACATGCTCTGAGACCTGAATCTTTCATTGCAGCTTTCTGAGGACTCCTTATGTGATAAGCAACTAGTGTATCCTACAACAGGGTGTTTTACAAATATCATCTATAGAAGACTACAGCTCAAATCACTACAATTTTACCTCACTCTTCATGAAGCAGAACACTTTTTCCTTTCTTCTTTTATTAAATTCCAGTTAGTTCACATGCCATGGAATATTCGCTTCAGGGGTAGGATTTAGTGATTCCTCACCTGCAAGGAGTACCCGGTGCTCATCACAAGTGCCCTCCTTAATACCCCTCACCGATTTGACTCTTCCCCCCATGCCCCTGTCCTGCAGCAACACTCAGTTTGTTCTCCAAGGTTGAGTCTATTTCCTTGTTTGCCACTCTCACCACCCCTCAACTCTGTTCCTCTGTTTTCTTTCTGAAATTCCACAAGCGTGAGAGCATAGGATATTTGTCTTTCCTCACTGATTTTGCTTAGCTTAATACACTCTAGGTCCATCCACATCCTTGCAAACGGTAAGATTTCATTCTTTTTGAAGCTGGGTCATATTCCGTTATATATATGTATCCCACATCTGCTTTATCCATTCATCAGTGCATGGACTTTGGGATTCTCTCCATAGTTTGTCTACTCTGGACAATGCTGCTATAAACATCATGGTGCATGTTCCCCCTTCGAATCCGCATTTTTGTATCCTTTGGGTAAATACCTAGGAGAGCAATTGCTGGATCATGGGGTTGTTCAATGTTTAACTTTTTGAGGAACCCCCACACTGGTTCCCAGACTGGTTGCACCACTTTGCATTCCCACCAACAGGATGGGAGAGTTCCCCTTCAAGCAGAACATTATCTGCGGGCAATTTCATAAGAGGAAACAAAACCTCTGGGAGATGCACCCAGGTTTAGGCAAGCAGTTGCAGACTTCACCCCAAGGCTCCTGACGCCAAGCCCCTTGAAGCCACCACATGCCACTATCCAAAAGAATTCCCAGACTCTCCTTCTGACTCCACCACCAAAGAAACTACAGAGAGAATATGGCACCTCAAAATATCGAGATAATACATTTAGTAAAACTAGAAAGTCAAGCTCAACTTTTAAACAGGAACAGGCCGCTTTGGATAATTTTGAATTTTCCCTCCACCCTAATTTTAACTCTTCTGATGAATAAACTAATCAATGATGAAACATCACCTTTGTCAAATGACATCACCCAAGTCTGTATCAGATGAATAAAGCCACCTAACTCTAGATGCTGGCCACTCAACCATATCGTAGGCCCAATTGAATAAACACTGTTAGATGAAGGAACAAATTAGATGTTACAAACAGGCACAGAGTGAATCTCACCTTCCCTTTCTAATAAAAGAGGGTTCCTAGGAAACAGATGGTCAAAATACATTTGTCAGCAATAAATGGACAGAGAAATTGTGATCCCCTGCAAAGTTCTACCTGCAGGGAAACTAAGTAATTCTTGCACCAAACCCAGAATGCTGACAGCTACTTCAATTTTACTTTGTGGCTCAACTAGAGAAAAGAGAAAAGCCCAGGAGGTTTTGGGATAATGAGAGGTTTTACCTCCAGCCCTGACATAGATAGGACATTTTGCCAAACATACCTGTGCTTTCTATGAACACTGGCGTCCTGTGACAAGCTTCCTCGCTGACTCAGATACTGACGTTCAAAACCTCGGGTTTCTTGGAGCCAGAGCAGAGAAGTGCTGTCAGCTGGGGAGAAGAAGGCACCTCTAACCTAAAGCCTGCACATCTGCTTCGGTTTCTGGGCGAAGGGACAACACATACTTGTTGTTTAGCAGTAATTATCTTCATTCTCAATAGACCAATGACCTTGCCTTTTCTGGAAAGCAGACTTACTCTTCTAAAGAAACCCTCAATTCATCTATTCCCAATGCAACTAGAGTGGAACATTTATTTCTCACTTAAATAGAAAACACTGTTATTGTCGACATTGCATGAATGAACTTTTAAAAACATTTTAGAGAGAAAGGAAGAGACCTTTATTCAAACCCAAGTCAGGACAGCTGCCTGGGAGACACAATCTTCACCAAGAAGGGAGTGCTCCGGGGAAGGAACTTTTGGGGCAGGCTTATGTATTTTTTTCTGTTTTGTTTTACATACAGAGTTACACACCACAATGAGGATCTTCTTAGATTCCAGAAAGTGACAGACTCTTTCTTATGTTTTCAGTATGTACATGTCAGTATGACTTTAATCTTATGGGAGCCAAAGAGGTTCTTTATTTTTTCTTATCTTTATGTTGGCATTTTTGGTTATTGTTTTCTTCTCAAAGCAGATGTACAACATGTGCTTGGGGCAGAAACAAGGCCCATGCTTTGAGGTTTTGCCTAGTCATTTTGAGCCGGGTAAAATGTAAAGGGATAACTTCCCTGGGAGCCCAGGATCAGCGCCCACAGATGATATAAGATAAAATTACTTTCATCATTATAATTACTTCTAAAATGGAGGAATTTGAGACAAAAGCACCTTTCACAAGAGTACCAAGAAATCAAAATGATGCCCACAGAAGGCTACCTGCTCCATGGTCAGCACAGGTAACAGAAGTGTTCACAGTCTCTGGGCTCCTTCCCTTCTCCTGCCCAAATCTCTGAAGCACACAGACCACTTAAAATCAGAATTGTAGAACTGCTAGACACCTTAGAGTTGTCTGGCACTATTCATTTGTACTGCAGAATAAAACACAGTAGCTCGTTGTCACAAACTAATTTCAACATGAAGTGCCCACTGGATGCACTAAGTTCTTTCTCTGCAAATGTTGACTAATGTAAGTCACAGTCATACCATATAAACACTACGATGGCTGGGAAGTCATCGTAGGTAAGGGAATGTTTTAGCCATGTTTATAAGCATTGGCTCACTTTGTAGAAGAGGCTGAGCTGAGTGTTTTTAAATACTATTTCAGACCTGTTTTACAGCACCCTCTGAACATACCAGAGCCTGAATGGACTAAAAATGATAGTTGGTTTCAGTAACTTTAATACCAGAAAAATATTATACTGTCTCTGTTCCTAAGGATCTTTGAGTATCTTACCCAGAGGTCCTCCACTGAGATAATGATCTTAATAATCACCATGGGCAGAGGTGAAAGGCCCGCTGAATTCGTTCCAGTTGTCCACATGACAAGAAAATCCTGATACTTGATAGGTTTCCAGATCGAGAAGACCAGAGATAAGAGGGAAATAGTACCCTGTATGGAACAACAAGGGATTTGGAGTCAATTTGGGGATCCCACTTAGGTTTCTGACACTAAAATCCGCTGTGACTCATATCATCCGAGTCCCTGTCTAACCACCTGAAAATGTGCCTACAAATATCTACACCCTAGTTGAGAAGTTTAAGAGGCAGAATGCTACAAAGAGCCAGTATGATGTCTCTCAAGTACAGGTGCTCAGGAAGCCCTAATTGCTATTGGTTCTATTTCTTTTCCAGAAGAAAGAACACATGTTGAATCCATATTTCTAATAGATGACTCACCAGATGATTTTCAAACCTGAAGGAAGGCCAAGAAGTCACGCTTGTGTCATAGTTCACTCAGAAATCATGTTGTTGGACTGGTGAGGACGATACGATAGCAACGTCATCAATAAGAGTGGGGAGCTTCTAATTTCCATACGGCCATGTTGACCCCCTTAGCTCAGAGCCACCAGAAAGGTTAGCTGGGGAGGGGGAACCGCCATCACTATGAGTGGGGAGCTTCCCATTTCCATATGGCCATGTTGACCCCCTTAGCTCAGGGCCACCAGAAAGCACAGCTGAGGCGGACCACAGGCCAATGCGGCCAGGTGTGGCTGGGGCAGGCAGAACTCTGACTTAAGGCTCAACTCCTGGCTAGGTTATTATTATGCTCTTCACAAAGAAAGTGCCATTGTGTGTGAGCCCTCACGTAGAAAAGGTTCAGAATTTCCATTGAGATTCCCTCTCTCACCTTTAGGATATGTAGCAAAGTTCCATTTAATTTTTAAACATTGAAGGACTTCCTGGTTTTCTTTTCGCTATGACTGTGGCTCAATTCGCCTGTGGTCTAAGAATAGAATCTAGTTAATTTCAGGGTTTAACATTTGTAGACTTCATTCGTGGCCCCACCTATCATCTATTTGGGTAAAGAGTCTATGACCACTTGAAAATAATGTATTCTGCACTTATTATGGAATGTTCCCTATATGTCAATTAGGTCACATTTGTTACCAATGTTTTGTCTGCTTTTTCTGTCAGATATTGAGAAAGGTATATTAAAATCTTCAACAATGCTGCTCTATTCAACGTGGCATCGGAGAGTCTACCAGTGTTAGAAGGCAAGAGAAACAAAAAGTATAAGAATTGAGGGGATAATTGTGACTATTCACAGATAATACGATTGTGTACATAGAAAATCCAAAACAGTCTATAAATACCCTTAGAATTAAAAATGCAATTTATAAATTTGAGATGGATTGTAGCTTCCCATTGGACAGTTTCTGAAAGAAACCATAGAACCTGTCAATCTTGGGGTAGGACATAGGGTGCACTAACCATTTAAAAGAATTCAGTGGGACTTCATAAAAATGTGACATTTCTCCTTATCTTATGACCATATGAAAATGAAAAAGTGAACCGCAGGCTGGGAAGTACAGATTTGCAATACACACACTGACAAAGACTTGTCAATAAAGAATTCCTGCTCATCAACCATTAAAAGTCTATTTATAAACAAATACTTCACAAAAGATTGACTGATGGCCAATAAGAACAGGAAAGGGTGCTCTACAGTATTATTTTCAGGAGCAGCAAGGCCTTTCCTAAAATGAAAACATACACACAAACCAGTATTCCCTAGATGGATGACATCCTTATTTCTGAGGAAAGCTTGAAGAACAGACTAGCATCAAAGTAAAGTGATGGAATTCCTGACACTCAGAGGATGGACAATTGACCTCAAACTACAGTACAATTTCTAGGCAGCATTCGGTCCTCTGAAGGCAGACAACTACCACACACCTTCCTACACCACACAGGTTGCTTCCCAACCCCTACCATAAAAGAAGAAGATGAGAATCAGATAGGACTAGTAGGAAATAGCAAAAATCACATGTGGGGATTATCCTGAAACACACTGAACACATAACTAGTGTAAGGAAGTGTAGGGAACTGACAAGGACAGAGACTCAAGAGGTACTTCTTTGGGAAATGTTGTCTGAAATCGTCACACGTTGGTACCAGCTAATGAGGGCTCTGAGCATACCTAGGGTTTGCTCACAAGGGTCTGCAACACCATCTCTGAGGACTGAAACTCTTCAGGACCTCAAAGCTTGCCTGATTGACTATTGGACTAAGAGATTCCCATGTTCTGAAAACAGATACCAACTCATTGAAAGGTTCACCTGGGCTCTCTCGGAGGCCCTACAAGAAGCTGAACCATTCACTGAAAATCAATTACACACACACACACACACACACACACACACACACACACACACACACCTGTCAAGGTTCTTCCTACCTTTTCTTTTTCACATTGATATTTATACTCACATGAAATGTCATCATTTCTAATGAACACTGATGTCAAAATAGAGATCTATTGACACAATATTCACAAAATGGAACTTCCCTGCTGTCATTTTCAATATAGCGTTTTTTAAAGTTCATACATATTTTAGGTTTTTGGTAACTTATACAGGAGAAGATCAGCATTGAAAAACTCTGAATACTGACAATGAGTTTTAAGCCTAGAGAACAAAAATTGTCCAATTTCATAGATAATAAGGAACCAAAGGCAAAGCATGGAAGCTGCAGTCGAATAATTTTACACATGTGCATCCTCTACTATTTTACTACTGAGGGGCGTGTTTTATTACCACTAAACATGCATCAGTTATCTTCCACATGCACCTGCAGAGGTATAATGAATTACTACAATAGAATGAAATGTCTGGGAACTACTTGGCAGCATCTATAATGAACAATGAAATTTCGATCTTATATTCGGTGAACTTCCACTGTCTGTCCCTTTAGACAATGGACCCTAAACAGAAGGGGGAATGAACCACGAGAGACTATGGACTCTGGGAAACAAACTGAGGGCTTCAGAGGGGAGAGGGGTGGGGGATTGGGATGGGCCAGTGATGGGTATTAAGGAAGGTACATATTGCATGGAGCACTGGGTGTTATATGCAAATAATGAATCACGGAACACTACATCAAAAACTAAGGAAATACTGTATAGTGACTAACATATCATAATAAAAAATTATTATTAGAAAAAAATTAAAGGAAAAAAAATACAGCTTTTCTGTTTCAAGAACAATCACAATTGAGAAAAAACTAACTTCCAATCCCTAAAGCAAAACAGAGACCAAGTTCCATTTCACTCCCCTTTATTCACATACTCTGTGGGTTCTAAGCTATTTCCCTACCTCCTTTCCAGCTGAGCAGGGAGCCCGGGCTCGATCCCAGAACCCTGGGATCATAACCTGAACCAAAGGCACATGCTTAACTGGCTGAGCCAGCCAGGAGCCCCAGCCATGTTTTTCTTAAGCAAAAGGACACTTTCTCACAATGCCTTCACATGACTTCACATGGTACCAGACACCTGCATTTGCCTCTAGGAGGTTGTAGATGAAGGCAATTGCAAACTCTCACAGTGGTTTATCAAATACAATGACCTGCCTGGTGACAGTGAAACTCTTATGAGCCCACGAGAGGGTGCTGTGACACTCAGCTGTGGCTGGGCTGGCACAGAGAACCAAATCCATTTCCCTGCCTGATGTCTGTGAGGAACAGATGTCCCCATTGTGAATGGGACGCTGCCACTGAGCTGTCCAGAGATGGCCATCCTCACGGAGGATGAGGATAAAGGACAATGCCTGAGGAGACCTCATCTGTCTCTTTTATCTTTTCATATTTTTGACAGTGGACAAATCACTGCCTAGGAGTCCCCAACTACCTTAGTCTCATCTGTGAATGGCCAAGAGGTTTTACAAAACACTCAAGATTTTGACCTCACAAATGCCCACAACCACTTACCATAGGGATTCAATATTAAGCAAAGATACTGTTCCTTGGAAGAGAGGTCCTGCCCACTGTTGTTTCTCACTTATATGCTCATCTTCCTTACCTCATGGTAACATAACCACCTTGATTCCTGCTTCCGTCTTCAGGAAGGCTGATGTGACTTGAAGGGCATTACCCTGACATCGTTCTTTCTTAGCAATAAGATGTGGACATTTCCCTAGTCCTACACACCCAAAGTTGAATCGGAATCAGGATTGAGGAGGCTGATGAGAGTTGAAGGTGTTTTCCTGTACACGGTGGTTTATTACCAATAAGGATGGGTCAGAGTCCTCGAAATTCTAGAACCTTTTCATTAATGCTTCCTACTCGTGAAAGATGATGTACATTGGTCTTTCCCTGTATAGTGTGGTGACTCAGAGAAAAGTGCTTAGCCTTTTCGTCAGACTTCCACGACCACTTTGGGGCTGGCTTCCATATTCACAAAGGATGATGTTAGGGCTAAGAGCGTTCCTGTACACTGTTATTTCTTACAGATAAGTGTATGGCATTTTTGTTACATTGCCAGAGCCACTTAGCGCTGGGCTTGCCGGCCTCCTGGGGACGAACCCTAACCCTAGGTCAGCCCCCGAGGGGCCCCTCCCAAGGGGCCTGGCGCCACAACGCCGGGGATTGTGGACACCCAAGCCCAGCGCCGGAGTCACCCTGCCACCCCCCAGCAACCCGGGCTGCTAGGGGCGCCGCCAGTCTTTCAGGGCGAGAGAACAGGCAGGGCCCTCCAAGCCCCCGGCGACCTTTGAAGCCCCCCGCGCCAAAACGCTTGGGCCTACACTCCCTCTCGCTAGTGCGCTCACCTCGGCCTGCCCCTCTGCCTGCCGCAGAGCTGGCGGAAGGGGCCTGCTGGAATCCTGGAGGCTAACACTTACCCTAGGTCGGCCCCCGAGAGGCCCCTCCCAAGGAGCCTGGCACCACAATGCCAGGGGTTTGGGACCCCCGAGCCCCAATGCTGGACTCACTCTGCCACCCCGCAATCACCCAGGGCGCTAGGGGCGTGGGCAGTCATTCAGGAAGGGAGAACGGGCAGGGCCCTCTGATCCCCCTGCGACCTTCGAAGGCCCCCCGCACAAAAACTCTGGCTTCCTCGCTCCTGCTCGCCAGCGCCCTATCCTCGGCTCACCCCTCCGCTCACTGCAGAGCTGGCGGATCGGGCCTGCTGGCTTCCTGGGGGCTAACCCTATCCCTAGGTCACCCCCAAGGGGCCCCTCCCAAGTGGCCTGGCGCCACATGCCAGGGATTGGGGACCCCAAGTCCCAGCGCCGGACGCACCCTGCCGCCCCGCTGCCACATGGGGTGCTAGGGGTGTCGCCAGTCCTTCAGGGCGACAGAACGGGCAGCACCCTCTGAGCCACCTACGACCTTCGAAGGCACCCCGAGCCAAAGCCAAATGCTCTGGCCCACGCTCTCGCTCGCCAGCTACCTCACCTGGACCCACACCTCCATTCTCTGCACATGGGTGGAACGAGCCTTCCAGTCTCCTGGGGGCTAACCCTAACCCTAGGTCAGCCCCCGAGGGGCCCGTCCCAAGGGGCCTGGCGCCGCAACGCCGGGTATTAGGGACCCCCGAGCCCCAGCGCTGGAATCACCGTGCTGCCCCGCCACCACCCGGGCCGCTAGGGGTGCCGCTGGTCATTCAGTGCAGGAGAATGGGCAGGGCCCTCCGAGCCCAAGGCGACCTTCGAAGGACCCCCGCACCAAAACGCTTGGGCCCAAGCTCCGGCTCGCCAGCGCCCTTACCTCGGCCCTCCCCCCCGCTCGCCACACAGCTGGCGGATCAGGCCTGGGGGCCTTCTGGGGGCTAACCCAAACCCTAGGTCTGCCCCCTAGTGGCCCCTCCCAAGGGGCCTGGCGCTGCAACGAGGGGGATTGGGGACTCCTGAGCCCCAGCGCCGGACTCACCATGCCCCCCACCGCCACCCGGGCCACAAGGGGCACCCCCGGTCATTCAGGGCAGGAGAACGGGCAGGACCCTCTGAGCCCCTGGTGACCTTCGAAGGCCCCTCGCTCCAAAACTTTGGGCCCACGTTCCCGCTCGCCAACGCCGTCATCTCAACCCGCCCCTCTGCTCACTGCACAGCTGGCAGATCGGGCCTACTGGCCTCCTGGGGTAACCCTAACCCTAGGTCGGCACCCAAGGGGGCCCTCTCAAGGGGTCTGGGGCCACAACGCTGGTAATTGGGGACCCCAGAGCCCTAGCGTCGGACTCAACCTGCCGCTCCGCCACCATCTGGGCTTCTAGGGGCGCCGCCGGTCATACAGGGTATGAGAACGGGCAGGGCCCTCCTAGCCCACGGTGACATTTGAAGGCGCCCCGCGCCAAAACGCTTGGGCCCATGCTCCCGCTCGCCAGCGCCCTCACCTAGGCCTGCCCCTTCGCTCGCCCGACAGAGGGCGGATCAGGCCTGCCCGACTCCTGGGGGCTAACTCAAACACTAGGTCGGCCCCCCAGGGACCCGTCCGATGGGTCCTGGCGCCTCAACGCCTGGGACTGCTGAACCATGAGCTCCAGCGCCGGACTGACAGTGCTGCCCCGCTGACACCCGGGCCTCTAGAGGCGCCGCTGGTCATTCAGGGCGTGAGCACGGGCAGGGGCCTCCGAGCCCCCCTTGTCCTTCGAAGGCCCACCGCACCAAAACGCTTGGGTCCAGGCTCGCACTCGTCAGCACCCTCACTTCATCCCGCCCCTCCGCTCGCCACCCAATGGGTGGATCAGGACTGCCGGCCTCCTGAGGGTTAACCCTAACCCTAGGTCGACCACCGAGGGGCCCTTCCCAAGGGGCCTGGCACCGCAATGCAGGGATTGGGGACCCCCGAACCCCAGCACCAGACTAACCTTACCACTCTGCCAGCAGCCGAGCCGCTAGGGGCGCCGCCGGTCATTCAGGGCGGGAGAACGTGTAGGGCCCTCCGAGCCCCCGGCGACCTACGAAGGCCCCCCGCGCCAAAACGGTTGGGCCCACCCTCCTGTTCGCCAGCATCCTCACCTCGGCCCGCACCTCCGCTCGTAGTACAGCCCGCGGATCAGGCCTGCCTGCCTCCTGGGGGCAAATTCTAACCCTAGGTCGACCACCGAGGGGCCCTTCCCAAGCGGCGTGGCGCTGCAACGCCGGGGATTGGGGATACCTGAGCTGCAGCACGGGAATCACCCTGCCACCCCACCGCCAACGGAGCCACAAAGCGCGCCGCTGGTTATTCAGGGCAGGAGAACAGGCAGGGTCCTTCGAGACATGGCAACATTCTAAGGCCCAGGGCGCCAAAACGCTGGGGATCACGCTCCCGCTCTGCATCACCCTCAACTCGGCCCACACCTCCACTCTTCGCAGAGCCAGCGACACGGGCCTGCCGGCCTCCTGGGCACTAACACTAACCCTAGGACAGCCCCTGAAGGTCCCTTCCTAAGGGGCCAGACGCCGCAACGCCAGGGATTGGGGACCCCCAAGCCCCAGCGCCGGATTCACGCTGCCGCCCCACCCCACATGGGCCGCTAGGGGCGCCGCCATTCATTCAGGGTGGGAGAACTGGCAGGGCCCTCCGAACCCCTGCCGACATTCGAAGGCACACCGAACCAAAACGCTTGGGCCCAGGCTCATGTTCACCAGGACCCTCATCTCGGCCCAACTCTCCGCTCGACCCACAGGTGGTGTATCGGGCCTGCAGCGCTCCTGGAGGCTAACCCTAACCATAGGTCGGCCCCCGAGGGGCCCTTCCCAAGGGGCCTGGCGTCGCAACGCTGGGGATGGGGAACCCGAGCCCATGTGCCGGACTCACCCTGCTGCCCTTCAGCCACCCGAGCCACTAGAGGCCCCGCCGGTCAATCAGGGCAGGAGATCGGGCAGGGCCCTCCGAGCCCACGCTGACCATTGAAGGCTCCCCGTGCAAAACCGTTGGCTCCCAGGATCCTGCTCGCCAGTGCCCTCACCTCGGCCCGCCCCTCCGCTTGCTTCAGAGCTGGTGGATAGGGCCTGCCGGGCTCCTGGCAGCTAACCAAAACCTAGGTCGGCCCTGTGGGGACATCCCAAGAAGCCTGGCTCTGCAATGCTGGGGATTGGTGACTCAGAGCCCCAGAGCCAGACTCACCCTGCCGCACTGTACCCACCCGGGCCGCTAGGGGCGCAGCCGGTCATAGAGAGCGAGAGAAGGGCAGGGCCTTCTGAGCCACCGGTGACCTTCAAAGGCTCCCCATGCCAAAACGCTGGTTCCCACGCTCCTGCTCCCCAGCGCCCTCACCTGGGCCCGCACCTCAGCTCGCCGCACAGTGTGGGGATTGGGCCTGACGGTCTCCTTGGGGCTAACCCTAACCCTAGGGCCCCTCCCAAGGGTCCTGGTGCCACTTAGCCTGGGATCTGGGACTCCAAGCCCCAGAGCCAGACTCACCCTTCCACAACACTGCCACACGGGCCGCTAGGGGCGCCGCCGGTCATTCAGGGCGGTAGAAGGGACAGGGCCCTGGAGAAACAAGCGTCATTTGAAGCCTCCAGCGCCAAAATGCAGGGGCCCACAATCCCGCTCCCCAGCACCCTCACCTCGGCCCACCCCTCCGCTCGCCCCACAGCCATCGTATCCGGACTGCCGGCCTCCTGGGGGCTAACCCTAACCCTAGGTCGGCCCCCGAAGGGCACTCCCAAAGGGCCTGGCACCGCGACGCCGGACATTGGGGACCCACAAGCCCCAGCGATGTACTCAACCTGCCCCTCTGCCGCCACCCGGGGCACTTGGGGCACTGCCGGTCAATCAGGGTGGGGGAACGGGCACGGCCCTCCGAGCCCCCGGCGACATTCGTAGGTCCCCCATGCCAAAACGCTGAGGCCCATGCTCCCGCTCTACAGCGCCCTCACCTCGGCCTGCCCCCCCTCTAGCCACACAGCTGGCAGATCCTGCCTCCCGGGCTCCTCGGGGCTAACCGTAACCCTAGGTGGGCCCCAGAGTGGCCCCTCCCAAGAGGCTTGGTGCCGCAAAGGCAGGGATTGGGGACCTGCAAGCCCCAGCGCCAGGCTCACCCTGCCGCCCCGCCGCCACGTGGGCCGCTAGGGGTGCCGCCGGGCATTCAGGGCGGGATAACCGGCAGGGCCCTCCGAGCCTCCGGTAAAATAAGAAGGCCCCCACGCCAAAACGCTGGGTACCACGCTACCGCTCGACTGCGCCCTACCACGGTCAATCCCTCCGCTCACTGCACAGCCGGCGGATCTGGACTGCGGCCTCCTGGGGGTTAACCTAACCCTAGGACAGTCCCAGAGGGGCCCCTCCCAAGGGGCCTGGCGCCGCAACGCTGGGGATTGGGGAAACCCAAGCACCAGTGCAGGACTGACCCTGCCACCCCGCTGCCACCCAGGGAGCTAAGGGCGTCGCCGTTCCTTCATGGCGGGAGAACGAGCAGGGCCCTCCGAGCCCCCTGCGACATTCGAAGGCCCACCGAGCCAAAATGTTGGGGCCCACGCTTCCGCTCGCCAGCGACCTCACCTTGGCCCACCCCTCCATTTGCCACGGAGCCGGTGGATCGAGCCTGCCAGCCTCCTGGGGGCTAACCCTAACCCTAGGTCGGCCTCCAAGGGGCCCCTCCCAAAGGGACTGCCGCCGAACGCCAGGGATTGGGGACCCCTGAGTCACAACGCTGGACTCACCGTTCCGCCCCGCCCACACCCGGGCCACTAGGGTACCGCCGATCATTCAGGGCTGGAGGATGGGCAGGGCCCTCCCTGCCCCAGTGACCTTCGAAGGCCCGCAGCGCCAAAAGGCTGGGGCCCAGTCTCCTGCTCGCCAGCGCCCTGATCTTCGACCGCGTCTCCATTCGCCCCAGACTGCGGATTGTGCCTACGGCCTCCAGGAGCTAACCTTTACCCTAGGTCGGCCCCCAAGGGGCCTCTCCCAAGGGGCCTCGTGCTGCAACGTCTGGCATTGGAGACCCCCGAGCCTCAGCGCCAGACCCACCCTGCCGCCCCGCCACCACTCGGGCTGCTAGTGGAGCCGCCACTCATTCGGGGCAGGAGAATGGGCAGGGCCCTCTGAGTCCCCGGCGACATTCGAGGGCCCCCGGCGCCAAAACTTTGGGTACCACCTTCCAGCTCGCCAGTCCCTCACCATGGCCCGCCCCTCCGCGCACCGCACAGCTGGCATATGGGGCCTGCTGGCCTCCTGGGGGCTAACCCTAACACTAGATTGGCCCCAGAGGGGGCCCTCACAAGGGGACCGGTGACCAAAGCCGGGGATTGGGGACACCCGAGCTGCAGTGCCGGACTCACCCTGCCGCCCCGTCGACATCGGCCCGCTGGGGCGTCACTAGTCATTTAGGGCGGGAGAACGGGCAGGGCCCTCCGAGCCTCTAGCAATGTTCAAAGGCCTCCTGCGCCAAAACGCTGGATACCATACTCCTGCTCGCCAGCGCCCTCACCTCGTCCCACTCCTCCGCTCCCCGCACAGCAGGCGCATCGGTCCTGCTGGCCTACTGGGGTCTAACCCTAAGCCTAAACCCTAACACCTAACCTTAAACCCTAAAACTTAACCCCTAACCCTAACCCCTAACCCTACCCCTTCAGCTAAACCTACCCATAACCCGTAACCTAACCCTAAACCTAACCCTAACCCGTACCCTAACCCTAACCCTACCCGTACCCTAACCCTAAACCTAACCTGTACCCTAACCCTAACCGTAACCCTAAAACGTACTCTAACTCATACCCTAACCCTAAACTGTACCCTAACCCGTAACTTAAACCGTACCCTAAACCTAACCGTAACCCTAACAAGTACCCTAACCCATACCCTAACTTTAACCCTAAACCTTAAAACCTGACACTAACCCATGTCCTAACTCATACCATAACCCGTACCCTAACCCTACCCATAACCTAACCCTAACCCATACCCTAACCGTAACCCTAAACACTAAACTGTAACCCTTACCCTAACCCTAACCAGTACCCTTACCTTAACTTTAACCCATACCCTAACCCGTACCCTAACCCATAAACTAACCCGTACCCTATCACTAACCTGGACCCTAACCCATACCCTAACCCATACCTAACCTTAATCTGTACCATAACCCGTACCCTAACCCATACCCTAACCCTAAACCGTACCCAATCCCAATCCCTAACGTGTTTCCTAACCCGTACCCTAACCCTAATCCGTACCCTATGCCGTACCCAAATCCATACGCCAACACTTACTCTAAACCGTCCCCTAACCTGTACCCTAAACCGTACCCTAATGCGTACCCTAACCCATACCCTAAACCTAACCCATACCCTAAACCTAACCCGTACTCCAACCCTAACCCTAACCCTAAACCCGAACCCTAAACCCTAACCCGTACCCTAAACCCTAATCTGTACCCTAACCCATAACCTCTAACCTGTAACCCCAAAACCCAACCCTAACCCGTACCCTCTCCTTACCCTAACCCTAACCCCTACCCTCACCCATACCCTAACCGTAACCCATACCCTAACCTTAACCCATACCCTAACCTCAACCCATACCCTAATCTGTACCCTAACCCCAGGGATTGGGTACACCTGAGCCCCACCACGGGACTCATCCTGCCACCCCTCAGGAAACCATGCCCATTGGGGCGCCACAGAACATCCCATGCAAGAGAACTGGTAGGGCCCCCCTGAGCCCCCAGGGATCCTCGGTGGCCCCTACACCCCAACCCTGAGGCCCACACTCATCCCGCCCCACGCCTTCCCTTCAGGTTGCCACCGAACTCATCGCAGAGCCGGCAGATCAGGCCTGCCGGGTTCCTGGGGCCTACACCTGACCCTAGGTCGGCTGGGTAGGGCCCCTCCCCTGGGGCCCGGTGCCGCAGCCCCAGGGACTGGGGACACTTGAGCCCCACTGAAGGATAAAGCCTGCCAGCCCGCGGGAAACTGTGCCCCTTGGGAGGCTGTAGAGCATTCAGGGCGGAAGAACCAGGAGGGCCCCCAGAGCCCCCGGCGAACTTCGGCGATCCCTAAACTCAACCGTGAAGCCCATGCTCACCCCACCCCGCACCTTCAACTCAGCCCAGGGCGGAGCTTGCCACATAGTGGGCAGATCTGGCCTGCGGGATTCCTGGGCCCCAACCCTAACCATAGTTCATCTGTGGAGGGGCCCCTCCCCAGGAGCCTGGAGCCGCAGCCGCGGGGATTCGGGACACCTGAGCCCCACAGCAGGACTCAGTTTGCCACCCTGCAGGAAACCGTGTGCCTTGGGAGGCCATAGAGCATTCAGGGCGGGAGAACCAGGAGGGCCCTCCTGAGCCACCAGCGAACTTCGGTGGCCTCCCGCACCCCAACCCTGAGGCCCATGCTCACTCTCCCCACATCCTCACCTCAGCCCGTGTAGCTCGCCATACAGCCAACAGATCGGGCCTGCGGGGCTCCTGGGCCTATCCCTAGCCCTAGGTCTTCCGTGGGTTTGGGGGCCTCCCCAGGAGCCTTACACCACAGACCCGGGTAATTGGGATACCTGTGCCCCACCGCAGGACTCAGCTTGCCACCCGACAGGAAACCGTGCCCCTTGGGGCTCTATAGAGCCTACAGGGCACGAGAACTTGGGGAGGCCCCCGGAGCCCATCCCCATCCTTTGGCAGCCCCCCGTGCCCCAACCCTGAGGCCCATGCTCACCCTCCCCAATGGCCTCCTCTCAGCCCTCCACAGAGCTCGCCGCACAGCCTGCAGATTGTCCCTGCCGGGCTCCTGAACACTAACCCTTACCCAAGGTTGGCCACAGAGGGGCCCCTCCCCGGGGTCCTGGCACCCCACTCCAGCGGATTGGGGACACCCAAGACCCACCGTAGGACTCAGCCTGCAACCCACAGTAAACTGTACCATTTTGGGGCACAACAGAGCATTCAGGGCAAGAGAATTGGGGCACCCCCTGAGAGCTCCTTCTGCTGAACCCCGACCTTTGTGGGCCCTTCCGGATGGAACCTCAGGCTCACACTCACCCGCCCTTGTGCCCTCATCTCACTCGGCCTGGGAGTTCTCTGAGCACTGGGCAGTTCGGACCTGCTGTCTCTTGAGGCCTAACCTAACTCTGGGTCTTCTGCTGAGGGTCCCTCCCCGTTTGCCTGCCTCCAAGGCACCAGGCATTGGGCTCACCTCTGTACGACTAGAGGACTCACCCTGCCCCACAGGAGGAAACTGTCCATTTGGGGCTGAAGCAAGGATTCATAGGAAAATCGGAGGGCCCCCTCAGCCCATCCCAGGCAACCCCCACTTTCAGAGATCTCCCCGGATCCAATTAGTAGTTCACACTGACCTTTAAACTTGCTCTCCACGGAGATCTTTTGAAATTCTCCACACTTCCAACCGATGGCATCATCCAGCTTCAGTGCCTTACCCAGCTTTAGGTCTTGAGATGGATTAAAATGGGAAGTCATTTCAATGATGACGACATACTGGTGACCAAAAGATACATGCATAAATGCTTCATATCACTTGGCTTCAGGGAAATGGAAATCTAAACCTCTATAGATGCCCTACCACAGGAGGCCGAATATCTAAAAATAAGAAGACATGAAACTACACATCTTGGAGAGGATGTGGAGAAACGGGAACCCTCTTACACCCCTGTAAGAATGCAGTGCGGTACAGCCACTCTTGAAAATGGTACAGAGTTTCCTCAAGAAGTTATAAATAAAGCTACCCTATGTCCCAGCAATTGCACTACGGGGTATCGACCCCAAAGAGACAGATGTAGTGAAGACGGGACACATGCACCCCAGTGTTCATAGCAGCAATGTCCATAATAGACAAACTGTGGAAGGAGTGCAGATGATCATGGACAGATGAATGGATAAAGAAGATGTGGATCATATATATATATATATATATATATATAATGGAATATTACTCAGCCATCAGAAAGGATGAATACTTACCATCACACCGACATGGGTGGAGCTGGAGGGTATTATGCTGAGTGGAATAAGTCAATGAAAGAAAGACAATGATCATATGCTTTCACTCCTATGTGGAATATCAGAAACAAGGAAGAAGACCATAGGGGAAGGAAGAGAAAATAGAATGGGAAGTCATCAGAGAGGGAGAAAACCCATGATGGACTCTTAACTATCGCAAGAAACTGATGATTGTTGGAGAAGTTGGGGGGGGTAACTGGGTGAGTAGCATTAAGGAGGCCACATGATACAATGAGCACTGGGTGTTACACACGACTGAAAATTTATTTAAGACTACATCTGAAACTAATGGTGTACTGTAAGTTGGCTAATTGAATTTAAATTAAAGAACAAAAGACCTCGAATAAACAATCCTAAACATTTGTATGGATCCACTAAAGATTTCGAACAGACAGTGCAATGTGGAAAAGAAAAACAAAGCTGGAGGACTCACTATTTCAGATTTCAGGTTATACTACAAAGCTGCAGTCATCCTAACAAGAGAGTACGGCACAAAAATAGAAACAGCGACCAAAGGAACACGATACAAGTTCAGACAGAAACCCATAATTATGTGGTCCATGAATCTTCCACAAAGCAAGCAACGATATCAAAAGGGAAAAGGACAGTCTCTACAGCAAATGGTGTTGGGAAAACTAGACAGCTACGCACAAAAGAATGAAATTAGACTGCTTTCTTACACAATACAGACAAACACAAAACAGTTTCAAGACCTCAATATGAGACCTGAATCCATAAAAATCCTACAGGAGGGAAGACAGTAACTTCTTGACATGGACCATACCAACGTTTTTCTAGACTGTGTCCTGAGGCAAAGGAAATGAAAGCAAAAATAAACTATTGGGAATACAGCAAAATAAAAAGTTTCCACACAGCAGAAGAACAATGAAAACGTAAAAATCATAAGACAACCTACTCAAAGGGAGATGATATTTGCAAAGATCATATGCAATAAAGGAATAGTGTCCAAAACATATACAACTGATACTACTCGACCCCCCAAAAAACAAATAATCCAGTTAAAAAATAGGCAGAAGACATGGACAGACATTTCTCCAAAGAAGAAATACAAATGGCCAACAGTCCTGTGAAAAGATGTTCACCATCACCCATCATCAGGAAAATGTAAATCCAAAGGACAATGAGGTATTACATCAAACCTGTCAAAATGGCTAACATCAAAAGCACAACAAAGAGCAGGTGTTGGGAGGATGTGGATGAAGGGGAATCCTCGTGAACTGTGGGTGGGAATGCAAACTGTGGTGGCCACCGTGGAAAACAGTATGAAGGTTCCTCAAAAAATTAAATATAGAACTACCCTACGATCCAACAATCACACTACTCGTATTTACCCAAAGAATAGGAAAACAGTAAGTAAAAAGGATACGTGCACCCCTATGTTTCTTGCACTATTATTTACAATATCACAATATGGAAGCAACCCAAGTGTCTGTAGAAAAATTGACAAATGAGATCATAGATGTGTGTATTCACACACACATGCACACACACACACACACACACACACACACACAATGGAGTATTACTCGGCTTGAAAAAGAATGAAACCTTGCCATTTGCAGCCACATGGATGGAGCTAGAGAGTATTATCCAAACTAAAATCTGTCAGTCAGAGAAAGACAAATCCCATATGATGTCACTCTAATGGGGAATTTAAAAAACAAACAAAAGTAAATAACTAAAAGAGAAAAAGGAGACACACCAAAATACAAACTCTTTTCAATAGAGAACGGATGGTTACCAGAGAGGAGGTGGATAGAGGGATGAGTGAAATAGATGAAGGGGATTAAGAGGACACTTTTCTTGATGACCACTTTGTAATATATAGAATTACTGAATCACTCTACTGTACACCTGAAACGAATGTAACACTGTATGTTAGCTCTAATGGAATTAAAATAAATTTTAAAAAAAGATTTTTCTTTCAGAAACCTCTTTGAAAAAGCTTTTCCTGTGCAATGTGCAAAAGCCCTACTTGGGATTCACTCTACAATAATTATTCACTTAATGCCTAAAATTCAGATTTCACTGCGTTCTTACTGTGGATCCCAGCCCACGGGAGCCATGGTCCCTTTCTGTCCAGGTTCAGCACCTATGCATTCAAGATTGGAAGTAGAGACACATATCACTTCACAGTCCAGAAAGCTATTATTGTTTCTGTTTCAGTGTGAGAGAGTCACAGACTTTGGGACAGGTTTCAGAGCAGGTTTATTATGGATTCTGGATCTCTACTTCAATGTTCATTGCCTGGATCCATTTGGCTAATAGGTTCCCTGTGGATGGGCTTGCTTCCAAGCACATACATGGAAGATGAAACGGTCGGTGGGCTCGGTGCGGGACAGGAAGAAGACCAAAAGCAGACAAGGGTCCGACCCCTCCCCTGATCCAGGAACTGCTATGGGAGAGGGTACGGGAGGTAGAATCCATGCGAAACTCCAAGGTCACCAGCTGAACACAGGAGGCACAGGTCAAGGGATCTGGAGATGCAGGGGTTGAAGGCTGCTCTGAGCTACTTCTGGGAGGAAGGGAGGGAAGGAATGAGAAGGAGACACTGCCTACCCCTGGCCTAGGCCATCTGCCCACCGCTCCGACACGCATCAGTCTATGAGCTGACACAGCCTGGGCTCAGGATGGGCTGGCTCGGGTCCCTCAATCCTCAGTGGGACAGCTGGCCCCAGGGCTCAGAGACATGCTGAGGGAGATGAGAGGGAAAGCTGCCCTGCCCAGGTCATCCCCTCCTTGAGCAGACAGCCCTTCAGAACTGCTAAAAAAAAAAAAACCCACTAACGGGGTTGAAAGACATGCCATGGATGAACTAAAGCATAGAGATATGTAAAATAACATTCATTTTTAAGTTCAGAGCTGTCAGCTCAGGAAGTGGGGAGAGCTTCCCTGAAGAAGACTGAGGGGAGTGCAGGCCATGCTGAAAAGGGAGACATGGCTCTCCTGATTTTGGACCTGCAGCCCCCTTCCAGGGCAGGGCATCATCCTCGCATCACAAGAGATCCATGGAAGTTTTCCATCAGGGCCAGATGTTTGTCTCGAGAAGGCTACCCTGTCATCGGACTGCACAGGGCACCAGGGACGAGGGCCAGATGGAGGACGGACAATACCCCGGAGGCCATGGGGCAAGAGCAGAGGCACATGACCTTGAAGATGATGATGAAATGCAGGAGGTGGCAGCATGGAGCCGGCCCAAAAGTGCCATGGGAGCAGTGCCCACAGCTACACTGACTGGGTGCCTTCTGTGCCAGGTGTGGCTGACTTCAGTGGGCTCCAGACTAGTCCTGAGCACAAGTCTAGGAAGTGTGCACCACCCCGGCCTCCTCTTCCCTTGCAGCTGCTAGGAATCACGGTCACAGACCCTGGTCAGCTTTCGGGGAAACCAAGCAGTGGCTCCCCCGCACGCTGCACCTCTGGTGGTGGTCCATTGCGACCCTCGTGCCTGGCCAGACACTGATGTCTACCTGTCTCCACACAAATCCACAGACAGGAGGGTGTCCCTGAATTCCACAGCACCTGATGAGACAGATCCACAGAACCCAACACCCAGTGGGTCACTAGGGACCTCACCTATGGTCATGGAGCTCACCATACCCTATTTCTGTCGCTTCCCACAGAAAGCCTGCTTCTGATCCCCCACAATACCATACATCCTGGTTGCTGACCTGGGGTAATGCCATGAACCCACATGGCACCTTTCTTTAAGTAAAGGCTATGCCTACACCTCCTAGAAAATATTTAATGAAGTACAAGTCCATCAGGACTATGGTGTGAACGGTAGCATACAGCCTGCATGGTAGTAGTCAGTAATTCTAACGAGGGTTAACCCCACCCCCCGTCTCACAAAACCTTCCTCCATCCCCACTGAACTCATGGTATGCCTCAAAAAACCCTCCAGGAAACAAACCTTTCATCTGAATGCGCTCTTCACCTTCTGCTTCAAATCTTGTCCAACCACAATGATATGAAACTAGAAATCAGTCTCAAGAAAAAAATGGGACAGTCAAAAATAGGTGGAGATTTTTGGGGCCTGGGTGGCTCAATCGTTAAGGATGTGCTTTCAGCTCAGGTCTTGACCCCGGATCCTGGGATCTAGCCCCAAATCAGGCTCCTTGCTCAGTGGGAAGCCTGCTTCTCCCTCTCGCACCCCCCTGCTTGTGTTCTCTCTCTCGCTGTCTCACTCTCTGTCAGATACTAAAATAATCTTAAAAAATATGTGGAGATTTAACAACATGCTACTGAACATCCAACAGTCAAAGAAGAAATCAAAAAACTTTTAGAAGTACCTGGTCACTGATGAAAAAGACAACCTACAAAACTTATGGGATGCAGCAAAAGTAGCTTTATGGGGGACATTCATAGAAATTAAAGTCTTCATCAGTCCATGAAAATGCTCTCCAATAAACAACCTGCTTTATGTGGTAAATAAGTAGAAAAAAAAAAAACAACAAACAAAGCCCCAAATTAGTAGAAATAAGGAAATAACAAAAAGGAATGCATTAATAAATCCAACGGAGACTAAAAAGACAAAAAAAAAAAAACAATGAAAATGAGAGCAGCCTTTTTTGGAAAGATAAACAAAACTGACAAACTTAGCTAGACTCACCAAGAAAGACAGAGGACTCGAATACAATCAGGAAAATAAGATAATGGATTCCTGTCTCATATCAAAATCAAAAGAACTCTTCAACCTTGGACACAACAACTTCTTGCAAGCCACGTCTCTAAAGGCAAAGGAAATAAAAGCAAAAAATGAACTATTGGCACTTCATCAGGATAAAAGGCTTCTGCTTGGCAAAGCAAATGATCAAAAAACAAAAAGGCAACCTATGGAATTGAAGAAGATATCTGCAAATGATATTACAGATAAAGGGTTGGTATCCAAGATCTATAAAGAACTCCTCAAACTCGACATCAAAAAAATGGGCAGAAGACACAAAGAGATACTTCTCCAGAGAAGACATACAAATGGCCAACAGACACATGAAAAAATGCTCCACATCACTTGCCATCAGGCAAATACAAATCAAAATGACAATGAGATACCACCTTACACCAGTTAGAAATGTTAAAATTAACAAGGCAGGGGGCACCTGGGTGGCACAGAGGTTAAGCCTCTGCCTTCGGCTAAGGGCGTGATCCTGGCATTATGGGATCAAACCCCACATCAGGCTCCTCCGTTATGAGCCTGCTTCTTCCTCTCCCACTCCCCTGTTTGTGTTCCCTCTCTCGCTGGATGTCTCTATCTCTGTGGAATGAATAAATAAAATCTTGAAAAAAAATTAACAAGACAGAAATAAAAAAAAGTCAGAGAGTATGTGAAGAAAGGGGAGCCCTCTTACACTACTCGTGAGAATTCAAGCTGGTACAGCCACTTTTGAAAACAATATGGAGGTTCCTCAAGACGTTAAAAACAGAGCTATCCTAAGACCCACCAATTGAACTACTGGGTATTTACCCCATAGACACAGAGTAATGAAAAGAAGGGGCACCTGTATCCCAATGTACATAGCAGCAATGTCCATAATAGCCTAACTGTGGAAGGAGCCAAGATGTCCTTCAGCAGATGATTGGACAAAGAAGATGTGGTTCATCTATACAATGGAATATTACTCAGTCATCAGAAAGGATGAATACCCCCCATTTGCACCAACGTTGATGGACCAGGAGGGGATTATGCTAAGTGAAATTAAGTCAAGCAGAGAAAGACAATTATCATATGGTTTCACTCCTATGTGGAACGGAAGGAGTAGCATGGAGGACATTAGAAGAAGGAAGGGAAAAGTGAATGGGGGGGAATGAGAGGGGGAGATGAACCATGAGAGACTATTGACACTGGGAAACAAACTGAAGGTTGCAGAAAGGGAGGGGTAGGGTAATGGGTTAACCTGGTGATGGGTATTAAGGAGGGCACCTGTTGGGGCCCCTGGGTGGCACAGCGGTTAAGCGTCTGACTTTGGCTCAGGGTGTGATCCCGGCATTATGGGATCGAGCCCCACAACAGGCTCCTCCGCTGTGAGCCTGCTTCTTCCTCTCCCACTCCCCCTGCTTGTGTTCCCTCTCTCGCTGGCAGTCTCTATATCTGTTGAATAAATAAATAAATTCTTTTTTTAAAAAAGGAGGGCATGTGTCATAATGAGCACTTGGTGTTATATGCAAACAATGAATCATGGAACACTACATCAAAAACAAATGAAGTACTGTAGGGTGACATCATTTTAAAAAAAGAAAGATATGAAATCCATACAGGAAAACTGTCACTATTTGCAAATGACATGAAATCCCGAATGAATCCACAAAAAAAAAAAAAAACTGTTAGAATAAACAAATTCAAGAAAGCTGCAGGATATAAAGTCAATATACAGAGACCTGTTGTCTTTATGTATTTTCAAATTTTATTTATTTATTTGACAGGAAGAGAAAAAGCACGAGTAGGGGGAGTGTGAGAAAGAGGGAGAAACAGACCCTCTGTAAGCGGGGAGCCCAACACGGGGCTCGAACCCAGAACTCTGGGTTCATGACCTGAGCTGAAGGCAGACGCTTCACCTATGGGGCCACCCAGATGACCCAACTTCTTGCATTTCTGTATACTGATGACACACTTTCGCAAAGAGAAATTAAAAAACAATGCCATTTACAATTGCATCAAAAAAAATTTAGGAATAAAAGCAACCAAGAATGAGAAAGACATAGTACACTCAACACATGGCAGAAAAGAAATGAAAAACATGTGTGTCGAGGGGGGCAGGATGTATGGGTCAAAGATTTGGAAGGCAACACAAACAAATGGAAGCATACGCCATGCTCCTTAACTGGAAGAGTTAATTATGTGAACATGTCCATCGTACCCAAAGCAATTGACACATGTGATGAAATCCCTATCTGAATTCCAGTGGCATTATTCGAGCAAATAGAAAACAGTCCTCAAACTTGTATGGAATCATAAAACACCCCAAATACCCAAAGCAACGTGAAGAAAGAAAGGTGCAGACAACACACTGTTGGATTTCAAGCTAGATTACAAAGCTGTTGTCATCAAAACAGGATGGTACTGGCATAAACACAGACACCAGGTCAGTGGAACAGAACAGAAAGCTCAGAAACTTACCCACACGTAGATGATCCTAACTTACGACACAGCAGCAGAAGACATGCCATGAGGGAAGGACTGTGTCTTCAGTGAGCGGTAACAGGCAAACTGGACACTAAATGCAGAAGAATATAACTGGGTCACTTTCTTACACCACACACAAAATTTTTAATGGATGAATGATATGAACGTAAGACCTGAATCCATAAACCTCCAAGAAGACACAGGTACTAAGTCTCTCGACATTAGTTTTGGCAAAGAGTCTTCAGATTGGACACCAAATGCAAAGGCAACCAAAGCAAAAATAAACAGGTGGAACAACTTCAACTGAAATCTTCCACACGGAAAAAGAAACCAGCAAAAACTTACAAGGCCACAGACCCAATAAGAAAAAAAAATATCTGCGAATCATATGTGTGAGAAGAGGCTAACATCCAAAATACACACAACACTCATACAAATCAAAACAAACAAACAAAAAAAACTGTATAAAAAATGTGGGGAATATGTGAATAGATACTTTCCAAAGACAGCTCACAGGTGCCAACAGACAGAAAAAGTTGTTCGACATCACTAAATATCGTCAGGGAAACATCAGTCAAACCCACAACTGGCTATTCCCTCACAAGTGTTGGAACACCTATTGTCCCAGAGACAGACACCAGGTGGGGTCAAGGGTGTGAAGACGAGAGGACTCTGAGCATTGTTGGTGGGAATGGAAATTGGTGCAGCCACTGTGACAAACGGTATGGAGGTTCCTGAAAAAATTAATGCAACTACCCCATGACCCAGTAATGGCTCTACTGAGTATTGATTCGGAGAACACAAAAATGCTGCCTCAAAAAGACAGATGCACTCCCACGTTCACTGCAGCATTATTCACAAGAACCAGACATGGAAACACAGACCTTGGGGGCCTTATGCCAAGTAACTCCGACACAGAAAGACCAATACCAGATGCTCTCATGTACATTCCACGAGGAATAAACAAATACTGAACACATAGACACTGAGAGCAGATTGGTAGGTGCCAGATTCGGGGATGGGGTGGTAGAAACGGGTGAAGGTGGTCAAAGTCTCAATGTTGAAGTGAGAAAATCCGACAGTCATGAAATGTTCTGTCCAGCATGGAGACTAAAACTAACCCTGAAGCATCGGGTATAGGTTTCCCTGCTCTTTGAAAGTACAGGGCTTCTGAGAAACCTTGCACAGCAGAAATGGTGTCAAGAAGGAATGGCCATTAATTTACACGGAACAATTAGACAGTGTGCTCAGACTCCAAAATTCCTTCTCTTTGGCTTTTCTTAGGCCTCAGGACACAAGTTTCTAAGGGAGGCCCAGCATAAATGAAGATAAAGCACAGCAGAGGCTCACAGACACCATTCAAAGTGCTGGTGGCTGGATGTGGATAGCTGTTCCCAGCGGAAGGAGCTGGTTGGGGTGCACGCTGCCTCTGTTGTGCTTCTCCCCAAAACAGATGCTGAACGCGATTCTCACTGTTCACATTTTTGCATAAGAGGGAAAGCCTCTTCAGGTCTCTTCCTCTTACTGAAGCTGGGTAATAACATAGTTCTTTCAAGAAAGCCCAGTGTCTTACTGTGAACGCTTAAAAAGTGGGGGATACTTGTACTTGAGCATTTCTGAGGGAGGAGATGTGAAAGGTTCTCCCAGACACAAATATCAGCAGTCCCACCGGGAAAGGCACCTTCCTCAGGATGCGGAACACAGACTACCTCCTATCCCCAGAAACACTCTCCTTCCCCTCGATCATGACAACCCACAACAGCTGGGAGTTACCCCAACGCCTCCGTTCTCCTGCTCCTAATAGCTAACCCATCAGCAAATCCTGTGAGCTCCATCTTCAAAATGGACCCAGAATAGGTCTAACCACTCCATCCAAGGCCACCTGTCTGGTCCACAGTGCCTGAGTTCCTGGAAAAGCCTCGTCATTGACCTGCCTTGCCGTCTTCAACCCTCTGTCATCTGTTCTCAACACTGTAGCCAGGATGGCCCAGTGAAACAGGGTCTCATGGGGTTATAGCCCTGGAATGGCTTTCTGTCACCTCTCTGAGCTCATGTCCTAAGCTGTCTCCTGTGGCCACAGGGCCTTCTTGCTGCTCCTGGACATACCTGGAAATCTCCTGCCCCAGAGCCATTGCACATGCTTTCCCTTTTGTTCAGAATGCTCTTGATGTGTTCTCACTCACCTTCGGAGAATTCTGAATTGGAGTGACATGGACAGAAGATGAGGCTGTGTGTGTTGGGTGAGGCTGGTGGCCCAGAAGAAGGTTCTCTGCCAGCTCTCCGCCTGTGCCTCACTTGTCCTCAGCCAGGAACTTGCACACAGCCCTCACCTGTCACAACTCTCACCCAGGAGACCCACAGCCACCCCTGGAGCCCACCCTGCCCACACCCTGCTGCAGAATGCATTCAGCTCTCATCTGGGACCCCTGTCAGCTTTACCCAGACCTGGAACTCCCCTGTCTCCTCCAATGCTCCCGGATTCCCCCTCTTCTTCCAAAATCACACTGGCGCAAGGCTTTCATGAGAAAGATATAATGCTAACTAATGAAAGGTTCACACCTACTTTCCCCTTCTGTTGCCTTTCTCTCCACCTTCTTTCCTACCTGTGCAAACTGTAACATATCAGTGGAACATGAACATGCTCTGAGATCTGAATCTTTCATTGCAGCTCTCTGAGGACTCCTTATGTGATAAGAAACTAGTGTATCCTACAACAGGGTGTTTTACATCTATCCTCTATAGAATAGTACAGCCCAAATCACTACAATTTTACCTCACTCTTCATGAAGCAGAACACTTTTTCCTTTCTTCTTTTACTTAAATTCCAGTTAGTTCACATGCCATGGAATATTCGCTTCAGGGGTAGGATTTAGTGATTCTTCACCTGCATACAGTACCTGGTGCTCATCACAAGTACCCTCCTTAATACCCCTCACCCATTTAACTCTTCCCCCCACACCCCTGTCCTGCAGCAACACTCAGTTTGTTCTCCAAGGTTGAGTCTATTTCCTTGTTTGCCTCTCTCATCACCCCAACACTCTGTTCATCTGTTTTCTTTCTGAAATTCCACAAGTGTGAGAGGATAGGATATTAGTCTTTCCTCACTGATTTTGCTTAGCTTAATACACTCTATGTCCATCCACATCCTTGCAAGTGGTAAGATTTCATTCTTTTTGAAGCTGGGTCATATTCCGTTATATATAGGTATCCCACATCTGCTTGATCCATTCATCAGTGCATGGACTTTGGGATTCTCTCCATAATTTGGCTACTGTGGACATTGCTGCTCTAAACATCATGGTGCATGGACCCCCTTTGAATCCACATTTTTGTATCCTTTGGGTAAATACTTAGGAGAGCAATAGCTGGATCATGGGGTTGTTCAATGTTTAACTTTTTGAGGAACCCCCACACTGTTTCCTAGACTGGCTGCACCACTTTGCATTCCCACCAACAGGATGGGAGGGTTCCCCTTCAAGCAGAACATTATCTGCCGGCAATTTCATAAGAGGAAACAAAACCTCTGGGAGATGCACCCAGGGGCAGACAAGCAGTTGCAGAATTCACCCCAAGGCTCCTGATGCCAAGCCCCTTGAAGCCACCAGCATGCCACTCTCCGAAAGAATTCCCAGACTCTCCTTCTGACTCCACCACCAAAGAAACTACAGAGAGAATATGGCACCTCAAAATATCGAGATAATACTTTTAGTAAAACTAGAAAGTCAAGCTCAACTTTTAAACAGGAACAGGCCGCTTTGGATAATTTTGAATTTTCCCTCCACCCTAATTTTAACTCTTCTGATGAATAAACTAATCAATGATGAAACATCACCTTTGTAAAATGACATCATCCAAGTCTGTATCAGATGATAAAAGCCACCTAACTCTAGATGCTGACCACTCAACCATATCTAAGGCATAATTGAATAAACAGTGTTACAGGAAGGAACAAATTAGATGTTACAAACAGGCACAGAGTGAATCTCACCTTCCCTTTCTAATAAAAGAGGGTTGCTAGGAAACAGATGGGCAAAATACATTTGTAAGCAATAAATGGACAGAGAAATTGTGATCCCCTGCAAAGTTCTATCTGCAGGGAAACTAAGTAATTCTTGTACCAAACCCAGAATGCTGACAGCTACTTCAATTTTACTTTGTGGCTCAACTAGAGAAAAGACAAAAGCCCAGGAGGTTTAGTATAATGAGAGGTTTTACCTCCAGCCCTGACATAGATAGGACATTTTGCCAAACATACCTGTGCTTTCTCTGAACACTGGCGTCCTGTGACAATCTGCCTCGCTGACTCTGATGCTGACGTTCAAAACCTCGGGTGTCTTGGAGCCAGAGCAGAGAAGTGTTCTCAGCTGTGGAGAAGAAGGCACCTCTGACCTAAAGCCTGCACACCTGCTTCGGTTTCTGGGCGAAGGGGCAACACATACTTGTTGTTTAGCAGTAATTATCTTCATTCTCAACAGACCAATGACCTTGCCTTTTCTGGAAAGCAGACTTACTCTTCTAAAGAAACCCTCAATTCGTCTATTCCCAATGCAACTAGAGTGGGGTCTGGTTTACGCCCGCCTCCAGGCCCCCACCTGGAGGATTTTCCTGCATGCTTCTAATAGCCAATTACCACTAACCTGGGGGCACAGGGGGCATAATGCTAAGTTGGGGGACGGCTCTGGGGCTTGCTACTGCCACACCTGTGCCTGGGGGACCAGGGCACACCCTGCTGAATTCGGGTTAATGCCCAAGAGGCATCACCTGCACTGTGTCAGAGAACTGAAGGTGGGGATTGTGTGAGGTCCTTTCCCGCACTCTTCCAGGGGAACAGGGGAAACCCTGAAATTCTGCAACCGATCCCACAAAAGCTCAGGTGAGCGGGCGCCCTATAGTTCACGGGGATGGAGAATAAGGCCAGTTGAGGACATGGGGCAGAAGAGACTTTAAAAGGAAAAGGAAAACTCACCTGAGTCCACACAATGAACCCTCTCCACGTTCCCTTCCAGAACCCTGCCTCCCACCTGGGGCGCACCGTGACCCGGACACCCACCCCAGTGCATGCTGCTCACTCACCAGCAGGGATCTCCACAGGGCAACTCTCTCTCTCTCAGTGCCCCTTCTGCCCCAGGTCTGCAACCCACTGCAAATCTGGGACCGCCCACAGTGATGTAGCTCCACCCCCAAGTGGTGAATTGTCTGGGAGGGCTGTGCCTGAGCTCCTTGGATGCTGGGCAACCAGCCCTCAAGCCCCTGGAACCCTGAAAGTGCAGGGGGCCCAAGAGGAGCCTCCTCTACCCAACACCAGGCACAGGCATGGGTGGGCTCGTGGGCTGGGGCCTCCACACACACCTGGCCCCTTCCAGGGACCCCTCTAGCTGCAGACCACCCTCAGAGTCCTGCCCCTTCCCTTTCTGCACCAGCCCTCCCTGCTGGGGTGTGCCTGGTTCTGGGCAAGGTCAGTGACTCTCAGACCCTCCAAGACTTGGGCTTTAGGAAATGCAATGATTTCATGCATTTTCAGTATATACATGTCAGTATGACTTTAATATTATGGGAGCCAAACAGGTTCTTTATTTTGTCTTATCTTTATGTTGGCATTTTTGGTTATTGTTTTCTTCTCGAAGCAGATGTACAACATGTGCTTGGGGCAGAAATAGGGCCCATGCTTTGAGGTGTTGCCCAGTCATTTTGAGCCGGGTAAAATGTTAAAGGATAGCTTCCCTGGGAGCCCAGGATCAGGGCCCACAGATGATATAAGATAAAAATTACTTTCATCATTATAATTACTCCTAAATGGAGGAATGTGAGACAAAAGCACCTTTCACAAGAGTACCAAGAAATCAAAATGTTGTCCACAGAAGGCTGCCTGCTCCATGGTCAGCACAGGTGACAGAGTGTTCACAGTCTCTGGACTCCTGCCCTTCTCCTGCCCAAATCTCTGAAGCACACAGACCACTTAAAATCAGAATTGTAGAACTGCTAGACACCTTAGAGATGTCTGGCACCATTCCCTTGGACTGCAGAATAAAACACAGTAGCTCATTGTCACAAACTAATTTCAACATGATGTGCCCCCTGGATGCACTAAGTTCTTTCTCTGCAAATGTTGACTAATGTAAGTCACAGTCATACCATATAAACACTACGATGGCTGGGAAGTCATCGTAGGTAAGGGAATATTTTAGCCATGTTTATAAGCATTGGCTCACTTTGTAGAAGAGGCTGAGCTGAGTGTTTTTAAATACTATTTCAGACCTGTTTTACAGCACCCTCTGAACATACCAGAGCCTGAATCGACTAAAAGAGATAGTTGGTTTCAGTAACTTTAATACCAGAAAAATATTATACTGTCTCTATTCCTAAGGATCTTTGAGTATCTTACCCAGAGGTCCTCCACTGAGATAATGATCTTAATGATCACCATGGGCAGACGTGAAAAGGCCCGCTGAATTCGTTCCAGTTTTCCACATGACAAGAAAATCCTGATACTTGATAGGTTTCCAGATCGAGAAGACCAGAGATAAGAGGGAAATAGTACCCTGTATGGAACAACAAGGGATTTGGAGTCAATTTGGGGATCCCACTTAGGTTTCTGACACTAAAATCCTCTGTGACTCATATCATCTGAGTCCCTGTCTAACCACCTGAAAATGTGCCTACAAATATCTACACCCTAGTTGAGAATTTTAAGAGGCAGAATGCTACAAAGAGCCAGTATGATGTCTCTCAGGAACAGGTGCTCAGGAAGCCATAATTGCTATTGGGTCTATTTCTTTTCCAGAAGAAAGAACACATGTTGAATCCATATTCCTAATAGATGACTCACCAGATGATTTTCAAACCTGAAGGAAGGCCAAGAAGTCGCTTTTGTGTCATATTTCACTCAAAAATCATGTTGTTGGACTGGTGAGGACGATACGATAGCAACGTCATCACTAAGAGTGGGGAGATTCTAATTTCCATACGGCCATGTTGACCCCCTTAGCTCAGGGCCACCAGAAAGGACAGCTGAGGGGGACCACAGGCCAAGGCTGCCAGGTGTGGCTGGGGTAGGCAGAACTCTGACTTAAGGCTCAACTCCTGTCTAGGTTATTATAATGCTCTTCACAAAGAAAGTGCCATTGTGTGTGAGCCCTCATGTAGAAAAGGTTCAGAATTTCCATTGAGATTCCCTCTCTCACCTTTAGGATATGTAGCAAAGTTCCATTTAATTTTTAAACATTGAAGGACTTCCTGGTTTTCTTTTTCCTATGACTGTGGCTCAATTCCCCTGTGGTCTAAGAATAGAATCTAGTTAATTTCAGGGTTTAACATTTGTAGACTTGATTCTTGGCCCCACCTATCATCTATTTGGGTAAAGAGACTATGACCACTTGAAAATAATGTATTCTGCACTTATTATGGAATGTTCCCTATATGTCCATTAGGTCACATTTTACCAATGTTTTGTCTGCTTTTTCTGTCAGATATTGAGAAAGGTATATTAAAATCTTCAAACAATGCTGCTCTACTCAACGTTGCATTGGAGAATTTACCAGTGTTAGAAGGCAAGAGAAACAAAAAGTATAAGAATTGAGGGGATAATTGTGACTATTCAAAGATAATACGATTGTTTACATAGAAAATCCAAAACAGTGTATAAATACCCTATTATAATTAAAAATGCAATTTATAAATTTGAGATGGATTGTGTTTCCCATTGGACAGTTTCTGAAAGAAAACGTAGAACCTGTCAATCTTGGGGCAGGACATAGGGTGCACTAACCATTTAAAAGAATTCAGTGGGACTTCATAAAAATGTGACATTTCTCCTTATCTTATGACCATAAGAAAATGAAAAAGTGAACCACAGGCTGGGAAGTAAGATTTGCAATACACACACTGACAAAGACTTGTCAATAAAGAATTCCTGCTCATCAACCATAGAAAGTCTATTTATAAACGAATACTTCACAAAAGATTGACTGATGGCCAATAAGAACAGGAAAGGGTGCTCTACAGTATTATTTTCAGGAGCAGCAAGGCCTTTCCTAAAATGAAAACATACACACAAATCAGTATTCCCTAGATGGATGACGTCCTTATTTCTGAGGACAGCTTGAAGAACAGACTAGCATCAATGTAAAGTGATGGAATTCCTGACACTCAGAGGATGGACAATTGACCTCAAACTACAGTACAATTTCTAGGCATCATTCGGTCCTCTGAAGGCAGACAACTACCACACCCCTTCCTACACCACACAGGTTGCTTCCCAACACCTACCATAAAAGAAGAACATGAGAAACAGATAGGACTAGTAGGAAATAGCAAAAATCACATGTGGGGATTATCCTGAAACACATTGAACACATAACTAGTGTAAGGAAGTGTAGGGAACTAATAAGGACAGAGACTCAAGAGGTACTTCTTTGGGAAATGCCGTCTGAAATCGTCACACCTTGCTACCAGCAAATGAGGGCTCTGAGCATACCCTAGGGTTTGCTCACAAGGGTCTGCAACACCATCGCTGAGGACTGAAACTCTTCAAGACCTCAAAGCTTGCCTGATTGACTATTGGACTAAGAGATTCCCATGTTCTGAAAACAGATACCAACTCATTGAAAGGTTCATCTGGGCTCTCTCGGAGGCCCTACAAGAAGCTGAACCATTCACTGAAAATCAATTACACACACACACAAACACACACACACACACACACACACACACACACACACACACACACACTCCTGTCATTTCAGCAATTACTTAAACATTCAAGGTTCTTCCTACCTTTCCTTTTTCACATTGATATTTATACTCACATGAAATGTCATCATTTCTAATGAACACTGATGTCAAAATAGAGATCCATTGACACAATATTCACAAAATGGAACTTCCCTGCTGTCATTTTCAATATAGCGTTTTTTAAATTTCATACATATTTTAGGTTTTTGGTAACTTATACAGGAGAAGATCAGCATTGAAAAACTCTGAATACTGACAATGAGTTTTAAGCCTAGAGAACAAAAATTGTCCAATTTCATAGATAATAAGGAACCAAAGGCAAAGCATGGAAGCTGTAGTCGAATAATTTTACACATGTGCATCCTCTATTATTCTACTACTGAGGGGCGTGTTTTATTACCACTAAACATGCATCAATTGTCTTCCACGTGCACCTGCACAGGTATAATGAATTACTACAGTAGAATGAAATGACTGGGAACTACTTAGCGGCATCTATAATGAACAACGAAATTTCGATCTTATATTCGGTGAACTTCCACTGTCTGTCCCTTTAGACAATGGACCCTAAACAGAAGGGGGAATGAACCACGAGAGACTATGGACTCTGGGAAATAAACTGAGGGCTTCAGAGGGGAGAGGGGTGGGGGATTGGGATGGGCCAGTTATGGGTATTAAGGAAGGTATATATTGCATGGAGCACTGGGTGTTATATGCAAATAATGAATCATGGAACACTACATCAAAAACTAAGGAAATACTGTATAGTGACTACCATATCATAATAAAAAATTATTATTAGAAAAAAATTAAAGGTAAAAAAAAAAAACCACTACAGCTTCTCTGTTTCAAGAACCATCACAATTGAGAAAAAACTAACTTCCAATCCCTAAAGCAAAACACAGACCAAATTCCATTTCACTCCCCTTTATTCACATTCTCTGTGGGTTCTAAGCTATTTCCCTAACTCCTTTCCTGCTGAACAGGGAGCCTCGCCTCGATCCCAGAACCCTGGGATCATAACCTGAGCCAAAGGCACATGCTTAACTGGCTGAGCCAGCCAGGAGCCCCAGCCATGTTTTTCTTAAGCAAAAGGACAATTTCTCACAATGCCTTCACATGACTTCACATGGTACCAGACACCTGCATTTGCCTCTAGGAGGTTGCAGATGAAGGCGATTGCAAACTCTCACAGTGGTTTATCAAATACAATGACCTGCCTGGTGACAGTGAAACTCTTATGAGCCCACGAGAGGGTGCTGTGACACTCAGCTGTGGCTGGGCTGGCACAGAGAACCAAATCCATTTCCCTGCCTGATGTCTGTGAGGAACAGATGCCCCCACTGTGAATGAGACCCTGCCACTGAGCTGTCCAGAGATGGCCATCCTCACGGAGGATGAGGATAAAGGACAATGCCTGAGGAGACCTCATCTGTCTCTTTTATCTTTTCATATTTTTGACAGTGGACAAATCACTGCCTAGGAGTCCCCAACTACCTTAGTCTCATCTGTGAATGGCCAAGAGGTTTTACAAAACACTTAAGATTTTGACCTCAAAAATGCCCACAACCACTTACCATAGGGATTCAACATTAAGCAAAGATACTGTTCGTTGGAAGAGAGGTCCTGCCCACTGTTGTTTCTCACTTATATGCTCATCTTCCTTACCTCATGGTAACATAACCACCTTGATTCCTGCTTCCGTCTTCAGGAAGGCTGAGGTGACTTGAAGGGCATTACCCTGACATCGTTCTTTCTTAGCAATAAGATGTGGACATTTCCCTAGTCCTACACCCCCAAAGTTGAATCGGAATCAGGATTGAGGAGGCTGATGAGAGTTGAAGGTGTTTTCCTGTACACGGTGGTTTATTACCAATAAGGATGGGTCAGAGTCCTCGAAATTCCAGAACCTTTTCATTAATGCTTCCTACTCGTGAAAGATGATGTACATTGGTCTTTCCCTGTATAGTGTGGTGACTCAGAGAACAGTGCTTAGCCCTTTCGTCAGACTTCCACGACCACTTTGGGGCTGGCTTCCATATTCACAAAGGATGATGTTAGGGCTAAGAGGGTTCCTGTACACTGTTATTTCTTACAGATAAGTGTATGGCATTTTTGTTACATTGCCAGAGCCACTTATCGCAGTGCTTGCCGGCCTCCTGGGGATGAACCCTAAGCCTAGGTCGGCCCCCGAGGGGCCCTTCCCAAGGGGCCTGGTGCCACAACGCCGGGGATTGGGGCCCCCGAGCCCAGCGCCGGAGTCACCCTGCCGCCCCACAGCAACCCGGGCTGCTAGGGGCACCGACAGTCTTTCAGGGCGAGAGAACGGGCAGGGCCCTCCAAGCCCCCGGCGACTTTTGAAGGCCCCCCACGCCAAAACGCTTGGGCCCACACTCCCTCTCGCCAGTGCCCTCACCTCGGCCTGCCCCTCCGCCTGCTGCAGAGCTGGCGGAAAGGGCCTGCTGGAGTCCTGGGGGCTAACACTTACCCTAGGTCGGCCCCCAAGGGGCCCCTCCCAAGGAGCCTGGCACCGCAATGCTGGGGATTTGGGACCCCCGAGCCCCAGGGCTGGACTCACTCTGCCAACCCGCAAGCACCCAGGGCGCTAGGGGCATTGCCAGTCATTCAGGAAGAGAGAACGGGCAGGGCCCTCTGATCCCCCTGCGAACTTCGAAGGCCCCCCGCGCAAAACTCTGGCTCCCACGCTCCTGCTCGCCTGCTCCCTAATCTCGGCCCACCCCTCCGCTCGCTGCAGAGTTGGCAGATCCGGCCTGCTGGCTTCCTGGGGGCTAACCCTATCCCTAGGTCACCCCCAAGGGGCCCCTCCCAAGTGGCCTGGCGCCACATGCCAGGGATTGGGGACCCCCAAGTCCCAGCGCCGGACGCACCCTGCTGCCCCGCTGCCACATGGGGAGCTAGGGGTGTCGCCAGTCCTTCAGGGCTACAGAACGGGCAGGACCCTCCGAGCCACGTGCGACCTTCGAAGGCACCCCGATCCAAAGCCAAATGCTCTGGCCCACGCTCCCGATCGCCAGCTACCTCACCTCGACCCAAACCTCCATTCACTGCACATGGGCGGAATGAGCGTGCCAGTCTCCTGGGGGCTAACCCAAACCCTAGATCAGCCCCTGAGGGGCACGTCCCAAGGGGCCTGGCGCCACAACGCCAGGTATTAGGGACCCCCGAGCCCCAGCGCCGGACTCACCCTGCTGCCCCGCCGCCACCCGGGATGCTTGGGGTGCCCCTGGTCATTCAGTGCGGGAGAACGGGCAGGGCCCTCCGAGCCCACGGCGACCTTCGAAGGCCCCCCCATGAAAAACGCTTGAGCCCACGCTCCCGCTCCTCAGCGCCCTCACCTTGGCTCGCTCCTCCACTCGCTGCAGAGCCAGTGGATGAGGCCTGCCCTCCTCCTGGGGCTACCCATAACCCTAAGTTGGTCCCTGAGGGGCCCCTCCGAAGGGGCCTGGCACCGCAATGCCTGGGATTTGGGACCCCCGAGCCCCAGCGCCGGACTCACTGTGTTGCCCCGCCACCACCCGGGCCACTAGGAACACCGTTGGTCATTCTGGGAGGGAGAACTGGCAGATCCCTCCGATCCCCTGGCGACCTTCGAAGGCCCCCCGCGCCAAAACGCTTGGTCCCATGCTCCAGCTCGCCTGCGCCCTCACCTCGGTCCGCCCCTCCGCTCGCTGCACAGCCTGTGGATCTGGACTGCCAGCCTCCTGGGTGTTACCCTAACCTTTGGTGGGCGCCGGAGGGGCCCATCCCAGGTTCCTATTGCCGCAACACCGGGGATTCGGGACTCCCGAGCTCCAGCGCCCAAATCACCCTCCCGCCCTACAGCCACCTGGGCCCCTAGGGGCGCCGCCATTCATTCAGGGAGGGAGAATGGCAAGGGCCCTCCAAGTCACCGGCCACCTTCGAAGGCCCCCCGCACCAAAACGCTTGGGCCAACGCTCCCGCTGGCCAGCGCCCTTACCTCGGCCCTCGCCTCCGCTCCGCACACAGCTGGTGGATCGGGCCTGCGGGCCTTCTGGGGGCTAAGCCAAACCCTAGGTCAGCCCCCTATTGGCCCCTCCCTAGGGGCCTGGCGCCACAATGATGGGGATTGGGGACTCCTGAGCCCCAGCGCCGGACTCACCATGCCCCCCACTGCCACCCGGGCCACAAGGGGCACCCCCGGTCATTCAGGGCGGGAGAACGGGCAGGACCCTCTGAGCCCCTGGTGACCTTCGAAGGCCCCTCGCTCCAAAATTTTGGGCCCACGTTCCCGCATGCCAACGCCCTCATCTCAACCTGCCCCTCCGCTCACCGCACAGCCAGCAGATTGGGCCTACTGGCCTCCTGGGGGTAACCCTAACCCTAGGTCGGCACCCGAGGGGGCCCTCTCAAGGGGCCTGGGGCCGCAACGCTGGGGATTGGTGACCCCCGAGCCGCAGCGCCAGACTCACTTTGCTGCTCCACTGCCACCAGGGCAACAAGGGGCCCCTATGGTCATTTAAGGCGGGAGAACGGGCAGGGCCCTCCGAGCCCCCGGCAACCTTCGAAAGCCCCCCCAGGCAAAACACTTCGGCCAACACTTCCGTTAACCAGTGCCCTCACCTCGGCCCACCCCTCCACTTGCTGCACAGCCTGCGGATCAAGCCTCCCAGCCTCCTGGGGGCTAACACTAACCCTAGGTAGGCCCGCTAGGGGCCCATCCCAAGGGGCCTGGCTCCGCAACAACGGGGATTTGGGACCCCGGAGCCCCAGCACCAGACTCACACTGCCGCTACGCTGCTCCCAGGGCTGCTAGGGGCGCTGCCGGTCATTCAGAGCTGGAGAATGGGCAGTGCCCTCCAAGCCACGGCAACTTTCGAAGGGTTCCCTCGCCAAAACGCTTGGGCCCACGCTTCCACTCTCCAGTGCCCTCACCTCGGCCCGCCCTTCCGCACGCTGCACAGCCAGCAGATCGGGCCTCCCAGCCTCCTGGGGGCTAACACTAACCCTAGGTAGGTCTCCTAGGGCCCCATCCCAAGTGGCCTGGCGCCGCAACGCTGGGTGTTGGAAACCCCCGAGGAGCAGCGCTGGACTTACCCTGCCGTCCCGCCGCCACATGGGCCGCTAGGGGCGCCGCTGGGCATTCAGGGCGGGATAACTGGCAGGGCCCTCCGAGCCTCCGGTGAAATAAGAAGGCCCCCCACACCAAAACGCTAGGTACCACGCTACCGCTCGACTGCGCCCTACCACGGTCAATCCCTCTGCTCACTGCACAGTCGGCGGATCGGGACTGCTGGCCTCCTGGGGGTTAACCTAACCCTAGGACAGTCCCCGAGGGGCCCCTCCCAAGGGGCCTGGCACCGCAACGCTGGGGATTGGGGAAACCCAAGCACGAGTGCCGGACTGACCCTGCCACCCCGCTGCCACCCAGGGAGCTAGGGGCGTCGCTGGTCCTTCATGGCGGGAGAATGTGCAGGGCCCTCCGAGCCCCCGGCGACCATCGAAGGCCCTAGCCCCAAAATGCTTGGGCCCACATACCCGCTCCCCTGCACCCTCACCTCGGCCCACCTCTCCACTCCCCACACAGTTGGGAGATCAGGCCTGCCGGCCTCCTGGGGGCTAACCCTAACCCTAGTTCAGTCCCTGAGGGCCCCTCCAAAGGGGCCTGGCGTTGCCACGCCAGGGATTGGGGACTCTCGAGCCCCAGCGCTGGACGCACCCTGCCGCCCTGCCGCTACCCGGGCCGCTAGGGACGCCGCCGGTCATTCAGGGCAGTAGAGCGGGCAGGGCCTCAGAGCTCCTGGTGACCCTCGAAGGCCCCCAGCGCCAAAACACTTGGGCCCACGAACCCTGTCGCCAGCGCCCTCACCTCGGCCCGCCACTCCACTCACTGCACACCTGGCAGATCGGGCCTGCCGACCTCCTTTGGTCTAACCCTAACACTAGGTCGGCCCACGAAGGCCCCTCCCAAGGTGCCTGGCGCAAAACACGCTGGGGTTTGGGGACCCCCGACCCCAGCGCTGGAATCACCCTGCAGCCCCACCGCCACCCTGGCCGCTAGGGGTGCCGCCGGTCATTCAGTGCGGGAGAACGTGCAGTGCCCTCCGAGCCCCCAGCGAACATTGAAGGCCCATGAGCGAAAACTCTTGGGCCCACGCTCCCCCTCGTCAGCGTCCTCACCTCGGCCAGCACCTCCGTACGCCTGCCGGCCTCCTGGGGCTAACCCAAACCCTACTTTGGCGCCCAAGGGGCCTCTCCCAAGGGGCCTGGCACCGCCACGCTGGGGATTGGGGACCCCCGAGCACCAGCGCCTGATTCACCCTGCTGCCCCGCCACGACCCGGCCCGATAGGGGCGCCGTCCTCATTCAGGATGGGAGAACGGGAATGGCCCTCCGAGCCCCCGGCGACCTTCGAAGGCCCACCGCGCCAAAACGCTTGGGCTCTCGCTCCAGCTCGCCAGCGCCCTCAACTTGGCCCGCCCCTCCGCTCGCCACACAGCCGGCGGATCGGGCCTGCCGGCCACCTGGGACTAACCATAACCCTAGGTCGGTCCTCGAGGGGCCCATCCCAAGGGGCCTGGAGCAGCAACGCCTGGGATTGGGGACCCCCAAGCTCCAGCACTGGACTCACCCGGCTGCCCCACCGCCACCCAGGGTGCTAGGGGTGCCGCCGGTTATACAGGGCAGTAGAACGGGCAGGGCCCTCCGAGACTTCGACGACCTTCGAAGGCCCACTTTGCAAAATGCTTGGAGCCATGCTCCCACTCGCCAGCGGCCTCACCTCGGCTCGCCCCACCGTATGCCACACAGCCTGCGGATTGGGCCTGCCGGCCTCCTGGGGCTAACCCTACACCCAGGTCCCCCCCGAGGGGCCCCTTTCAAGGGGCCTAGCGCCACAACGCCGGGGATTGAGGACACCCAAGCCCCTGCGTGGGACTCACCCTGCCTTCCCGCCGCCACCCGGACCGCTAGGGGCGCCACGGTCATTCAGGGCGGGAGAACGGGCAGGGGCTTCCGAGCCCCTGGCGACATTCGAAGGCCCCCCGCACCAAAACGCTTGGGGTCACGCTCCTGTTTGTCAGCGCCCTCTTCTCAGGCCGCCCTTCCGCTTGCCGAAAGCTAGCGGATCGGGCCGGCCTGCTTCCTGGGGGCTAACCCTAACCCTAGGTCGGACCCCGAGGGGTCCCTTCCAAAGGCCTGGCGCCACAATGCCGGGGATTGGGGACCCCCGAGCCCTAGCGCTGGACTCACTCTACTGCCCCTCCCCTACCGGCCCCTAGGGGCGCCACCGGTTATTCAGGGTGGGAGAACCTGTAGGGCGCTTTGGGCCCCCGGCGACTTTCAAATGCCCCCAGCGCCAAAACGCTTAGGCCCACGCTCCCGCTCGCCAGTGCCATCACCTCTGCACGCCACTTCACTCGCCGCACACCTGGCCGATCAGGCCTGCCAGCCTCCTGGGGGCTAACCCTAACCCAAGCTCGGCACCCAAGGGGCCCCTCCAAGCGGCCTGGCGCCGCAATGCCAGGGAATGGGGACCCCCGAGCCCCATTGCCAGTCTCATCCTGCCGCCACGCCACCACCCAGGCTGCTAGGGGTGCCGCTGGTCATTCAGGGTGGGAGAACAGGAAGGGCCCGCTGAACCCCCGATGATTTCGAAGGCCCCCCGTGCCAAAACACTTGAGCCCACGCTCTTGCTCTCAACCGCCCTCACCTGGGCCCACGCCTCCACTTGCCGCACAGCCGGCGGATTGGGCCTACTGGCCTCCTGGGGGCTAACAATAACCCTTGGTTGGCCCCAGAGTGGCCCATCCCAAGGGCCCTGGATCCGCAACGCCTGGGATTGGGGACCCCCGAGCCCCAGCACTGGACTCACCCTGCCGCCCCTCTGCAACCCGCACCGCTAGGTGCGCCATCGGGCATTCAGCGCGGTACAACGGGAAGGGCACTCTGAGCCCCCAGCGACTTTTGAATGCCCCCCACGCCAAAACTCTTGGGCCCACGATTCCACTCAACAGCGCCCTCACCATGGCCCGCCCCTCTGCTCGCCACACAGCTGGGAGATCGGGTCTGCCGGCCTCCTGGGGGCTAACAGTAATGCTCGGTCGGCCCCCTAGAGCCCTTCCAAAGTGGCCTGGCGCCCCAACACCGAGGGCTGGGGACACCGAGCCCCAGCGCCTGACTCACCATACCGCCCGTCCTCTACCCGGGCCGCTAGGGTAGCCGCCGGTCATTCAGGGCGGAAGAACGTGCAGGGCCCTCTGAGCCTCCGGCGACCTTTGAAGGACCCCCACGCCAAAACACCTGGGCCCATGCTCCCGCTCGCCAGTGGCCTCACCTCCGCCTGACCCTCCGTTCGCCGCACAACTGGTGGATCGGGCCTGCCGGCCTCCTGGAGGCTAACCCAAACCCTATGTCAGCCCCCGAGGGGCCCCTCCCAAGGGGTCTGGTGCTGCAATGCCGGGGATTAGGGATCCCCGAGCCCCAGCACCGTACTCACCCTGCCGCCCCTCCGCAACCCGAGCCGCTAGGTACGCAGTTGGGCTTTCAGCGAGGTAGAACGGGAAGTGCGCTCTTAACCCCCAGTGACTTTCGAATGCCCCCACGCCAAAATGCTTGGGCCCGGGCTCCCGCTCGACAGCGCCCTCACCTCGGCCTGCCCCTCTGCTGGCTACACAGCTGGCGGATCAGGCCTGCCAGCTTCCTGGGGGCTAACCCTAAACCTAGGTCGGCCCCCGATGGGCCCCTCCCAAGGAGCCTGGAGCTGCAAGGCCTGGGATTGGGGACCCCCGAGCCCCAGCGCCGGACTCATACGGCCGCCCCACCGCAACCTGGGGTGCTAGGGGCGCCGCCGGTTATTCAGGGCAGAAGAACGGGCAGGGCCCTCCAAGCCCCCGCCGACTTTTGAAGGCCCCCCACACTAAAACGCTTGGGCCCACGCTCCCACTCCCCAGCGCCCCCACCTCGGCCCGCCCCTCCGCTCGCCGCACAGCTGGTGGATCGGGCCTGCCGGCCGCCTGGAGCTAACCATAACCCTAGCTTGGCTCCTGAGGGGCCCATCCCAAGGGGCCTGGCGCCACCATGCGGGGGATTGGGCACCCCCAAAGCAACCTGCCGGACGCACCCTGATGCCCCGCCACCACCCGGGCCGCTAGAGGCGCCGCCGGTCATCTGGGTTGGAGAATGGGCAGGGCCCTCCGAGCCTCCGGTGACATTTGAAGTCCTCCCACGCCAAAATGCTTTGGCCCACGCTTCCGCTCACCAGCGCCCTCACCTCGGCCAGCCCCTCCACAAGCCGCACAACCGCCGGATCGGGCCTGCCGGCCTCCTGGGGACTAACAGTAGGTTGGATGTGGAGGGGCCCCTCCCAGGGGTCTGGCGCCACCACGACAGGGATTGGGGACCCCCGAGCACCAGCGCCAGACTCACCCTGCCACCCTGCCGCGACCCGGCCCGCTAGGGGCGCCGTCCTCATTCAGAGTGGTAGAATGGGCAGGGCCCTCCAGTCCCCTGCGACCTTCAAAGGCAACCCGCACCAAAATGCTAGGTCCCACGCTCCCGCTCACCAGCACCCTCACCTGGGTCCGCCACTCCGCTCTCCACACAGCTGGTGAATAGGGCCTGCTGGCCACCTAGGGGCTAACCCTAACTCTAGGTTGGCCCCCGAAGGGCCCCTCCTAAGGGGCCTGGCGGCCCAATGCTGGGGATTGGGGACCCCCAACCCCATCGTCAGTTACACCCTGCCGCCCCGCCCCACCCGGACCGCTAGGGATGCCACCGTTCATTCAGGGTGGGAGAACGGGCTGGGCCCTCCGAAAACTGCCGATCTTCGAAGGCGCCCCAAACGAAAACACTTGGGCTCAGGCTCATGTTCACCAGCACCCTCACCTCGGCCCAACTCGCCGCTCGACGCACAGGTGGTGTATCGGACCTGCTGGACTCCTGGGGGCTAACCCTAACCATAGGTCGGCACCCCTGGGGCCCTTCCCAAGGGGCCTGGCATCGCAACGCTGGGGATGGGGACACTGAGCCCAAGTGCCAGACTCACCCTGCTTCCCTTCAGCCACCCAAGCCGCTAGGGGCCCACCGTTCAATCAGAGCAAGAAAATGGTTAGGGCCCTCCGAGCACCCGCTGACATTCAAAGGCCCCCCGTGCTTGGCTTGGGCTCATGCTAAGGCTCGCCAGCGCCCTCACCTCGGCCCAACCCTTCGCGTGTTGCACAGCCGCTGATTGGGACCACTGGCCTTCTGGGGGCTAACCGTAACCCTAGATTGACCACCGAGGGGCCCATCCCAAGGGGCCTGGCGCTCCAACGCCGGAGATTGGGGATCCTGAGCCTCAGCACCTGACTCACCCTGCCACCCAGCTGCCACCCAGGGGCTTGGGGTGCTGCCGTTCATTCAGGGCGGGAGAACAGGCAGGGCCCTCCGAGACACGGCGACCTTCAAAAGCCCCCCGCGCCAAAACACCCGAGCCCACGCTCCCGCTCACCAGCGCCCTCACCTCGGTCCGACACTCCAGTCTCCACACAGCTGGCGAATAGGGCCTGCCGGCCTCCTAGGGGCTAAACCTAACCCTAGGTTGGCCCCCGAGGGGCCCCTCCCAAGGGGCCTGGCGCCGCAACACCGGGGATTGGGGATACCCGAGCCGCAGCGCCTGACTCACCCTGCCGCCCCGCTGCCACCTGGGCAGCTAGGGGCACTGCCGGTCACTCAGGGAGGAGAATGGGCATGGCCCGCCGAGTCCCCAGAAACATTAAAAGGCCCCCGGAGCCAAAATGCTTGGGCCCAAGCTCCCTCTCGACAGAGACCTCACCTCGACCCACCACTCCATTCGCCGCACAGCTGGCGGATTGAGCCTGCTGGCGTCCTGGGGGCTGACCCTAACCTAGGTCAGCCCCCGAGGGGCCCCTCCCAAGGGGCCTGGCGCCGCAACACAGTGGATTGGGGACCCCTGAGACCCAGCGCCGGACTCACCTGCTGCCGCGCCACCACCCAGGCCGCTAGGGGAGCCACGGATCATTCAGTGTGGGAGAACTGGCAGGGTGCTCCATTTCCCCTGCGACCTTCAAAGCACCCTTGTGCAAAAAGGTGGCTCCCACGCTCCTGCTCACCAGCGCCCTCCCCTTGGCCCGCCCCTCTGGTTGCTGCAGAGCTGGTGGATAAGGCCTGCCGGGCTCCTGGGGGCTAACCAAAACCCTAGGTCGGCCCCATGGGGGACATCCCAAGGGGCCTGGTTCTGTAACGCTGGGGTTTGGTGACTCAGAGCCCCAGATCCAGACTCACCCTGCCGCACTGTCGCCACCCGGGCCGCTAGGGACGCCGCAGGTCATTCAGGGCGAGAGAAGGGCCAGGGCCTTCTGAGCCCCCGGTGACTTTCAAGGGCTCCCTGGTCCAAAACGCTGGTGCCCACGCTCCCACTCCCCACGCCCTCACCTTGGCTTGCCCCTCAGCTCTCAGCCCAGCGGGTGGATTGGGCCTGCCGGCCTCCTGGGTCTTAACCCTAATCCTAGGTCGGCCCCTCAGGGGCCCCTCCCAAGGGTCCTGCTGCTGCTACACTGGGGATCGGGGACCCCAAGCCCCAGAGCCAGAATCACCCTGCCTCAATGCCGCCACCCGGGCCTCTAGGGGCGCCGCCGGTCATTCAGGGCGGGAGAACGACAGGGCCCTGGAGAAACCAGCGACATTTGAAGCCTCCCACGCCAAAATGCAGGGGCCCACGCTCCCGCTCGGCAGCGCCTTTACCTCTGCCCGCCCACCTCTCGCCGCCCAGCCAGAGGATTGGGCCTGCCAGCCTCCTGGGGGCTAACTCTAACCCTAGGTCAGCCCACGAGGAGCTCCTCCCAAGGGGCCTGCCCCTGCAACGCCGGGGATTGGGGATCCCCAAGCCACAGTGCAGGACTCACCCTGCTGCCCCACCGCCAACGGAGCCACTAGGGGCGCCGCTGGTTATTCAGGGCAGGAGAAAGGGCAGGGCCCTCCGAGCCATGGCAACATTGCAAGGCCCAAGGCGCCAAAACCCTGGGGCCCATGCTCCCGCTCGCCATCGCCCTCAACTCGGCCCACACCTCTGCCCTTCGCACAGCTGGCAGATCTGGCCTGCCGGCCTACTGGGCGCTAACCCTACACCCTAGGACGGCCCCTGAGGGTCCCTTCCTAAACGTGCCGCTAGGGGCACCACCATTCATTCAGTGTTGGAGAACTGGCAGGGCCCTCCGAACTCCCTCCAACCTTCGAAGGTGCCCGGAACCAAAACGCTTCGGTCCAGGCTCATGTTCACCAGCACCCTCACCTCAGCCCACCGCTCCAATCACCGCACATGTGGTGTATCGGGCCTGCCAGCCTCCTGGGGACTAACCCTAAGTGTAGGTCAGCCCCTGAGAGGCACTTCCTGAGTGGCGTGGCTCCGCAATGCCGAGGATGGGGACCACAAGCCCATGTGCCGGACTCACCCTGTTGCCCTTCAGCCACCCGAGCCGCTAGGGGCCCTGCTAGTCATTCAGAGCGGGAGAACGGGCAAGGCACTCCGAGGCCCCGGCGACTTTCGAAGGCCCTCCTGCACCAAAATGGTTGGGCCCATGCTGCCGCTCACCAGCGCCTTCACATTGGCCCACTCCTCCGATCGCCGCACAGCCGTTGCATCGGTCCTGCTGGCCTACTGGGGTCTAACCCTAAACCCTAACCCCTAACCTTAAACCCTAAACCTTAACCCCTAACCCTCACCCTAACCCTAACACTAACCCCTAACCCTTACCCTAACCCTGACCCTAACCTAAACCTAACCCTAAACCCTAATCCTTAAACCCTAAACCCTACATTAACACTAAACCCTAAATCCTAACCCCTAACCCTAAACCCGAAACCCTAAACACTAAACCCTTACCTTAACCACTAAGCCAAACCCCAAACCCTAACCCTAAACCCTAACCATACCCCGACCCCTATCATAACCCTAACCCTACCCCTTCAGCTAACCCTACCCCTAACCAGTAACGTAACCCTAACCCTTACCCTAACCCATACTCTAACCCTAACTTTAACCCATACCCTAACCCGAACCCTAACCTGTACCCTAACCCTAACACGTACTCTAACGCGTACCCAAACCTGTACCCTAACCCTAACCCTAAACTGTACCCTAACCCATAACTTAAACTGTACCCTAAACTTAACCCTAACAAGTACCCTAACCCATACCCTAACCTTAACCCTGAACCCTGACCATAACCCATACCCTAACTCGTACCATACCCGTACCCTAACCGTACCCGTACCCTAAACCTAACCCATACCCTAACCGTAAACCTAAACCCTAAACCGTAACCCGTACCCTAACCCTAACCAGTACCCTTACCTTAACCTTAACCCATACCCTAACCTGTACCCTATCCCTAACCCGGACCCTAACCCATACCCTAACCCATACCTAACCCTAACCTGTACCCTAACCCGTACCCACACCCATACCCTAACCCTAAACTGTACCCTATCCCTATCCCTAACCCATTCCCTAACCCGTACCCTAACCCTAACCCTAAACCATAACCTGGCCTGTACCATAACCCTAAACTGTACCCTAACCCTAACCCGTACCCTAACCCGTACCCTAAACCGTACCCTAATCTGAATGCCAACACTAACCATAACCGTACCCTAATGCGTACCCTAACCAGTACCCTAACCCTAATCCGTACCCTAAACTAACCCCTACTCCAACCCTAACCCTAACCCTAAACCCAAACCCTAAACCCTAACCCGTACCCTGAACCCTAATCTGTACCCTAACCCATAACGTCTAACTTGTAACCCCTAAACCCAAACCTAACCCATACCCTCTCCTTACCCTAACCCTAAACCCTACCCTCTCCCATACCCTAACCATAATCCATACTCTAACCTTAACCCGTACCCTAATCCGTACCCTAACCCCGGGGATTGGGTACCCCTGGAACACACCACGGGACTCAGCCTGCCACCCCTCAGGAAACCATGCCCCTTGGGGCGCCGCAGAGCATCCCGTTCAGGAGAACTGGTAGGGCCCCTCTGAGACCCCAGCGATCCTCGGCGGCCCCCTACACCCCAACCCTGAGGCCCACGCTCATCCCGCCCCACGCCTTCCCTTCAGCTTGCCACTGAGCGCGTCGCAGAGCTGGCAGATCAGGCCTGCCGGGTTCCTGGGGCCTAGACCTGACACTAGTTTGGCTGGGTAGGGCCCCTCCCCTGGGTCCCGGTGCCACAGCCCCAGGTACTGGGGACACCTGAGCCCCACTGCAGGATAAAGCCTGCCAGCCCACAGGAAACCGTGCCCCTTGGGAGGCTGTAGAGCATTCAGGGCGGGAGAACCAGGAGGGCCCCCAGAGTCCCCTGCGAACTTCAGTGATCCCTAAACCCAAGCTTGAAGCCCATGCTCACCCCACCCCACACCCTCACCTCAGCCCGCGGCAGTGCTCGCCACATAGCGGGCAGATCTGGCCTGCGGGGTTCCTGGGCCCCAACCCTAACCCTAGTTCATCTGTGGAGGGGCCCCTCCCCAGGAGCCTGGAGCCAGAGCCGCGGGGATTCGGGACACCTGAGCCCCACAGCAGGACTCAGTCTGCCACCCCGCAGGAAACCGTGCGCCTTGGGAGGCCATAGAGCGTTCAGGGTGGGAGAACCAGGAGGGCCCTCCTGAGCCACCAGCGAACGTTGGCGGCCTCCCGCAACCCAACCCTGAAGCCCACGCTCACCCTCCCTGCACCCTCACCTCAGCCCATGTAGCTCGCCATACAGCCAGCAGATCGGGCCTGCGGGGCTCCTGGGGCCTAACCCTAGCCCTAGGTCGGCCGCGGGTGTGGGGGACTCCCAGGGGCCTTACACCACAGCCCCAGGGAATTGGGGTACCTGTACCACACCGCAGGACTCAGCTTGCCACCGGAAAGGAAACAGTGCCCCTTGGGGCTCTACGGAGCCTACAGGGCATGAGAACATGGGGAGGCCCCCAGGGCCTATCCCCACTTTTGGCAGCCCCCCGTGCCCCAACCCTGAGGCCTATGTTCAACATCCCCCATGGCCTCCTCTCAGCCCTCCACAGAGCTCGCTGCACAGCCTGCAGATTGTCCTTGCCGGGCTCCTGGACCCTAAACCTTACACTAGGTTAGCCACAGAGGGGCCCCTCCCCAGGGTCCTGGCACCCTACTCCGGGGGATTGGGGACACACAAGCCCCACTGTAGGACTCAGCCTGCAGCCCACAGGAAACTGTGCCGTTTTGGGGCACAACAGAGCATTCAGTGCAAGAGAATTGGGGCACCCCTGAGAGCCCCTTCTGGTGAACCCCGACATTTGTGGGCCATTCCGGATGAAACCCCAAGGCTCACACTCACCCACGCTTGTGCCCTCATCTCAGTCGGCCTGGGAGTTCTCTGAGCACTGGGCAGTTTGGACCTGCTGTCTCTTGAGGCCTAACCTAACCCTGGGTCTTCTGCTGAGGGTCCCTCCCTGTTTGCCTGCCTCCAAGGCACCAGGCATTGGGCTCACCTCTGCACGACTAGAGGACTCAGCCTGCCCCACAGCAGGAAACTGTCATTTGGGGCTGCAGCAAGGATTCATAGGAAAATCGGAGGGCCCTCCTCAGCCCATCGCAGGCAACCCCCACTTTCAGAGATCTCCCCGGATCCAATTAGTAGCTTCAAACTGACCTTTAAACTTGCTCTCCAAGGAGATCTTTTGAAATTATCCACACTTCCAACCGATGGCACCATCCAGCTTCAGAGACTTACCCAGCTTTAGGTCTTGAGATGGATTAAAATGGGAAGTCACTTCACTGATGACGACGTACTGGTGACCAAAAGATACATGCATAAATGCTTCATATCACTTGGCTTCAGGGAAATGCAAATCTAAACCCCTATAGATGCCATATCACACGAGGCCGAATATCTAAAAATAAGAAGACATGAAACTATATATGTTGGAGAGGATGTGGAGAAATGGGAACACTCTTACACCCCTGTACAAATGCAGTCCAGTACAGCCACTCTTGAAAATGGTACAGAGTTTCTTCAAGAAGTTATAATAAAGCTACCCTATGTCCCAGCAATTGCACTACTGGGTATTTACCCCAAAGATACAGAGGTAGTGAAGATGGGACACATGCACCACAGTGTTCATAGCAGCAATATCCATAATAGACAAGCTGCAGAAGGAGTGCAGATGACCATGGATAGATGAATGGATAAAGAAGATATGGATCATATCTATAGTGGAATATTACTCAGCCATCAGAAAGGATGAATACTTACCATCACACCTACCTGGGTGGAGCTGGAGGGTATTATGATGAGTGGAATAAGTCAATGAAAGAAAGACAATGATCATATGCTTTCACTCCTATGTGGAATATCAGAAACAAGGAAGGTGACCATAGGGGAAGGAAGGGAAAATAGAATGGGAAGTCATCAGAGAGGGAGAAAACCCATGATGGACTCTTAACTATCACAAGAAACTGATGATTGCTGGAGGAGAAGTTTGGGGGGGTAACTGGGTGAGTAGCATTAAGGAGGTCACACGATACAATGAGCACTGGGTGTTACACACAACTGAAAATTGATTGAAGACTACATCTGAAACTAATGATGTACTGTAAGTTGGCTAATTGAATTTAAATTAAAGAACAAAAGACCTTGAATAAACAATCCTAAACATTTGTATGGAACCACTAAAGATTCCGAACAGCCAGTGCAATGTGGAAAAGAAAAACAAAGCTGGAGGACTCACAATTTCAGATTTCAGGTTATACTACAAAGCTGCAGGCATCCTAACAAGAGAGTATGGCACAAAAATAGACACAGCGACCAAAGGAACAGGATACAAGTTCAAACAGAAACCAATAATTATGTGGTCCATGAATCTTCCACAAAGCAAGCAACGATATCAAAAGGGAAAAGGACAGTCTCTACAACAAATTTTGTTGGGAAAACTAGACAGCTACGCACAAAAGAATGAAATTAGACTGCTTTCTTACACAATACAGACAAACACAAAACAGTTTCAAGACCTCAATATGAGACCTGAATCCATAAAAATCCTACAGTAGGGAAGACAGTAACTTCTTGACATGGACCATATTAACGTTTTTCTAGACTGTGTCTTGAGGCAAAGGAAATGAAAGCAAAAATAAACTATTGGGAATACAGCAAAATAAAGTTTCCACATGGCAGAAGAACAATGAAAACGTAAAAATAGTAAGACAACTTACTCAAAGGGAGATGATATTTGCAAAGATCATATGCAATAAAGGGATAGTGTCCAAAACATATACAACTGATACTACTCGACCCCCAAGAAACAAATAATCCAGTTAAAAAATAGGCAGAAGACATGGACAGACATTTCTCCAAAGAAGAAATACAAATGGCCAACAGTCCCGTGAAAAGATGTTCACCATCACCCATCATCAGGAAAATGTGAATCCAAAGGACAATGAGGTAATACCTCAAACCTGTCAGAATGGCTAACATCAAAAGCACAACAAAGAACAGGTGTTGAGAGGATGTGGATAAAGGGGAATCCTCGTGAACTGTGGGTGGGAATGCAAATTGTGGTGGCCACCGTGGAAAACAGTATGAAGGTTATTGAAAAAATTAAATATAAAACTACCCTACGATCCAACAATCACACTACTTGTATTTACCCAAAGAATAGGAAAACAGTAACGTAAAAGGATACGTGCACCCCTATGTTCCTTGCACCATTATTTAGAATATCACAATATGGAAGCAACCCAAGTGTCTGTAGAAAAATTGACAAATGAGATGATAGATGTGTATTCACACACACGCACGTGCACACACACACACACACACACACATACACACACACAATGGAGTATTACTCGGCTTGAAAAAGAATGAAACCTTCCATTTGCAGCCACATGAATGGAGCTAGAGAGTATTATCCTAACTAAAATCAGGCATTCAGAGAAAGACAAATCCCATAAGATGTCACTCTAATAGGGAATTTAAGCAACAAACAAAAATAAATAACTAAAAGAGAAAAAGGAGACACACCAAAATACAAACTCTTAACAATAGAGAACAAACGGATGGTTACAAGAGGAGGTGGATAGAGGGTTGAGTGGAATAGGTGAAGGGGATTAAGAGGACACTTTTCTTGATGACCACTGAGTAATTTATAGAATTACTGAATCACTCTATTGTACACCTGAAACGAATGTAACACTGTATGTTAGCTCTACTGGAATTAAAATAAATTTCTAAAAAAGATTTTTTCTTTCAGGAACCTCTTTGAAAAAGCTTTTCCTGTGCACTGTGCATAAGCCCTACTTGGGAGGATTCGCTCTACAATAATTATTCACTACATGAATCAAATTCAGATTTCACTGAGTTCTTACCGTGGATCCCAGCCCATGGGAGCCATGGTCCTTTTCAGTCCAGGCTCAGCACCAATGCATTCAAGATTGGAAGTAGAGACACATGTCACTTCACAGTCCAGAAAGCTATTATTGTTTTTGTTTCAGTGTGAGAGACTCACAGACTTTGGGACAGGTTTCAGAGCAGGTTTATTATGGATCCTGGATCTCTACTTCAGTGTTCATTGCCTGGATCCATTTGGCTAATAGGTTCCCTGTGGATGGGCTTGCTTCCAAGCACATACATGGAAGATGCAAAGGTGGGTGGGCTTGGTGCTGGACAGGAAGAAGACCAAAAGCAGACAAGGGTCCGACCCCTCCCCTGATCCAGGAATTGCTACGGGAGAGGGTACGTGAGGTAGAATCCATGCGAAACTCCAAGGTCACCAGCTGAACACAGGAGGCACAGGTCAAGGGATCTGGAGATGCAGGGGTTGAAGGCTGCTCTGAGCTACCTCTGGGAGGAAGGGAGGGAAGGAATGAGAAGGAGACACTGCCTGCCTCTGGCCCATGCCAGCTACCCACCACTCTGACACGCATCAGTCTATGAGCTGACACAGCCTGGGCTCAGGAAGGGCTGGCTCGTGTCCCTCAATCCTCAGTGGGACAGCTGGCCCCAGGGCTCAGAGACATGCTGAGGGAGATGAGAGGGAAAGCTGCCCCACCCAGGTCATCCCCTCCTTGAGCAGACAGCCCTTCAGAACTTCTAAAAAAAACCCACTGACGGGGTTGAAAGACATGCCATGGATGAACTAAGGCATAGAGATATGTAAAATGACATTCAGTTTTAAGTTCAGGGCTGTCATCTCAGGAAGTGGGGAGAGCTTCCCTAAGAAGACTGAGGGGCGGGCAGGCCATGCTGAAAAGGGAGACATGGCTCTCCTGATTGGGGACATGTAGCCCCCTTCCAGTGCAGGGCATCACCCTCACATTACACGAGATCCATGGAAGTGTTCCATCAGGGCCAGATATTTGTCTCAAGACGGGTACCCTGGCATTGGACTGCACAGGGCACCAGGGACGAGGGCCAGATGGAGGACGGACAATACCCCGGAGGCCATGGGGCAAGAGCAGAGGCACATGACCTTGAAGATGATGATGAAATGCAGGAGGTGGCAGCATGGAGCCGGCCTGAAAGTGCCATGGGAGCAGTGCCCACAGCTACACTGACTGGGTGCCTTCTGTGCCAGGTGTGGCTGACTTCAGTGGGCTCCAGACTAGTCCTGACCACAACTCTAGGAAGTGTGCACCACCCCCGGCCTCCTCTCCCCTTGCAGCTGCTAGGAATCATGGTCACAGACCCTGGTCAGCTTTCGTGGAAACCAAGCAGTGGCTCCCACGCACGCTGCACCTCTGGTGGTGGTCCAGTGTGACCCTCGTGCCTGGCCAGACACTGATGTCTACCTGTCTCCACACAAATCCACAGACAGGAGGGTGTCCCTGAATTCCACAGCACATGATGAGACAGATCCACAGAACCCAACACCCAGTGGGTCACTCGGGACCTCACCTATGGTCATGGAGCTCACCATACCCTATTTCTGTCACTTCCCACAGAAAGCCTGGTTCTGATCCCCCACAATACCAAACATCCTGGTTGCTGACCTGGGGTCATGCCATGAACCCACATGGCACCTTTCTTTAAGTGAAGACTATGCCTACACCTCCTAGAAAATATTTCTAATGAAGTACCAGTCCATCAGGACTACGGTGTGAACGGTAGCACACAGCCTGCATGGTAGTAGTCAGTAATTCTAACGAGGGTTAACCCCAGCCCCCGTCTCACAAAACCTTCCTCCATCCCCACTGAACTCATGGTCTGCCCTCAGAAAACCCTCCAGGAAACAAACCTTTCATCTGAATGCTCTTTTCACCTTCTGCTTCAAATCTTGTCCAACCACAATGATATGAAACTAGAAATCAGTCTCAAGAAAAAAATGGGACAGTCAAAAATAGGTGGAGATTGGGGGGCCTGGGTGGCTCAGTTGTTAAGGATCTGCTTTCAGCTCAGGTCGTGATTCCAGGATCCTGGGATCTACCCCGAATCAGGCTCCTTACTCAGTGGGAAGCCCACTTCTCCCTCTCCCACCACCCTGCTTGCGTTCCCTCTCTCGCTGTCTCACTCTCTGTCAGATACTTAAATAATCTTAAATAAATGTGTGGAGATTTAACAACATGCTACTGAACAACCAACAGTCAAAGAAGAAATCAAAAAAATTTTAGAAGTACCTTGACACTGATGAAAAAGACAACTTACAAAAACTTATGGGATGCAGCAAAAGTAGCTTTATGGGGGACATTCATAGAAATTCAAGTCTTCATCAATCCATGAGAATGCTCTCCAATAAACAACCTGATTTATGTGGTAAAGAATTAGAAAAAAAAAAAAGAACAAACAAAGCCACAAATTAGTAGAAATAAGGAAATAACAAAAAGGAATGCATTAATAAATCCAACGGAGACTAAAAGGACAAAAAAAATGAAAATGAGAGCTGCCTTTTTTGGAAAGATAAACAAAACTGACAAACTTAGTTAGACTCACCAAGAAACACAGAGGACTCGAATACAATCAGGAAAGAAAGATAATGGATTCCTGTATCATATCAAAATCAAAAGAGCTCTTCAAACGTGGACACAACAACTTCTTGCAAGCCACGTCTCTAAAGGCAAAGGAAATAAAAGCAAAAATGAACTATTGGCACTTCATCAGGATAAAAACTTCTGCTCGGCAAAGCAAATGATCAAAAAAACAAAAAGGCATCCTATGGAATTGAAGAAGATATCTGCAAATAATATTACAGATAAAGGGCTGGTATCCAAGATCTATAAAGAACGCCTCAAACTCGACACCCAAAAAATGGGCAGAAGACACAAAGAGATACTTCTCCAGAGAAGACATACAAATGGCCAACAGACACATGAAAAAATGCTCCACATCACTTGCCATCAGGCAAATACAAATCAAAACGACAATGAGATACCACCATACACCAGTTAGAATGGTTAAAATTAACAAGGCAGGCGGCAACTGGGTGGCACAGTGGTTAAGCGTCTGTCTTCGGCTAAGGGCGTGATCCTGGCATTATGCGATCGAGCCCCACATCAGGCTCCTCCGTTATGATGCTGCTTCTTCCTCTCCCACTCCCCCTGCTTGTGTTCCCTCTCTCGCTGTCTATCTCTATCTCTGTGGAATAAATCAATAAAATCTTGAAAAAAAATTAACAAGACAGGAAATAAAAAAAAGTCAGAGAGGATGTGGAGAAAGCATAACCATCTTACACTACTCGTGAGGATTCAAGCTGGTATAGCCACTTTTGAAAACAATATGGAGGTTCCTCACGACGTTAAACACAGAGCTATCCTATGACCCACCAATTGCACTACTGGGTATCTACCGCATAGACACAGAGTAATGAAAAGAAGGGGCACCTGTATCCCAATGTTCATAGCAGCAATGTACATAATAGCCAAACTGATGAAGGAGCCAAGGTGTCCTTCAGCAGATGAATGGACAAAGAAGATGTGGTTCATCTACACAATGGAATATTACTCAGTCATCAGAAAGGATGAATACCCCCCATTTGCACCAACGTGGATGGACCAGGAGGGGATTATGCTAAGTGAAATTAAGTCAAGCAGAGAAAGACAATTATCATATGGTTTCACTCCTATGTGGAACGGAAGGAATAGCATGGAGGACATTAGAAGATGGAAGGGAAAAGTGAAGGGGGGAATGAGAGGCGGAGATGAATCATGAGAGACTACTGAAACTGGGAAACAAACTGAAGGCTGCAGAAAGGGAGGGGAAGGGGAATGGGTTATCCTGGTGATGGGTATTAAGGAGGGTACATATTGGGGCACCTGGGTGGCACAGCAGTAAAGCGTCTGCCTTCGGCTCAGGGTTATGGGATCGAGCCCCACATCAGGCTCCTCCGCTGTGAGCCTGCTTCTTCCTCTCCCACTCCCCCTGCTTGTGTTCCGTCTCTCGCTGGCTGTCTCTATCTCTGTCAAATAAATAAATAAATTCTTTTTTTTAAAAAAAGGAGGGCACGTGTCATAATGAGCACTAGGTGTTATATGCAAACAATGAATCATGGAACACTACATCAAAAACAAATGAAGTACTCTAGGGTGACTAACATCATTTTAAAAATGAGAAAGATATGAAATCCATACAGGAAAACTGTCACTATTTGCAAATGACATGAAATCCCGAAAGATTCCACACAAAAAAACTGTTAGAATAAACAAATTCAAGAAAGCTGCAGGATATAAAGTCGATATACAGAGACCTGTTGTCTTTATTTTTTTCAGATTTTATTTATTTATTTATTTATTTATTTATTTATTTATTTATTTAACAGGAAGAGAAAAAGCAGGAGCAGGGAGAGTGTCAGAAAGAGGGAGAAGCAGACCCTCGCTAAGCAGGGAGCCCAACATGGGGCTCGATCCCAGAACTCTGGGATCATGACCTGAGCTAAAGGCAGACGCTTCACCTATGGAGCCACACAGATGACCCAACTTGTTGCATTTCTGTATACTGATGACATACTTTCGCAAAGAGAAATTCAAAAAGCAATGCCATTTACAATTGCATGAAAAAAAAATCTAGGAATAAAAGTAACCAAGAATGAGAAAGACATAGTACACTCAACACATGGCAGAAAAGAAATGAAAAACACGTGTGTCGAGGGGGGCAGAATGTATGGGTCAAAGATTTGGAAGGCAACACACACAAATGGAAGCTTACGCCATGCTCCTTAACTGGAAAAGTTAATTATGTGAACATGTCCATCGTACCCAAAGCAATCGACAGATGTGATGAAATCCTTATCTGAATTCCAGTGGCATTATTCGAAGAAATAGAAAACAGTCCTCAAACTTGTATGGAATCACAAAAGACCCCAAATACCCAAAGCAACCTGGAGAAAGAAAGGTGCAGTCAACACACACCTGTATTTCAAGCTAGATTACAAAGCTGTTGTCATCAAAACAGGATGGTACTGGCAGAAACACAGACACCAGGTCAGTGAAACAGAACAGAAAGCTCAGAAACTTACCCACACGTAGATGATCCTAACTTACGACACAGCAGCAGAAGATATGCCATGAGGGAAGGACTGTGTCTTCAGTGAGCGGTAACAGGCAAACTGGACACTAAATGCAGAAGAATATAACTGGGTCACTTTCTTACACCACACACAAAATTTTTAATGGATGAATGATTTGAACATAAGACCTGAATCCATAAACCTCCAAGAAGACACAGGTACTAAGTCTCTCGACATTGGTTTTGGCAAAGAGTCTTCAGATCGGACACCAAATGCAAAGGCAACAAAAGCAAAAATAAACAAGTGGAACAACATCAAACTGAAATCTTCCACACGGCAAAAGAAACCATCAAAAACTTAAAAGGCCACTGACCCAATAAGAAAAAAAATATCTGCGAATCATATGTGTGAGAAGAGGCTAATATCCAAAATACACACAACACTCATACAAATCAAAACAAAAAAAAAAGTATAAAAAATGTGGGGAATATGTGAATAGATACCTTCCAAAGATGGCACACAGGTGCCAACAGACAGAAAAAGTTGTTCGGCATCACTAATCATCATCAGGGAAACATCAGTCAAACCCACAATCGGCTATCCGCTCACAACTGTTGGAACAGCAATTGTCCCAGAGACAGACACCAAGTGGGGTCAAGGGTGTGCAGACGAGGAGACACTGTGCACTGTTGGTGGGAATGGAAATTGGTGCAGCCACTGTGACAAACGGTATGGAGGTTCCTGAAAAAATAAAAGCAACTACGACATGACCCAGTAATGGCTCTACTGAGTATTGATTCGGAGAACACAAAAATACTGCCTCAAAAAGACAGATACACTCCCACGTTCACTGCAGCATTATTCACAAGAACCAGACATGGAAACACAGACCTTGGGGGCCTTATGCCAAGTAACTCCGACACAGAAAGACCAATACCAGATGCTCTCATGTACATTCCACGTGTAATAAACAAATACTGAACACATAGATACTGAGAGCAGATTGGTAGGTGCCAGATTCGGGGATGGGGTGGTAGAAACGGGTGAAGGTGGTCAAAGTCTCAATGTTTGAGTGAGAAAATCCGACAGTCATGAAATGTTCTGTCCAGCATGGAGACTAAAACTAACCCCACAGCATGGGGTATAGGTTTCCCTGCTCTTTGAAAGTACAGAGCTTCTGAGAAACCTTGCACAGCAGAAATGGTGTCAAGAAGGAATGGCCATTAATTTACATGGAACAATTAGACAGTGTGCTCAGACTCCAAAATTCCTTCTCTTTGGCTTTTCTTAGGCCTCAGCACACAAGTTTCCAATGGAGGCCCAGCATAAATGAAGATAAAGCACAGCAGAGGCTCACAAACACAATTCAAAGTGCTGGTGGCTGGATGCGGAGAGCAGTTCCCAGCGGAAGGAGCTGGTTGGGGAGCACACCGCCTTTGTCGTGCTTCTCCCCAAAACAGATGCTGAATGCGATTCTCACTGTTCACCTTTTTTCATAAGAGGGAAATCCTCTTCAGGTCTCTTCCTATTACTGAAGCTGGGTAATAACATAGTTCTTTCAAGAAATCCCAGTGTCTTACTGTGAACGTTTAAAAACGGGGGATACTTGTACTTGAGCATTGCTGAGGGACGAGATGTGAAAGGTTCTCCCAGACACAAACCTCAGCAGACCCACCGGGAAAGGCACCTTCCTCAGCATGTGGAACACGGACTACCTCCTACCTCCCGAGAAACCCTCTCCTTCCCCTCGATCACGACAACCCACAAAAGCTGGGAGTTACCCTAATTCCTCCGTTCTCCTGCTCCTAATAGCTAACCCATCAGCAAATCCTGTGAGCTGTATCTTCAAAATGGACCCAGAATAGGTCTAACCACTCCATCCAAGGCCACCTGTCTGGTCCACAGTGCCTGAGTTCCTGGAAAAGCTTCGTCATTGACCTGCCTTGCCATCTTCAACCCTCTGTCATCTGTTCTCAACATTGTAGCCAGGATGGCCCAGTGAAACAGGGTCTCATGGGGATATAGCCCTGGAATGGCTTTCTGTCACCCTCTGTCACCTCTCTGAGCTCATGTCCTAAGCTGTCTCCTGTGGCCACAGGGCCTTCTTGCTGCTCCTGGACATACCTGGAATTCTCCTGCCCCAGAGCCATTGCACATGCTTTCCCTTCTGTTTCGAATGCTCTTGATGTGTTCTCACTCACCTTCGGAGAAGTCTGAATTGGAGCGTCAGGGACAGAAGATGAGACTGTGTGTGTTGGGTGAGGCTGGTGGCCCAGAAAAAGGTTCTCTGCCAGCTCTCCGCCTGTGCCTCACTTGTCCTCAGCCAGGAACTTGCACACAGCCCACACCTGTCACAACTCTCACCCAGGAGACCCATAGCCACACCTGGAGCCCACCCTGCCCACATCCTGCTGCAGAATGCATTCAGCTCTCCTCTGGGCCCCCTGTCAGCTTTACCCAGACCTGGAACTCCCCCATCTCCTGCAAAGCTCCCGGATTCCCACTCTGCTTCCAAAATCACACTGGCGCAAGACTTTCATGAGAAAGCTATAACGCTAACTAATGAAAGGTTCACACCTACTTTCCCCTTCTGTTGCCTTTCTCTCCACCTTCTTTCCTACCTGTGCAAACTGTAACATATCAGTGGAACATAAACATGCTCTGAGACCTGAATCTTTCATTGCAGCTTTTTGAGGAATCCTTATGTGATAAGAAACTAGTGTATCCTACAACAGGGTGTTCTACAACTCTCATCTATAGAATAGTACAGCCCAAATCACTACAACTTTACCTCACTCTTCATGAAGCAGAACACTTTTTCCTTTCTTCTTTTACTTAAATTCCAGTTAGTTCACATGCCATGGAATATTCGCTTCAGGGGTAAGATTTAGTGATTCCTCACCTGCATACAGTACCCGGTGCTCATCACAAGATTCCTCCTTAATACCCCTCACCCATTTAACTCTTACCCCCACGCCCATGTCCTGAAGCAACACTCAGTTTGTTCTCCAAGTTTGAGTCTATTTCCTTGTTTGCCTCTCTCATCACCCCTCAACTCTCTTCATCTGTTTTTTTTCTGAAATTCCACAAGCGTGAGAGCATAGGATATTTGTCTTTCCTCACTGATTTTGCTTAGCTTAATACACTCTAGATCCATCCACATCCTTGCAAATGGTAAGATTTCATTCTTTTTGAAGCTGGGTCATATTCCATTATATATATGTATCCCACATCTGCTTTATCCATTCATCAGTGCATGGACTTTGGGATTCTCTCCATAGTTTGGCTACTGTGGACATTGCTGCTATAAACATTATGGTGCATGGACCCCCTTCGAATCTGCATTTTTTTATCCTTTGGGTAAATACGTAGGACAGCAATTGCTGGATCATGTGGTTGTTCAATGTTTAACTTTTTGAGGAACCCCCACACTGGTTCCCAGACTGGCTGCACCACTTTGCATTCCCACCAACAGGATGGGAGGGTTCCCCTTTAAGCAGAACATTATCTGCCGGCAATTTCATAAGAGGCAACAAAACACCTGTGAGATGCACCAAGGGTCAGGCAAGCAGTTGCAGACTTCACCCCAAGGCTCCTGACGCCAAGCCCCTTGAAGCCACCAGCATGCCACTATCCAAAAGAATTCCCAGACTCTCCTTCTGACTCCACCACCAAAGAAACTACAGAGAGAATATGGCACCTCAAAATATCGAGATAATACATTTAGTAAAACTAGAAAGTCAAGCTCAACTCTTAAACAGGAACAGGCCGCTTTGGATAATTTTGAATTTTCCCTCCACCCTAGTTTTAACTCTTCTGATGAATAAACTAATCAATGATGAAACATCACCTTTGTCAAATGACATCATCCAAGTCTGTATCAGATGAAAAAAGCCACCTAACTCTAGATACTGGCCACTAAACCATATCTTAGGCCCAATTGAATAAACACTGTTAGATGAAGGAACAAATTAGATGTTACAAACAGGCACAGAGTGAATCTCACCTTCCCTTTCTAATAAAAGAGGGTTCCTAGGAAACAGATGGTCAAAATACATTTGTCAGCAATAAATGGACAGAAATTGTGATCCCCTGCAAAGTTCTACCTCCAGGGAAACTAAGTAATTCTTGCACCAAACCCAGAATGCTGGCAGCTACTTCAATTTTACTTTGTGGCTCAACTAGAGAAAAGAGAAAAGCCCAGGAGGTTTTGGGATAATGAGAGGTTTTACCTCCAGCCCTGACATAGATAGGACATTTTGCCAAACATACCTGTGCTTTCTCTGAACACTGGCGTCCTGTGACAAGCTGCCTCGCTGACTCCGATGCTGACGTTCAAAACCTCGGGTGTCTTGTAGCCAGAGCAGAGAAGTGCTGTCAGCTGGGGAGAAGAAGGCACCTCTGACCTATAGCCTGCACACCTGCTTCGGTTTCTGGGTGCAGGGGCAACACATACTTGTTGTATATCAGTAATTATCTTCATTCTCAATAGACCAATGACCTTGCCTTTTCTGGAAAGCAGACTTACTCTTCTAAAGAAACCCTCAATTCGTCTATTCCCAATGCAATTAGAGTGGGGTCTGGTTTACGCCCTCCTTCAGGCCCCCACCTGGAGGATTTTCCTGCATGATTCTAACAGCCAATTACCACTAACCTGGGGGCACACGGGGCAAAATGCTGAAGTTGGGGGACGGCTCTGGGGCTTGCTACTGCCACACCTGTGCCTGGGGGACCAGGGCACACCCTGCTGAACTTGGGGTACTTCTCAAGATGCATCACCTGCACTGTGTCAGAGAACCGTGGGACACATCACTGAAGGTGGGGACTCTGTGAGGTCCTTACCCGCACTCTTCCCGGGGAACAGGGGAAACCCTGAAATTCTGCAACCAATCCCACAAAAGCTCAGGTGAGTGGGCGCCCTGGAGTTCACAGGTATGGGGAATAAGGCCAGTTGAGAACATGGGGCAGAAGAGACTTTAAAAGGAAAAAGAAAACTCACCTGAGTTCCCACAATGAACCCTCTCCAGGTGCCCTTCCAGAACCCTGCCTCCCACCTGGGGCGCACCCTACCCCCAGACCCCCCCACCCACGGTGCATGCTGCTCTCTAACCAGCCGGGACCTCCGCAGGGCAACTCTCTCTCTCCCAGTTCCCCTTCTTCTGTCCCAGGTTTGCACCCCACTGCAACTCTGGAACAGCCCACAGAGACGTAGCTCCACTCCCAAGAGGTGATTTGTCAGTGAGGGTGGTGCCCCAGCCCCTGGGAAGCCAGGCAAGCCGCCCTCAAGCCCCTGGAACCCTGAAAGTGCAGGGGGTCCAAGAGGTGCCTCCTCTACCCAACACCCAGCATAGGCATAGGTGGGGTCCTGGGCTGGGCTCCCCACACACACCTGGCCCATTCCAGGGACCCCTCTAGCTGCAGACCACCCTCAGAGTCCTGCCCCTTCCCTTTCTGCACCAGACCTCCCTGCTGGGGTGTGCCTGGTTCTGGGCAAGATCAGTGGCTCTCAGACCCTCCAAGGCTTGGGCTTTAGGAAATGCAATGATTTCATGCATGTTCAGTATGTACATGTCAGTATGACTTTAATCTTATGGGAGCCAAAGAGGTTCTTTATTTTTTCTTATCTTCATGTTGGCATTTTTGGTTATTGTTTTCTTCTTGAAGCAGATGTACAACATGTGCTTGGGGCAGAAATAGGGCCCATGATTTGAGGTTTTGCCCAATCATTTTGAACCGGGTAAAATGTTAAAGGATAGCTTCCCTGGGATCCCAGGATCAGGGCCCACAGATGATATAAGATAAAAATTACTTTCATCATTATAATTACTCCTAAATGGAGGAATTTGAGACAAAAGCACCTTCACAACAGTACCAAGAAATCAAAATGATGCCCACAGAAAGCTACCTGCTCCATGGTCAGCACATGTAACAGAAGTGTTCACAGTCTCTGGACTCCTGCCCTTCTCCTGACCAAATCTCTGAAGCACACAGACCACTTAAAATCAGAATTGTAGAACTGCTAGAACTCCTTAGAGATGTCTGGCACCATTCCCTTGGACTGCAGAAGAAAACACAGTAGCTCGTTGTCACAAACTAATTTCAACATGAAGTGTCCCCTGGATGCACTAAGTTCTTTCTCTGCAAATGTTGACTAATGTAAGTCACAGTCATACCATATAAACACTACGATGGCTGGGGAGTCATCGTAGGTAAGGGAATATTTTACCCATGTTTATAAGCATTGGCTCACTTTGTAGAAGAGGCTGAGCTGAGTGTTTTTAAATACTATTTCAGACCTGTTTTACAGCACCCTCTGAACATACCAGAGCCTGAATGGACTAAAAAAGATAGTTGGTTTCAGTAACTTTAATACCAGAAAAATATTATACTGTCTCTATTCCTAAGGATCTTTGAGTATCTTACCCAGAGGTCCTCCACTAAGATAATGATCTTAATGATCACCATGGGCAGAGGTGAAAAGGCCCACTGAATTCGTTCCATTTGTCCACATGACAAGAAAATCCTGATACTTGATAGGTTTCCAGATTGAGAAGACCAGAGATAAGAGGGAAATAGTACCCTGTATGGAACAACAAGGGATTTGGAGTCAATTTGGGGATCCCACTTAGGTTTCTGACACTAAAATCCTCTGTGACTCATATCATCTGAGTCCCTTTCTAACCGTCTGAAAATGTGCCTAAAAATGTCTACACCCTAGTTGAGAAGTTTAAGAGGCAGAATGCTACAAAGAGCCAGTATGTCTCTCAGGAACAGGTGCTAAGGAACACATAATTGCTATTGGGTCTATTTCTTTTCTAGAAGAAAGAACACATGTTGAATCCATATTTCTAATAGATGACTCACCAGATGATTTTCAAACCTGAAGGAAGGCCAAGAAGTCGCTCTTGTGTCGTGTTTCACTCAGAAATCATGTTGTTGGACTGGTGAGGACAATACGATAGCAACGTCATCACTAAGAGTGGGGAGCTTCTAATTTCCATACGGCCATGTTCACCCCCTTAGCTCAGGGCCACCAGAAAGGACAGCTGAGGGGGACCACAGGCCAAGGCTGCCAGGTGTGGCTGGGGCAGGCAGAATTCTGACTTAAGGCTCAACTCCTGTCTAGGTTATTATAATGCTCTTCACAAAGAAAGTGCCATTGTGTGTGAGCCCTCATGTAGAAAAGGTTCAGAATTTCCATTGAGATTCCCTCTCTCACCTTTAGGATATGTAGCAAAGTTCCATTTAATTTTAAACATTGAAGGACTTCCTGGTTTTCTTTTCGCTATGACTGTGGCTCAATTCGCCTGTGGTCTAAGAATAGAATCTAGTTAATTTCAGGGTTTAACATTTGTAGCATTGATTCGTGGCCCCATCTATCATCTATTTGGGTAAAGAGTCTATGACCACTTGAAAATAATGTATTCTGCACTTATTATGGAATGTTCCCTATATGTCAATTAGGTCACATTTTTACCAACGTTTTGTCTGCTTTTTCTGTCAGATATTGAGAAAGGTATATTAAAATCTTCAAACAATGTTGCTCTATTCAACATGGCATCGGAGAATCTACCACTGTTAGAAGGCAAGGGAAACAAAAAGTATAAGAATTGAGGGGATAATTGTAACTATTCACAGATAATATGATTGTGTACATAGAAAATACAAACCAGTCTATAAATACCCTATTAGAATTAAAAATGCAATTTATAAATTTGAGATGGATTGTAGCTTCCCATTGGACAGTTTCTGAAAGAAAATGCAGAACCTGTCAATCTTGGGGTAGGACATATGGTGCACTAACCATTTAAAAGAATTCAGTGGGACTTCATAAAAATGTGACATTTCTCCTTATCTTATGACCATAAGAAAATGAAAAAGTGAACCACAGTTTGGGAAGTAAAGATTTGCAATATACACACTGACAAAGACTTGTCAATAAAGAATTCCTGCTCATCAACCATAAAAAGTCTATTTATAAACGAATACTTCACAAAAGATTGACTGATGTCCAATAAAACCCAGAAAGGGTACTCTACAGTATTATTTTCAGGAACAGAAAAAGCCTTTCCTAAAATGAAAACATACACACAAACCAGTATTCCCTAGATGGATGACGTCCTTATTTCTGAGGACAGCTTGAAGAACAGACTAGCATCAAAGTAAAGTGATGGAATTCCTGACACTCAGAGGATGGACAATTGACCTCAAACTACAGTACAATTTCTAGGCATCATTCGGTCCTCTGAAGGCAGACAACTACCACACCCCTTCCTACACCACACAGGTTGCTTCCCAACACCTACCATAAAAGAAGAACATGAGAAACAGATAGGACTAGTAGGAAATAGCAAAAATCACATGTGGGGATTATCCTGAAACACACTGATCACATAACTAGTGTAAGGAAGTGTAGGGAACTGACAAGGACAGAGACTCAAGAGGTACTTCTTTGGGAAATGCTGTCTGAAATCGTCACACGTTGGTACCAGCTAATGAGGGCTCTGAGCATACCCTAGGGTTTGCTCACAAGGGTCTGCAACACCATCGCTGAGGACTGAAACTCTTCAAGACCTCAAAGCTTGCCTGATTGACTATTGGACTAAGAGATTCCCATGTTCTGAAAACAGATACCAACTCATTGAAAGGTTCACCTGGGCTCGCTCGGAGGCCCTACAAGAAGCTGAACCACTCACTGAAAATCAATTACACACACACACACACACACACACACACACACACACACACACACCTGTCATTTCAGCAATTACTTAAACATTCAAGGTTCTTCCTACCTTTTCTTTTTCACATTGATATTTATACTCACATGAAATGTCATCATTTCTAATGAACACTGATGTCAAAATAGAGATCCATTGACACAATATTCACAAAATGGAACTTCCCTGCTGTCATTTTCAATATAGCGTTTTTTAAAGTTCATACATATTTTAGGTTTTGGTAACTTATACAGGAGAAGATCAGCATTGAAAAACTCTAAATACTGACAATGAGTTTTAAGCCTAGAGAACAAAAATTGTCCAATTTCATAGATAATAAGGAACCAAAGGGACAGCATGGACGCTGTAGTCAAATAATTTTACACATATGCATCCTCTCTTATTCTACTACTGAGGGGCGTGTTTTATTACCAGTATGCATGCATCAATTGTCTTCCACGTGCACCTTCACAGGTATAATGAATTACTACAGTAGAATGAAATGTCTGGGAACTACTTAGCGGCATCTATAATGAACAATGAAATTTCGATCTTATATTTGGTGAACTTCCACTGTCTGTCCCTTTAGACAATGGACCCTAAACAGAAGGGGGAATGAACCACGAGAGACTATGGACTCTGGGAAACAAACTGAGGGCTTCAGAGGGGAGAGGGGTGGGGGATTGGGATGGGCCAGTGATGGGTATTAAGGAAGGTACATATTGCATGGAGCACTGGGTGTTATATGCAAATAATGAATCACGGAACACTACATCAAAAACTAAGGAAATACTGTATAGTGACTAACATATCATAATAAAAAATTATTATTAGAAAAAAATTAAAGGTAAAAAAAAACCAATACAGCTTCTCTGTTTCAAGAACAATCACAATTGAGAAAAAAACTAACTTCCAATCCCTAAAGCAAAACACAGACCAAATTCCATTTCACTCCCCTTTATTCACATTCTCTGTGGGTTCTAAGCTATTTCCCTAACTCCTTTCCTGCTGAACAGGGAACCCGGGCTCGATCCCAGAACCCTGAGAACATAACCTGAGCCAAAGGCACATGCTTAACTGGCTGAGCCAGCCAGGAGCCCCAGCCATGTTTTTCTTAAGCAAAAGGACAATTTCTCACAATGCCTTCACATGACTTCACATGGTACCAGACACCTGCATTTGCCTCTAGGAGGTTGCAGATGAAGGCGATTGCAAACTCTCACAGTGGTTTATCAAATACAATGACCTGCCTGGTGACAGTGAAACTCTTATGAGCCCACGAGAGGGTGCTGTGACACTCAGCTGTGGCTGGGCTGGCACAGAGAACCAAATCCATTTCCCTGCCTGATGTCTGTGAGGAACAGATGCCCCCACTGTGAATGAGACCCTGCCACTGAGCTGTCCAGAGATGGCCATCCTCACGGAGGATGAGGATAAAGGACAATGCCTGAGGAGACCTCATCTGTCTCTTTTATCTTTTCATATTTTTGACAGTGGACAAATCACTGCCTAGGAGTCCCCAACTACCTTAGTCTCATCTGTGAATGGCCAAGAGGTTTTACAAAACACTCAAGATTTTGACCTCACAAATGCCCACAACCACTTACCATAGGGATTGAACATTAAGCAAAGATACTGTTCCTTGGAAGAGAGGTCCTGCCCACTGTTGTTTCTCACTTCTATGCACATCTTCCTTACCTCATGGTAATATAACCACCTTGATTCCTGCTTCCGTCTTCAGGAAGGCTGATGTGACTTGAAGGGCATTACCCTGACATCGTTCTTTCTTAGCAATAAGATGTGGACATTTCCCTAGTCCTACACATCCAAAGTTGAATGGGAGTCAGGATTGAGGAGACTGATGAGAGTTGAAGGTGTTTTCCTGTACACGGTGGTTTATTACCAATAAGGATGGGTCAGAGTCCTCGAAATTCCAGAACCTTTTCATTAATGCTTCCTACTCGTGAAAGAAGATGTACATTGGTCTTTCCCTGTATAGTGTGGTGACTCAGAGAAAAGTGCTTAGCCCTTTCGTCAGACTTCCACGACCACTTTGGGGCTGGCTTCCATATTCAGAAAGGATGATGTTAGGGCTAAGAGGGTTCCTGTACACTGTTATTTCTTACAGATAAGTGTATGGCATTTTTGTTACATTGCCTGAACCACTTATAGCCGGGCTTGCCGGTCTCCTGGGGACGAACCCTAACCCTAGCTCGGCCCCCGAGGGGCCCCTCCCAAGGGGCCTTGTGCCACAACGCCGGGGATTGGGGCCCCCGAGCCCAGCACCGGAGTCAGCCTGCTGCCCCGCGGCAACCCGGGCTGCTAGGGGCACCGCCAGTCTTTCAGGGCAAGAGAACGGGCAGGGCCCTTCAAGCCCCCGGCGACCTTCGAAGGCCCCTGTGCCAAAATGCTTGGGCCCACACTCCCTCTCGCCAGCGCCCTCACCTCGGCCTGCCCCTCCGCCTGCCGCAGAGCTGGCGGAACGGGCCTCCTAGACTCCTGGGGGCTAGCACTTACCCTAGGTCACCCCCGAGGGGCCCCTCCCAAGGATCCTGGCACCGCAATGCCGTGGATTTGGGACCCCCGAGCCCCAGTGCTGTACTCACTCTGCCACCCCATAGGCACCGAGGGCAATAGGGTCGTTGCCATTCAGGAAGGGAGAATGGGCAGGGCCCTCCGATCACCCTGCGACATTCGAAGGCCCCCCACGCAAAAACTCTGGCTCCCACACTCCTGCCCGCCAGTGCCCTAACCTCGGCCCACCCCTCCACTCGCTGCAGAGCTGGCGGATCAGGCCTGCTGGCTTCCTGGGGGCTAACCCTATCCCTAGGTCGCCCCCAAGGGGCCCCTCCCATGTGGCCTGGCGCCGCATGCCAGGGATTGGGAACCCCCAAGTCCCAGCGCCGGAAGCTCCCTGCCACCCCACCGCCACATGGGGAACTAGGGGCGTCGCCAGTCCTTGAGGGCGACAGAACGGGCAGCACCCTCCGAGCCACCTGGGACCTTCGAAGGCACCCCGAGCCAAAGCCAAAATGCTCTGGCCCACACTCCCACTCACCAGCTACCTCACCTCGACCCACACCTCCATTCACCGCACATGGTGGAACGAGCCTGCCAGCCTCCTGCGGGCTAACCCTAACCCTAGGTCGGCCCCCGAGGGGCCCGCCCAAGGGGCCTGGCGCCGCAACGCTGGGTATTAGGGACCCCTGAGCCCCAGCGCCGGACTCACCCTGCCGCCCCGCTGCCACCCGGGCCGCTAGGGGTGCCGCTGGTCATTCAGGGCGGGAGAATGGGCAGGGCCCTCTGAGTCCATGGCGACACTCAACGGCCCCCCCATCCAAAACGCTTGAGCCCATGCTCCTGCTCCTCAGTGCCCTCACCTTGGCCCGCCCCTCCACTCGCTGCAGAGCCGGTGGATGAGGCCTGCCCTCCTCCTGGAGGCTACCCATAACCCTAGGTTGGCCCCTGAGGGGCCCCTCTGAAGGGGCCTGACACCACAATGCCTGAGATTGGGGACACCCGAGCCCCAGCGCCGGACTCACCGTGTCGCCCCGCCACCACCCAGGCCACTAGGAGCACTGTCGGTCATTTAGGGAGGGAGAACGGGCAGATCCCTCCAAGCCCCTGGCAACATTCGAAGGCCCCCCGTGCCAGAACGCTTGGGCCCACACTCCCGCTCGACAGCGCCCTCACCTAGGCCTGCCCCTCTGCTCGACACACAGCCGGCAGATCGGGTCTGCCAGCCTCCTGGGGGCTAACAGTAATGCTTGGTCAGCCCCCTAGAGCCCTTCCGAAGGGGCCTGGCACCCCAACGCCGAGGACTGGGGACCCCGAGCCCCAGCGCTAGACTCACCCTACCGCCCCTCCTCTAACCGGGCCGCCAGGGTAGTCGCCTGTCATTCAGGGCGGAAGAACGTGAACGGCCCTCTGAGCACCTGGCGACCTTCGAAGGACCCCCCCTCGAAAACTCCTGGGCCCATGCTCCTGCTCGCCAGCGGCCTCACCTCTGCCCGACCCTCCGCTCGCCACACAGCTGGCGAATCGGGCCTGAGGGCCTCCTGGGGGCTAACCCTAACACTAGGTCGCACCCGAGGGGCCCCTCCCAAGGGGCCTGGCGCTGCAACACCGGGGATTGGGGACCCCTGAGCCCTAGCACCGGACTCACACTGCTGCCCCTCTGCAACCCGGGCCGCTAGGTGCGCTGTCGGGCATTCAGGGCGGAAGAACGTGCAGGGCCCTCCTAGCCCCCGGCGACCTTTGAAGACCCCAGCACCAAAACGCTTGGGTCCACGCTCCTGCTCGCCAGTGCCCTCATCTCAGCCCACCCCTCCGCTCCTTGCAGAGCGGGTGGATCCGGACTTCCGGCCTCCTCGGTGCAAACTCTAACCCTAGGTCGGCCACCGAGGGGCCCATCCCAAGTCGCCTATCGCCGCAACACCTGGGATTGGGGACCCCAAAGCCCCAGCGCCAGACTCTACCCTGCTGCCCTGCCGCAACCCGGGCCACTAGGCGTGCTGCCGGTCTTTCAGGGTGGGAGAACGGGCAGGGCCCTCCGAGCCCCCGGCGACCTTCAAAGGCCGCCTGCGCCAGAACGCTTGGGCCCACGCTCCCGCTCCCCAGCGCCCTCACCTTGGCCCGCCCCTCCGGTCGCTGCACAGCCGGCACATCAGGCCTGCCCGCCTCCTGGGGGCTAACACTACCCCTAGGGTGGCCTATGAGGGGCCCTTTCGAAGGGGCCTGGTGCCTCAGTGCCAGGGATTGGTGACCCCCGAGCCCAAGCCAGGACTCACTTTGCCGTCCCGCTGCAAACCAGGCCACTAGGCGTGCTGCCGGTCTTTCAGGGTGGGAGAACGGGCAGGGCCCTCCGAGTCCCAGTGAACTTCTAAGCCCCCATGCGCCAAAATGCTTGGGCCCATGCTCCTGCTCACCAGCGCCCTGACCTCGGCCCGCCCCTCTGCTCACGCACAGCCAGCGGATCGGGCCTGCCAGCCTCCTGGGGGCTAACCCTAACCCTAGGTTGGCCCCCGAGCGGAACCTCACAAGGGGCCTGGCACAGCAACGCCAGGGATTGGGGACCCCCGAGCCCCAGCGCTATACTCACTGTGCCGCCCTGCCACCACCCGGGCCGCTAAGGGCGCCTCTGGCCATTCAGGGCGGGAGAACCGGCAGGGCCCTCCAATCCCCCGGCGACCTTCCAAGGCCCCCCCGTGCCAAAATGCTTGGGCCCACGCTCCAGCTCGCTGGCGTCTTCACCTCGGCCTGGCCTTCTGCTACCGCACAGCTGGCGGATCATGCCTGCCGGACTCCTGGGTGCTAACACTAACCCTAGGACGGCCCTAGAGGGGCCCCTCCCAAGGGGCCTTGCGCTGCAACGCACAGCATTGGGGACACCTAAACCGCATTGCCAGACTCACACTGACACCCCGCCACCACACCGGTCGCTAGGGGTGCCCCCGGTCATTCAGGGCGGGAGAACGGGCAGGGCCCTCCGAGCCTCTAGTGACGTAAAAGGCCCCTCGCGCCAAAACACTGCATACTATTCCCTCGCTCGCCAGCGCCCTCACCTCGGCCCACACCTCCGCTCGCCGCACAGCCGGCGCATCAGTCCTGCTGGCCTACTGGGGTCTAACACTAACCCTAAACCCTAACCCATAACCTTAAACCCTGAACCTTAAACCCTAATCCTAACCGTAACTCTAACCCCTAACCCTTACCCTAACCCTAACCCTACCCTAAACCTAACCCTAAACCTTAATCCTTAATCCTTAAACCTTAAACCCTAACATTAACACTAAACCCTAAACCCTAAGCCCTAACCCTAATCCCGAAACCCTAAACATGAAACCCTAACCCTAACCACTAACCCCAAACCCCAAACACTAACCCTAAACCCTAACCCTACCCCAACCCCTACCATACCCCTAACACTACCCCTCACCCTACCCCTTCAGCTAACCCTACCCCTAACCCGTAACCTAACCCTAAACCTAACCCTAACCTATACCCTCACCCGTACCCTAACCCTAACCCTAACCTGTACCCTAACCCTAACCCTAAACTGTACCCTAACTCTAACCGTAACCGTAACACGTACTCTAACCCATACCTTAACCCGTACCCTAACTTTAACCCTAAACTGTACCCTAACCCATAACTTAAACCGTACCCTAACCTTAACCGTAACCCTAACAAGTACCTTAACCTGTACCCTAACCTTAACCCTAAACCCTAAACCCGGAATCTAACCCATACCCTAACTCGTACCATAAACCGTACCCTAACCCTACCCGTACCCTAACCCTAACCTGTACCCTAACCGTAACCCTAAACCCTAAACTGTAACCCGTACCTTAACCCTAACCAGTACCCTTACCTTAACCTTAACCCATACCCTAACCCGTACCCAAACCCATACCCTAACCCGTGCCCTATCCCTAACCCGGACCCTAACCCATACCTAACCCTAACCTGTACCCTAGCCCGAACCCTAACCCATACACTAACTATAAACCATACCCTATCCCTATCCCTAACCCGTTCCCTAACGCGTACCCTAACCCCAACCCTAAACCGTAACCTAACCTGCACCATAACCCTAAACTATACCCTAACCCTAACCCGTACCGTAACCCTAACCCGTACCCTAAACCATACCCAAATCCGTATGTCAACACTTACCCTAAATCGTACACTAACCCGTACCCTAAACTGTACCCTAATGCGTACCCTAACCCGTACCCTAACCCTAACCTGTACCCTAAACCTAACCCGTACTCCAACCCTAACCCTAACCCTAAACCCAAACCCTAAACCCTAACCCATACCCTAAACCCTAATCTGTACCCTAACCCATAACCTCTAACCTGTAACCCCTAAACTCAACCCTAACCCGTACCCTCTCCTTACCCTAACCCTAACCCCTACCCTCACCCGTACTCTAACCGTAACCCATACCCTAACCTTAATCCATACCCTGATCCATACCCTAACCCCGGGGATTGGGTACACCTGAGCCCCACCACGGGACTCAGCCTGCCACCCCTCAGGAAACCATGCCCCTTGGGGCGCCACAGAGCATCCCGTGCAAGAGAACTGGTAGGGCCCCCCTGAGACCCAAGCGATCCTCGGTGGCCCCCTACACCCCAACCCTGAGGCCCACGCTCATCCCGCCGCACACGCCTTCCCTTCAGCTTGCCACCGAGCTCGTCGCAGAGCTGGCAGATCAGGCCTGTCGGGTTCCTGGGGCCTAGACCTGTCCTTATGTCGGCTGGGGGGGCCCCTCCCCTGGGGCCCGGTGCCACAGCCCCAGGGACTGGGGACACCTGAGCCCCACTGCAGGATAAAGCCTGCCAGCTCACAGGAAACAGTGCCCCTTGGGAGGCTGTAGAGCATTCAGGGCGGGAGAACCAGGAGGGCTCCCAGAGCCCCAGGCGAACTTCGGCGATTCCTAAACCCAACCTTGAAGCCCATGCTCACCCCACCCCGCACCCTCACCTCAGACCGCGGCGGAGCTCGCCACATAGCGGGCAGATCTGGCCTGCGGGGTTCCTGGGCCCCAACCCTAACCCTAGTTCATTTGTGGAGGGGCCCCTCCCCAGGAGCCTGAAGTCGCAGCCGCGGGGATTCGGGACACCTGAGCCCCACAGCAGGAATCAGTCTGCCACCACGCAGGAAACCGTGCACCTTGGGAGGCCATAGAACATTCAGGGTGGTAGAACCAGGAGGGCCCTCCTGAGCCACCAGCGAACGTTGGCGGCCTCCTGCACCCCAACCCTGAGGCCCACGCTCACCCTCCCCACACCCTCACCTCAGCCCGGGTAACTAGCCATACAGCCAGCAGATCAGGCCTGCAGGGTTCCTGGGGCCTAACCCTAGCCCTAGCTCGGCCGTGGGTGTGGGGGCCTCCCCAGGAGGCTTACACTGCAGCCCTGGGGAATTGGGATACCTGTGCCCCACCGCAGGACTCAGCTTGCCACCCGACAGGAAACCGTGCCCCTGGGGGATCTACGGAGCCTACAGGGCACGAGAATTTGGGGAGGCCCCCAGAGCCCGTCCCCACTTTTGGCAGTCCCCCGTGCCCCAACCCTGAGGCCCATGCTCACCCTCCCCCATGGCCTCCTCTCAGCCCTCCACAGAGCTCGCCGCACAGCCTGCAGTATGTCCCTGCCGGGCTCCTGGACCCTAACCCTTACCCTAGGTTGGCCACAGAGGGGTCCCTCCCCAGGGTCCTGGCACCCCACTCTGGGGGATTGGGGACACCCAAGCCCCACCGTAGGACTCAGCCTGCAGCCCACAGTTAACTGCACCATTTTGGGGAACAGAGCATTCAGGGCAAGAATTGGGGCAACCCCTGAGAGCCCCTTCTGGTGAACCCCGACCTTTGTGGGCCCTTCCGGATGAAACCCCAAGGCTCACACTCACCCGCCCTTGTGCCCTCATCTCACTCGGCCTGGGAGCTCTCTGAGCACTGGGCAGTTCAGACCTGCTGTCCTTGAGGCCTAACCTAACCCTGGGTCTTCTGCTGACGGTCCCTCCCCGTTTGCCTGCCTCCAAGGCACCAGGCATTGGGCTCACCTCTGCACGACTAGAGGACTCAGCCTGCCCCACAGCAGGAAACTGTCCATTTGGGGCTGCAGCAAGGATTCATAGGAAAATCGGAGGGCCCCCCTCAGCCCATCCCAGGCAATCCCCACTTTCAGAGATCTCCCCGGATCCAATTAGTAGCTTCACACTGACCTTTAAACTTGCTCTCCACGGAGATCTTTTGAAATTCTCCACACTTCCAACCGATGGCATCATCCAGCTTCAGAGACTTACCCAGCTTTAGGTCTTGAGATGGATTAAAATGAGAAGTCACTTCACTAATGATGAGGTAGCGGTGACCAAAAGATACATGCATAAATGCTTCATATCACTTGGCTTCAGGGAAATGCAAATCTAAACCACTATAGATGCCATATCACACGAGGCCGAATATCTAAAAATAAGAAGAAATGAAACTACACATCTTGGAGAGGATGTGGAGAAACGGGAACCCTCTTACACCCCTGTACGAATGCAGTCCGGTACAGCCACTCTTGAAAATGGTACGGAGTTTCCTCAAGAAGTTATAAATAAAGCTACCCTATGTCCCAGCAATTGCCCTACTGGGTATCGACCCCAAAGAGACAGAGGTAGTGAAGATGGGACACATGCACCCCAGTATTCATAGCAGCAATATCCATCATAGACAAACTGTGGAAGGAGTGCAGATGATCATGGACAGATGAATGGATAAAGAAGGTGTGGATCATATATATAATAGAATATTACTCAGATATCAGAAAGGATGAGTACTTACCATCACACCGACCTGGGTGGAGCTGGAGGGTATTATGCTGAGTGGAATAAGTCAATGAAAGAAAGGCAATGATCATATGCTTTCACTCCTATGTGGAATATCAGAAACAAGGAAGATGACCATAGGGGAAGGAAGGGAAAATAGAATGGGAAGTCATCAGAGAGGGAGAAAACCCATGATGGACTCTTAACTATCGCAAGAAACTGATGATTGCTGGAAGAGAAGTTGGGAGGGGTAACTGGGTGAGTAGCATTAAGGAGGTCACACGATACAATGAGCACTGGGTGTTACACACGACTGAAAATTTATTTAAGACTACATCTGAAACTAATGGTGTACTGTAAGTTGGCTAATTGAATTTAAATTAAAGAACAAAAGACCTCGAATAAACAATCCTAAACATTTGTATGGAACCACTAAAGATTCCAAACAGCCAGTGCAATGTGGAAAAGAAAAACAAAGCTGGAGGACTCACAATTTCAGATTTCAGGTTATACTACAAAGCTGCAGTCATCCTAACAAGACAGTACGGCACAAAACTGGACACAGCGACCAAAGGAACAGGACACAAGTTCAGACAGAAACCCACAATTATGTGGTCCATGAATCTTCCACAAAGCAAGCAACGATATCAAAAGGGAAATGGACAGTCACTACAACAAATGGTGTTGGGAAAACTAGACAGCTACGCACAAAAGGATAAAATTAGACTGCTTTCTTACACAATACAGACAAACACAAAACAGTTTCAAGACCTCAATATAAGACCTGAATCCATAAAAATCCTACAGGAGGGAAGACAGTAACTTCTTGACATGGACCATACCAACGTTTTTCTAGACTGTGTCCTGAGGCAAAGGAAATGAAAGCAAAAATAAACTATTGGGAATACAGCAAAATAAATAGTTTCCACATGGCAGAAGAACAATGAAAACGTAAAAATCATAAGACAACCTACTCAAAGGGAGAAGATATTTGCAAACATCATATGCAATAAAGGGATAGTGTCCAAAACATATACAACTGATACTACTCGACCCCCAAGAAACAAATAATCCAGTTAAAAAATAGGCAGAAGACATGGACAGACATTTCTCCAAAGAAGAAATACAAATGGCCAACAGTCCCGTGAAAAGATGTTCACCATCACCCATCATCAGGAAAATGTAATTCCAAAGGACAATGAGGTAATACCTCAAACCTGTCAGAATGGCTAACATCAAAAGCACAACAAAGAGCAGGTGTTGGGAGGATGTGGATAAAGGGGAATCCTCGCAAACTGTGGGTGGGAATGCAAACTGTGATGGCCACCGTGGAAAACAGTATGATGGTTCCTCAAAAAATTAAAAATAGAACTACCCTACGATCCAACAATCACACTACACATATTTACCCAAAGAATAGGAAAACAGTAACTTAAAAGGATACGTGCACCCCTATGTGTCTTGCACCATTATTTACAATATCACAATATGGAAGCAACCCAAGTGTCTGTAGAAAAATTGACAAATGAGATGATAGATGTGTGTATTCACACACACACACACACACACACACACACACAGAGACACACACATACACACACAATGGAGTATTACTCGGCTTGAAAAAGAATGAAACCTTGCCATTTGCAGCCACATGGATGGAGCTAGAGAGTATTATCCTAACTAAAGTCAGTCAGTCAGAGAAAGACAAATCCCATACGATGTCACTCTAATAGGGAATTTAAGAAACAAACAAAAATAAATAACTAAAAGAGAAAAAGGAGACACACCAAAATACAAACTCTTAACAACAGAGAACAAACGGATGGTTACCAGAGAGGAGGTGAATAGAGGGATGAGTGAAATAGATGAAGGGGATTAAGAGGACGCTTTTCTTGACGACCACTGAGTAATATATGGAATTACTGAATCACTATTGGACACCTGAAACGAATGTAACACTGTATGTTAGCTCTACTGGAATTAAAATAAATTTTAACAAAAGATTTTTCTTTCAGGAACCTCTTTGAAAAAGCTTTCCCTGTGCACTGTGCATAAGCTGTACTTCGGAGGATTCACTCTACAATAATTATTCACTCTATGCCTTGAATTCAGATTTCACTGAGTTCTTACCATGGATCCCAGCCCACGGGAGCCATGGTCCTTTTCTGTCCAGGCTCAGCACCTATGCATTCAAGATTGGAAGTAGAGACACATGTCACTTTACAGTCCAGAAAGCTATTATTGTTTCTGTTTCAGTGTGAGAGAGTCACAGACTTTGGGACAGGTTTCAGAGCAGGTTTATTATGGATCCTGGATCTCTACTTCAATGTTCATTGCCTGGATCCATTTGGCTAATAGGTTCCCTGTGGATGGGCTTGCTTCCAAGCACATACATGGAAGATGCAAAGGTGGGTGGGCTTGGTGCGGGACAGGAAGAAGACCTAAAACAGAGAGGGTCCGACCCCTCCTCTGATCCACGAACTGCTACAGGAGAGGGTACAGGAGATAGAATCCATGGGAAACTCCAAGGTCACCAGCTGAACACAGGAAGCACAGGTCAAGGGATCTGGAGATGTAGGGGTTGAAGGCTGCTCTGAGCTACCTCTGGGAGGAAGGGAGGGAAGGAATGAGAAGGAGACACTGCCTGTCCCTGGCCCATGCCAGCTGCCCACCGCTCCAACACGCATCCGTCTATGAGCTGACACAGCTTGGGCTCAGGATGGGCTGGTTCAGGTCCCTCAATCCTCAGTGGGACAGCTGGCCCCAGGGCTCAGAGACATGCTGAGGGAGATGAGAGGGAAAGCTGCCCTGCCCAGGTCATCCCCTCATTGAGCAGACAGCCCTTCAGAACTGCTAAAAAAAAAAAAAAAAACCCACTAACGGGGTTGAAAGACATGCCATGGATGAACTAAGGCATAGATTTATGTAAAATAACATTCATTTTTAAGTTCAGAGCTGTCATCTCAGGAAGTGGGGAGAGCTTCCCTGAACAAGACAGAGGGGTGGGCAGGCCATGCTGAAAAGGGAGACATGGCTCTCCTGATGGGGATCTGCAGCCCCCTTTTAGGGAAGGGCATCATCCTCGCATCACACGAGATCCATGGAAGTGTTCCATCAGGGCCAGATGTTTGTCTCAAGAAGGCTACCCTGGCATCGGACTGCACAGGGCACCGGGGACGAGGGACAGATAGAGGATGGACAATACCCTGGAGGCCATGGGACAAGAGCAGAGGCACATGACCTTGAAGATGATGATGAAATGCAGGAGGTGGCAGCATGGATCCGGCCCGAAAGTACCATGGGAGCAGTGCCCACAGCTACACTGACTGGATGCCTTCTGTGCTCGGTGTGGTTGACTTCAGTGTGCTCCAGACTAGTCCTGAACACAAGTCTAGGAAGTGTGCACTACCCCCGGCCTCCTCTCCCCTTGCAGCTGCTAGGAATCATGGTCACAGACCCTGGTCAGCTTTCGTGGAAACCAAGCAGTGGCTCCCCTGCACGCTGCACCTCTGGTGGTGGTCCAGTGCAACCCTCGTGCCTGGCCAGACACTGATGTCTACCTGTCTCCACACAAATCCACAGAGAGGAGGGTGTCCCTGAATTCCACAGCACATGATGAGACAGATCCACAGAACCCAACACCCAGTGGGTCACTCGGGACCTCACCTATGGTCATGGAGCTCACCATACCTTATTTCTGTCACTTCCCACAGAAAGCCTGTTTCTGATCACCCACAATACCATACATCCTTGTTGCTGACCTGGGGTCATGCCATGAACCCACATGGCACCTTTCTTTAAGTGAAGGCTATGCCTACACCTCCTAGAAAATATTTCTAATGAAGTACAAGTCCATCAGGACTATGGTGTGAACATTGGCATACAGCCTGCATGGTACTAGTCAGTAATTCTAACAAGGGTTAACCCCACCCCCGTCTCACAAAACCTTCCTCCGTCCCACGGAACTCATGGTCTGCCCGCAGAAAACCCTCCAGGAAACAAACCTTTCATCTGAATGCTCTCTTCACCTTCTGCTTCAAATCTTGTCCAACCACAATGATATGAAAATAGAAATCAGTCTCAAGAAAAAAATGAGACAGTCAAAAATAGGTGGAGATTTTTGGGGCCTGGGTGGCTCAGTCGTTAAGGATCTGCTTTCAGCTCAGGTCGTGATCCCAGGATCCTTGCTCAGTGGGAAGCCCGCTTCTCCCTCTCCCACCCCCGTGCTTGCGTTCCCTCTCTCACTGTCAGATACTTAAAGAATCTTAAATAAATATGTGGAGATTTAACAACATGCTACAGAACAACCAACAGTCAAAGAAGAAATCAAAAAATTTTAGAAGTACCTTGACACTGATGAAAAAGACAACCTACAAAACTTATGGGATGCAGCAAAAGTAGCTTTATGGGGGACATTCATAGAAACTCAAGTCTTCATCAATCCATATGATGCTCTCCAAAAAACAACCTGATTTATTTGGTAAAGAAGTAGAAAATAAAACAACAAACAAAGCCCCAAATTAGTAGAAATAAGGAAATAACAAAAAGGATGCATAAATAAATCCAACGGAGACTAAAAAGACAAAAAAAAAAAAACAATGAAAATGAGAGCTGCCTTTTTTGGAAAGAGAAACAAAACTGACACTTAGGTAGACTCACCAAGAAAGACAGAGGGCTCGAATACAATCAGGAAAGAAATATAATGGATTCCTGTCTCATATCAAAATCAAAAGAACTCTTGAACCTTGGACACAACAACTTCTTGCAAGCCACGTCTCTAAAGGCAAAGGAAATAAAAGCAAAAATGAAGTATTGGAACTTCATCAGGATAAAAAGATTCTGCTCGGCAAAGCAAATGATCAACAAAACAAAAAGGCAACCTATGAAATCGAAGAAGATATCTGCAAATGATATTACAGATAAAGGGCTGGTATCCAAGATCTATAAAGAACTCCTCAAACTCAACACCCAAAAAATGGGCAGAAGACACAAAGAGATACAAATGGCCAACAGACATATGAAAAAATGCTCCACATCACTTGCCATCAGGCAAATACAAATCAAAACGACAATGAGATACCACCTTACACCAGTTAGAATGGTTAAATTTAACAAGGCAGGGGGCACCTGGGTGGCACCGTGGTTAAGCGTCTGCCTTCGACTCAGGGCGTGATCCTGGCATTATGGGATTGAGCCCCACATCAGGCTCCTCCGTTATGAGCCTGCTTCTACCTCTCCCACTCCCCTGCTTGTGTTCCTTCTCTTGCTGGCTGTCTCTATCTCTGTCGAATAAATAAATAAATTCTTTAAAAGAAAAAAGGAGGGCACGTGTCATAATGAGCACTAGGTGTTATATGCAAACAATGAATCATGGAACACTACATCAAAAACAAATGAAGTACTGTAGGGTAAATAACAATTTTTAAAAAAGAGAAAGATATGAAATCCATAAGGAAACTGTCACAATTTGCAAATGACAGGAAATCCGGAAAGATTCCTCAAAAAAAAAAAAACCTGTTAGAATAAACAAATTCAAGAAAGCTGCAGGATATAAAGTCAATATACAAAGATCTGTTGTCTTTATTTATTTCAGATTTTATTTATTTATTTGACAGGAAGAGAAAAAGCACGAGCAGGGGGAGTGTCAGAAAGAGGGAGAAGCAGACCCTCACTAAGCGGGGAGCACAACACGGGGCTCAATCCCAGAACTCTGTGATCATGACCTGAGCTGAAGGCAGACGCTTCACATATGGAGCCACCCAGATGACCCAACTTCTTGCATTTCTGTATACTGATGACACACTTTCGCCAAGAGAAATTAAAAAAACAATGCCATTTACAATTGCATCAAAAAATCTAGAAATAAAAGTAACCAAGAATGAGAAAGACATAGTACACTCAACACATGGCAGAAAAGAAATGAAAAATATGTGTGTCCAGGGGGGCAGAATGTATGGGTCAAAGATTTGGAAGGCAACACAAACAAATGGTAGCATACGCCATGCTCCTTAACTGGAAGAGTTAATTATGTGAACATGTCCATCGTACCCAAAGAAATCGACAGATGTGATGAAATGCCTGTCTGAATTCCAGTGGCATTACTCGAGGAAATAGAAAACAGTCCTCAAACTTGTATGGAATCACAAAAGACCCCAAATACCCAAAGCAACGTGAAGAAAGAAAGGTGCAGTCAACACACACCTGGATTTCAAGCTACATTACAAAGCTGTTGTCATCAAAACAGGATGGTACTGGCATAAACACAGACACCAGGTCAGTGGAACAGTAGAGAAAGCTCAGAAACTTACCCACACGTAGATGATCCTAACTTACGACACAGCAGCAGAAGATATGACATGAGGGAAGGACTGTGTCTTCAGTGAGCGGTAACAGGCAAACTGGACACTAAATGCAGAAGAATATAACTGGGTCACTTTCTTACACCACACACAAAATTTTTAATGATGAATGATTTGAACATAAGACCTGAATCCATAAACTTCCAAGAAGACACAGGTACTAAGTCTCTCGACATTGGTTTTGGCAAAGAGTCTTCAGATCGGACACCAAATGCAAAGGCAACAAAAGCACAAATAAACAAGTGGAACAATATCAAACTGAAATCTTCCACACAGCAAAAGAAACCATCAAAAGCTTAAAAGGCCACTGACCCAATAAGAAAAAATTATCTGTGAATCATATGTGTGAGAAGAGGCTAATATCCAAAATACACACAACACTCATACAAATCAAAACAAAAAAACTATTAAAAAAATGGGAGGAATATGTGAATAGATACTTTCCAAAGATGGCACACAGGTGCCAACAGACAGAAGGAGTTGTTTGACATCACTAATCATCGTCAGGGAAACATCAGTCAAACCCACAATCGGCTATCCTCTCTCAACTGTTGGAACAGCAATTGTGCCAGAGACAGACACCAGGTGGGGTCAAGGGTGTGCAGACGAGGAGACACTGTGCACTGTTGGTGGGAATGGAAATTGGTGCAGCCATGTGACAAATGGTATGGAGGTTCCTGAAAAATTTAATGCAACTACCCCATGACCCAGTAGTGGCTCTACTGAGAATTGATTTGAAGAACACAAAAATGCTGCCTCAAAAAGACAGATGCACTCCCACGTTCACTGCAGCATTATTCACAAGAACCAGACATGGAAACACAGACCTTGGGGGCCTTATGCCAAGTAACTCAGACACAGAAAGACCAATACCAGATGCTCTCATGTACATTCCACGTGGAATAAATAAATACTGAACGCATAGATAATGAGAGCAGATTGGTAGGTGCCAGATTCGGGGATGGGGTGGTAGAAACGGGTGAAGGCGGTCAAAGTCTCAATGTTTGAGTGAGAAAATCCGACAGTCATGAAATGTTCTGTCCAGCATGGAGACTAAACTAACCACGCAGCATGGGGTATAGGTTTCCCTGCTCTTTGAAAGTACAGGGCTTCTGAGAAACCATGCACACCAGAAATGGTGTCAAGAAGGAATGACCATTAATTTACACGAACAATTAGACAGTGTGCTCAGACTCCAAAATTCCTTTTCTTTGGCTTTTCTTAGGCCTCAGCACACAAGTTTCCAATGGAGGCCCAGCATAAATGAAGATAAAGCACAGCAGAGGCTCACAGACACAATTCAAAGTGCTGGTGGCTGGATGCGGAGAGCGGTTCCCAGAGGAAGGAGCTGGTTGGGGTGCACGCTGCCTCTGTTGTGCTTCTTCCCAAAACAGATGCTGAACGCGATTCTCACTGTTCACCTTTTTTCATAAGAGGGAAATCCTCTTCAGGTCTCTTCCTCTTACTGAACCTGGGTAATAATGTAGTTCTTTCAAGAAAGCCCAGTGTCTTTGTGAACGTTTAAAAAGTGGGGGATACTTGTACTTCAGCATTGCTGAGGGAGTAGATGTGAAAGGTCCTCCCAGATACAACCCTCAGCAGATCCACCGGAAAGGCACCTTCCTCAGCATGCAGAACACGGACTACCTCCTACCCCCCGAGAAACCCTCTCCTTCCCCTTCATCAGGACAACACACAACAGCTGGGAGTTACCCCAATTCCTCTGTTCTCCTGCTCCTAATAGCTAACCCATCAGCAAATCCTGTGAGCTCCATCTTCAAAATGGACCCAGAATAGGTCTAACCACTCCATCCAAGGCCACCTGTCTGGTCCATAGTGTCTGAGTTCCTGGAAAAGCTTCGTCATTGACCTGCCTTGCCATCTTCAACCCTCTGTCATCTGTTCTCAACACTGTAGCCAGGATGGCCCAGTGAAACAGCGTCTCATGGGGTTATAGCCCTGGAATAGTTTTCTGTCACGCTCTGTCACCTCTCTGAGCTCATGTCCTAAGCTGTCTCCTGTGGCCACAGGGCCTTCTTGCTGCTCCTGGACATACCTGGAATTCTCCTGCCCCAGAGCCTTTGCACATGCTTTCCCTTCTGTTCAGAATGCTCTTGATGTGTTCTCACTCACCTTCGGAGAAGTCTGAATTGGAGTGACAGGGACAGAAGATGAGGCTGTGTGTGTTGGGTGAAGCTGGTGGCTCAGAAGAAGGTTCTCTGCCAGCTCTCCGCCTGTGCCTCACTTGTCCTCAGCCAGGAACTTGCACACAGCCCTCACCTGTCACAACTCTCACCCAGGAGACCCACAGCCACCCCTGGAGCCCACCCTGAACACACCCTGCTGCAGAATGCATTCAGCTCTCCTCTGGGACCCCTGTCAGCTTTACCCAGACCTGGAACTCCCCCCTGTCTCCTGCAAAGCTCCCGATTCCCCCGCTGCTTCCAAAATCACACTGGTTCAAGTTTTTCATGAGAGAGCTATAACGCTAACTAATGAAAGGTTCACACCTACTTTCCCCTTCTGTTTCTTTTCTCTCCACCTTCCTTCCTACCTGTGCAAACTGTAACATATCAGTGGAACACGAACATGCTCTGAGATCTGAATCTTTCATTGCAGCTTTCTGAGGACTCCTTATGTGATAAGACTCTATTGTATCCTACAACAGGGTGTTTTACATCTATCCTCTATAGAATAGTACAGCCCAAATCACTACAATTTTACCTCACTCTTCATGAAGCAGAACACTTTTTCCTTTCTTCTTTTACTTAAATTCCAGTTAGTTCACATGCCATGGAATATTTGCTTCAGGAGTAGGATTTAGTGATTCCTCACCTGCATACAGTACCCGGTGCTCATCACAAGTGCCCTCCTTAATACCCCTCACCCATTTAACACTTCCCCCCACACCCTTGCCCTGCAGCAACACTCAGTTTGTTCTCCACGGTTGAGTCTATTTCCTTGTTTGCCTCTCTCATCACCCCTCCACTCTGTTCATCTGTTTTTTTTTCTGAAATGCCAGAAGCGTGAGAGTATAGGATATTTGTCTTTCCTCACTGATTTTGCTTAGCTTAATACACTCTAGATCCATCCACATCCTTGCAAATTGTAAGATTTCATTCTTTTTGAAGCTGGGTCATATTCCATTATTTATATGTATCCCACATCTGCTTTATCCATTCATCAGTGCATGGACTTTGGGATTCTCTCCATAGTTTGGCTACTGTGGACATTACTGCCATGAACATCATAGTGCATGGACCCCCTTCAAATCTGCATTTCTGTATCCTTTGGGTAAATACCTAGGAGAGCAATTGCTGGATCATGTGGTTGTTCAATGTTTAACTTTTTGAGGAACCCCCAGACTTTTCCCAGACTGGCTGCACCACTTTGCATTCCCACCAATAGGATGGGAGGGTTCCCCTTTAAGCAGAACATTATCTGCGGGCAATTTAATAAGAGGAAACAAAACCTCTGGGAGATGCACCCAGGGTCAGGCAAGCAGTTGCAGACTTCACCCCAAGGCTCCTGACGCCAAGCCCCTTGAAGCCACCAGCATGCCACTATCCAAAAGAATTCCCAGACTCTCCTTCTGACTCCACCACCAAAGAAACTACAGGGAGAATATGGCACCTCAAAATATTGAGATAATACATTTAGTAAAACTAGAAAGTCAAGCTCAACTTTTAAACAGGAACAGGCCGCTTTGGATAATTTTCAATTTCCCCTCCACCCTAATTTTAACTCTTCTGATGAATAAACTAATCAATGATGAAACATCACCTTTGTCAAATGACATCATCCAAGTCTGTATCAGATGAAAAAAAACCACCTAAATCTAGATGCTGGCCACTCAACCATATCTTAGGCCCAATTGAATAAACACTGTTAGATGAAGGAACAAATTAGATGTTACAAACAGGCACAGAGTGAATCTCACCTTCCCTTTCTAATTAAAGAGGGTTCCTAGGAAACAGATGGTCAAAATACATTTGTCAGCAATAAATGGACAGAGAAATTGTGATCCCCTGCAAAGTTCTACCTGCAGGGAAACTAAGTAATTCTTGCACCAAACCCAGAATGCTGGCAGCTACTTCAATTTTACTTTGTGGCTCAACTAGAGAAAAGAGAAAAGCCCAGGAGGTTTTGGGATAATGAGAGGTTTTACCTCCAGCCCTGACATAGATAGGACATTTTGCCAAACATACCTGTGCTTTCTCTGAACACTGGCGTCCTGTGACAAGCTGCCTCGCTGACTCCGATGCTGACGTTCAAAACCTCGGGTGTCTTGGAGCCAGAACAGAGAAGTGCTGTCAGCTGGGGAGAAGAAGGCACCTCTGACCTAAAGCCTGCACACCTGCTTCGGTTTCTGGGCAAAGGGGCAACACATACTTGTTGTTTAGCAGTAATTATCTTCATTCTCAATAGACCAATGTCCTTGCCTTTTCTGGAAAGCAGACTTACTCTTCTAAAGAAACCCTCAATTCGTCTATTCCCAATGCAAATAGAGTGGAACATTTATTTCTCACTTAAATAGAAAACACTGTTACTGTCGACATTGCATGAATGAACTTTTAAAAACATTTTAGAGAGAAAGGAAGGGACCTTTATTCAAACCCAAGTCAGGACAGCTGCCTCAGAGACACAATCTTCACCAAGAAGTGAGTGCTCCGGAGAAGGAACATTTGGGGCAGGCTTATATATTTTTTTCTGTTTTGTTTTACGTACAGAGTTACACACCACAATGAGGATCTTCTTAGATTCCAGAAAGTGACAGACTCTTTCTTATGTTTTCAGTGTGTACATGTCAGTATGTCTTTAATCTTATGGGAGCCAAAGAGGTTCTTTATTTTTTCTTATATTTATGTTGGCATTTTTTGGTTATTGTTTTCTTCTCGAAGCAGATGTACAACATGTGCTTGGGGCAGAAACAAGGCCCATGCTTTGAGGTTTTGCCCAGTCATTTTGAGCTGGGTAATTGTTAAAGGATAGCTTCCCTGGGAGCTCAGGATCAGGGCCCACAGATGATATACAATAAAAATTCCTTTTATCATTATAATTACTCCTAAATAGAGGAATTTGAGACAAAAGCACCTTTCACAAGAATACCAAGAAATCAAAATGATGCCCACGGAATCCTGCGTGCTCCATGGTCAGCACATGTAACAGAAGTGTTCACAGTCTCTGAACTCCTGCCCTTCTCCTGACCAAATCTCTGAAGCACACAGACCACTTAAAATCAGAATTGTAGAACTGCTAGACACCTTAGAGATGTCTGGCACCATTCCCTTGGACTGCAGAATAAAACACAGTAGCTCATTGTCACAAACTAATTTCAACATGAAGTGACCCCTGGATGCACTAAGTTCTTTCTCTACAAATGTTGACTAATGCAAGTCACAGTCATACCATATAAACACTAGGATGGCTGGGAAGTCATCGTAGGTAAGGGAATATTTTAGCCATGTTTATAAGCATTGGCTCACTTTGTAGAAGAGGCTGAGCTGAGTGTTTTTAAATACTATTTCAGACTTGTTTTACAGTACCCTCTGAACATACCAGAGCCTGAATCGACTAAAAAAGATAGTTGGTTTCAGTAACTTTAATACCAGGAAAATATTATACTGTCTGTATTCCTTAGGATCTTTGAGTATCTTACCCAGAGGTCCTCTACTGAGATAATGATCTTAATGATCACCATGGGCAGACGTGAAAAGGCCCGCTGAATTCGTTCCAGTTGTCCACATGACAAGAAAATCCTGATACTTGATAGGTTTCCAGATCGAGAAGACCAGAGATAAGAGGGAAATAGTACCCTGTATGGAACAACAAGCGATTTGGAGTCAATTTGGGGATCCCATTTAGGTTTCTGACACTAAAATCCTCTGAGACTCATATCATCTGAGTCCCTTTCTAACCGTCTGAAAATGTGCCTAAAAATATCTACACCCTAGTTGAGAAGTTTAAGAGGCAGAATGCTACAAAGAGCCAGTATGATGTCTCTCAAGAACAGGTGCTCAGGAAGCCCTAATTGCTATTGGGTCTATTTCTTTTCCAGAAGAAAGAACACATGTGAATCCATATTTCTAATAGATGACTCACCAGATGATTTTCAAACCTGAAGGAAGGCCAAGAAATCACTCTTGTGTCATATTTCACTCAGAAATCATATTGTTGGACTGGTGAGGATGATACGATAGCAACGTCATCACTAATAGTGGGGAGCTTCTAATTTCCATACGGCCATGTTGACCCCCTTAGCTCAGAGCCACCAGAATGGGCAGCTGGGGAGGGGGCACCATCATCACTATGAGTGGGGAGCTTCCCATTTCCATATGGCCATGTTGACCCCCTTAGCTCAGGGCCGCCAGAAAGGACAGCTGAGGGGTACCACAGGCCAAGGCTGCCAGGTGTGGCTGGGGTAGGCAGAACTCTGACTTAAGGCTCAACTCCTGTCTAGGTTATTATAATGCTCTTCACAAAGAAAGTGCCATTGTGTGTGAGCCCTCATGTAGAAAAGGTTCAGAATTTCCATTGAGATTCCCTCTCTGACCTTTAGGATATGTAGCAAACTTCCATTTAATTTTAAACATTGAAGGACTTCCTGGTTTTCTTTTCGCTATGACTGTGGCTCAATTCCCCTGTGGTCTAAGAATAGAATCTAGTTAATTTCAGGGTTTAACATTTGTAGACTTGATTCGTGGCCCCACCTATCATCTATTTGGGTAAAGAGTCTATGACCACTTGAAAATAATGTATTCTGCACTTATTATGGAATGTTCCCTATATGTCAATTAGGTCACATTTTTACCAACGTTTTGTCTGCTTTTTCTGTCAGATATTGAGAAAGGTATATTAAATCTTCAAACAATGCTGCTCTATTCAACGTGGCATCAGAGAATCTACAAGTGTTTTATGGCAAGAGAAACAAAAAGTATAAGAATTGAGGGGATAATTGTGACTATTCACAGATAATACGATTGTGTACATAGAAAATCCAAAACAGTCTATAAATACCCTATTAGAATTAAAATGCAATTTATAAATTTGAGATGGATTGTAGCTTCCCATTGGACAGTTTCTGAAAGAAAATGCAGAACCTGTCAATCTTGGGGTAGGATATAGGGTGCACTAACCATTTAAAAGAATTCAGTGGGACTTCATAAAAATGTGACATTTCTCCTTATCTTATGACCATAAGAAAATGAAAAAGTGAACCACAGTCTGGGAAGTAAAGATTTGCAATATACACACTGACAAAGACTTGTCAATAAAGAATTCCTGCTCATCAACCATAAAAAGTCTATTTACAAAGGAATACTTCACAAAAGATTGACTGATGGCCAATAAGAACAGGAAAGGGTGCTCTACAGTATTATTTTCAGGCACAGCAAGGCCTTTCCTAAAATGAAAACATACACACAAACCAGTATTCCCTAGATGGATGACGTCCTTATTTCTGAGGACAGCTTGAAGAACAGACTAGCATCAAAGTAAAGTGATGGAATTCCTGACACTCAGAGGATGGATAATTGACCTCAAACTACAGTACAATTTCTAGGCATCATTCAGTCCTCTGAAGGCAGACAACTTCCACGCCCCCTCCTACACCACACAGGTTGCTTCCCAACACCTACCATAAAAGAACAAGATGAGAAACAGATAGGACTAGTAGGAAATAGCAAAAATCACATGTGGGGATTATCCTGAAACACACTGGTCACATAACTAGTGTAAGGAAGTGTAGGGAACTGACAAGGACAGAGACTCAAGAGGTACTTCTTTGGGAAATGCTGTCTGAAATACTCACAAGTTGGTACCTGCTAATGAGGGATCTGAGCATACCCTAGGGTTTGCTCACAAGGGTCTGCAACACCATCGCTGAGGACTGAAACTCTTCAAGACCTCAAAGCTTGCCTGATTGACTATTGGACTAAGAGATTCCCATGTTCTGAAAACAGATACCAACCCATTGAAAGGTTCACCTGGGCTCTCTCGGAGGTCCTACAAGAAGCTGAACCATTCACTGAAAATCAATTACACACACACACACACACACACACACACACACACACACCTGTCATTTCAGCAATTACTTAAACATTCAAGGTTCTTCCTACCTTTTCTTTTTCACATTGATATTTATACTCACATGAAATGTCATCATTTCTAATGAACACTGATGTCAAAATAGAGATCCATTGACACAATATTCACAAAATGGAACTTCCCTGCTATAATTTTCAATATAGCATTTTTTAAAGTTTATACATATTTTAGGTTTTTGGTAATTTATACAGGAGAAGATCAGCATTGAAAAACTCTGAATACTGACAATGAGGTTTAAGCCTAGAGAACAAAAATTGTCCAAATTCATAGTAATAAGGAACCAAAGGGAAAGCATGGACGCTGTAGTCGAATAATTTTACACATGTTCATCCTCTATTATTCTACTACTGAGGGGCGTGTTTTATTACCAGTATACACTCATCATTTATCTTCCACGTGCACCTGCACATGTATAATGAATTACTACAGTAGAATGAAATGTCTGGGAACTACTTGGCGGCATCTATAATGAACAATGAAATTTCGATCTTATATTTGGTGAAATTCCACTGTCTGTCCCTTTAGACAATGGACCCTAAACAGATGGGGGAATGAACCAGGAGAGACTATGGACTCTGGGAAACAAACTGAGGGCTTCAGAGGGGAGAAGGGTGGGGGATTGGGATGGGCCAGTGATGGGTATTAAGGAAGGTACATATTGCATGGAGCACTGGGTGTTATATGCAAATAATGAATCACGGAACACTACATCAAAATCTAAGGAAATACTGTATAGTGACTAACATATCATAATAAAAAATTGTTATTAGAAAAAAAATAAAGGTAAAAAAAAACCAATACAGCTTTTCTGTCTCAAGAACAATCACAATTGAGAAAAAACTAACTTCCAATACCTAAAGCAAAACACAGACCAAGTTCCATTTCACTCCCCTTCATTCACATTCTCTGTGGGTTCTAAGCTATTTCCCTACCTTCTTTCCTGCTGAGCAGGGAGCCTCGGCTCGATCCCAGAACCCTGGGATCATAACCTGAGCCAAAAGCACATGCTTAACTGGCTGAGCCAGCCAGGAGCCCCAGCCATGTTTTTCTTAAGCAAAAGGACACTTTCTCACAATGCCTTCACATGACTTCACATGGTACGAGACACCTGCATTTGCCTCTAGGAGGTTGCAGATGAAGGCCATTGCAAACTCTCACAGTGGTTTATCAAATACAATGACCTGCCTGGTGACAGTGGAACTCTTATGAGCCCACGAGAGGGTGCTGTGACACTCAGCTGTGGCTGGGCTGGCACAGAGAACCAAATCCATTTCCCTGCCTGATGTCTGTGAGGAACAGATGCCCCCACTGTGAATGAGACCCTGTCATTGAGCTGTCCAGAGATGGCCATCCTCACGGAGGATGAGGATAAAGGACAATGCCTGAGGAGACCTCATCTGTCTCTTTTATCTTTTCATATTTTCGACAGTGGACAAATCACTGCCTAGAAGTACCCAACTACCTTAGTCTCATCTGTGAATGACCAAGAGGTTTTACAAAACACTTAAGATTTTGACCTCACAAATGCCCACAACCACTTACCATAGGGATTCAACATTAAGCAAAGATACTGTTCCTTGGAAGAGAGGTCCTGCCCACTGTTGTTTCTCACTTATATGCTCATCTTCCTTACCTCATGGTAACATAACCACCTTGATTCCTGCTTCCGTCTTCAGGAAGGCTGAGGTGACTTGAAGGGCATTACCCTGACATCGTTTTTCTTAGCAATAAGATGTGGACATTTCCCTAGTCCTACACACCCAAAGTTGAATCGGAATCAGGATTGAGGAGGCTGATGAGAGTTGAAGGTGTTTTCCTGTACACGATGGTTTATTACCAATAAGGATGGGTCAGAGTCCTCGAAATTCCAGAAACTTTTCATTAATGCTTCCTACTCGTGAAAGATGATGTACATTGGTCTTTCCCTGTACAGTGTGGTGACTCAGAGAAAAGTGCTTAGCCCTTTCGTCAGACTTCCACGAGCAATTTGGGGCTGGCTTCCATATTCAGAAAGGATGATGTTAGGGCTAAGAGGGTTCCTGTACACTGTTATTTCTTTCAGATAAGTGTATGGCATTTTTGTTACATTGCCAGAGCCACTTAGCGCCGGGCTTGCCAGCCTCCTGGGGAAGAACCCTAACCCGAGGTCGGCCCCCGAGGGGCCCCTCCCAAGGAGCCTGGCACCACAATGCCAGGGATTTGGGACCCCCGAGCCCCAGTGCTGGACTCTGCCACCCCGCAAGCACCCAGGCTGCTACGGGCGTTGCCAGTCATTCAAGAAGGGAGAACGGGCAAGGCCCTCCGATCCCCCTGTGACCTTCAAAGGCCCCCCGTGCAAAAACTCTGGCTCCCTCGCTCCTGCTTCCCAGCGCCCTAACCTCGGCCCACCCGTCCTCTCGTGGCAGAGCTGGCGGATTGGGCCTGCGGGCTTCCTGGGGGCTAACCCTATGCCATGTCGCCCCCAAAGGGCCCCTCCCAAGTGGCCTGACGCTGCATGCCAGGGATTGGGGACCCCCAAGTCCCACCGCCGGACGCACCGTGCCGCCCTGCCGCCACATGGGGCACTAGGGGCGTCACCAGTCCTTCAGGGCGACAGAACGGGCAGGACCCTGCAAGCCTCCTGTGACCTTCGAAGGCACCCCAAGCCAAAGCGTAAATGCTCTGGCCCACGCCCCCACTCGCCAGCTACCTCACCTCAACCCACACCTCCATTCACCGCACATGGGCGGAACGAGCCTGCCAGCCTCCTGGGGGCTAACCCTAACCCTAGGTCTGCCACCGAGGGGCCCGTCCCAAGGGGCCTGAGGCTGCAACGCCGGGTATTAGGGAGCCCCAATCCCCAGCACCAGAGTCTCCCTGCCGCCCCATCACCACCCGGGCCGCTAGGGGTGCCGCTGGTCATTCAGGGCGGTAGAACGGGCAGGGCCCTCTGAGCCCGTGGCGAACTTCGAAGGCCCCCCCCATCCAAAATGCTTGAGCCCACGCTCCTGCTCCTCAGCGCCCTCACCTCGGCCCGCCCCTCCGCACGCCACAGAGCCGGCGGATGAGGCCTGCACTCCTCCTGGGGGCTACGCAGAACCCTAGGTTGTCCCCTGAGGTGCCCCTCCGAAGGGGCCTGGCACCACAATGCCTGGGATTGGGGACCCCCGAGCCCCAGCGCCGGACTCACCGTGTCGCCCCCCCCCGCCACCCAGGCCGCTAGGAGCACCGTCGGTCATTCAGGGAGGGAGAACGGGCAGATTCCTCCGAGCCCCTGATGACATTCAAAGGCCCCCCTGTGCCAAAACGCTTGGGCCCATGCTCCCGCTCGCCTGCGCCCTCACCTCGGTCCGCCCCTCCGCTCGCTGTAGAGCCAGTGGATCTGGACTGCAGGCCTCCTGGGTGTTACCCTAACCATTGGTGGGCCCCCGAGGGGCCCATCCCAGGTTCCTATTGCCGCAACACCAGGGATTGGGGACTCCTGAGCCCAAGCGCCTGACTCACCCTCCTGCCCTACCGCCACCTGGGCCGCTAGGGGCGCCGCCGTTCATTCAGGGAGGGAGAACAGGCAGGGCCCTCCGAGCAACCTGCGACCTTCGAAGGCCCCCCGCACCAAAACTCTTGGCCCCACGCTCCCGCTGGCCAGCGCCCTTACCTCGGCCCTCCCCTCCACTCGCCGCACAGCTGGCGGATCGGGTCTGTGGGCCTTCTGGGGGCTCACCCTAAACCTATGTCGGCCCCCTAGTGGCCCCTCCCAAGGGGCCTGGTGCCGCAACGATGGGGAAAGGGGACTCCTGAGCCCCAGCACCGGACTCACCATGCCCCCCACTGCCACCCGGGTCACTAGGGGCACCGCCGGTCATTCAGGGCGGGAGAATGGGCAGGGCCCTCCGAGCCACCGGTGACATTTGAAGGCCCCCCGTGCCAAAATGCTTCGGCCCACGCTTCTGCTCACCAGTGCCCTCACCTCGGCCAGCCCCTCCGCAAGCCGCACAACCAGCGGATCGGGCCTGGCAGCCTCCTGGGGTCTAACCCTAACCCTAGGTTGGCTGTCGAGGGGCCCCTCCAAAGGGGTCTGGCACCAACACGCCAGGGATTGGGGACCCCCGAGCACCAGCGCCGGACTCACCCTGCTGCCCTGCCGAGACCTGGCCCGCTAGGTTCGCCATCCTCATTCAGAGTGGGAGAACTTGCAGGGCCCTCCGTGCCCCCTGCGACCTTCGAAGGCAACCCACGCCAAAACGCTAGGGCCCACGCTCCCGCTCACCATTGCCCTCACCTGGGACCCACCCTCCGCTCGCCACACAGCCGTCAGATCGGGCCTGCCAGCCTCCTGGGGGTTAACCCTAACCCTAGTTCAGCCCCTGAGGAGCCCCTCCCAAGGGGACTGGCGCCATCACGCCGGGGATTGGGGACAATCTAGCCCCAGTGCTGGACTTTCACTGCCACCCGGTCGCCACCCGGGCTGCTAGGGGCACCGCCAGTCCTTCGGGGCAGGAGAAGGGGCAGGGCCTTCCAAGCCCCCCGTGACCTTCGAAGGCCCCCTGCGCCAAAACGCTTGGGCCCACGCTCCCGCTCACCATTGCCCTCACCTCAGCCTGCCCCTCCGCTCGAACACACAGCTGGCGGACAGGGCCTGCTGGGCTCCTGGGGGCTAACCCTAAACCTAGGTCGGCCCCCGAGGGGCCCTTTCCAAGGGTCCTGGCTCCGCCACGCCGGGGATTGGGGACACACGAGCATGAGCACCAGACTCACCCAGCCGCCCCGCCGCCACCCGGGCTTCTAGGGGCGCCGCCACTCATTCAGGGCGGGAGAAGGGGCATGGATCTCTGAGCCCCCGGTGACTTTCGAAGGCCCCCCGCGCCAAAACGCTTGGGCCCACGCTCCCGCTCGCCAGCGCCCTCACCTCTGCCCACCACTCCTCTCGCCGCACAGCCGACAGAATGGGGCTGCCGGCCTCCTTTGGGCTAACCCTAACCCTAGGTAGGCCCCCAAGGTACCACTCCCAAGTGCCTGGCGACGCCACGCTGGGGATTGGGGACCCACGAGCCCTAGATCCAGACTCACCCTGCCGCCCCGCCATGACCCGGCCCACTAGGGGCAACGTCCTCACAGGGCGAGAGAATAGGCAGGGCCCTCTGAGCCTCCGGTGACCTTCGAAGGCTCCCCGTGCCAAAACGCTTGGGCCCTCACTCCCGCTCGCCAGCGCATTCACGTCAGCCCGCCCTTCCGCTCCATGCACAGCCAGCGGATCAGGCCGCCGGACTCCTGGGGGTAACCCTAAAGCTAGGCAGGACCCAGAGGGGCCCCTCCGAAGGGGCCTGGCGCCACCAAGCCTGAGACTAGGACCATAGGCCCCATCGCCAGACTCACCCTGCCTCCCTGCTGCCACTCCGGCCACTAGGGGCGCCGCTGGTCATTCAGGGCACAAGAATGGACAGGGTCCTCCGAGCCACTGGCGACCTTCGAAGGCTCTCCGTGCCAAAACCCGGGTGCCCACGCTCCCGCTCCCCAGCGCCCTCACCTCAGCCCGCCCCTCTGCTCCCTGCACAGAGGGCGGATCCGGCATGCCGGCCTTGAGTGGGCTAACCCTAACCTTAGGTCGGCCCTCCAGGGTCCCTCCCAAGGATTCTGTTGCCTATACGCCAGGGATCTGGGACCCCAAGCCCCAGAACCAGACTCATGCTGCCACAACGCCGCCACCCAGGCCACTAGGGGCGCCGCCGCTCATGCAGGGCGGGAGAACGGACAGGGCCCTGGAGAAACCAGCGACATTTGAAGCCTCCCGCGCCAAAATGCAGGGGCCCACGCTCCCGCTCACCAGCGCCTTTACCTCGACCCGCCCACCTCTCGCAGCCCAGCCAGAGGATTGGGCCTGCCGGCCTCCTGGGTGTTAACTCTAACCCTAGGTCAGCCCACGAGGAGCCCCTCCCAAGAGGCCTGGCCCTACAATGCTGGGGATTGGGGATCCCTGAGCCACAGCTCAGGACTCACCCTGCAGCCCCACCGCCAACGGAGCCGCTAGGGGCGCCGCTGGTTATTCAGGGCAGGAGAATGGGCAGGGCCCTTGGAGACATGGCAACATTCAAAGGCCCAGGGTGTCAAAACGCTGGGGCCCACGCTCCCGCTCTGCATCCCCCTCAACTCGGCCCACACCTCCACTCCTCGCACAGCCGGCGGATCGGGCCTGCCGGCCTCCTGGGTGCTAACCCTAACCCTAGGACGGCCCCTGAGGGTCCCTTCCTAAGGAGCCTTGCGGCGCAACGCCAGGGATTGGCGACCCCCAAGCCCCAGGGCCGAGTGCACCCTGCTGCCCTGCCCCATACGGCCCGCTAGGGACACCGCCATTCGTTCTGGGTGGGAGAACTGGCAGGGGCCTCCGAACCCCCGCCCACCTTCAATGGCGCCCAGAACCAAAATGCTTGTGCCCAGGCTCATGTTCACCAGCATCCTCACCTCAGCCCAACTCCCCGCTCCACGCACAGGCAGTGTATAGGGCCTGCCAGCCTCCTGGGTGCTAACCGTAACTGTAGGTCGGCCCCCGAGGGGCCCTTCTCAAGTGGCCTGGTGCCACAACGCCGGGGATGGGGCAACCGAGCCCAAGTGCCGGACTCACCCTGCTGCCCTTCAGCCACCTGAGCCACTAGGGGCCCCGCTGGTCATTCAGAGCGGGAGAATGGGCAGGTCCCTCCAGCCACCGCCAACCTTCGAAGGCCCCCCACGCTAAAACGCTTGGGCTCATGCTCAGGCTCGCCAGCGCCCGCACCTCGGCCCACCCTGCCGCGTGCTGCACAGACGCTGATCTGGTCCACCGGTCTCCGGGGGGCTAACTGTAACCCTAGATCGACCACCGAGAGGCCCATCCCAAGGGGCCTGGCATCGCAACGCCAGGGATTGGGGACCCTGAGCCTCAGCACCTGACTCACCCTGCCGCCCAGCCACCACCCAGGGGCTTGGGGTGCTGCCATTCATTCAGGGCGGGAGAACGGGCAGGGCCCTCCGAGACACGGTGACTTTCGAATCCCCCCCGCGCCAAAACGCCCGAGCCCACGCTCCCAAACACCAGTGAACTCACCTCGGTCCGCCACTCCACTCTCCACACAGCTGGTGAATAGGACCTGCCGAGTTCCTAGGGGCTAAACCAAAACCTAAGTTGCATCCAAGCGGCCCTCCCAAGGGGCCTGGCGCCTCATCGCTGGGGATTGGAGATACCTGAGCCGCAGGGCCTGACTCACCCTGCCACCCCTCAGGACCCAGGCCGCTAGGGGCGCCGCCGTTCTTGCAGGGTGGGAGAATGGGCAGAGCCCTTCGAACCCCCGCTGACCTTTGAAGGAGTTCTGAACCAAAACGCTTGGGCCCAGGCTCATGATCACCAGCATCCTCACCTTGGCCCAACTCTCCCCTTGATTCAGACCCATTGGATAGGGCTGCCGGGCTCTTGGTTCTAATGAAAACCCTAGGTCGGCCCCGTGGGGCACATCCCAAGGGGCCTGGCTCTGCAACGCTGGGGATTGGTGACTCAGACCCCAGAGCCAGACTCACCCTGCCGCACTGTTGCCACCCGGGCCTCTAGGGGCGCCGCCGGTCATTCAGGGCGAGAGAAGGGCAGGGCCTTCGGAGTCCCCGGTGACCTTCAAAGGCTCACCACGCCAAAATGCTGGTGCCCACGCTCCCGCTCCCCAGAGTCCTCACCTCGACCCGCCCCTCCGTTTGCTGCAGAGCCAGTGGATAGTGCCTGCCGGGCTCCTGGGGGCTAACTGAAAACCTAGGTTGGCCCCGTGGGGCACATCCCAAGGGGTCTGGCTCTGCTATGCTTGGGATTGGTGACTCAGAGCCCCAGAGCCAGACTTGCCCTTCCACACTGTCGCCACCTGGGCAGCTAGGGGTGCCGCCGGTCATTCAGGGTGAGAGAAGTGGCAGGTCCTTCCGAGTTCCTGGTGACCTTCAAAGGCTCCTGGAGCCAAAACGCTGGTGCCCATGCTTCCACTCCCCAGCGCCCTCACCTCGGCCTGCCCCTCCGCTCTCCGCACAGCAGGCGGATCGGGCCTGCCAGCCACCTGGGGGCTAACCCTAACCCTAGGTCGGACCCGAAGGGCCCCTCCCAAGGGGCCTGACGCCACAATGCCGGGGATTGGGGACCCCAAGACTCAGCACCTGACTCACCTGCCGCCCAGCCGCCACTCGGGGGCTTGGGGTGCTGCCGTTCATTCAGGGCAGGAGAAGGGGCAGGGCCCTCAGAGACATGGCGACCTTCAAAGGCCCCGCACGCCAAAACGCCCAGGCCCACCCTCCCACTCACCAGCGCCTTCACCTAGGTCTACCACTCTGCTCTCCACACAGCTGGCGAATAGGGCCTGCTGGCCTCTTAGGGGCTAAACCTAACTCTAGGTTGGCCCCCGAGGGCCCCTCCCAAGGGGCCTGGT